>NC_137977.1:58847573-59440073 GCF_963924665.1 Micromys minutus | reverse complement strand
CAATCATCGTAAGGAGCCCTACTACTCAGGAGAACAAGGAAGATTATCTCCTAGCATTCCGAGACTTCTCTAAGCTCCCAAGATGTGCAGAAGTGAAAGACTCTGGAAGAATGCCCACTGGTGCTTGGGGAATAGTCTCGAAGGTTTTGTAGAATATTCTAGGCCTTGATCATCCTAACCTTAAGCAGTTCGTGTGACCTTCTTGTCGTGGGTCTGCCATTCTGAGTTATCGGTCTGTGTGTCTGTTTTTATTGCTATAGCTCTGTAATGTAGCTTGAAATCAAGTATCAGTACTCTATGCTCAGAATTTCTTTGGCTACTTAGAACCATTTGTACCTCCATACAAATGTCAAAATAGCTGTTTTCCTACTTCTATGAAGAATGATCCTGGGAGTGTGATTGAGATTCCATTAAATTTGTAGATTTTTTAAAAAATACAATGTTCATTTTTATAATACTGATTTTCCTAATCCATGAGCACGATTGCATCTTCCAGTGTCTTCCTCCATTTCTTTCTTCCATTTTTCAAACTTTCTCTGTAGAGATCTTTCATGCCTTTGCTTATTCTAAGATTCTATTTTAGCTGTTGTGAGTGGAATTGTTTCCCGGGTTTCTTTCTCAGTAGGTTTGTCACGAGTGTAGAGGAGGACTACTGGTTTTGTATGTATCCTGCCATCTGCTGAAAGTATTTATCAGTTCTAGGAGTTTTCTGGTAAAGTCTTGGCGGTCTTTTTGTATAGAACTGTATTCAAGCATCTGCAAACATAGATACTTTGCCTTCTTCCTTTCCTGACTATATTTCTTCTGTTTTCTTCTCTTGTCTTACTGTTGGAGCTAGGACAGTGAGCACTGCAGGAAATAGGAATGCAGAGAGTGGACACCCTTGTCTTGTTCCTGAGCTGGTGGAAATACTTTAGATGTTTCTCCACTTAGCATGACATTTACTGTAAATTTGTCATACATAGGCTTTACCATGTTAAAATGTTTGCCTTGTGCCTAGTTTCTTTGGAGTTTTAATTACAAAGGAGTGTTGAATTTTTCTGCATCTGCAGAGGCAGTCATGTGACTTCTGCCCTTGAGTTCATGTACACCTATTGATTAATTAATTCCTGCATCCGAGGAATGAAGCCAATGTAATCGTGTACTAATGCTCACTTTGAAGTTTTAAAATTTGGGTTGCAATTATTCTATTGAGAGTTTTTACATGTATGGTCATCAGAAAAGTTGATCTATAATTTATTTCATTCTGTCTCCTTTTGCTTTTGGTATCTGAGTAATATTAACTTTGTAACTAGAGCTTCCTAATGTTTCTTTATTCTCTCCTTCCCTCCCCTTCCCTTTCCTGCCCCCTCCTCTTAGGTTTTTGAGACAGAGTTTCTCTTTGTAGCCCTGGTTGTTCTGGAACTTGCTCTGTAGACCAGCCTGTTTTCCAACCAGTTCTACGCTGGGATTAAAGCGTGTACAACCACTGCAGAGATTTTTGTTTTGTTTCAGTTTTTTGTTTGTTTGTTTCTTCCTTTTATATTTTATGAAATAGTTTGGTGTTAGGTTTTCTTTAAAGGCCTGGTGGAATTCACCTGTGTGTCCATTTGGGCCTGGACTTATTTTAACTGGGAACTTTAAAATAACTGCTTCAGTATTACTGATTTTCATAAATCCATTCAAATTGCATGTCTAATCTGTTTCATTTTTGCTATTTATGTGTGAATAAAAATGCATCTATTTCTTTTATATATATTTTTTAATTTGGTGCTTTAAAGGTAAGACCTGGAGATTTGCTGAATTTCACTGTTTACCTATCTAGAGACCTGGGAGAATCAAGTCGCTAAACGAGGCAGGCTGAAGTCTCATGCAATTTCCAGTTAATTCAGAGCATCAGACAGTTTTATACTCTGCTGTCAAAGTGTACAATCACAAGGACAAGCCACTTGTGGCAGAAACACAATTTTTTCTGTGGAGGCAAACAGACAACTGTAAGGAGTAATCTGAAGCCAACTCACACCAGTCCTTTACACCTGGGGGGCATGAAGCTCGTTCCAAGAGCCGTTCTAGGTTTTGGCAGAAACTGAAGTTACCACATTCTTATTGTCTTGGAGTTTTTTCATAAGCACTGGAATTCCCACAAGACCCCAAGCTTGGCTTGCATTCTTCCCTTTTCATTTCTAGTTTATTGTGTATTCCTCTCCTTTTTTTGGTTGGTTTGGCTAAGAGTTTGCCAATCTTATTTTTTTTTCAAAGAACCAATTCTGTCCCTCCCTCCCATCTTCCCTCCCCTTCCCTCTTTCACTCCCTCCTTCCCTCCCTTCCTCCCTCTCTCTCCCTTCTTCCCTGTTTCCTTTTTATTAGTTTTTATCTATTTCAATGATTCCTTTCTAGTTACAGATTTGTGGGTTTGCTTGTTGTTTTCCAGGTTTATTAAGTTATTTATTCAAGATCTCTCTGGTTTCTTAATGTGGGTTCGGAAGCTGTAAACATCTCTCAAACAATTGCTTTCATTGTATCTCTTAAGTTCTAGCATG
Source organism: Micromys minutus (assembly GCF_963924665.1). Classification (NCBI taxonomy): domain Eukaryota; kingdom Metazoa; phylum Chordata; class Mammalia; order Rodentia; family Muridae; genus Micromys; species Micromys minutus. Next base: position 59,437,554 of record NC_137977.1, on the reverse strand, counting down.
TTGTGTTTTCATTTTTATTTGATTTTAGGAATCAAACAGTTGTTCCTCTTGCTTTCTTCAAGGGCCCATTGGCCATGTGCAGTGTGTCGTTTGGTCTCTGTGCGATTGTGTGCACTCTAGGCTTTCTCCTGCTGTTGGCTTGTAGCCTTATTCCACAGCGATCAGGCAGAATTCAAGGAATTTTTGAAATATCTTGGACTTGGTAAGACTTGCTTTGTGCCCTCATATATGACACATTTTGGAGAAAGTCCCATAAAACACCAAGGAGAATCTATATCCTATAGTGTTTGGATGAAATGTTCTGTAGGTATCTATCAAGTTCATCTGTTCTAGATTGTCATTTAATTCTGACATTGGTTTATTATTTATTTATTTATGTCAGGATAACCATATAGTGGCATGAGTGATTTATTATTAGGTTGGGGTTAATTTGACTTTATATCTAGTAGTATCTGGGTACCTGTGTTCTGAGTGTATATAGGGACTATTATTACCATGTGGAATAATTTCATTTAAAGTCTCCACATTCGTACACACACTCACACACACACACACACACACACACACACACACACACACACACGTTTAAACTTAAACTCACAAGATAACATGTCCTCTGAGGCTTCTTCAGATGTCCTTGTCTCTCCTCCCCCCCTCAGTCCTGCCCTCCCTTTCTCATTTGCTGCTAAACTGCATTTCCTTTTCATTCTTTGCTACTTTGTAACACCGGTGTCTCCCCCCACCCCCATGCTAGCTGTCTGGTTTTTTGGCTTCTGCAGTTAGTCCAGGGTTTGTACTCAAATCTAAGTATCAGAAACAGGATCCACAGATAGGAGATTTGTCTTCTGAGTCTGGGTTGCCTCATTCAGTATAATATTTTCAGTTCCATTTATTTATCTGAAAATGTCATGACTTGAGCGTTTTTTTTTTTTTTTTTTATGACTGGATAGAATTCTGCTGTGCATATACACCACATTTTCATTTTCTATTTAGCTGCTTGGTTTTGTTTTATTTTTTTCTCATTCAGAAGTTTGTCCCCTTTCTCTGTGTACACACTTGCAATCATGCTTTTGAGGTCTCTGTCTGTGATGTCACGTAGCTCCCTCTCCCATAACCTCACTGTGGGATTAACAGTTTCTGGAGTGGTTGTGTTTCCTTGGTGTGTACGTGTGTGTGTGTGTGTGTGTGTGTACATGTGTGTGTGTGTGTGTGTGTGTGTGTACATGTGTGTGTGTGTGTGTGTGTGAGTGTGTGTGTTAGTCACTGCATTGGGCTTTATGTATCTGGGGCTATTTTGGCGGTCCTGAGCATTCCAACACTTGGTCACTAGTTATATGGCACTGTTTGGGGATGTTTAGGTTTTGCTGCCTTGCTGGAGAAAGCAGGTGACTGGGGGCAGGATTTGAGATGAAAAGTTTTATGTCACTCACAGTTCATTCTCTCTGCTTCATGCTCCCGGTTGAGAGGTAAGCTCTCAGCTTCCCGTGTCTTCTGCCATGACTGTCTTGTCTTGCTTCCATGCACCCTTGCCTTGAGGAACTCCTGTCCCCCTAGAAGAGTAAACCTCAATAAAACTTTTTTTTTTTTTCTAAAAATTGTTTTGGTGTGCTAGTTAGGTTTCTCTGTTTCCATCATAAGTCACCATGGGCAAAATCAACTTGGAGGAAAAAAAGGATTTATTTGGCTTTACTCATCCCAATCAAAGCCTGTCATTGAGGGAAGGAACTGGAAGCAGGGCAGGAACCTAGAGGTAAGGACTCAAGCAGAGATCACAGCAAGCTTACTGGCTTGCTCCTCCTGGCTTGCTCAGCTGCTTTGCCTCTGCAGCCCAGGCCCACCTGCCCAGGGATGGCATTTCTCTCTGTGGACTGGGACTTTCATCAGTAAACAATCAAGAAAATGCCCCCACAGACATACCACAGAGCAATCTGACAATTCCTCAGCTGAAGCTCCCTCTTCTCAGGTGACTCTATTTTGTGTCAAGTTGACAAAAAGTAACCGGCACAATTGGTCAAGGTATTTTATCATATCGAGAGAAAGGTAATCAGAACAGTGAGTGAGAAGCTGAGATTTTAGTTAACAAGATTACGATTTGGAGTGGGTGATAAGAATAGGGCTGATTTTGAAAAGAACAAAATGGTGGTGGGAAAGTTGCTAGAAGGGAAAGTTGGGATCCCATTAGAGTTCGTGGATTGTTGAAGCCATGGGACGATATAATTAGAGATAAAAAAGCAGAGGATGGAAAAGAGATAAAAAGGAAGAAACATATGGGTAAATGATAACTGGGATGCTTTGTAGTAGGCTGGGTAAAGGAACACAGGCAACACACGTTAAACCTAACTAAATAATGTAAAGTCAACAGCCATGAGACTTATATGAAAGTAGAAATTAAATATTAGAAAACAGGGAATCTAAAGATACCGACAGAGAGAATTGTTGGCACAGATGTACTGAATTGAAAGATGAAGTTCTCAAATCCCTCTGGCCCTAACCAAGGAAGTTTTTAAAAAATGTGTGTAGTGATTTAGTAGGCCTTGTTTAGGTCTGATCTGAGCAACAGGGAGATCCTTAAAAGTCATTCCAACCAATGTTGTGAACCTAAAGATAGTTTATTTTGCTTTTATTTATGTGTACGTCTGTGTGTTCATGTGTGGATTTGTACAAGTGACGGCATTTGACACAGAGACCAGAAGAGGGTATCAGATCTGGAGCTGAAGTTACAGGAGGTTGTGAGCCACCCAGCATGGATACTGAGTATTCTGGAAGAGCAGCAAGCAATCTTATCACAGAGCCATCTCTCTAGTATCTAAATTAAATTTTGCTTCCAAAGCAAAAATGAGTGTGTGTGTGTGTGTGTGTATAAAAGGTCAGAGTAGTTCCCATGATGTTTCTCCATCAAACATGAAATAATTATGTGAAAAATTTCAGAATCAATTTTCATGGAACCCTGAAATAATTCAATGGTTTTCAGCAAGCAAAGAACAGACCCAGGAAGCTGGCCTAACTTAAAGAGCTTTGCTGCACGTTTACTTGTCTTTGTCCCTAGGCAGCGTTTGTTACCTGTGTTTCTTCAGGGTCAAGATCAGACGTAGGGCCTCATGCTAGGCAAGTGCTTCACAATGAGCATCAGCCTCAAAACTTTCAGTTTTTAAATTGTGAGGTGGAGTCTTGTTCAGTTACTTCTGGGGCTTTGAATTCTGTACACAAGGCAAGCCTTGAACTCACACTCTTCCTCAGGCAGCCAATGAAAAATGTGTCAGCCTGGATTGTTGTCTTGGTGCTTACCAGCCAGGGCAGGAGGATCATAAATCTAAGGCCAACCTGTGTAACTTAGTAAAATTCTGTCTCTGAATAAACAAATATGGCCAGCAGAACTTGGTGGAAAAGTGTTTATCAAGCATGTGTGAAACTTTGGGCACAATAATCAATACAGGAGAAAGAGAGACAGAGAGAGACAGAGAAAGCAGAGAGAGAGAGAGAGAGAGAGACTTTCATTTCTCCTCCAGACCCTGGTCCCTAGTTCCAGAAAGAAAAGACCAATTTCTTTTTTTCTGAAAGAACTGTGTTTGTCTGTTGTTCTGCCTTACTCGGTACAAACTCAGCAAGAATGCTCAACAACAACCCTGAAAAACAATGTTGGTCAAATAAAGACCCTCTACTGCCTGGGTCAAAAGTCTGTGCCAAGTCCAAAGCCCTGGGAATCTGCAGGCCAGGGAGACAGGTGATGAGATCCTCAGACCTTCACACTCCCTCCTCTCCTCCACATCCAATCCTCCAGCCGGATCCCCAGCCCTGTAGCAGACTTCCTGCTGAGGGCTCTCCTTCCTCTCTATCCCCATTCCCAGGGCACTAGGCAGACCCTGGAGTAACATCTGTTTTTGCCCCTTCTGTAGACTCCCTTAACTGTCCCCCAAACCCCTTCTCTCCCATCTCCATTCCTAAAGGTCAGCTTCCAATACCAAGAAATGAGTCCTATCTGTAATTCCCAGAAGCCACAGTTGACAGGATCCTTCCAGGCAATCCACAGCTACCACACTCTCCTGAGAACCAAAGAGGGCAATGGAAAGCAAGGAACAAAACACCCGCTCAACAAAGACAAACTCAGACACCAGCAGCTGGCTACAATCTTCCTAAAACAGATGCCTGGAAGCCAGCATAAAAACACAATCAGTAACAGCAAGGACAATATGTCTCCACTAGAGCCCAGCAACCTCACCACAGCAGGCCCTGAGAAATACAAGGAAGCTCAAGGACAAGGCAAGGACTTCAAAACACTCTCTATGGATGTTAGAGGTCCCCAAAGAGAAAATAAATGAACCCATTAAAGAAATCTACGAAAAACATAAACAATGAAATGAAGATAAAACAGCTTAAGATTTGCAAGTGGAATAGTATCAATCAAGGAAACTGAAACTGAGAGAAAACTGGAAAAAATAAATTTAGGAACTCAAACAGGAAACTCAGAGGCAAGCCTCAGCAACAAAATATAAGCAGCAGAAGAGAAACTCTCAGGCATTGAAGACAAGAAAGAAGAAATGGATACCTTCATCCAAAAAAGAAAAAAATTGTTAAATCTTAAAATAAAATAAAAATCCAGGCATGAAACATTGAAGAAATTTGGGACACTATGAAAAGACCAAATAAGAATAATAAGGATAAAAGAAGGAGAAGAAACAATGCAGGTCAAAAGCACAGAAAATATTTTTAACAAAATCATAGAAGAAAATTTCCCTAAGCTAAAGAAGGAGGTAGCTATTAAGATATAAGAAGCACACAGAACACCAAATAGACTGGATTGGAAAAGACATTCCCCACAGCACATTGTAATCAAAACACTAAACCAAGCAGAGCAAAGACATGTGAAGAGCTGCTGGAGAAAAAGACCAAGTCACATATAAAGGCAGACCTTTGGGGCTAACACCTGACCGCACAGTGGAGACTCTAAAAGCCAGAAGGGCCTGGACAGATATTTTTACAAAGTCTAAGTTGCCGAGGGATTGCTTCATGCCCTGTGTTTTCAGATGCTGGTTTCTGTGCCCAGAGACCTGGTTGCAGTCTAGACATTGGCATTGTCAAGCATCAGTCTCAGTGTTGTGTGAAAATTATTTTCTATCATCTTGGATTGGTTAATAAAGCATGGATTGGGTCAATATCTGGGGAGAGGAGAGAGAGGAGGCAGAAAATAACAGTTAAAAATGAGACCATGAAAATGAAAGGCTTCTGTATGGCAAAGGACACCATCATTTGGACAAAGAGTCAACCTAGAGAATGGGAAAAGATTTTTATCAACTACACATGCTATAGCAGGCTAATATACAGAACTGATAAACCTGGACATCAAGAAAACAGAAACTTTTAAAGATTGGGGTACAGATGCAAACAGAGAATTCTCAAAAGAGGAATCTCAAATGGCCGAGAAGCATTACAGAAATGTCCAACATCCTTAGTCATCAGGGAAATGCAAATAGAAACTACTTTGAGATTTCATCTTGGGGCTGGGAGTGGGGTGGTCCCTGAAAACACTGCAGCCTGCATGGAAGAAACAGTCTGCATGTGTCAAGAAGGAAATCTAGCTTCACACTAGTTAACCAGGTAGAATCTGACACCAGGCTGTTTATGTTAGGCATGTTTTAGTACAGTACAGTTCTGGAAGAAAGTTTCATGTTAATAGTTTTCTTACTGCTCTATGTACAATACGCTTACCTGCTACACTGAAACTCTTGTAAAGTACATATGTCCTCTACCATGAAGATGGGTTCTATAACTTAAGGGTCCAGGAGAGGATCTGGTGTGGTCTCTGTCACACAGAAAAGATCACCAAGCTACAAAGCACATGTGACATCTCCCCTAAGGATGGGTTCTATTGACTGAGAAACAATGCTCAAGATAAAAGTCTAGGGAGGACGAGTCTGAGATAAACGTAATTATCTCGGGGATTCGGGTGAGGGTTGGCCCTACAGATAGCAGAGGTCACGAAGCTATGACAGACACCCTTTCCATTGAAGAGAAAAACTGCTATGTATAGCATTCCTTGTTTATCTAATGTTTATCTGGAGCACAAAGACCTAATGTCTGCTGCATCTTCTTAGGCCGATCAGAATGTCCAAGGTCAATAACAAATGTCAGCTCATGTCAGTGAGGGTGTAGAGGAAGATAAATACTCATTTGTTGCTGGTGGTACTGAAAACTTTCGTATCCACTATGAACACCAATATGTGGGTTCCTCAGAAAGATAGGAATTGATTTATCTCAAGACCCAGCTACATCACTTGTCTCAGAGTTTATGTTACTGTGAAGAGACACCATCGCCACAGCAACACTTAAAAAGAAAAACATTTAATTGGGCTGGCTTCCAGGTTCAGAGGTTTTTGTCCACTGTTGTCATGGGAAGAAGCATGGCACTGTGTAGGCAGACATTGAGCTTGGGAAGGATTAGAGTTCTGTATCTGGACTAGCAGGCGGCAGGAAGAGAGAGGACCTGGCTTGAGCATTTGAAACCCCAAACTCCACCTCCAGTGACGTACTTCCTTCAACAAGGCCACCCCTACTCCAAAAAAGGAATATCTCCAAATGTGACTCTCTAAGCATTCAAATGTGTCTATGAGAATCATTCTTATTCAAATCGCCTTGGCATATACCCAAAGGGCACTTGATTCCACTACAGAAATATTTGATTCTCATTGCTGCTCTATTCGTAATAGCTGGAAACTGGAAGCAACCTAGGTATCCATTAAAAGATTAATAGATAAAGAAAATGTGGTATGTTTATACAATGGAGCATAACTCGGCTGTTAAAAATTGAAATGATAAAACTTGTAGGTATATAGATACATATATTATATATGCATATATGTATATGTATATATATATATATATATATATATATATATATATATATATATATATATATAAAGATTATTGTGAGTGAGGTAACTCAAATACAGAAAAACAAGTATGGTATGATGTATTTGCATATAAGTCTATGTTAGCTGTTAAGTCATTGATAAGTAAACTATTATGCATATAAGCACCAAAGTTAGGGAGAGAATAAGGGATGAGCAGAGGGGGTGGATCCCCTTAGGAAGGGAAGATAGATAGTTATGGATAGGCAGAGAGGGAGCTGGAAGAAGAAGATCAAATAGGGAGGGGGAGGGTAGGGAAAGGAGAGAACATGGGAAGGGATGGCTAAAACTAAAGGATATTTGAGGGGCTGTATGAAAAGCTAATACATTAGAAGCATCCTGTATTATACATATATATGAAGGCAATCTAAATAAAATTACCAAGTAATGAGTTAGGCAGGGCCCCAAGTGGACATCTTTCATCACCAAATTAAGCCTCTAGTTTTGGAAATGGGTAACACCTAGTTGAGTTGGCCAAAAGGGTCTCATGGGAATCCCCACACTACATAGGCTATTAACAAGGCTATTAATGTCTCTTCATAAATTGACAGTAAGGCTGTGTTGGTGAAGGTAATACTTTACACAGTTTATTGAACTTATTGAAGTTGAGCTGGTGCCTACCTAGAACCTATACTCCTACAGGCAACTATTCATGATACTGGAAGGCACTCTGAACATTATCAAAGGAGATATGTAAACACCCGCCCAGCTACAAACCCTATGATTTACAATGGTGACCTACCTGCAAGACAGCTGGTTCAACGGTGGCACAATGCCTGTGGGAGGAACCAACCACTATCTGATTGGAATTAAGGTCCACTCTGTGAGGTGGTACCCATCCCCAACACTGCTTAGGTGGCCAAGAACCTGAGACTAAATAGGCTAGGGAGAGATGAAAACCAAGAAGTGCTGTTCTGCTAAAGGAAGATGTTGTGGTAAATATGAAAAATTGGAAACCTCTTATCCTGTGCTAGAACCAGCTCCCTCAGGGCCATCTGACACTGCAGGGATCTCTCTATCTTGGTGCTCCACACCACCTCTAAGAACTCAGATGCGGTTCATCCGCTGCCCCTGTTGTTTCTGTCCAGACTTCCCTGGCGGGTTGTTTTTAATTACTTTCCCCCATTGCCCAGTAAAAACATGACTCCACATCCATTAACTTATTAAAAAGGTTTATATGTTAAATTCTCCCTCCTACCACCTCCTCTTCCAATCCTCTTGCCTCTTTCCCCGCCTACCTCTCCTCTGTCCAATCATGTATCACCTTAACATCAACCTACAGGAAGATGGCACTAAAATGACTCCTAATGACATGCTGCTATACTCATAGACCAATGTGTTGCTCAGCCATCATCAGAGAAGCTTCCTCCTGAAGCAGAAGGGAACAAATACAGAGAACCACAGCCAGACAGTATGCAGAGAGTAGGAGACCCTGGAGTACTAAGCTCTAAGTTTGATGTTTCCTCCAGGGCTCAGAGAAGGACTCAGTGGAAGAGGAGGGGTGGAAAGAGTGATGGAGTCACAAAAGGGTTTCTGAAGCCTGAGTCTGTCTTATAGTTCTCTCAGCCCAGAATGTGAATCCTCAGCCAATGGCAGAATTACTATCCTTTTGGGAATTAGAACAAGATAATAATTTTTTTTGTTAAAAAAATATGCATCCTATTTTTCAAGTTCTCCCTTTTTATTATCTGTGTTGTTTAAATACAAGTTAGTTTGTAAAACTTTTTTTTTAACAACTAGTTTATTTCAACTTTTTATTTGGAGGAATTTCATATATGAATATTGAGTGACATCACATCCATCTCTCCTTTTCTAGCTCCATAAATTAACATTAACTTAAAAAGCGTACAGTGAACAAGAAAGAAGGGAAGGGAGGGAGGGAGGAAGGGAACAAAGGAAGGAGGGAGAAAGGGAAGGAAGGGGGACGTACACAAATCCAGGAATCAATACCTTCAAGTATAGATAAGAGAGTAAAAATAGTGCATGAATTTTCTTAATTCTGTAAAAATTATGACAAAACCTAATACTTTCCGAAGTTACTTCACAATTCTAAGGGCAGTTGATGTTCAACTAAGTAATGTTTGTGTCGTGCCCTGAGCTCTGCTGAACATGTTGTTGGTAGTATGGTGTCATCTCAGAAGGGGCCAGAAATAGCTACTCCATTTCTGCTTCCAGAGAGAGAGAGAGAGAGAGAGAGAGAGAGAGAGAGAGAGAGAGAGAGAGAGAGAGTCACTAAGCAAGCAATAAAAATAGATCCTAAGTAGGGTGAAGAATCTGATTTTCAGGGTCATCACGTAAATCCAAAATATCCAAATATCCAGTTTCATCAAACAACTGTGAAGCAAAGAGATAAATGGAACAGCTTGTTTTGTTTATAGGAGAAGCCAGTAAGTATTCCTGAAGAAGTACAAACATTGGGTTTACTAGACAAAGGTTGTAAATTGTCTGTATTAGATACACTCAAAGAGAACGAAGCATGAACAAGTAGGGAACATCAACAAAGATACCGAAGGTATGAAAAATGACTAAGCAGAAATTTCAGAGCTGAAAAATGCATCCATGGTATTAAGTTGGTACCATCCCCAGGCTCCTCTCCAGATTCAGTGCAGACCTAGTCAGAAGCCTGTTGGCTTTGTAAGACTTGACTCGCATGTTCTAATTCACAGCTTACTAACGGTATAGTAAGCATTACAGAGCATGAAGAGAGGTGTGAGGACTGTGGAATGGAGGTTTTAGAGATAAAAACATGTGTGCTCAGGACTGGAGAGCTCTGTTGTTGAAGTTCTTCCTTTGCATGTACTAGACCTTGAGTTAAATTCCAGAACCCATGTGAGAAAGCTGGGCATGGTGATTACTTTGAGGAGGTAGAGACAGTGAGTTCTCTCAGGCTCGCTGGGCAGCTAGCCTCACCCAGTCAGACTCGATCAAGGCAGTGAGGGAGACCCGGGCCCAAAAAACAAGGTATACGAAACCCAAAGAATAACACCTATGGTTAACTTCTGTTCTCCATATACATATACATTGCATGCATATCACACACACACACACACACACACACACACACATACACACACACACACACACACACTGCATGTATGGTCCACAGATATTCAACAAAAATACCTGTAATACGCACACACACAGACACACACACACACACACACACACACTGCATGTATGGTCCACAGATATTAAACAAAAATACCTGTAATACGCGCGCGCACACACACACACACACACACACACACTGCATGTGTGACCAACGCATATTCAACAAAAATACCTGTAATCAATTTGAATGCATTAATAATAAACTCAGCATCACCCGTAATCTGCCAATGTCCCATTAAGGAACAAAATCAACCACGCTTTCCCTTGATGTCACTCAACCAAGAACAAACCCAGATTTGAGGTCTTCATGTCCCTGTCTCTTCCTATGTCTGAGTCTGAACTTTTGCCTGCCTGAAAACTGTCTTGTGAATCTGTCTTTGTTTCTGTGTGTGTCTGTCTCTAACAAAGTGCTTTGCTTTCTCACCTGGAGAAGGAATGGAAGATATTTTACAGAAATCTTTAAGCTTTACAAAAGACTCCAACTGACTCAGAAAACAAACACTGGCAAGAAATATCTGAATATTGCTTTTAACGTTTATGATGGATATTCATTCTATAAGATTACTTTCAACCTGTATTTGCTGTTTTTTTAATCAAATGATTATCATAACACATGTACAAACACACATTACTCTTAGGTCAGGGGTATGGGGGAGTATGTAAGTCAAGATCACAGATTTGGATTGTAAATTTAGGTTGTAAACACTGATTACATGAGAAATCGAAAGCAAATGAGAATTGTTCTCAGGTAAAACAGAGGCTGAGTACACAGAACAAGTCTTAAGTTTTAATTTTATTATAAAATATGTTTACATACAATATTTTTTTTAACCCAGCAGAAATGTTGGTATACAGAAGGTTGGGGTGAGGCTGGCTGATGTGGGCACTCAAGATAGATTCTATTCTCCATAATTTATTAAAACATATTTTAATAAATATACAATATATTCTGATCATGGTTTCCCCTCTTCCAACTCTTCCTAGATCCTCCCAACCTCCCCACCCACCCACCCTCACCTCTTTTCCCTTTTTAGAAAACAAACAAGCCTTAATTTTTAAGAGACCTCGAGGTGTATTATTAACTCTGACTGTTAGGGCCTGCAAAAGTCTCTTCCTGTCGCTTAGAATGTAAGAGATATTTATATCATAATGCATCACCACAGGTCCCCAAACTATTTAACCTTGGAGGGGTCACTTTACTAAATGATGATGGGAAGCTGGATATTTTCATGATGTAGGATGAGGTTGGGCACCATTCCGCACCACACACAAAAATCAACTGAGAAAATGAATTGACAGCCCAACCATAAGAGGTAAAACTAAGATCTGAGTAGAGGACCCAGCTCAGGGGGCAGTGTGCTTGCCTTGTATGGCATATAAAAGGTCCTGCTGTGTTCTAGCTCCAGCACCACATAGACCATACGATGTGGCACAGTCAAGGTCATCTTCTGCTACGTAGCAAGGCCAGGGCCAGACTGGGACATATGAGACCCTGTCTCAAAACCAAGATAAAATCGTGCAGAGACCATAAGAGTCTTAGAAGAGGTACAACTAAATGTTCATGACCACAAATTTGGCAGTGGTCCTTAGGCAAAACAACAAAAGGGTAAGTCCCAAGAGAAAGAAATGGATAAACTAGACTTAATCAAAATCAAAACTTCTGTGCACAGAAAATAAATCAAGACAGTAGGGGAAAAACCTCCCACAGGATGGAATAAAAATATTTACAAGATCATGTGTTTGAAAAGGGACCTGTAAAAAATACACGAAGAAGAACTGAATATAAAAAGCCTTTGGTTTAAAAATGGGCAAGGAACATTTCTCTAAGAAGATACACAGATGGTCAGAAATGCGATGAGGGGATACTTAGTTCCAGCCATTAGTCACTGGGGAGATGTGAATCAGAACCACGGCGAGATTTAATGACACATCTACCAGGATGCCAGGAACCACAAAGAGGGGAAACAGAAAGTGTCAATGATACTTCATTTAAATTTGGGTGACAAGAAATCAGTCTGGGTGAGGAGGCCAGCTGCATAGTTATTTTGGATCTAGGAGACCTGTCTCAAACATAACAGATAATGGAGAAATTAAGATTCCTCATACGTTGCTTGGGATAAAAGATGGTACAGGCACTGTAAGAGACAGTTTGGGGATCCCTCAAAAAGAAGCACAGAGCTGTGACATGACCCAGCAAGTCCACTTCTAGACACACTCAATGAATTAAAAGCAGGTTCTCCAGCAAACACATTACACAGATATTAATTACAGCACTCTTTATAATAGCCAAGATGTGGGAACAGCCACCACGTCCACTGATCAGAGATTGGATAAATTGTGGCACATCCATATAATAGAAAATGTATCAAGACTGTGATCAAGGACAGACTTTGAGAGAACTGGGAAGCATCTTCCAATTTTCCATGTGGCCCCGACTCCTCAGCTCTGCGTGCCAAGTGCCAATGTGCATCAACTCTTTGTCTTGGACAACTTAGGAAAGATACAAAAGATTTATTTTAGATCATAGTGTCCGAGAACTGCCATCTGCCACAGCGTAGGTGAAGATGGGCTCTGTCAGTAGCGGTGGAAGTGTGTAGTAGCGTGTACACTTCATGGTGGACCAGGGAGCCGAAAGCAAGGAAAATCTAAGTCTGAGCTTTCACCTTCACCGGCCCACCCCGTGTAAAGTAGGTCCATTAATTCTGCCCACTAGGCACCACCCTACAAAGAACAGCGCCACCAGCTGGGGAACAAGCATCCAAAACTCAAGTCTGTAGGGGACATTTCAGATGCAAACCATAATACGATGAGATCTATTCTGGTCTCAACTCTGTTTCTTCATCACTTGGCTGGCAGGAAAAAAAAAGGATGGTGTAGGTTAAGCCATTTATTAAACAAATTTATGCTAAGGTATGTATGGCTGAGAGTTACGTAATGTTGCATTTGAGGAGAAGTCTATTATCTAAATGTAAATTTAATGAGCCTGCATCTCACTGAGGTAAGATTTTTGTTTTAGGTGGGCAGATAATCTGGATGCTTCTTAACTGACATCACTTGACACTGCTTTCTCCTGAGCATTAATGTGCGCATGAGTAACCTAGTGAACTTGCTTTAGAGTGAGTAGATCTGGGGTGACCTGAAATTCTGTATTTCCAGCAAGCTCCCATGGGATGCTAACACTTCAAGGGGCTATCCTCAATTAGAGGGTTTGGATGACCCCCACCTGCTGTTGGCAGCGCAGGTGTTCTAGGGTGAATTACCATTTCTCAGAGCACTGTCATATCTCCTCAAAAAGGCAGCGTTTTCAAACTACACAGCAATTTCATTCCTAGCATACACCCTCAAGATCCAAAAACACACCCCATAGGAACTCATACATGTTCATAGGAGCACTCTATATAAGACCCAGAAGATAGAAACAACCCAGATGTCCATCACCTGAATGATACAGAAGTAAAAGGTGTTATACACATGTAGTAGAATATTATTCCGCCAATGAAAGAAATGAAGAATTGATAATGTTCACAGACTGAAGCACATAATAAGAGGAAAGGTTAGATACAGTTAGATATAGTATACAGCTGTATATCAGAGGATCCCATTTCTACATTTGGTTTCCTGTACACCAGGCTGACCTTACACTTTCCATGAGGATGAGCTTGAACTCTGGACCTCCTACATCTGCTGATCATGGGCTGGGACCTCAGGTGTGTGCCACCAGCTGTGCCCAATTTTATGTGCTCTTGGCGATCAAACCTAAGGCTTTATGCATCTTAGATAAGCGTCCTGCTAACTGAGCTACACCAATGGCCCTGATTCTGATATGGAATTTTGGGGTGTCTTTGAGAAGAGTGGAGCCTTTCGGGGAGCGTTCAAATGATAACTGCTCCAGAGAGTGGGGTTTGAATGGCAAAGCAATGCTGCTGCTGCTCTCAGGAGTAGAGACCTTGGGCACCAGCAACACTTGGGCGCTCTTAGAATGTAAAGCATCAGGTCCTAGCTCAGACCTACTGGATCAGAAATCTGGGGAAGAGCCTAGAAAATTAAAACTTATAATATATATATATATATATATATATATATATATATATATATATATATATGTATATATATATATGTATATGTATATATGAATATGTATATATGTGTATATATATATTCTGAAATGTTTATTATAACCAAGCATTTAATATACCCACAATATCACACAACTGGATTAACTTTTTTATGTTCTGGGTTGTTTGGGCTATGGTTTTCCACCTGGACCAGAGAAAAACTTTACCTAAAGGGCTTCCCAAGGGTCCTGGTCCAGGATATGACATTGGCAATAGTCAGGTTGCTATGCAAGAGATTTTCAGAGTAGAGCCCTCCCAAGTGAAACTTTGTTTCTTTTTGGCCATGGTCAATGTTTCCCATTTCCCTGCTGCTGTGTTCCCAGCATCCCTAGCCATCTATTCTGGAAAGCTCTCCAGGAGATGGGCTCTGGAATTTGGGGAGCACTGCAGATGGGTTTCAACCGCTTCCCAAGCATGGAACAGCACCCCACCAGAGCAGTGGACTACTGTGCACTCCTGATCCTGGATGGAGGAAGTCCTTGAGGAAAGAGGATTTGGAGTGAGAAGGTGGCAGAGGGAAGGGCCAGCTCTGCTGTACTGCATTGTTGGGTACAGTAGATGAAACCCGTGGGGGACAGGAGCGGATCTATGAGTGGTTTTTATCTGTGTGTTCTCTGCAGTCAGAGCACCTGCTTTTCGGGAAGGCTGTTCAGACGTACCCATACTGAGGTCACAGTGGCTTCCAGGGCATTTATTTTGGGTCATATAAAAAAAAAAAAAAAAAGCAGCATTCTGGGGGAAAGTACTGTTTCTAAAGTGAACTAAAGCTGGGGGAGAAGTGCTGTCCCAGGTAGGAGGGCTGATGAGTCCTCAGAGCTTCCTTTCCAGGCTCTGCAACAGCCTCCAACCCGGCCTCCAGCTGTCCGTGGTAAGGCCTGGCAGCTCCTTCCTTGGGCTCGACTGGGCTGCGGAGCTGGTAGGTGGAAGTGAAGGAATTCCCCACCTGCCTCTGGAATCCCCCCGGCCCCATCCTCCGTAAGACAGGCATCAATTAACATAATTGGAGTAGACTCTCTTTGTCTCCGTTCCAGACCGGAGGATGTGGGCCTCTCTGACCCTGAGACACATTAATTGTGTAGTCGGACTCCTCAGTGCCTGTCAACAGGTATCCTTCCCCAAAGGGTGTAGGTGGGAGCTCTGACCCTTCTCATCTGAGAAGCTTGATACTCCAACAACTCTCTAGTATGCCTCTGATAGCTTCTTCCTCCAAATTTCCACAACTCTTTATAGCCACGGCAGCACGCTTGGTCTTGCAATTTAGTATTTTTTAACCATTTCACTTGGGATTGGTTCTTTCCCACTGGGACCAATGGTCCTGTGGAAGTTGTGTGTTTTACTGAACTGCTCAACAACTATCTTCCAGGCACTGTACCTGGCCCCAGAGACACAAGTATTTAGAAGGCATCAGCAGGGATGGAGTGCATGGAGATTTTAGGGTGCGAGACCAGCACCCCAGGAACAGATACCTACCTACTGAGAGGATAGAGCGGTAAGCAGCAGAAGAGTCTGAGTTGTGCCTGGGAAGCAGTGAGGGAGGAAGGGAGGAGCTTGGAAGGCTTCCTGCGGGTGGGATCTGAGCAATGTTGAGCATGAGACAGGCATGTCCCACAGTAGTCACAGGCAGAGCTGGACAGGCCTGGACAGAGTAACACAACCAGACAAAGGGAGTCAAGGGCTTTCCTGGGACTGTGTGGCTGAGACCGTGGTCAGCACGACCACCTTCGAGATGGACAGAAGCAAAGTGGGAAGCAGCTGGGGTTTTAAAGGCTTTATCTTTCAAAATAAAAAGTTTGAGGGTTGACCTGAAGGTCCTGGGCACCAAAGGATTTTTAAACATACACATACTCACTCACACACACACACTCACATACTCATACTCACATATTTACACTCACACACACTCACATACTTACACTCACATACACTTACACACACTCATATATACTCACACACACACTCACATATACTTACACACACACTCACATATACTCACACACACACTCATACACACTCACACACACTCACATACACACACTCACACATACACACACTCACACACCATACTCTCACACACATACTCACATATACACATACACTCACACACATTCACACACACACTCACATACACACACTCACACATACACACAGTCACACACCACACTCTCACACACATACTCACACACTCACACATACACATACACTCACACACACATTCACACACACACTCACACACACATGAGCAACCTGAGAAGGACACAAGACTGCACCCAGTCTCCCATAGGTGGAGTTACAGATATTTTAAACCACTCCCCATGGGTGTCCTTAACCACTGCACCACCTCCCCTGCCCCTGTCTTATGTGCAAGGACTTTAGAGAGTAGAAAAGCCAGAGCTGGTATGGAAATGGCTGCAGCACAGGGAATGGGTTGGAGGGGTGAGCCAGGAGTGGGGACACCAAGAAGGGACTGAAGCTGCTGAAGGAGACTGGGCAGAGACAGGCAGCCCTGGAGGAGAGGAGGGCTGGGGATGACGGCAGCCCTAGGCCTGGAGCAGGAGCTTCATCCTTGGATGTCTGGGAAGTAAGATGAGGAGGCGTGACAGTTCCAGTGTGTGGCTGAGGCGGTGTCTCCCGGCTTGTTAGTGTGAGGTACCTGTGAGAAGAGGGTGTGTGGGTCTGACTTGTGTTCGGAGAGGAGCAGAACCAGAGGACGTGGGAGCCTGTGGCTCAACTGGTGCCTTCGGATGCTTCAGGGTCAGAGCTACCGTCGAACCCTCGCTTTGCTTTTTATTGGTTATGCAGACTGGAGGAAGACAAAGATCTATGAGCTTCTTTCTAAGAAATCCCGCCTTTTCAGATTTCTGAGGAGTAAAGAAGACACGTTTTGTGTCTTACTCTGGGTTTCTATTGCTGTGATGAAGCACAAGTTGGGTTCTGTGTTAGTCAGGGTTTTTATTCCTGCATAAACATCATGACCAAGAAGCAAGTTGGGGAGGAAAGAGTTTACTCAGCTTACACTTCCACATTGCTGTTCATCGCCAAAGGAAATCAGGACTGGAACTCAAGCAGGTCAGGAAGCAGGAGCTGACCCACGATGGGCTGGGCCCTCCTCTATTGGTCAATAATTAAGAAAATGTTCTACATGCTTTCCTACAACTGGATCTTACAGAGGCAGTTTCTCAATTGAGGCTCCTCCCTCTCCAATAACTCTCGCTTGTGTCAAGTTGACAGAAAATCAGCCAGGACACTATGTCAAGTGCTCAGCAGTGTGACCAAGGGTGCTTTGATTCCCAAGGCCTCAGGAATAAGCTTGTCCAGAGCAGCTGGGCCATTTGTTCCTGGAACTGGCGTGGGTGATAAGTTATTTCTCCACTGGTGAAATGAGCCAATTTAAGACAGATTAGGTTACATTAAAGGAAGGTTTATTGGGAAGCTGCTCTTGGGTGAGTTCTCTGGCCCCAAGGATTAAGGCCAGGGGAGTGCAGGGGGTGGAGAAGAGAAGGAGGAGAGAGGGACAAAGGGAAGGGGAAAGAGAGGGAATGAGAGAGGGGGAGAGGAAGGGAGAGAAGAAGAGACAGACAACAGACACACACACACAGACACATACACACACACACACACACACACACACAGGGGGGGCACAATGCCCAGATTATAAGGAAAGAGCTCTGAGAGAAGGGCAGCTCCGCCCCTGGCAGGAAGTTGAAGGTTTTGGGCAGGGTATGTCATATAGGGATTAAAGGATTCAGGAGGAACCTGGAGGCCAGGTCTGCTTTGATCTGTAAATGATGTATCTCAGTTCCTTGTCCGAGGTCTGGGGAAACCAAACAGTGGACAGCACATGTGTGCTAAGCCTCCTTCCAAGTGGGTTATAAAGAGTCTTCAAAAGGAAGCACAGGTTGCTCACATTGATTTCATAACTGGGTACTGCTGGCCACTCCCAAATCCTTCCTCATGGATGCCAGAGGGTTCCAGTGCTTTCTAAGTGACTTGTGATAGGAGAGGATGCATCACTACGGCTGTGAAAGTCTTCGCCCAGTCACCTGGAGACTCAAAATCCTCTAGCTCTAAAGGATACTGACTGCTCAGATCATCCAGGGACAGAGCAGATTCTGTCCTGCACTGGGAGCACCGAAGGACCTTCTCTCTGCTCCAGGAACTGCTGAGACACTGAACAGCTAAGGCTCAGGTTTGAGTCTCAGCTGACCAAGCAGAGACTCCAAGAGAGCTTTCTTATATCTTCTCTTTGGCCTTGAAATTTTGAAGCAGCAGCCTGCCTCTTAGACTCAAAATCCATCTTAAAGTGAAGATAAGCTAGGTTCATTCCTGTATCGTAAGGCTATGCCCTACCTGCAGCCTCAACCACAAACTGTTCTGGGTTGCCAGTTCCAGTTCCAGGAGTGGTGATCCTGTCTGTTTCAAAACATTGTTCATCGCCATCTTGCAACCTTTGGTTGGTTTCATGACTACCTTGTTATGCCCACCTTGCAACCATGTCTTTGTTTCTGGAGATGCTAAGGACTAACTTGGTAATGCTTATGAGGTTCTGCTCCCACACTACTGCCTATTTTGTCAGCTGACTCCCTATTTGGAAACCCCTACCCATGAGTTATAAAAGTTTTGCTTTCCTCACATTCAATGCTGACCTCTTGACACGCTCCCCCAGGGGGTAGGGGACAATCCGTGTGCATGAATAAAAAGGCTGGCTTTTAATTAATTGCTTGCTTTAATTAATTTGGCTATAATGATTTGGGTCAGTGTTCCCCCCCCCCCCCATCTTGGGGATTAACAGTTTCAGGCAGGAAAGCAAGAAAGGAAGATGTATCTCAGGGCACTGCCAAGGGCCTGGGTTTCTTCGCCATTTTTGTCTTTATCTGTGCCTGATGCAGGCCTGGGCAAAAAGGAGTCACCACTAAGACACTTGACTGTAACCTGTAAAAGCAAAGTATTTTCCACAGTTCTCCACTTCATAGGTGATGGTGAATATCGTGTTCAAAATTTGAACACTGCTGCACTTAGGAAACCGTGAGAAAACTGCTTTAGTTCTTGTCAATTGCCAGTTTATAAAGTTTACCCTTCCAGTAAAATTGCCCAAGATAGATGACTTTCTCAGAATAGTTGAGCTAATCTTAAGAAACTACTGGTTAATGTAAATTTTACTGCCTCTTGCAAGACAGTGAGTCCTAGGTACTAACCACTGCTCTTGTTTCTCTGTAAATCCTGCTTGCTGGGGAATCACTGGGGCTTCTACAGGATGTCTGTTGCAAAAGTTAGGCACTGCAGGGTGTGAGCTAATTTTAGCTCTAAAAGCAGTTAACTTTGTAACTTTGTGGCTTTTCCTTTATAAACCTTGTGCCTAAAATATGTCTGTCCCATGGCTAATACAGTCCTGGCTAGTATTCATGGTCCTGGCCAGTATTTAATAAAGCCTCTTGTTAAAATTTATTCATGGTCATGATGAATCTCTGAGCATCCTTAGACCCACAACACATACTGACCTTTGGAAATATTAAGAATTTGTTTTCTCTTCTGTAATGTGTCGCTTGCTGTTGGGATCAGACAAGATAAAATGTCATGGGTTTGATTACAAACTGTCTCAGTTCTGTCTTCCCAATCTCTGATGTATCAGACCACGTGGGCCTGCTGGGTGTAAGAGTCTCTCTTGTCAGTTTTGGGGTCGTCTAGCCAACATCAACTGCTGCCCATGTGTCTTGACTACACTGTCCCGTGATAGAGCCAGTTTGTGCTTCTGATCTTTTGGAAGCCTTGCCAAAGTTTCTGCTCAGTGAGCAAGCCAAACGTTCCCAGGATATGTACTCTGGGGCCCTGTAGAAAGCCATTGCTGAAGAAGGGTCAGGCTGCCTTTCTCTCTGCCCTAGTGTATTGTTTCCCCAGTGATGACAGGACTGGAATGTGGCTCATCTCTTTGCAACACTCTCTTGAATTAATGAAGGGGGAGGCCTTTCAATTCATGCAGGACAATGAAAAGCCAACCTTACAAACTCCCTGAAACTCTCTGTGGTGAGGGGGCCCTTAGCTGGAAAGAGCTGAGAGCTGCAATTCTCCTTTCTGAGGTGGCTTTGGGGAGGAGAATACATAGGGTGGGTTATAAACCGAAGCCACCATCTTCTTAAAACACTTGCATATGGCAGGCCAAAGGTGGCTTTCTGAGGACATCTCTGAGGGGTGGCTGAGTCAAAACAGAGCAAAGATGGCAAAATTTAGTAAAATACAATCAGTTTCAGATAGAGAACAATTCTGAAGAGCGGAAAAGAAAATCATTGTTTCTGACCAGGTGTAGTGAGGGGATGGTACCAGCAAGGGAGGCCGAGGCAGGAAGATCCTGAATTTGGGGCCAGCCTGGGCTCAAATTATGTCACACTTTCCCTCGACACTCCAAAAGGGGGGGGGGGGATTCAGGATTCTCACTTTTAAGGAAGCTACACCAAAGGACACTGAGTAAAGCCACATGTGAGGCCTGGTGGCTCTGATGACTGCGGTTTAGGAGCCACACTGGTGTGACAGGGTTTAGGGGATTTCTGGGCGAGTCCCAGAGGTCTGTGATGGAGACCGGAGGCCCTGAGGTCTTCTAGAGCCACACTATGACATGAATCTAGCAGGGTAATTTGTCCCCACCAGCTGGTAGGCCTTGGACATAATGTCCTCAGCCTTGGCTTGGGTCGTGACAAAAATTTTTCTTCCTAGAGTTGATGCCAATCCCTTTTGAAATAAAGCAATTACTGTTTCAGAACAGCATACACCCAGAAGCAAAGTCTCTCTGAGCTTAGAAGGGAAGAAAGAAGGAATTAAGGCAAAGACCAAGAAAACATCAGAAGCTCCTCTGCTCTTCCTGGTCACTGACCTTGTCTGGAGGTGCCATTCTCTGCTCCTTCTCTGTGTCACAGTGTAAGTCATGTCCCTCCTAACACCTTCGTCCTGGATTTCACAATCCACTGATCCTATAGAGTGACCTTTCTCCATGAATCTCTTCCTTCTCCAGCCTAGCGTCTTCTACGCACATTTACAACGTGGACACCTCCCAGCTGTCTCGTTCACTCCACAACACACAAACCATCATCATCTCTGCTTCTCAGGAGACAGCCTTCTTGAACTGATACACTTATTTCCAGATGCCCCGGGCGAACAGATTAAAAACTCCTGCTCTCTTCCCCTCCCACTCTTGAGGTAGGGTGTAGCACAGGCTGGCCTCAGATTTAAGCTCCCCTTGCCTCAGCAAGTGGTGAGATCACAGATTTGCACACTGTTTCTTTCTTGTTTAAGTTTCAGCAAGAAGTATACATTCCTGTCAACGACTTGGCCTCTTGACTGCCCGTGGGCTGTTTCTGTGGGATGGCCATAGCATGGGGGGTGGGGGAGGTTGTTGGTGTCCATGTTGTTACCCATCATTCTGAGCATCACTGGAAAGGAGAGAGAGTGAGAGGAGGTGGGGAGGAAAGGAAGAAGGAAGAAAGTCGTGTGATTAGAATTGCCACCCTCCGCATTCTGAGAATAAGCACTGAGTATGTGCTCTGTTCAGATTTGTCTCACTTTCATAATGACAGGCTGTTGGGGGTTGGGTTATGGCCAATTCCTCTCAAGGATGCCTTGAAGAAAAACTCTATTTAGAAGATAATCTTGGTCTTTGCAAGAGATCTGGCTGGGGTGAGACACATTTAGCAAAGCATTGATCCATAGGTCAGAGACAGTCTTGACAAGAAGTGATGGCCAAGGAGAGGCTGTGCAGGGAGGGAGGTGCCCGACAGGGGTTGTAGGAGCAAATGGATCCAGCCACAGCTTTCTCTGTTAGCCCCAGTTCTCTGAAGAGAAGGATTCAAGCCCACTTGACCCCCAGGAACCATTCCACAAGCAATGGACCATGAAGTGCACTGAGTGTCATCTGGAAGTGTGGGGTCTAAATAGTCTCACTCTGGCGGAACAGAGGCTGCCGAGTGACTTACATTGTCCCCATGGCACAGCATGACCAGGGCCTATGGAGCAGTTTGCTACTCTCCTCCCACACTCTGAGCACAGAGTTCACCTGCCTGCTGCCCCTGGCTTTTGAGCAGCTGGAACAAGTCTTTGGAAGGTCAGCTGCTGGCTGCTTTCCTCTAGCACACCCTCTCTCCCATTTTCCTCTTGGCATTCTTCTGCCTCCTACTCAAAGCCGCTTCTGGTAGAACTTGGTGGATCATCTCCTCTGGCTCTACCTCAGTCATGCCCCCTGCTTCCTGTCTCCAGAGGCAGCCATCTGCTCGAAGGGTTCACTTTAGGGGATTTCCTTGCTATATTTTCTCTTTAACAGTGTCCACAACTCAAGCAGCAGTAATTTTTTAAGGATTGTCTCCAGGTCAATGGTGTTTATAGATTGGGTGTATCCATTCTAACTTCTCCCCAGGGTGTATACTATCCTTGACAGACACGGACAGGGAAGTCCCTGTCCCACCTTGCCTACAGACATGGCCTCCTGTTCCAGCCTACCCCCTAAGAAGGGGTGTGTGTGTGTGTGTGTGTGTGTGTGTGTGTGTGTGTGTGTGTCTAACACAGTCAAGCACACACTCTTCTTGTATAGTTTATGCTGGGGATCTGACCTGTCCACTCTTCCTCTCAGAGTTTCACGTCCCACATTACAGCAGATGGGTTGGACCACACACACTTCAGCAGGATCCTGCCCAGCACTGAGACTTGTGTAACTTTGTTCCTAGGCCCCGTCTCTTGGGCTGTGCCCTATCCAGGGTTCTCCAGAGAAACAGAACCAACAGGATGTGTATGAAGAGAGGTTTACTTTAATAAGGAGGTGGATCACATAATTGAGGAGGCTGGTAGTCCAAAATTTGCAGAGTGGACTGCTGTGCGCAGACCCGCAGACCTGATAAGGTGTTATCTGAGAAAGCAGGTAGATGGCAGTGGTTGCCTCTGTGGTGTGTGTGTGAGTGCATGTGTGTGTGTGTGTGTGTGTGTGTGTGTGTGTGTTGTCTCTGTGTATCTTTTTTTTCTTAATCATTCTTCTCTTTTGTGTTTTTTTTCCTCCCCCTCCTCCTTTTTCTCCTTCATCTTTAAAAAAAAAAAAAATCCTCCTTGCTGGGTGTGGTGGTATACTTCTTTAATCCCAGCAGAGGCTGGTGAATCTCTGTGAGTTCAAGGCTAGCCTAGTCTACAAAGCAGGTTCCAGGACAGTCAGAGCTGCTACACAGAGAAACTGTTTCAAAACAGATAGATAAATAATAAAATAAAATAAAAAGTCTTCCTACCTCAGCCTCCAGAGTAACTGACATTACTGGTCCAGTACCAGCAGCCCCCCACTTTTTTTCAGTTAGGACCCCATGATGACAGCAGTAGAGATCTGCTTTGGGGGGGAGAAACATATAGAATAATATTAGATCAAATTATCTATGGCCTAACCAAGTTGGCAAACAAAAGTAACCATTACAATCTGATCATCATCTTCTGTGAAATTATCCCCATGGCCTGGTATTGTCTGTTCTTGACCCTGAAGGCTGATCTGTCAATATCTTCACACTGAGTACAGACTGTGTCTCAGAGGAGTGGAAGGAAGGCATCATTCTGAAAGATGTGTGAAGGCCGGTCAGGACATATTCACTCCTGAGCCTCACAACAAAGCACAAGATGAGGCCAGGGACCACGGACCCTATCTTTCCATCTGCTTGCTTATTTTTCATTGGTGCTTTACAGAGTGCTGCAGAGATGACATGAATTAAGCCACTTTCACGATGCTAAAGAGAAAACATTAACTACAGGATGCATGGGGGATGCTTCTTATTTATTCCAGTAACAAGAGAAATGCACATGAGCTGTAGCCAATGTTACAAGAGAAACTCTTAAAGATGGACTAGCATGAACATCAGAAACGAAGCAAATTATATTTCATGTGATTAATGGAAAAGTAACTCCCCCCTTCTTAGATTTTCAAGAGATTTGTTGAAAGTACAGATTCTAAATTTCTCATGGTTTCTTCCCCCACTGTCTACCATTTCCACTCTCCTCTTCAATACATTTTTAAATAAATATATTTTAGTTGAGGATTTCACACATACAATATATATGTGTGTATATATGTATATATGTCTGTCTATATATTGATATGTATATATATATATATATGATATATATATATATATATATATATATATATATATATATATATATCATGTCTACCCCTTCCCCTGCCACCTCTCCCAGACACCCTATGCCGAGTTTTCCTCCCAACTTTAGCTTTTCATGACTTGAAATACAATTTCTGTCTGTGTGTGCATGGGTGTAGGGCCACCCACCAGAGCATGGGGACCTACCAGGGCCACACCCCTTCGGAAATATACTTGCCCTTTCTCAAAGGCCATTAACTGCCAATAGTGCCTCTGCTGGAGGTAGGGCCCTTCAGAGGAGGCAGGATTTATAATCTCATGTCATAACCTCCCATTTCCTTATCTCCATTTCCTCTTCTGTAAAACCAGGGATGGTTTGTGGGATTTAAAATATGATAGTGGGCTGGGAGCACCTGCCATACAAGAGAGGCTGAGGAAGGGACACAGGAAGGTGCTGACTCCCTGGGGTCCTTCCTGCCTCCCCACACATTCTTAGAGTTCACAACAGTAATCTGTCTGACTTCACGT
Source organism: Micromys minutus (assembly GCF_963924665.1). Classification (NCBI taxonomy): domain Eukaryota; kingdom Metazoa; phylum Chordata; class Mammalia; order Rodentia; family Muridae; genus Micromys; species Micromys minutus. The sequence continues at coordinate 59,412,801 of NC_137977.1, read as the reverse complement.
GTAGTTTCCTGTCTCTCCTTTTTCATTTGTGTCTGTCTTACTGGCCAGACTCAAGCATACAATCTCCTATCTGACTACTCACACTGCGGTGACCTTCGATTTTATTTCCTATTCTCTGGTTTTACAACCTCCTGTACTGGCTTCCACTCCCTGTCAGTCCTGTTGGTGTGGGTGGGGCTTAGGACTTCTCATTTTTCTCTCCCTTGTGTGGCTGAGACCCAGGATGGTCCCTGATTAAGACCGTGAGGGACTACAAGGCTTAGCCCAAGCCCACACATCTGCGGTGCCCTTTCTCCTGTTGCCACCTGCCTATCCTAAGAACAAGTGAGAAGAGGCGACATTCATTTGCTTACCCAGCTACTGTGCTCTAAGACTTATTACAGATCACTTCGCAGCGGGACACAGGACAGTTCTGGCAGCCTCAATAAAAACACAGCCGCACTTCCGTGAGCCCAGGCCTCTCTAGGATGAGCGGTGGGTGATTACTTTCACATTATCTATGGCAAGTGAACGTGGTAGGAACACAGGATAAACAGAAAGGAGAAGGGAATTCAGGACTCCATCCCCAAATATTTTAAATACTTGACTTTTTTTGGAAATAAGTAACAAAATGCTACTGCAGAGGCCCCATGGAGTGATGGTTGTCGTTTTGGCTTAAGGTTGGTTAAGTGCTGAGGCCAAAGTGAGCCACAAATGTGAGCAGGAAGTGCCACTTTGCGAGTGGCTCTGGTCTGCTCTCTCCTTTCGTTCCTGTAGCGTCTGGAGCCTAGGGTTTGGGCTGGTCATGACCTTCAGTAAGAATCATTCACTTCTCTAGAACCAACTTGTAGTTAGTAATTCCTTGTTCAGAGTAGAGGGACCTGCCATCAAAATATCAAGTAAGTAGCTCCTCTGTGTCTCTGTCTGTCTGTCTGTCTGTCTATCTGTCTCTCCCTTGCCTTTGTGTTTCTGACTTGGAGGGACTACAATAGGGCCCAGGAAAAGATTCATGTTCCTTGGGCTAACCACATGATCTGGCTTCATGGGCACGAGAGACAGGAGATGTCATGCTAACCAAGCACCGCATGATGTGAAATGAACACCTTAGGGCCGGTACTGAGCCTCAGCATCACACTGAACACGTGGTCAAGTGTGTGATTCCACCATAAATGTTCTCAGACCCAGCCACACACTGAGGAGCTCTCAGCAGCGAATGGCTGTGGTACTGAGACTCACTCTTTATTGGGGTTGTCATTGCCGGAAGGTTTACCACACCCATGTTCGTATGAGTACCATTGTTTGGATATAGTAGGTCACCCCCCCAAATGAGTTGGAAGGAAGAATATTGGGAAAAATATTGGATAAGTTTGAAAGGGAAATGGGGAATAGATATGTAATCATATTTTATTGTATACATGCACCAAAATTTCAAAAATAAAAAAACAAAAATGTGTGTGTGACTTTTCAGACACTCATGACGGATGAAATTCTCACACATTCTCTCTATTCAGTTTTGAAACTCTTTCTAATTTTTTTTTATCCCAATAAAAGGAACACTTTGCTAAGAAGATCTAATACGTATAAATATAGATGCACCAAATGTGGACACTCCCAGTTTCACAAAACAAATGGACAGAAAGGGACAGATGGGTCCTGATACAATCAGAATGGGCCACTTTAGTGCCCCACGCTCATCAATGGGTCGGTCACGGGAAGTAAAACGCAACAAAGAAACATTAAACTATACCATGAACTTAAGAGACATTTAAAAACATCCTATCCAATATCCAATAGCTGCAGAATAGTTTCTTCTCAGTAGTCCAGGCACTTAAAAAAAAAAAAACCCACCATATTTTAGGACACAGAGCAAATCTTAACAAATACAAATGAATTATAATACTGTCTTGTACCCTGTAAGATCATACCTAAATACAACTAAAATCAAATAGCAAGAGCAAATATTCAAATACATTATATCCTTTATGTATCCCAGGCTTGCTTGAAATTTACTGTGTAGCCCAGGCTATCCTTTAGCTTTTGGTAGTCATCTTTCTCGGCCTTCTGAGTGTTGGAATTACAGTTTTAGTCACTCAACCACTAGAATATTGTACGAGTTGTGGGAGAAACCAGGAAGTTTTAAAACCGCTATACTCAGATGAAACTAAAAGGAAAAGTCAACATAACTTTTACTATATGAAGAAGTCAGGATAGGAGGAAACTTTGTATGAATGCTTACACTAGAGAAAAATCTGACAGACCTCACATAAATAACTTAATGCTGTACCCCCAGGCCTTAGAAAATTACAAATAAGCCCAACCCTAGAGCAGTACACTGCAGGAGATAATAAAGATCAAGTCAGAGATCTCTGATTTGGAGGCTAAAAACAATACACAGAATGGGTGAGACAAACTTGGGAGAGAAAGAAAAAACTCTTAGCCCATCTCACTCTTCCATCAATGTCTGGTTTAGAAAGGATGGCTCACAGGGGCTTGAGTTTTTGTCTTTGGACTCTGGTTGCTCTCTGCCTCCCTCCCTCTCTGAGGAAGCCGAGCAGAGAGCAGTTGAGCAAAGTCCCCTCCCCCCAGGACAGCAGAACAGAGCAGAGAGAGGAAGCCATCGTCTGGCAGTAGGGTCTTCTTTGGCCTGTATGCCTGCCCTGTAGCATTGTAGGTGGCTCTCAAGGGGTTTGTGTCAAATCCCTCTGGAAGGAAAGCAGTTGAATTAGCTATGAGGAATGCCAACAAGGGCCAGCACTGTAGCTGCCTTCTGTTTTGGGTCCTGGCTTCCCCTGGGAAATGGGCGTGTAATGAAAGGCACAGAATTGGCCAACTGTTCAGTGTGGCTGCTGATGCTGGCATAGGCCTGTGAGGGCCCCGAGCCAGACTACAGAGGCTGACACTGTGCCTGGGCTGTTCTTGCAGAAAGGCTACTGCTGGCAAACAGAGTGTTGGCATTTCTCAGGGAGTCCTAGGATGCTGACTCCCAACTCTCCCAAGACCCTTGTGTTCCCTCCCACCCTCTAACCCACTCACCTTCTGGTCAGGTGTTGCTTTACTCCTCTTACCTTGGCTGTCTGGGGACCTTCTCCTTGCCCCGGAAGAGAAACATCACTTTGGATTCTTGTAGTCTGAAGCTTTTTGTCCTCAAAACGGGTGTGGAGTGCATGATGGGCCAAAGGAGCCCCTCGGAGCTTACCACAGTGCACAGGCAGCTCCCTGCCTGGACCTGGGTCCTCACTTGTTCCTGAGACTTGGACGCAGAGTTAACGGGGTCAGATTATTTACAGGTTCTTACACCGGCCCCTGACTTCCCACGAGAAAACTTCACACTTCATCTAGCTTTTCAGATTTTCTATCTTGCCTGCCTGGTTTCCTGTGGATCTCCTTGGCCTTTTGAGTCTTCTATACGTCTCCCTCCCTTTGGTCAGTCTGAAGATGAGACCTTTCCTTTTAAGCCCCTTGTGGACCATCTATGTCCCCCACCCTGTCCTTCCTCTTTTTTGGCTGCTCCACTCTCATCTTCTCCTAGATAGATCCAGCCTTCTTCATCTTTATTTATAGCTCTATTGTCTGTGTTCTACAAGTGGTCTGTGGTGAAGACAACCTTCCTCTGGTCGCTCTTGAACCCCTTGTCCCCCAACTTGCATCTACTTTGCACACTGTCAGGAAACGGAAGCTCCGTGTGGGCAGAGTTTATCACCCCAGTTGGGTCAAAGAGGATAAGGGCCCTGGGCCCTCAGTAGTACCCCCGCACTGGTGCAGGCTAGCTTCCTGGGACTCCCTGGTTGCTCCAGCTTCCTCTACGATCCTGAGACACTAGAGGGAACATCCATGAGGGCCAATGCAAAGAAGGGTGCCACTGATGGCTATCTAAAGAAAATAATTTCTGGACCAATATGACCCATGTACTCAGTCTTTTGTGCAGTCAGCTCTTCCTTCCTGGTAAATCCACCGAGTGCCAGTGTAGCAACATGTAGTCCCTGGGAAGCTGCCAGCATGCTGGAGAGATGAGCCGTGACGCACTGAGACCATGGGCCACATCAGGATGGACTCACATGGCTCTGAACTTGGTCTGAACCTTAAACTGATGAGGCAGCAGAAGGATTGTGGGAGTGTGTAGGGGAGGTCTACAGAAAAAGCATGAAGGGCAGAATGTAGACTTGTGGAAGAACTTCTACACTGAAAAACTGAGCATGCTTGAGTGTCCACAGTGAGCAGAGCATATTCCGGGGCAGCAGGACAAGGGGCTGGCCCATGTACATGTTGCCTCTATGTTGCTGCTCTGGAGGTATCAGGTCCTCCAGGCCAACACTGGCCATTGTCTGGGAATTGCTTTGGTAACCAAGAAAGCGCTCAGAGGCCTGCTGGGGCTCGCCTGCCTCTTCCCATGCCCTACAAGCAGGCCCACCCCCCCCCCCCGGGCCCCCAGCCCCAACCAAACCATTCTTGTCTTGCTCCAGGCCCAGAGGTGGCAAGAGAGGCTGGAAAGGCAAAGAACACTGTTTGATTTTTGAGCTTTACTGGGCCAGCCAGGAGGAAGGCGGCCAGGGAGGCAGCAGCTGGTGACAGCCTGCCTGCATTCGATAGCAGGCAGCTACTCCAGGGAACAATTGGGGAGAAGCAGGGGTGGCCAGTCAGGGAACACGGGCCAGTGGAATTCTGAACAAGGTCAGAGTCCAATTTGGTACAGTGCTTTATTTCCAATTTAAATCTCATCTTTTCTCCCAGAGGGTCTGCCACCCCCCACAGAAGAGGCCAGGAGTGGCCCAGGGAAATTTGCATTTAAAGACTGAAGGCGCTGAGCACCCTTTCAGGCCTGTGGTCTGTCCACTGTCTAGCCTGCACACCTTTGCAGCAAATTCAGAAAGTGCTGTTTGGCCTAGAACTGGCTCCTTGATTGCCTGGGGATGGGAAAGTCACAAATAAAAACTTTCTGCTGCTTTCTGTCTGGGGGAGGATCCCAAGGCATCCAGGGAGGTGGAGGGTTCTAGAAGGTGCTGATGGTATGCTATGCATTTGTTTGTTTGTTTATGTCTTTGTTTTTGAGATGGGGCTTCGCTTTGTAGCTTTAGCTGGCCTAGAACTCATGGAGATCTGGCTGTCTTTGCTTTCTGAGCTCCGGGATTAAACGTGTGCGTTATCAACAAGCCCTGCTGTTTGCTTTCCTTTCTAATAAAAAAAAAAAAAAATCTGGGGCTGGAGGAAATTATCAAGAGAAAGGTGAAAGGTGGGCAGGAAATATTCCAGGGAATCTGGGGGTGATACAGTGTAGAATGCTGCAACAGAGAAGACTGATTTCTGGGGTACACTGGGGGGGGGGACCTGGAGGGTGGAGTCTGTGAATGTGCTTGACTAATTGCAGGTATGTAATTCCGTTTTTAAAGCAGGTTCTCGTTACCTGATCCCTGGAGGTGCAGAAGTCTTAATGTAAGGAATGTGGCGCTTCATCTCCCATCAATTCCAGCATCTCTGTTACATCAGGTCAAGGTCAAGGTGAGCCAAAGCCCCTCCCACCGCCGTGCACCACGGAATCCCTCATGTTGGTCTATTCTGACTCTCTTTACACCTTTATTGGATACCCAGGCACTGGTGTAAAGATGGGCTTCAAGCCTAGGTGCTTTCTGGTGTTTGGTTAGTTGTCCTGGTTTGTCTGTGAGAAGAGGGGGCGTGTGGTAGTGTCATTTACATACAGTGCCAAGGGTCATGGGGTTAATGACCTTCCTCCAGGAAGAATGGCTCACTGGTACCCTCAAAGGTAAGGCCTGTTGCAATCCCCTGCCTGTTTCTTGAGTGGGGACATCAGGACTGGGTCACCTAATACTCTTTGCCCAGTAGCCCTGAAGGGATATTCTTTTCCCTCTCTGCCACTCTCTCTCCCCCTTCCCCCTTCTTTTCCATCTCTTTTTTCTCTTCTGCTTCCAGACTGTTGAGATTACAGGCATGTACCACCACACCTGGCCTAACATCTAATTTTAGTTTTAAAAAGCCCCTCTCCTTAAAGTTTCTTGACTCCAATTACTCTTCGACCTTGGAAAGCCAGCAAGCATTACCCAAATATTCCTCAGCACTGGTACCAGCCTGTCACTCACAAGGACCTGGTACGGCAGAGGGCAGAGGGGAGGGTCCAGGAAACTATTATGTCAGTTTTCTCCTGCCCCTTTTGTGTTTCAACCTGCACATTACTGAAGTGCTCTTTGTGGGCGCGATACACCTGTCCTACTAGCGGAATCATAAACATGAGCATGTTGGTCCGTTTCCTGCTGAATAGCATAAATGTCCTCCTCTTTCCTCTTGAGCAGTTTGTGCCTTGCTAAGCATTCTGTAGGCGAGCCTCCAGGCTTGTTGACTGATTCTTTGGTTTCCAAGTAAGTTCATCAGAGAAGGATGTTGGCTTTCCTCCAGCTTCTTGGAAAACCGGTCTTTTTTTTTTTTTTGCCTTGGCAGCTTTGTTTCTTTCCGTGCCCAAGAAGACAGCAGCTCTACTCACAGGCCGCCTCTCTCTGGCCCACACGATGCTTGCCTTGGCCTAGAACCAGGAAGACAGCCCACAGTAAAGGGCAGGCCACTTTTCCATCTTGCCTGGGATCTGGCTAGAGCAGAGGGAGCTATCTGGTCCCGGCCCCCATGTGAGGAAGACTGAGGGGTTCTGGGGAGTGTAGGTGTTCCCCCTCTTCCTCTCATGGATGAACTGATGTATGAGGAGGCCCAGCTGCAGGGAGGAGAGAGAACTGCGAAGAGCAGTGTCTTAGCCATAGCTCATATGAGGCTCGTTCTGGGAGCTCCTTTCTCCTCCCTCCACATCTCTGTTCCTCATCCTTTGTCTTCCTTTCATTTCCTTTCCTCTTCCCTCTCCATCAAACTCATCATTTCTAACTTACCCCCAAGTTTTCCTGTTCCTGGGCCTCCATTTGTGTTTCTATGGTAACAGACTCATATGACCATCCACAACTAACTCCCCATCCCCACAATGTACCTCTGGATGACATGAAGCTCACTCTGTAGACCAGGCTGGTCTCGAACTCACAGAGATCTGTCTGTTACCGTCTCTCGAAGGCTGGGATTAAAGGAGTGCACCACGACACACAGCTTTCTTTACGAGCAGTTACATAGGTTGCATCATGGCCCAGCAGGAGGATTACTTAGAGTCTGAGACCAACCTTAGTTCCTTGGTGAGATCCTCCCCCAAAACAAATAAATAAAATAAAATGAGGATTTGAGAGTGAACCATGCATCCCTCCCCGGATCAGCAGGAAATTGTAACAAGATCTCTGTAAGCACTCAAGGGTCCTCAGGAACCTTGACCTTGAACACCCAGCTGGGCTCCAGTCTCATGGGACATAGAACCCAGCAAGGTTCTATTTAGTGAGCAGCTATATACATGAGAGTGATTCAAGAAACTGCAGTCCCATTGAAAAGTTCCTATCTCCAAGTGATGTTATAGCCTTACTATGTAGTACCATACACAGCTGATGCTGACACAAATCAAACTGTTCTATAACAGTGTAACACACACGGTCATCATGGACGACTCGGAATAAATCGCGATAATAAACGATGGTATTACCGAGAGCGTACTTACTATACTGTAGTTTTTAATGTTATTTTAGATTTTTTTCCCTTTTACTTATAAAAAAATTTAGTTCCCCCTAAAAAGTCTTCCCTGCTTCACCAACAGTGGCCTCCTCCTGTGTCTTGGTTCTGTAGCTCTAGCTCACCTAAAGCTTTGTACGCTTGACTTCCTCTTTGTTTTGGTTGTTGTGGTCCTTGAGTAAACAAAACTCACTGCTCACGTTGTCATTAAGAATCCCCATTGAGTAGTTCATCTGGAGGTGACATAAAGAATGACTAAAGGTGGTGGCTAATAGGGGAAAGTCATTGCTCACCCGGGAGGCATGCACACTTCTACCGTAGCAGTGTCAGGAAGAGCACACCAGAGTGACCTAAGGTATCAAAAGGTCATTGCTTCATTGAGCCAACGTTTAGAAGGATCTACGTTGGATGTGAAAGAGTCTCTAATAGCCTGCATTGACGACCAAACACTAATGCCTATCCCGGCACCAGGGTTAGTGAGGCTACAACAGAAATGTTAAGTGTGGAAACAGGAAGGCTGGGGGCTGGTAAGAGGTCTCAGTGGATAAAGACACTGTGGCTAAGCCTGATGCCCCGAGTCCCATGCCTGGGACCCACATGGTGGGTTGGAGGAAACAATGACGTCCTTGCCAATGCTTCTCTCACCTCCACATGGCTGCCATGTCACACACGCCCATTTCACCACACAAATATAATTAATTAAAAAAGTCTCAATTTGACTGCACCGCTGAACTTACTTTTGAAACACAGAGATGAATGGTAAGCCTGCCAGGGCTGATGTCAGGACAGTGAGGCTTGGAAAACTCCAGAAAACATGACGGTGTAGGAAAATGCTTTGCTAAAATGAACCTTCGGTAGGTTCTCTCTGTACAATGGGTGAAGCCATCCCAGGACTCTGTCTCGGGGCATGTCCTTGTCACTAACGCATTTGGTGACTCGTGGTTGTTGCTTTTAGTTTTATGTATTTAGTTTTATAGATAGAGTCTCCCTTCACAGCTGTGGCTGACCTGGGATTTTTCTGTGTAGACCAGGCTGACCCTCAACTCTTAGATATCAGCCTATCCGTGCCTCTAGTATGCTAGGTTTAACGTTGTGCACCGACGTGCCCAGTCTCTTTTTCCTTTTTTTGGGGGGGGGTAGTCATCTTCTCTCCTATCCTTACAACCATCCATCTGTTTAACAGATTTGTTTTCTTCTTAATTGTCTAGAGAAGAAGTCGTTAACGTCTTGAATCTGATGTCTCTCCTTTAGCACAAGCTTCAGCTTGGCAGCAAGCACCATCCCTTGGTTCCTCTTCAGAGCTCAACGGTACAGTTTATTCAGCGTGTTTGTACTGACAGGCCATCGGCTATTTTTGTGCAATATGAATAAACCATGGTTATCTATTAACTCCTGGGCTGGAGGATAGCAACTTCTAGAGGCAGGATTGCTTCTTCTTCTTTTTTTAATGGTAAGGATTTATTTTTTAAAAAAACCCAAGAAAGCACTTAAAATGCCACAAAAAACGAGGTCACAAAGTTTGCTAGGTTTCAGAGGAAGTGTGAGGCATGCGGCCACTACAGTCTTGTCTTCTAAGCTTCTGGCCTGGCACGGCATGCTTCTCCTGACTCCTTATCCATACAGACAAGATGCGAGCCTAGCATAGTCTCCTCCTGGTGATGTTAGTTATTATCTGGAATTTATAACATAAACATCTAACTTCTAATCAATATGGCACAGCTGGATTGCCAAAACTCCCTCCCCACAGCCCATTCTTCCCCCAGGCTCTCTGGGTGTAATTTCGGAATTGCTTACAGGCAGCTAGAATGGGATTTTCCTTCTTGCATGGGCACAATCAGGGCACCTCAACTTGCTTTCTTTGTATACACACAGCTGAAGAAGTTTTACCTGTTTGTCAGGGAACCACAGGGCCATCTTGAAGAAGCCAGAAAACTGCCTGGGACCTGGCCAGGTGGCGAGTGGTCTGGATCCAGCCTGACTGAATTTTCTTCCCTAGAGATTCAGTTTCTTTCTTCCTTTCTTCATAAGACTCTGAGCCAGTGGAGGCCACGCAAGCCCCTGAGAAGAGGATCTGGGGACGCCAAGGCTGAGGACATGAGCGCTCTGTGACCACGAGGTCACGTGTGTAGAGAACACACCAGCCAGGTCTCATTTCACCGTGTCTGCCGTTCACGACTCTTCCTACTTCTGCTTAGCACAGAGTCAGTGTGGACATCATCCTTCAGCCCCCTGCTGGACCAGAGCCTGGAAAACACCAGGCTCTATGGAAGCACACAGCTGAGCCTCAGCTCAGCTAGTTTTCCACTCACCTTAGTCCAGCTTTCCAGAACTAGTGTCTGTGTTTATGACTCAGCCCTGGGAGCTGAGTCTGCTTCCCGGGGAGCCTGTCCTTGGGGGCCCTGGGTCTGTGCTTACCTGCTTTCCACAGGAAGGGCGGGAGCAGAGGGGGGGGACTGAGTCCCCTAGGAAATCCTGAACCATGGAGGGAGGATTCTGGCCTGGAGCAGTCTGGGAGAGGCAATGGGTTACTCTCCTGCCGTAGGGTTCAGCTGGGGAAAAGTATCGTGCCTAGGTTCATGTGCTCTTCCTCGGTGATGCTCAACATTTCAGGTGAGGTTTGGTTTCCGTAACAGTGATGCCAATGTGACTTATCTGGACTCAATGTACAATGCAGTTTTAACAAATTGTTCAGGTTCTATGACCGGCTCAAGGACGGTGGGATTCTTTCTCCCGCTTTGTACACGAGGGCTACTCCGCAGGTAACAGAAAGATGTCAGGTGACTTTCTTTCTGCCTTCTCATTGCTGAAGCAAGAAACACACTTCTATGAGTTCAGTTTCTTGACTTGAATATAACTTTAGAATTAATTAAATGCCTTTCATCTACACATTATGCATGCCAGTTAAAGGTCTACCTTCATGCATGGATACGGAAGGGTCTCCTACACAGACCGTTAAAGTGAAATGTGGACTGGTCTGTTCTTATTTGAGGTTTTTTTTTTTTTTTAAGGCTATGTAACCTTACACATACATGATCATACCAGTGTCTGTACTTCACCGAGAGGACATGAGGAATAAGTTGCCTGTGAGAGTTGGGGTGACACAATTCTTTCGCTTTCTCATCCTTCGAACCCTTCAGAGTTTTTTTTTTTTTTTTTTTTTTTTTTTGCCTTGTATTATGTTAGATACCGCACACTTAAATAAATTAATAAAACTCTAATTTAAGGAGCGTGGACCGAGGTTTTTCTTTTGAGTCATCGGGAAATATAAGTGTTACGAGATCATCATCTGAGAGGGGTGTTGAAGATCGTTGGATTTGTTGATGTTATGTGTGGGTAGAAGTCTAGGCTTTGGACTTGAATACACACACATGTTAAACTTTTGTCTCAGGTTTTTAATACTTGAAAAAATGCCAGCGGTTGGGGAGAACAAAGGCTGGGAAGCTTTAATGGAAAAAAAAATGGGAACACAGGAAGTGGGGTGGGCTTTCGTCACCCCTTCCAAAGCCTAGAGCCCCTAAGGTTCAGAAGTGAAGACTGTCCTGTCTCTGGAAGCACATTTCTAAAAATAGTGCTGGAGTTTGAACCTACTGCCTCACATGTGTCTGGCCTGAAACTCACTAGAGACCAGGCTGACTTGAACTCAGAGACCTGCCTGCCTCTGCCTACTGCGTGCTAGGACTAAGCATCCTCTGAGTCCTCGCTATTTTACCCTCCACTCACCCCCCTCTTCGGAGTCAGGCCTAATGTATCCAGTGCAGAGGCTTCTCCAAGTCTCCACTTAGGTCCCCACTTTCTTCCTCCTCACATTTGCTGTTTCCTTGCTGAAGCTTGCCAATTCTGTGTCCCAAACATCTTCAACCTATGTTGCCATGACAACAGCCTGTGTTGTTCTGCTTCCTACTTTGTCCCTGATTAGCATCAAACAGCAGGAAGTGGGACTCCTCCATATCTGCTCTCTTCTGCAATTAGTAGAAGCTTTCTAAAGATCAAATTCTATCCTGTAACTTTCTGTGCCTGATACTTCCAGATTTCATCACTATCCTTGAACAAAGGCCAGAGGTCAGATGTGTTCCTACGACTTTTAAAGCCCCATTGTTCTCTGCTTTTACCCTACTCAGTCTTGGATGGAATTGTGCCCCACTACCAATTCATGTCTACCACTAATCTCAGAACATAACTTAGGGTAACTGGGCCTTTGTAGACAGAATAGTCAAAGACTGAGATGAGCTAAATGTCAGCCTTTAAGTTCAATGACCAGTTCCTTGAAAAGACATCCAGAGAGAGGCTATGTTAGAATGGAGCTGGGTGTGGTGGCCCATGTCTGTAATCCCAGCATTTGGAAGGGACTCAGGGAGGAGGATCCTGAGTTTGAGGACAGTCTTGGCTACAGAGCAAATTCAAGGTTGGTGGGGGTTACACGGTGTGACCTAATCTCAGTTGGAAAAAGAGAAGCAGAGATATGAAAAGAAAAACATGAAGGAATAAAAAAAGACTCTAGGAATTGTTGGAGCCACCAGGAAGGATTCTCCCCTAAGGGCTTCAGGGAGAGCTCAGTTTCCAGAACCTTGATTATGAATTCCGAGTCTCCGTAAGCGTGAGCAAGCAGAGGCTAACAAGTGGCAAAGACTGAGAGGTGGGGGTTAGAAGCTTTGGGGGCTGAGACAGGAGGGAGACCTGGCAAGACGCCAGGGGATGAACGGGGAAGATCAAGGTGAACCAGATCCAGCTGGTGGGACCTGCAGTGGGAGCTTGCAGGATATTTGCTTCTAGAAAGGAACACATTTGTAGAGACCTGCCAAGTCCTCTACAACCTGCCATATCCTGCCATGCCCACCTCCTAACTGCACCCAGGTCTCCGCTGGGTCTCAGGGAGCTTCTGCCTCCTGGAGTCTGTCTTTACCAGCCCAGGAGAGGCCAGAGCAGGTCTCACCTCCTACTTCTCTGAGGCAGAACTACCCCTGTGTAGGTTCTATTCTGGGTATTCTAATTGTTCCCACCATCTGCACCTAAATCTCATGCATTTTTTTTTTCTGCCCTAAAGAATGGGACAGAGTCTCTCAATACGGAGAACATGCGCTGTGTGGCCCCCATACCAGCATGGGAATCACCATTGCAGCAACAGGACCTTGAGCAAATGATTAACCAAAGGCTCTTCATCCTCAACATGGGAATAATGACATTGTCCTTGGAGGGCGGTTGTGTACAGTCTCTGGTATACAGTACGTGATCAATGGTTCATGTTGATTAACCAAGTGATTGGATAATCATTGCCATAATTATTGCCAAGATTGGGGAGCTTTGTTTTTCTTTTGCTATGATACATGGGTTTGTACTTGTTTCATTTTGCAGAAAAGGGGAGGCATGCTATAGGACCGCCCAAGGTTGATTGACAGCTGAGCACAGAGTTCTCTGCTTTCTTTAGGGTGTCCTCTTGGGAGCATATAGGGGTGCAGGATGGCTGGGGCTGTTTGGCTGTATTGCGGTGCAGCTTAGGCCTTCAGGTGAGGGCAGATGGGGAAGGACGCAGGGTTTGCTGCAGGAGTTGTTTGTTGGCAAAGGCTCTAGGCTGGTTCTTTCTCCTGTGGTTTAGCATGTGACATTCATACTTGTGCCTTATGCTCTGCCTTTTCCTTCACAGTCTGGTCCGTGCTGACACTGCAGCTGCCCTTGTGGTTTGGAACATCATGTTTTTTGTTTTGTTTTCTTTCTTTCTTTTTTAAATAATAGTGCAGTTTTAAGGGCAGAGGTGAAGGTGAAGAGCCACAGGCCTAAGGATGGAGGAGGAGCAGAATTTTGACCTCTGGTCTCTCTCTGGAGAGAAACGGAAGACACAGGAACCTTCCACGGTTCTGCGTGGCCTGGACCGAGGCCACATAGGCGAGAGTCCATCAGAGCATCTCACTGTGTAAAAGGTCTCTGTGGAGCTTGCATATCCTCATCTGTTCAAGGCTGGCTTGGGCCACTGTCTCAGAGCGTGTGTGTGTGTGTGTGTGTGTGTGTGTGTCTGTCTGTCTGTCTGTCTGTCTGTCTCCTACAGTCTCATACATACACACCCGCTACCTACTAGTATCAGTCACTTTTGTCCTCTCCTTGCTCTGTACAGCCACATGCTCAGTGGCAGCTAGTGGAAAGGAGGCTGCCTCAGTAGCCTCTCTCACACAGAACTCAGTCCCAGCCCACAGAGGTGGAGGAGGGCTCCTGGGTGTTCTGGGCTTCTTTCCACAATAACAGCCTAAGACTATAGCCCTTTTGGGGTGTAGGGTATGGGGAGAGGAAGGTATAGTGATTGGAAGCTTTGGGTGGTGGGAACTGAACAGGGAGAAAAGATTGAGAAATAAAGGTCTGAAGGAGTGAAGGATATTGAGGGGTGAGTGTGTGAGCGAGGTTGAGGTAAACAGGTGGTATGGCTGAGGTGAGCAGGTGAACATGGCTGAGGTGAGCAGGTGAACATGGCTGAGGTGAGCAGGTGGTGTGGCTAAGGTGAGCAGGTGAACATGGCTGAGGTGAGCAGGTGTGGCTGAGGTGAGCAGGTAGTGTGGCTGAGGTGAGAAGGTGAACATGACTGAGGGATGGATGAACAGGTGAGTGGAGCATATCAGTCCTTCCCCTCATTCCATGGGTATCAAGTCTCTTCCTTCTTGGACAATATCACATAAATGTTACTGCCTTAGTTATTCTGAGTGTCCAGTTCAGGGGCATTTAGTACATTTACATACTGCCTAAGCACCCCACTTCTCTTTCCAGGACACTTTCATCTTTTGAAATTGAAACTCGTATACCCATCTCTCTTTCCCGTACTGGTACTGGTGACCACTGCTTGCCTTGCCACCACAACTTCTCTTTTCAGGATGCCTTCATTCTGTGAAACTGAAACTCAGCACTCTCGTATCCCCACCCCCTTCCTCCAGGTCCTGGCACCCCCTGCCTCCTACAACTGTAACTTTCACCAGGGACCTCATATACCAGAATCATTATTTCAGGCCATCTCCTTTTGTGGTTGATTTTGAATTACATTTGTGCAACCTTACTCCTCTGACACACGGTTCTAAGACCACTGAAGTCAGTGCCTCCAGCTAGCATTCGGGGTGTAATGCCCTGAGCTGTCTGTGCCCCACATGGACATCATTATAGACTGTCCTCTAATCCCTACAGCCCCCCTGGCTGCTAGGTTCTGGTGTCATTGTCCTTCCAGATAATCAGGGATATGAGACCCAGAGAGGTGGCACAGCACGGGGACGGTGGCTACAGGGCTGACAGTCCAATCTGAGAGTCTGCTGCTTTCTCCAACCCTCTGGCCGCAGAGATTTGAGAGAGGAATCTGAGCAGAACTCAGACCCAGTGTCCTCCCTGTCCAGTGGGATTTTGAAATTCATCATGACCTGGACTGACTTACCCAGTTCTCATAAATATGTTCTTCCCATGTCTTTTTGTAGGGAAGAAAGACTCCTAGGCCCATGTGTGTATGCATGAATGCTATATGCCACATGCACATAGGTGTGGGCATGTGCTTCTTATGTGCAGTATGCATGTGCATGTGTAATATGTGTGCGTGCAGAATGATATATGTGTGTACGTTTGTGTGTGTAATATGTGTGCATGTGTGTGTTATATGCTGTGTGTAATGTGTATATGTACATGTTATATGCTGTGTGTGTAATGTGTATATGTACATGTTATATGCTGTGTATAATGTGTATATGTGCATGTTATATGCTGTGTGTATGATGTGTATATGTGCATGTTATATGCTGTGTGTGCGTATACATGTTCATTCCTATGCCAGAAGTTGACGTTAGGAACCCTTGTCTATAATTCTCCACATTATTATTTGAGATGGATTCTCTTAGGGGACTTGGAGTTCACTGGTTGGTTGGGCTGGCCAACCAGTCAGTCCCCAGGATCCTCCTGTAAGTGTCTGTTCTCCTTGCTCAGGTTATAGGTGTGTGCTGGCTCAACCAGCCTGGCTTCTGGGAATCTCATGCTTGCATTGGAAACATTTTACCTGTGGCACTGCCCCCCCCCCAACTTCTTGTGAGGGAATGAGACCTGGATGCCTCTGTTCCTGCTGGCCCTCTTGTTCCTGGACATTGTCTCTTTAATTACTTTCAAGCTTGCCCCACTAAGGCTCTCTCTTTCTTTTGCCTGACTTGTAGCAGCCATTGAACTGGGTTCTAATCTCCTTTCAGCCTTGTCGGCCATGAAAGCCAGACTAGAGCATCCCAGGGATTCAGGCACACAGAGGCAGGCGGCATGGTCTGATGCTTGGCTGGCGGCCCTGGCCCGATGTTCTCTGTAGTGGATGCATCTCCACTGAAAGGCCAATCTGATCACTTATGTCTGTTTTGATCATGGGTCTCAGAGCAGCACAATCCTCCCTACCTACCTTTCCAGCCTCATCTTCCGAGGCTCCCTACTCACTCATACTTGCAGAAAACTCAATCTCTGTAGCTCCCAGAGGCCACTTACATTGCTGTCACTAAGGTTAAGCTGAGGACCCCGTGCAGCGTAGCAGCCTCTTCCCTACCTCAGGGCCCTGGTCTCACCTACACTCCATTAAGCTGGCCGAATGAACGATGGTGAATGACTGTGGGGAAAAGAACGTCCGGTGAGGACACTTGCCTGCAGGATTTAAACATGGGCACAGTGATGACGTAAGAGGACACCAGCCCCGATCCAAGCTTCTGCCTGGAAGTGACAGCAATGGCAACACTGAACACATCCAAGCAGATGAGAATATTCCACCGAATGTCGGGAGAGACCAGGTCCCAAGGAGGCCCAGCTGATGCGTTCCAGGGACCAAGGAAAGAGTTGACTGAGGCTGGGCACACACTCAGTGGGAGTGCTTGCCTAGCAATGCAGAGTTCTGGGCTCAGTACCCAGCACCAGAAAGTCAGAGTTGGCTGTAAAACAGAATAGAATCCTGATTTATTAGACGGCTGATTGTTTTCCTTGCTATAGACTTGCCCAGCAGATTAGGCATGCAGAAATGCTTTCTCTGCTGTTTATCCCCACCAGGGGGTGTCTCCCTTCTATCTTCACGTCTCCACATGGCAGGAAGTGCTTCGAATGTAGGGAAATTAGGTCAGGAGCTCTGGATGTGAGGCTCTGGCTGGGAGGAGAATGGAGAAAGGTATCTCTTCTGTGGAGAACGTCACACTTAGGAATTGCTGTGTCTAGCCACACTTATTCCAGTAAAGAGGGCACACCACAGCTGCAGCAATCCAGTGTGTCTGTAGCCATTGTCAGATGTACTGAGGTGAAGGGAGCACAAAGTTGGCACCCACTGGGATCCTCTGATCCACCACACAGATAGTTAAGGCCTGCCTTACCACATGCCATGATTTCAGAGTTCAAACTGGTAGCTCGATTATAATTATAGTTAAAAATCAAGTTCAGACAGAGGAAGTGGGGGCGGACTGTATAAGTCCCTGGGGTATAATAGGCCCCGCTTTGCTATGAAATGGTTTAAGGCCTTGGGCAAGCAGATTGTACTTGAAACTCACATTTGCTGGCCAATTGGTAGGCAGAGTTAAGTCTTTTAGCTATAGGTGTCCTCTGAAGCTTGGGGGGGGGGGACCACCCACCAGCTGGGGCCTGCTGGCTGGGAGGCATGAGTCACATGGCGGGGCCAGTGCTGTGTGACTGCTATTCTTTTTGTGAAGGCTGCATTAAAGCAAGCTGTTGGCTTAGCAATTTATGGAGACTTTATGGTGTCTATAAAAAATAAAAATAAAAACAAAAAACAGATTTCAAAAAATCTAGCTCCTTGACCTCTGAAACTGGTCAAGAAGGTCCCACCCAGGGTTTAAACCTAGGTTTGTCAGGCGTGGTGGCAAATGCTGCCTAAGTTGTTCTTGTCCTCACTTTTCTGTGTCTGCTTCCTACCACCTGCACTTCTGATTAAACCCCTCAATTCTTGAAAAATCTTTGCATGAGGATGAGTGGGAAGTGTTCCTGGGGTGGGGGGCTAGCAAATGGGGTCCCTTATTAACTCACTCTCAGCTTGTAGAGTATCTATGTTTTGGGCGGCAGATTTCAGAAGTCTGTGTCCTTATGATTGAATGAAATCCTTGTGATTTCTTTTGTTTTTAATTTAAAAAGGTTTATTTCTTTTTATCTATGTGTCTCTGGGTGTCTGTGTGTCCACACATATATGTACATGTGCCTAAGGTTGGGAGAGGGAGTTGAATCCCCTGGGGCTGGAGTCATAGACGGCGAGGCTCCTGGGAATGGAATTCGGTCCTTGCTAAGAGCGGCCTGTGCTTCCTCAGCCACTCTGTGATCTTTCATAGGCTATCTAGGCTGTCCCTCACCTTCAAGATGGCCACAAACACAGGACCTCACCCACAGAATGAGAAGCACTCCAGGGAAACTTCCTGCCATTTGATAAATTCTCAACCCATGTAAACTGTTCTCATTTAATTTGATGTAGTCATCACCAGCTCAGAGCTGTAAACAGCATGTGGGGGAATCCAAAGAGAGAGACAATGAGGTCGTGAAAACAGGAACATCCATGTGCATACAGCACCCAGTCGCCCAGGTGGCACGGACTGGGCCAATGTGTTGGTTGTGGAAGTGGGATGCGAGCCACCCCAGGTTCTGCTGAGTCCTGCAGCTAAAGTTAGCCGCTTTAATGGAAAGTGCAATTGAAATGATGAATCTCTGAGCATTTTAATCATTTCCAGGAAACTGATTTAGAGTAAGGGCAGTTGGCAGCTTTTGATGCTGAAATCAGCAGAGGATTCAGACTCAGCCCAGAAATAACAAAACCTGGAGAGGCAGTGCGTGTCAAATGGCAGCGCTCAGGTTAAAGGACCAATCACATCAGTCCCAGCCAAGAGACACTGGTACCCTGGGAATGGCTGTTAATGAGTCCTTTATTTCCCTAGGCTTCTTGGATCCTGTAGCAGTTAGAACCGATGTGCCAGGTAGATACAATGGGGAACTTGACATTTTCCATTAATTTATTTAGTTATTCACTTTACATCCCTATCACACACACCCCCAGTCCCCCCTCCTCACATGGCCCCTCCTCCCATCACCCCTCCCCTTCACCTCTGAGAAGGGGGAGGTCCTCTCCCCACCCTCCTGAACCAATCCACACTGGTACCTCAAGTAACTGCAGCACTAGGCACAGCCTCTCCCACTGAGGCCAGACACGGCAGCCCAGTTAGGGGAACAGGATCCACAGGCAACAGAGTCAGGGTAAGACCCTGCTCCAGTTGTTGTGAGCCCCACACGAAGACAAAGCTGCACATCTGCTACGTATGTGTGTGGGGCCTAGGTCCAGCCCTTGGATGCGCTTTGGTTGGTGGTTCGGTTTCTGGGCACCTCCAAGGGTCCAGGTTAGTCGACTCTGTTGGTCTTCTTGTGGAGTCCCTGTCTCCTCTGGGGGGAACTTGTCCTTTTAACAAATGGTGCTAGGGCGACCAGAATCAAAAATGAGAGAACACAGTGTAACCAGGTGCTATGACTCATGCCTGGTTACTTGGGGGCTGAGGCAAGAAGACGGCCCATGACTTTGAGGCAGCTTGGCCTGACAAATAGGTTTCAGGCCAACGGAATCACGGAGTAAGACCTTTTATCAACAAACAGAAATGGGAACCTTCCTTCTACATGGTCTACACAGATTATCTCAAAGGGAGTGGAAGGGCTCAGCACTGGGGAGGCTGGGGCAGGAGGTTCATGAATTTGAGACCAGTTTGAGTCAAATGTCGAGAAGCAACAAGAAAAAAACATCAGCAAAACAAACACCAGTAAGCCCCATGCCCCAAAATACTTTAGGAGTAAATCTTCACAACCTTGGAGTAACCTTTTTTTTAAGTACGACACTAGAAGCACAAATGACCCCTGACCCCTGTCTCCGAAAGGTACATTGTGTTAAAAGGGCACCATCAAGAAATGACAAGACTGACCACCTAAGTAGAAGACTCAATGAAGAAAAACACTAGCTCACTGGTTGTGCAGGCCTGAGGCCCACCAAACCTCGCCAAAACCCTAAGAAGCCTAAGTGGTAGTGCGCATGTGTAAGCCGGAATTCCTACAGTAAACTAGGAGACTGAGACAGGAGAGTAGCCCAGAAACCTGTGAGCCAGCTCCTCTGGAGCACACAACACAGTAGGGACTGGAGAGATACTCTGCCTCAACACACAGATAGATACATTGTACGTTACATCCTGACCACAGTTTCCCTACCACCACTCCTCCCAGTCCCCCACGACCTCCCCTCTCCCTCATACCCACATCTCTTCAGCTCCCCTTTGGGGTGGGGGGAAGAGTAGGTCACCCAGTGATATCAACCAAACACAGCATAAGAAAGTACAGTAAAGGCAGGCACAGACACTCCCAGTAGGAGGAAAAGGGTCCCGACCACAGGTGACAGAGTCAGAGATACCCCACACTCCCACTGTGACGAGCCCATAGAAACACCAAGCTATACAACTGTAACATATATGCAGAGGGCCTAGCCCAGGCACATACAGGGTCTGTAACTGTCTCTCCAGTTGCTATGAGCCCTGTATAGCTGATTCTGCGGGTCACGTTCTCATGGTGTCCTCTGCTCCTCTGAGTCCTGGAATCCTTCCTTCCCCACTTCTTCAGGTTCTCCTGGCTTCACCTAGTGTTTGGTTGTGGGTTTCTGGATCTGCTCCTGTAAGTTGACAGCTGGGCTGGGCACCGAACCATGAGAAAGAACTACAGACCACCATTAGGAATCATTTCCTCAGTTGTATTTGGTTATATTCTAGGTCTCTGGGCTGCTTGGCATCTAATTCCTGGCTATTCGAGATAAATAAATATTTCCAACATTAGTTTTTATCATTTCTTTTATCGTTATTTTATCATTACTTCAGAGTGTGTGAGTGTGTGAGTGTGTGTGTGAGTGTGTATGTGTTTGCATGTGTGTGTGTTCACCTGTGTGAACATGTCTGAGGGTCTCTCATAGGCCTGGAGCTCAGAAATCAGGTTAGACTGGCTGACCAGTGAGCCCCAAGGATCCTCTTGTCTTTTCCTCTCCAGAGCCAGGGTTATAAGCCTGTGCCAACCAGTCTGGCATAAAGAACTTTACTTTTTGTTTTTAAATCTTATTTTATCTTTACGTGTCTCTGCGTGGGTCTGTGTATGTGAGTGCAGGTGCCCTCATTGGTTTAGGAGGGTGTCAGACTCCCTTGGAGTTGGAGTTACAGGCAGTTGTTGACCGTTGGCATGGGTACTGGAGACTGATCTCAGATTGCCTGAAACTACTGATCCATCATCTCTCCAGCTCTTAGGGCTGCACTTTTAATGGTTCTTTGTGCCTAAAATAGGCAAGTTCACAGGTCAGAAAATTTGCTAGAAACTAGGGGAGGAGGAAGAGGAAGTGGCTGCTATGGGGTAAAAGGTTTCTTTTTGGGCTGTTGAAAATATCCTGAACCTAGGAAAAGGGTGGAGTACAATCTCGTGCCTACCAAAAAATCAATTTATATTAATGGTATGCAAAGTGTATCTAGATAAAAAATAGCTATTAGTGTTAGTTTCTGTGTGTACCTCTACTCCGCCCTCCGTTTTCTTTCTTCTGAGTTATTGTGAGCCAAGTGTCCCCATTCTGTATTTATAGTGACTTTTAATATAGACAGATATTAAACAAACTAATATTGTCCCTTTTACTTTGATTATTTGATCTTGTTAATTTAGCTCATTTTAATTTTCCTTTCTCTTTCTTTCTTAGACTGGACCTTGTGTGTCCCAGGACGGCCTTGAACTTGTGATCCTCTCACTGTCTTCTGAGTCCTGGGATTACAGGCTCTTTGGTTCCAGTTTTCTTCTTGTCTGTAGGATTTTCCCTCTTTAGTAATCTGCAATGACATTCATCATGTTCTCTTATTAGCAAAGGTGCTTCTGGGGGGAATCAGAGTTTTTGGCCTGCCATACTACACAAACTGCCCATCTCTGGAATGAGAGTTCGCTCTGTGAAATATAGTAAGGGTTCATGTGAAGGCAAGGGAAGGATTCTTCTGTGTTGCTTTGGATGGGAATCTTCCTGGTGAGTCCATTCCTGAGGAGTGAATCTTTTTTTTTTTTTTTTTTTTTTTTTTTTTTTTTTTTGCAAATCTTTTGTTTCTGTAATTTTCATCTCTAGAGAGATGCATCCTACCCAAACCACCATGGGCGTGTGCAAAGTTTCGGCAGCCAGGGCGTGTGTCATAGTGTAACGTTTCCTTAGGTTATGGACTGTGTGAGTTATTTTGAGCAGGGGTGGTGGGTAGACAAGATGAAGGCTAAAATAGTTTTAACTTGAGAAATAACAGGCTTGAGAACTCTTCAGAAAATGAATAATGAAATCTGCAGGTCAGAGCACAACTCCTGGCTGTCCCTACCTACAAAGAAGTTTGGGGGTACAAAACGAGGCATTGTGCATAAAACAGGGCAAATAAATACCATGGATGCCGTCTATCCAGCCACCTGATTACAGATAGGAAGGACAGACACCAGGTTCCACTGGTGGTCATATCTAGTTGGTAGAATTGGTAAGGTGATGCTTATTTTTGTATACATTATGCACATTTGGAGTCCTAAGTTAAATTTTGGCAAAGCTGAATTGTGTCTCTAGGGGTAAACAAATAAATTAAAAAGGAACAGCTGTTCAGGAAAGGCTACAAGAATGAGATTGAGATAGCACAAAATAGGGCAGGAGTCAGGCCAGGTGTGATGAGAGCAAGACCAGGTGTGGTGGGAGTCAGGCCAGGTGTGGTGGGAATCAGGTCAGGTGTGGTGGGAGTCAGGCCAGGTGTGGTGAGAGTCATGCCAGGTGTGACGAGAGCAGCCTTGAGGAACTGGAACTAGGATAACCCAAGAGCAATGAGAACTGACAGGGCAGAACTTCTGCAGTGTGTGGAACATTCTAGATGTTCTTGTCTGCTTGATAGTCCCTTGGCTTTTAGTTTAGGATAAGTCAAGATGGTGACTAAAATTTACTTGGAACTTTCAGGCACAAGGTGGGACCCTGCAGCGTTTTGTACAGATGGAATACTGTCTGGCTGTGGATCTTGTTAGCAGCTGAGTCATTGTGCATCTGGTGTGCGTGATTTCCTACAGCTGCTTTTTAATTGATTGACAATGCTCCTGGAGCTTCTTTGTACTGTGTTCAGTGTCACAAAACAGAGTCACCCTTTCTAGAGAAAAATGCCCATGCTGTAGTTATGGCCGTTGTAACAGTGACCTTGTTTTGTGAGTTTGGCCGCAATGACACAGATACTGTGTGTCGGGAAGGTCAGAGAAAAATGATTTTTCCCCCTCTGCTAGAGATTTTGCTGGTGTTGAAGGTTGCCATTTATTTAGTGGTCACCTAGAGTTTTTTGTTTTGTTTTGTTTTGTTTTCTAGTCCTCTCCCTAAGGCCGATAGGTTAAGTTCAGGCTATCAGCCTAGTATGCTTGGAATTACTGCTATCCTACTCCAGGCTGACCAACAATCCCGCTCTGCTTCCTTCTAGCATCTAAAATCCTGCATCCTGGGAAACTGCTCAGTCATGAGCAATCCAGATGTTTGGTCCAGCTGCCTTCCCTCTCCTCCAGTCTGGATCTCATTGTAAGTAGAGCTGCCTCAGCCCTCTCTGAATGCCTTCCTCCTTCCCCTGCTCCCTGAGGGCACCTTTAGCTTCCCACGCCTCTTTCCACAGGGCTCTCAGGGGGCCTCAAGTCCACACACAGATCCTGGCCAACATGTTGAGGTTAAGTATTTTCTAGTGCCTAGAGCCACACACAATTAATACTAAAAGATTCCTGGTGGAATTAACGAGTGACTAACTTATTAACACCACCTACGGCAAAAGCATTTACACTGCTTCTTCTGAGTCAGGCATGGTTAAGTGCTGTGAGAAGTACCTGCGAAAATAACTAGGAAAACGCATGAGTTACTCTCTCGGGTTTTTGTAGCGTCTACTGAGGTTAAGGAGGGTAGCTGTATTCCGGATTCGGCAGTAGTGACACCCACAGAAGTCACACCACTTTGTCATTCATGCGACCTTCTCCCTCCATCTCCTCCTGTCTGTTTAGTTAGGGAAGCATAGGAAACACTCAGGCTAGGATCATAAGAGACTCACGGGAAGGACTGATAAGCTTGTGATCCAAATGTGCTATGTTTGCAGAGTGAGAACCCTTGGGCTGTTTCCGTGTTTTGTGCTCTGTATAATTGTCTTCTGGGAATTACAGAGTGAAGATATTTAAACACTGACACATTTTCCACAAAAGTTTGGACGTTTAGTTCCGTTTAACAAGATGGCGGTTGCAGCGCCCTGGCACTCTCTAAGGGCCATCATTCAAAACGAGGCCCTGGCTTCCTGGTTTTGCTCTTGCTTGTGATAGTGAAGTAGAAAAGGCTCGTGGGTATGGTAAGCCTCAGGGGTCAGTGCTTGTCCTGTGTTTTGAAGAATTGGGAACATGAATTTGCGGGACAATAACAATCATGGCCAGAAGCATCCCCTCTCTCCTCCACCAGTCGACATAGTCTTGATTGGTCCCTTTTGCCGTCACTTTAAAGGGGACAGTTACTGGGGAAGGCTCATGTTACAGGCAAGGTACAAGAAAGACCCAGAAGAAGGACCCAGAAGAAGGACCCTCAAGCTTCTGATCCCAAGCTGTGATTGCGTTGAGGGGCCCTTAGGTTCCCTTTAGGCGAGTTTTGCGTTTTATGAATGATGTCATTATTTTGTGAAGATTGGGTTGGCTCTCCAACCAGTATTTTCTCCAAGTATACAGCAGCCCCACCGTAACTGCACCGTGAAGTGCGTCTTGCTTTTTCTACCTCACCTCGGCAAGCCTTGGTTGTCTTGGAAACAACCTGAACCAATCCATTTCAACCTTCTGCAGGCCACCCGCAGCTCTTGCTTAGCACCAAGGAGCCATGTCCTAGTTAGTCTTCCTGCTTTAAACACTGCCCTGGATTTGTTTTTTCTTGTGTCACCGGGGTATAAATAGAACCAGGCAATTTTGCTCCAAGCTCTCTGCAGCTTACCGGTCCCTCAGAGACTCAGTGTGGTCTCAGCTAATCCATCTTCATTTGGCCCTATGCTGGCCCTACCACACCCTGTGGATCTTGAATACAAGTGAATTATCACGTGGGGGTGCCCATACACAATAGTTTCTAGGACCTAAGGCTACATAAAGGATCACCTCCAAATCTACTCACTTAAGAATGACCCTCTTTAATCTATGCTCCTGTGAAATGGGAACCCCGAAGCAGCCTAGTAGATGTTTCTGGTTCACGGTCTTCATGTACTGGCAGCAAGATGCTTGTAGGGCGAGTCACCTGAGACTTGACTAAGGTGAGGGCTCTACTTCAAAGACACACGCCACCCATGTACCCGCTGAGTGTTTGTTTGAATATGAAACGTCCACTGCAAACACGTTTGAATTCTTTTTCTTATTGGATATTCTCTGTATTTAAATTTCAAATGTTGTCCCCGCCACAACTATTCCCCTTTCCCCCTCTACTTCCTTCCATGAAGGTGTTCCCTCTTCCAGCCTCCCTCTCCCGCCTCAGCTCCCTTCCCCTACACTGGGAGAACTTGCCTTCACTGGACCAAAGGCCTCTCCTCCCACTGATGCCAGACACTGCCATCCTCTGCTACATATGCAACTGGAGCCATGGGTCTCTCCATGTGTGCTCAGTGGTTGGTGTTTTAGTCCCAAGGAGTTGTAGAGGGTTTGGTTGGTTGATAATGTTGTTCTTCCCATGGGGTTGCAACCCCTTTCAGCTCCTTCAGTCCTTTCTCCAGCTCCCTCACTGGGGTCCCCCTGTGGTCAGTCCTATGGTTAGCTGCAAGCATGCTCAGCTTTATCTTTATGACACCGGCAGAGCCTCTGAGGAGGCATCCATATTAGGCTTCTGCCAGTAAGCACTTGTTTTGAATTCTTAATCCTCGGATGATTACCCTATTACTAGGGAGGTTACAAAACCGTTAGGAGGTGATACTTGGATAAAGGAAGTTGGTTACTGGCGGCAGGTCCGTGGGACATATTAGCCCTGGCCCGTTCCCGTTCCATACTCTCCTGCCGCCACAGAGCTCTGCCAACTGCATGGGCCCAAGTGACCATGGACTTAACCTTTTGAAACCAGGAAGCCAAATAATCTTGCCTCCTGTAACCTGATTTTCTGGGGCTATTTGGTTACAGGGATGGCAAGCCTGACCAATAGAGCAAGCTAGTGTCACTCTCAGGAGCATCCTCTCATAGACACTGGACTCTTTTCTCCGTGGGCATATAGTAGAGTGTCTTGGAGACATGAAGGTAGAAAGGCCCAAGAGGGCCAGATGGAAGCTGCTATGTGTGCACAGGTCAGAAATTGATGCTGGCTGTCTGCTTCAGTCATTTCCCTCTGTTGCTGGACCTTGGTTTGGTTAACTTGACGGGTCAGTGAGCTCCAGGGAGCCTCCTGTCTCTGCTTCTCCGGCACCGGGGTAATAGACCCTCACTGCAATGCCCGGCTCTGCATGGATGTAAGGGATCCCCACTCAGATTCTCACGCTTGTTTGGTAACCACATTGTTAAATGAGCCATCGCCCAGCCTCTGTGACAAGTTTAGCAATGTGGCCCCAGAAAGTATAAGGGTGCAAATACCAGGAGACAGGGATTTCTGGGGCTTGGCGTGGGGTAGTAGCATCTACACCATCTCTCCCAGGATGCTCTTTCTGCATGGACAATAAGCCGACTCTTACATTTTCTCTAGTAGTTCTGCTTTTGCGCTCTTTACCACAGGGGCCTTTACGCCGGCCTGAGATAAAACAACCCTGCCCTCAGTGCATTCTTACCTTCCTGCACTTTTCTTCATAGCCTGTATTCACCGGAATGACCAAGAATTGCATTGTTTTCTGTCTCCTTCTAGAAGAGTACATTCCCAGCATGAGGACATGAGCCTGATGCACAGAAGGTTCTCTGGCTTTTTCTAAGTGATGCCTAACACAAGTTCATCAAAAAAAAAAAAAAAAAAAAAAAAAAAAAAAAAAAAAAAAAAAAAGTCACTGAATGAACACATGGGGATGAACACAGCACAATCTCCTTCTTCTCTTCCTCCTTCTCCCTCCTCCTCCTTCTCCTCCTCCTCCTTCTTCTCCTCCTCCTTCCTCCTCCTCCTCCTCCTCCTCCTCCTCCTCCTCCTTCTTCTCCTCCTCCTTCTCCTCCTCCTCCTTCTCCCTCCTCCTCCTCCTCCTCCTTCTTCTCCTCCTCCTTCTCCTCCTCCTCCTTCTCCTCCTCCTCCTCCTTCTTCTTCTTCTCCTCCTCCTTCTCCTCCTTCTCCTCCTTCTCCTCCTCCTCCTCCTTCTCCTCCTCTTCCTTCTTCTCCTCCTTCTTCTCCCTCCTCCTCCTTCTTCTCCTCCTCCTTCTTCTCTTCTTCTCTTCCTCTTTCTCCTCTTCTTCTCCCTCCTCCCCCTCCTCCCCCTCCTCTTTCTTCTTCCTCCTCCCCCTCCTCCTCCTCTTCCTCCTTCTTGAATCTGGACCACTCAAACAATTTGTCTGGAATTCTTCACAAGACATTTATCTCCTCTCTTTGACCTAAGCATCTGTATCAGTGTGAGCTTGTGGGTGTTACTTAATACTTTGGCTTATAATCCAAACCTACTTTCCTTTGCCCTCAGATTATTCTAGTTTAACCCCCGAGAGTGCTTGGCTTCAGCGTATGACCATGCTGAGCACTGCATTGCCCCCTGTCATTGCAATGACAGATCCTCCAGCCCCATTTTGTCCCCGTCCTAGTGTCTCTAAGGAACACTAGAGCCCCAGTCCATCACCGATGTCCACAAATGTGTTTCTAAGTCTCCCACTTCTCACGAGCCCTCAGGCACTGCCCCTGCAGCACGTCACCTGAGAGCCTGACCACTGTGCTGTCCTACCTCCGTGTACCCTATGCTCATCTGACTGCCCACCATGCTGTACTGCCTCCACGTCTCCTGTGCTCACCCTTCCGATCAGGTCTTCCTATGGCAGCTGGAGGCACCAATCAAAAGCAATCTGATCACGTTAGCTGCTCTTCCCAGGATAAAGTTTGACTCCTTTGGGTAGTATAAAGCATCTTCCTCCTCTTTACCTTTCCTGGTCACTTTTAACTTTTTGGGTGAGGACCACTGGCCCTTTGCTCCCTCCCCAGTAATTTTCATAATCCCCAACCAGGAAGGGGCTCCCCATTTCCGTTTTTGCCTCTCACCCTCACCTCCCCATGGTTAGGATCTAAGGCCTGAACACGGGCTCAGACTTGATACCGGGGCTGTCAGGGTGTGTAGCGTGCTGCTGAACAGGGCTCTCCATCTCTGGACAAGATTCGACGCTATAACACCACACATCTTGGCTTATCCTGTTTCTTTCCCACCATTTCTGGGTACTCCTGGGTACATGTTAAGAACAGGAAATAGGAACTGGTCAGGTAGGGCAGGAACCCCTAAGCAGCAGTTCCTGGAATGTGCTTGCTGGAGACCAGGAATGCCTGAAGAATTCTGTTTCTTACTTCTCTGTTGTCTTCTAAGTGAGCACCTTGGCCAGGTGCTCTGGTCATGGGCATCCACAAAACTGAACTTGAGAGGAGACCCTTGGACATCTAGTGTGGCCAACTGGGTGGCCAGTTCATGCACTCCCCACCTCTCACCCTAGTTTCTGCCCGGAGGCTCCTTCAACTAGGAGCACAATGGTCCACCTATGTTTTCTCTCTCTTATCTAGAAATCTATAATAAATTTCTCTCTAAAGCTCACCCTCATAGCCTGTGAATATCATTCTTCAAGTTTGTGAATCAAGAACTCAAAACCCACTAGCTTAGGGTGGCGTTAGTGGCCATTGACTTTCTGGAATCCTAGCTCCCTCAGCAAGATACCTCAACAATATGTTTCATATTGTTTCAAATGTCCTTTGTGTTTGACTTCCTGCTTCTTCTGGGCTCTCCAAATGTCCTTCTGCCTTTAATGCTCCTCCAACCACATGCCCATCCCATTCCTCAGAAGAAACTTGTGTCTGATCCTGCAGAGTTTAATTGGCAGTTCAGAGATTACTATGAGGGAGTAGTTATTGAGCGACCACAGACACCGAATAAATCTCTGTCATCAAATATGTCCCCGACATATATCAGGTGGGAGAGATTACCACCTAGATGAGAGGATCGGGAAACTGTAGATTGGGCCGGATGACTCTGGAGTCTGAGGCTACTGAGAGGTAAATGGTCATTGGTGGGATGGAAGTACCAGGGGTAGGTAGCTCGGCCCATCTTTTTTTTTCCCCTAAATGAAAACCACAACAGATCATAGTCTTCATCAAGAAAGTGGAACAGGAAGCAGGGGGGAAGACATGAAGCAGTCCGGGAGCTAGACTGGTGACTGAGGATTTTGGATTGCTCCACCCTATTAAGATTAAATAAACACATGCACATACGTATGCTTTCATAAATGCCATTCCAGTAAGGAGCCCCACACAGAAGGCCAGGGGACTCCTCACACTGGAAGGTGAGTGTTGCAGTAAATCTCCAACCTCCAGAAGCCATGCAAAAGCCACACACCTGCCCTCTGGCCTTACAATATTTTGCTGTGAGGTATGTCCTAGGCAAAATAGGTCATCTAGTGAACTGTTCTCACTAAATACTTACTGGATGCTGCCCTCCTCTTTAATGTTCCCTGAGTCGGGTGTGGTGTCTCCTGAGGAGGTCCCAGCATTTGGGATCTGAGTCAAGAGGATCACTGTAAATTCCGGATGTCCCTGGGTTACGTGGTAGGTTCCAGGACAACTTGAGGGAGTGAGGCCTTGTCTGAGAAAGAAAAATTCCTCTTCATAACTTGGGGATCCCAAGAAAAAGGTTTGAGAAGTCTGAGGATCTGGAGGGGGGGGATGTAAGTGTGTGTGCATAGGTGTGCGAGCTCATGTGTGTATAATGTGAGTACGTGTGTGAATGTGTGTGTGTATGTGTGTGAATGTGTATGTTAGTATGTGCATATGTGTGTGAGTTCATGCGAGTGTAATATATGAGTATGTGTGAATGTAAGTGTGTGTGAGCTCATGTGAGTGTGTATATGTGAGTGTGTGTGTGAATGTATGTGTGAACTCATGTGCATGTGTATATGTGTGTGTGACTGTGTGTATGCATGCGTGTGAGTTCATGTGAATGTATATATATATGAGAGAGAGAGTGTGTGTGTGTGTATGTGACGGTCATACCAATGAGTATGCCCCATTCTTGTCAGTCTCAGACACCTATGACAAAAGAATTCTACACAACCAGCCCAGAGTCCATTCTAGTCCTGATGGATGGCACTATCTGTGCTGAGAAGAAAGGACTCAGATTCGAAGAGCAGAGACCATCTTCCCGGTAGTCAGCTGACACTCTCGTTTTTCTCTCAGAAATTTCTGAAGAAAACTTTAACTTCTCCCTTCAATCCCTCAATGGTGAGAAATTTTCCACCTCCTCTAAAGAAGTTGGCTGTGTTCCCCAAATGGCCAGCTGTTCCACCTTACCCCTCCTGCCCTGCTGCTCTTTGTGACAGTGTCAGTGGGTGGAGGGCAGGCAATAGATTTCGAACTCTAGCCGAGGTTGAGCCTGAGGATACCTTTCTGGGCTGCCTTGATCTTGCTTAGGCTTGGTTGCTACCCTTGCTTTTCTGCTGCTCTTATCTTGGTCAGAGCCACAGAAACCAGCAGCTTCCATCCAAGGTCATTCAGAGGGATCTAATGTTAAGCAACTTCTGGGGAGGAAGGGCTGAACCTATTGTGTTTTGGGGTCTACTCAATGCTTGGCCAATGCACCTGTGAACAAACTCAATACTCTGGCTTTTCCTTAAGAACTTGGCCAAGGCATTCAAACATGTCCCACCTGTGTCAAAATTTGTAACAGACTAAAGGGGAAGGTGGGAGAATCCTAATGAGCCCTATCAGCTACACTGGCTGCTTTCTCTAAGGGGTTAGAGAGCCAAAGGTATGCTGGGAAAGTCTCTTGGCTTTTGGACTGAGGTCACAGATAGTGTGGTAGTTTGAATATGCTTGGCCCAGGGAGTGACAATATTAGAAGGTGTGGTCTTGTTGGAGTAGGTGTGGCTTTGTTGGAATGGGTGTGTCACTGTGGGCATGGGCTTTAAGACCCTCGTCCTAGCTGCCTGAAAGTCAGTCTTCCACTAGCAGCCTTCAGATGAAGATGTGGAACTCTTAACTTCTGCATGAGGATCTGAAGGGCCAGCTGCTTCTGTAGCAAGAGTCAGGGTCTGCATTCTGTGGCGTATTTGGTAGGGTCTGCCAAATGGTTGCATGAAGAGATCACTGTGTGTCTTATGACCCCGCCTTTATTGGACAGAATGAAGTACCAGATGGTTTTCAGATGGATATTTTCTACCTGAATGTTTAAAAGATTTGGTTTCACCTGCTGTTTCCAAGTCACTCTCAGTGACTAGTGTTAGCGAAATTCCCACAGCAGTTGAAATCTAGATTTTCTTTTCCCAGTATTCTGGAAAATATAGCAATTTTCATAAACAAGGTTGGGACATCATTGGTTTTCTCAGTTGCAAAGTGTAGACGTTAATACCTTCCTCACATGTTATTTTGGTATCTTCATGGTAAAGAGTGGCATTTGTATATGAAGAGGTACCTTCAGTGAGAAGAGCAAGATGCACCCAATAATAAAAAGAACTCTGTCTGTAGGGATGAGGACTATCTCAGTGAAGACTATAGCAGTAAAGACCAGAGCAAACAAACATGACAATGTGACCGTGTCCCATGTCAGAGGTGAAGAAACTGGCTAAGTAGGAAAGACCATGGCAAAAACATGGATATATGCTGAAATCAGGCTTAGAGAAATGAGAGTTGGTATCACTTAATGTCCATGACCAGAAACCAAAGCTTATGCTCTGCTGGAAAGGAGTAAGTCCTCCCGGTGTGGAGTTGGAGTGACCCAATCTATTTCAGTACATGGAGCAGACGACTTGCTGTTACAGTTTGGTCTGAAATGTCTCTCACAGGCTCAAGTTTTGAAGGCTTGGTGTGCTGGCTAGTTTCTTTGACAACTTGACGCAAGCTAGCATCATCTCAAAGGAGGAAGCCTCTACTGAGAAAATGCCTCCATAGCATCTGGCTGGAGGGCAATTCCTTAGTGATTGATGAGGAGGGCCCAGCCCATTGTCAGCCATGCTATCCGGGGCTGGTGGTCCTGGGTTCTTTCAGGGAGCAGGTTGAGCAAGCCATGAGGACAAGCCAGTAAGCAGCACCCTCCATGGCCTCTGCATCAGCTCCTGCCTCCGGGTTCCTGCCCTGCTTGCGTCCCTGTCCTGACTGCCTGTGATGATGAGCAATGATATGGAGTATAAGCCAAATGAACCCTTTCCTCCCCAACTTGCTGTTTGGTCGTGGTATTTCATCACAGCAACAGAAACCCTAACTAAGACACTTGGTCCCCAGCTCATGACTACTGTTTTTCTTTTTTCTATTTTTTTTCTTCTCCTTCTTTTGGTTTTCTGAGACTTTGTGTAGCTCTGGTTGTTCTGGAACTTGCTTTGTAGACCAGGCCGACCTCAAACTAGAGATCTGCCTGCTTCTGCATCCTAAGTGCTGAGATTAAATTCATGGACCACCATACCTGGCTTCATGACTATTTTGAAGGCTTCAGATCCTGTAGCTGGCAGATAGGTCATTGTGGGATTGCCTTGGAAGGTTTGTGGATGGACATTGTGGTTTTGTGTGGTATGGAGTTCCATGAGTAGCCACGTGTGGACTTGCTTATGTGTGGTCCCTGCTTTGCAATGCGGGGAGGCAGGAACATACTTTCTTGTGAGCAGATTTTAACTTCTTGAAGGGCCGACTTACCAAGGATGGTAAAAGAAACCAGTGTTTGCTTAGTAAGTTGCCTCTAAAGTTTCTGTCTTTTCTAGAGCTCAAAAGTTCCAGGCATGATGATGTAACCTTAGCCAGCAAGGTGTTTGAAACAGATTTGCTCTGTCAGTGTAACACTTGGACACCTTTCATGCTTACATTTGGTCCAGCTGTGAACAGTGTAGTCAGTGTTACATTCATGGTAACTGTAGCTGCCTATGCCCAGCCCCCCACAGTGGGAATAGGAGACCTTGTCTGGGACACACACAGGGAAACATTCCAGAACTTCTGCTTACAAGGCTGAGTTGAAAGTTAGTAGATGGGCACCTCCCCACAACACACAGGAACTCCTCACAAGGTTCTCATGACCTTTGCACTCCTGATAGCATCTTGGGGTGACAAACCCCAGGGTTGGCTGGAGAGCCTTGGAAAGCAAGGCTAGCAAGCTCATTCCTGGCCGCTGAGGATTGTGAAGGCTGAGTCTGAGAGGTACTAACTTTACAAGTATGGTTTCCCTCGAGGCCAGCGGTGTAGCTCAAGGAGTAGATGCTTGATGTTGTTTGCTGGTTTGTTTTCTTTTGACAGGTCATTTCTGCCATTCGTAGGCCTGTCTCTAAGTGGGTTCCTATCAATCGGAAGTTTGCCAGGCAGTGGGAAGAACATCTTCCCTATCAAGCCCTCCACCAAGGCACACCAAACAGGTTTGGTCTGGCATCGGAGGAAAGTCCACCCCATTACATCAGCATACGGTCCTGTCAGACCTAACAGTCACAGAGTGGGCTATATTCCAGTGATCACTGATGATCTGAGGAGTAGGGATTGTGGTAATGGTGTACTGCATGGAATCCAAGGTCATACCGTGCCCCACACACATTCTTCTTCTGTTTTTTTTTTTTTTAAACCAACTTTGGCAAACTTCCAATACCACATGCTGAAGGCTGTCCTGCTGGCTAGTTTTATGTCAACTTGACACAAGCTAAAGTCAGCTGAGAGGAGGGAACTGAAATTGAGAAAATGCCTCCATAAAATATGGCTGTAGGTGAGCCCATAGGGTATTTTAAGTAGCTACAGATGAGGAAGAGCCCAGCCCATTATGGGTGAGGCCATCATTGGGCTGGTGGCCCTGGTTCAGCAAAGCAGGCTGAGCAAGCCATGATGATTAAGCCGGTATGCAACACCCCTTGATGGCCTCTGCATCAGTTCCTGCCTTCAGGTTCCTTCCCTGTTTTAATTGCTGTCCTGAGTTCCTTCTGTGGTGAATGGTGATGTGGAAATGTAAACAAAATGAACTCTTTCCTCCTCGAATTGCCTTTAATTGTCACAGTTTAATTGCAGCAATAGAAACCCTACGTAAGACAAGCTGCTTTCAATGGAGCTCCAGGAGAGTAATTTTATTCCTACCTGCATCCCAGACAGGTCCAATAGCAATTTGCGATTAGTCAGCCAATTCACTAATCATGAATATATTGGCCAAACACAATGGCTACTAAAATATGCAGAAGAAAGGGATTTGATATTGGTGATTCTTGAATAGAAAGAGAGCCATTCTTCAAGCGTTGTGCTTGGTTAGAAGAAAAATACATTATCAGCCAGGGATCAAAAACTCCTCACCCTTGGAAAATAGCATGTCTTAAAGAATACAACCCAATTTGTTATATTACATGTGGATTTGGTCTTCTGAGTCTGTTCAAGTCCATGAACAGAAGTACTCTTGGGAACCTGCCTTTGGGATACCTTCAATTTTCTTTCCTCTTCAGACAGCCCAGGCAAGACTCAAACTTTCCTGCCTTAGGTTCCTGGGCGTTGGAATTTCAGGTGTGTACCCCCTTGCCTGGGCCCTTCTCTCCCCCCCCCCCCTTAGGAAACTAATAGGACTATTGGCATCACTTGGTGCCGGGGAACTTTTGGGGCCAACTGTAATCAAAAGATGTAGCAGATAATTACATGTATTGGAGACTTTCTTATAGAAGGATTCTATGTAATGTATAATCATACTCCCATCTCCAAGAGTCCTTTTTTAAAATTACTATTATTTTATTGGATATTCTTTGTATTTTCATTTCAAATGTTATTCCTGTTCCCCCTACTCTCATCCCCCTCCCCTTGCTCCCATGAAGGTGCTCCCTCTCCTAACCACCCTCTCCACCTCAGCACCTTGGCATTCCCCTACACTGGGAAAACACACCTTCACTGGACTAAAGACCTCTTCTCCCACTGATGCAAAACACTGCTATCCTCTGCTACATATGCACCTGGAGCCATGGGTCTCTCCATATGTGCTCAATGGTTGGTACTTTAGTCCATGGGAGTTGTGGAGGGTTTGATTGGTTGATAATGTTGTTCTTCCCATGAGGTTGCAGACCGTTTCAGCTCCTTCAGTCCTTTCTCTAGCACCTTCACTGGGGTCCCTGTGTTCAGTCTGATGGTTAGCTGCAAACATCCTCCTCTGTATCTGTATGGCTCTGGCAGAACCTCTGAGGAGACGTCCATATCAGATTCCTGCCAGTAAGCATTACTTGGCATCAGCAATAGTGCTTGGGTTTGGTGGCTGCATATGGGGTGGATCCCCAGGTGAGGCAGTCTCTGATTGATCTTTTCTTCAATCCCTGCTTCTCTATTTGGCCTTGTATTTCCTCTCATGACTGTTTTGTTCTCCCTTCTAAGGAGGACTGAGCCATCTACCTTCTGGCCTTTCTTCTTTTTGAGCTTCATAAGGTTTGTGAATTATGAGGGTTTTTAAAAAAGATTTATTTATTTATTATATATTGAGTATACTGTAGCTGTCTTTCAGACACACCAGAAGAGGCATCAGATCTCATTACAGACGGTTGTGAGACACCATGTAGTTGCTGGGTTTTGAACTCAGGACCTCTGGAAGGGCAGTCAACGCTCTTAATCAGTGAGCCTCATCTCCGAGGGTCTTAACTGAGTCTTTCTCGCGTCTGTTAGGTTCGCCAGACTCAGGGCCTCATTGCCAAAGAGCAGAGCACGGAGCGGGACAAAGCATCATCTGGTGGGGAATTATCTGGCAAGTAGCACCTCACAGACAGCCAAGGTCGACATCACTCGCTCACCACGTGGTTGTCACAACCTGATACAGTGAGGACATTTTACCTCTGTGATACTCTTAAAAAAAAAAAAACCAAAAACCCAACTGTAACCTCAGTTTAGTTATGAACATAAACATTGGAAAAAATAATCAAGCAATCACAAGCTAAGGGTACCTGAGTAGGACTCCTTAAACTGTCAAAGTGGCGTAGGAAAGATGGTCTGAGAAAGTGTCAGACCAGCAGAGACAGCGAAGCAACATCTAGATGCAATATGGCGGAGTCCTGGCACACGAAACAATGACCACAAGTGGGAAACCACTGAGCTCCAAACAAAACCTGGAGTTTGGCTTGTGGCAATGGACTAGCATTGGTATCCTGAGCTTTGACAAAGCTATCAGCGGACAGAGAGCTCTATTAACTGATGAATGGAGAGTTAAGATATGGTACATATAGACAATGACATTTTATTCAGCTGTAAAAGTGAGATTTTATAATTTTCAGGAGAGCTGGTATAATTGGAAGATAGCATATTACACTAAGTCACTCAGGCTAAGAAGCACACCTTATGTATCCTGGCATCTAGCTTCTATGTATGTGCATGTATGTGGGAGTGAGTGTATGTGGACCTCAGAAAAAACAGATACGAGAAGGGATAAAACACCTGTGCAGGAGGAGCAACACTGGTGTGTGGAAAGTTTATGGGGGAGGAGTTGGGCAAAATTAATGATGCATGTGAGAGCCATAAAGAAATCTGACAGTTACCTGATCAGAAAAAGTAATTTAGGCAGATCTACTTTATATAAACAGATAAAGATATTCCCAGAAGCCAGAGGTTATTAAATGAAAATTCCTCCCTCTGAATTTCTGGTCAATAAGGTCCCCCAAACAACCCAGGCACTGCTGCTGAATGTCACCATTCCTAGGTGGTGAAGCCATATTGCTGAGGATGCTACATGCCTTACTCTGAGCGAGTGCAGGGACATCCATGCTCTACAGACTGGGGGTGGGGGCTGGGATGGGGGGCTGCTGTTCTCAACAGTCTTACTCAGCTGTGGACCTTCATGTGCTGACCAGGTAGACAAGGCAGACACACTGAAGCAATCATGGCTAGTCTGTCGTGCAAGTAACACCTACTTTCTGACTGGATTCCTTGCCCTTCCCATAGCGAGGAATTCAATATTGGTGCTGTGAACTCCATCAGAGGCCCATGGCTGGAGAAGGTACAGGCCCTAGGGAGAGAGCTGCTGTTGTTTTACTGAGCACAAATGATGTGCCTATCCAATAGTCCTCTGCATAGCTACGTCTGTGCCCACACATTAGTGCAGCTCCTGGCTTTGGTGAGAGAAGTTGCTTTGCTAGGTACTCAGTGGTGACAGCTAAGGTTTGTGTCTGGTCAGAGCGAGAATAAATAAATGATTACACTCGTGAAGTGTCAGCAGCTGTGGTCACTTACACAGACTGGGCCTGCTGATACCTTGTTATAGAAGGAGGAGGGACTCATGCCTGTCCCCTGAGTATTCCTGTAATGATCAGTGGTTGTAGAGGAGGGACTGACATTGTCAGGGGTAAAATTCCCAGCTCCAGCAAACGGACCCTCTCCTGCGTTCTCGTAAACATTCCTTTCCTTCTTTTTGTTTGTCAAGACAGTTTCTCTGTGTAGCGTTGGCTGTCTTGGAAGTCACTCGTAGACCAGGTTGGCCTCGAACTCAGAGATCTGCCTGCCTCTGCCTCCAGAGTTCTGGGATCAAAGGTGTGTACCACCACCTAGTTTCGTGTAAACATTCCTATGGAAGCTCACTGGATGGGGTGGTGGGGGTGGGGACACAAAGAGAGCAGAAAAGAGAAGGTGGAAGGGGTTAGTAAGATGGGGGTAATAACAGAGATAGAAGTACATTATGGCATATATGACATATATGAAGTTATCATAGTGAAGCCCACAACTGTGTGCAATGCGCAATTCCAATTGTAATATACACTACTAAAACCTCAGCGTTCCGCATGAGAAAAGTCAGCCATATCTACTGACGTATCCTTCAAAGTCTCATCAAAGACTTAAACTGTCATTCTGCTTTCTAAGAAGGATGGCCGGGCCAGGGAAAAGTCAAGCCACGGACGTTCAGTAGAAAGTCTCGGCTTTCCATGTGTCCCTGGGCAAGTCACCACAGATCTCTGTACCTCGATTTCCTCCACTGAAAATGGGGTCAAAAGTGTCCCCTCATAGACATGCTTTCCCCCTATGAGGAACTGAGGCAGACAGGCATTAGCAGGCTGTGTGGCATGGCCGTGCATACAGTAGGTGCTGGCTAAGGGTTGCAGTGGCGGAGTGCTCACTGTGTAGCGGCTGAGGAGAAGGGGGGGTGTGGCTGTGAGACTGTCTGCTGCAGCTCCTGAGAGACCAAGGTCGCAGAGGCTGGAGATCCAACAAACCGGCTTGAAGGCCAGAGTGAAATTTGGGAGTAGACATTCCAAATTCTTCCCTGCTTCTGTTTTTCTTCACGTTGTTTGTGGCTCTAAAGTCTTCTTTTGAAGTTTGGATGGTAGTGCCTCAGGGTGACCGTAGAAATGAGGGTTTGGTTTTCTTCTTGATTCGGTAGGATTCTGGGTTCAGTGCAATCAGGCCTTTACAGAGAGCAGGAGGGGGGAGAGCAGGAGGGGGGAGAGCAGGAGAGAGGAGAGCAGGAGGGGGAGAGCAGGAGGAGGGAGAGCAGGAGGGGGAGAGCAGGAGGGGGAAGAGCAAGAGGCGGAGAGCAGGAGGGGGGAGAGCAGGAGGGGGAGAGCAGGAGGGGGAGAGCAGGAGGGGGAGAGCAGGAGAGAGGAGAGCAGGAGGGGGAGAGCAGGAGGGGGAGAGCAGGAGGGGGAGAGCAGGAGGGGGAGAGCAGGAGGGGGAGAGCAGGAGGGGGGAGAGCAGGAGAGAGGAGAGCAGGAGGGGGAGAGCAGGAGGGGGAGAGCAGGAGGGGGAGAGCAGGAGGGGGGAGAGCAGGAGGAGGGAGAGCAAGAGGAGGGCTTCTATCTGGTTCCCTCAAGCAAAGCATGTGTTTGCTGTAGCTCTTGGTGAGTTTTCTGAGTCCCTAAAAGCTCATTCAGAGTGCGGCATCTTCCCTGGTATATGGCAACCATCCCCCACCCACCCCATTCCTCCCCCAACCAATTGTCCCGCTAGAATGCTTGGGTGGGAGCTGATTGTGAACTTTCATTTCTGAGAGTTGAGAAACCAGTTCAGGTGGAGAAGGGAGGGAGTAGCAATTAGTCCTTTGTGCTACTGGGTGGACTCTTGGGAGGCCCGGACCCCATGTTGAACAGCATGTGAGTTATCTGAGAGCTGAGGAGACAAGTACGATCCAGAGCCCAGAAACAAAGTCAACAGCTTGAGTGCTCCACCTAACATCAATACCAGCAGGCCAAGTAGCAACCAGGAAGAGCAGGGACAGTTCCTGGAAGGGAGCCTAGCCTAGGGCACCATGCCTAAGCACCTGGAGTTCCCTGAAGTCATGAAGATGCTTACA
The DNA here is from genome assembly GCF_963924665.1 of Micromys minutus. Classification (NCBI taxonomy): domain Eukaryota; kingdom Metazoa; phylum Chordata; class Mammalia; order Rodentia; family Muridae; genus Micromys; species Micromys minutus. The sequence goes on along the minus strand of NC_137977.1, from coordinate 59,373,889 downwards.
CCATCTCCTCCACCTTAAACTGGCTGTCACTTTATTGAGATATGGAAGCAGGAAGACCAGCTTTTCTTTTTCCTAGAGAAGCGAATATTTTCTACAGAAACTGATCTCTCTCTCTCTCTCTCTCTCTCTCTCTCTCTCTCTCTCTCTCTGCCCCCCTCTCTCTCTAACTAGGTGCATTAGTCAGAGCTCTCTAGAGGAGCAGGACCAATAGATAATACATGAAGTACAAGCATAAATGTTAAGTGAATGTGTACTACACACACACACACACACTCACACACGCACACACACTCACACACGCACACACACAACACACTCACACACACACACTCACACATGCACACACACACACACACTCACACATGCACACACACACACACACACACACACACACTCACACACACTCAGGCACACACACACACTCACACACGCACACACACAACACACTCACACACACACACTCACACATGCACACACACACACACACTCACACATGCACACACACACACACACACACACACACACTCACACACACTCAGGCACACACACACACTCACACACACACACACACACACACACACACACACACACGCACACACACACGCCCGCATGCACGCACTCGGCTTGCATGTGTGTGGTGGCTGAGAAAACTCTGACTTGTAATCTGTAAACTGAAGACCCACATCGGCCAGCAGTGTGATTTGGGTGGTTTGATGGCTGCAGCTTGGGGATAAAGTCAGTTCCAGCCCCAGGAGAGACGAGGATGAGTGAGGTGACCCAGTTCAAACAGTGAGCGGGGAAAGGTCTCTTGTTTGTGTGGCTTGGGCTCTTAGTAGGTAGGACTATAACCGCTCACACTCAGACACTGGTCAGTTGCTCTGAGACTCAGGAAAGCCTTATCCTGAAACATCCTCACAGAACCCACAGAACAGTGTTTAATCTTAGGGTCCTTTGGCTAACTTAGCCGATTTGTGTGACCAGGGGGCTAGAGAGATGACTCTTAAGAGCTCTGTCTGCTTTTTCATAAGACCCAGGTTTGATGTCCCCCACCCAGTACCCACGCGGCAGCTCACAATTCTCTATAACTCCAGTTCAAGGAGATATGACGCCCTCTCCTGGTCTCCACAGGCACTGCGTGCATCCGGTGCCCAGTCGTTCTAGCAGACACTCCTACACTCAAAATAATTAACAAAGTAAAAACGCTCCCGGCCATACTGGGCTGTAACTAGTCTATCCAAGTCCCTCCCATTCTACACACTTCAGACAGTCCCACGGCGATGGGTTGAACTGTATCATTCCAGAGTCCACACGTCAGACACACAGTGTGACCTTATTTGGAGACAAGTATCATTGCAGGACACAGTTGAAGTAGGACGAAGTCATTGGAAAAGGATAAGCCTTTGTAGCAACTTATGAAGAAGAAAGTGTGTGTGTGTATATGTGTGTGTGTGTGTATGTGTGTGTGTGTGTATGTGTGTGTGTATGTGTGTGTGTGTGTATGTGTGTGTGTGTATGTGTGTGTGTATGTGTGTGTGTATGTGTGTGTGTGTGTGTGTGTGTATGTGTGTGTGTATGTGTGTGTATATGTGTGTGTGTGTATGTGTGTGTGTGTGTGTGTGTGTGTGTGTGGTAGGTAGTGAACATGCTAAGCAAGTTGTTCTACCCCCAAGCTACACTTGAGCTGAAAAGGAAACACCTGGGCCCAGTGAAGACTCCATATATAGGATAAAGACACAGATTTGGTGACTCCCTACAAGCCGAGGAAGTCCAAAGATTGCCCAAGAAATATTAGAAGCCCTGAGAGAGCACGGGAGAGGTTGTCTGTCCCTCAGTCTACTAACACCATGACGATGGATATCAAGTCCCCAGAACCGGGAAACATGTATCTCTGCTTCTAAACCACTTGCTTTCTAGTTCTGCCCCAGACAAACTAGTAGCAAACTAGGAGCAAAAGCAGGAAGACTCCACATTCTGTGACCAGTCATTCCTAATCAGAACCAAATGTCCTAACCTAGCCCGGTTAGGACAAAGTCACAGTGAAGTTGTTAGCAAGTATTGCAGACAGGGGCATGGTGGCCCTCCACTGCTGCTCCACAGGGGTCAGGGACACTAGAGGATCCTGCTGTCTTGCTCAGAGCCTTCAGCCTCTTTGTCCTATAGGCCCAGCACTGGCCTTTTACAACTTTAATTCCCACTGGAATGTCAGCGCCCCCGCCAGTGCTCAGGGCTAAGGTGTGACAGGAACGGACTTCAGTGTGTCAGTGACAGACGGACAACTGTAATTCCACTTTTCTAGACCTTTGAGGTCTAGAGGAAGTGGGATCTGACTTTGTTGGGCCAGTTGCTTCGTGAAGGCCTGGGAGAAACCCACTCTGAACAACCCTTCTCCAAAAGTGCACCCCCTGCGAACCCCACAAATGCCAGTTCATTCTTTCCTTTAGATCTCCCAAGTGTGTGTACTGTTTGTTAAAATTTCCCAGGAGGGGTAGCCAATGACCAAGGCTCCTGGGTAGAGGGGAAAGGCACTGAGCGGAACCATCCTAGGATTGGTTGACTGCACATAGCTGCAGAGGGTGCTGGGTAAGTTGGTCATCAAAGGCCAGTCTTCTCTTAACAAAAGCCAAGGAGTGAAGGCTGGACCGTGAGGCAGAAGATGAGGCAGTGCAGAAACGCTGGGGGACGGGAACATCCAGTCAAGGGCAGCCACCGCGGACAGTCAAGGTGCATTTGGTGGGACTGAGCCATGGTGAAATAGGAACGCCAAAGACTCCTCAGACACAGAGAGGAAGGGAAGCAGGCGCCATACTGCCCCTCGCCCGAGGAAGGAAGAAATACTGTCAGTGCTAGAATTACATAGGAAAATGATGGGGAGTGAATTTCGGTGGTGGGAGTGGGGGAAGGACGGGTTCCATTTTCTGGAACTATCCTTTTATCTGCTCAGTCACTGTAGTCACTGTACAGTCAGTCACTAGTGACTGGAGGTCCTTGTCTGCATCGAGCAGGAGCCCCTGTAAGGCCCACAGGCTTCCTAAGTACATTCTTCCATATTGAGAGCATAGGCCCAGACTGGCCTGCAGATCTGGAGACCTACTAGGCCCTGGAAGTCTTCTCCACAAAGACACCATGGCCTCTGAGTACGGAAGGGGTTTGAGTGTGAGGCTAGGAATTTCTTCAGTTCTGGTATTTGCTTCATCTCCGGGGAAGTCCTGTTTACTTCCTATTTCTCAGAGCCCTTAGGGAACTCCAGGGAGTCTTTTTCTAAGGTTTTCCTGTGACTGGTCCTATTTAATGTCATTACTAAAAAGAGGTTAGTGCCCAAGGTGAGAGTAGGTCAGGGGGTGAGCTTGTGTCAGAGTGTCCAGGGATGCTCTAGAGCGCTGAGTTACGGTGAGGCTCTGCACGAGCCAGGACGAAAGGTGGATGCTGTCAACTCCAGTTTGTTACCTCCTTACTGGGAAACTAGCTTCGGTGGAGGTAAGGCCTTCCCAGTGTTTCAGTGGTGGGTTTGGGGTGGCATCAGAACAAGTTGTCTCCTTCCATGAGCTCAATCATCTCTCTGCCCTTCTTGCTTGCTCAAAAGGAGACAGCATGGCCATCCAGAGCCTCCAGACGGAAAGAGAAGGGATGGCCACACTTCTTCATCAGCTGAGCTGACTACAGCTGGCCTTGAACTTCACCGAACTCACAGTGCTGTATTCTCTGGGGCCAGAGAATCACCACCACCTGAAATCCAAAGTCGAGCCTAGCAGAGTGCCCCCTGCTGGCTGCAGTCTTGCCAACTGTTCATGGCTCAGCTGTGTAAGCTTGTGTCAGACTCTCCAAGGTCCATGCAGAGGAACGGACCTGCATGAGCTAGCCAGCAGAGTCAATTCGTAGGCTACTGACTTGGTCAGATTTTTCTAGATGCATCGATGTGCCTCTCGATTGAGACTGTCTCACAGAACAGACCATCTGCCAAGTGGGTAATCTGAGACTGGCTCAGATTTCCTGTCAGTGTCCACAGTGGCTGGGCTGTGACCAGCGTCATTTAGACATCTGTTCTGGGACACAGTATTTGCCTCAACACAGGGGCTTATAATGTTTACTATATATACTATAAGTATATATGGTGTGTGTGTATGTGTGTGTGTATGTGTGTGTGTAATGTGTATAAATATGTATATTTATATGGCCAAGCAAGGAGATGAACATGCCAACAGGCTGGACAAGCAGATAGTCCTTGGCCCATTTTATTATTTTGCCTCTGAAAAAATTCCTTAGGGGTTAGAGACATGGCCCTGTGGCTGAGAGTACTGGGTGATTTTCCAGAGAATAGGAATTGGATTCTCAGAGTCCACGTGGTGGCTCCCAACCATTAACACGAGGCATACGATTAGTTCTCAGATATACACGCAGGCAAAACACCTACACAAAATTAAAAGGAAAAAGGACAACAACAAAGACTTAGGGCTAGTGAGATGGCCCCGTGGTCGGAGGTTGCCATGCCAAGCCTGGACTCCTGAGTTGGATTCCTGGAATCCACAGGGTGGAAGGAGAGAACCAACTCCTGAAAGTCGTCTTTCGATCTCCACACCCCAGCTGTGGTATTTGGTCACTCCAGTTCTCAGCTTCCTACAAAGGCCTTGACGCTTCAACCCAGTTCCTCATGTTGTGCTGACCCCCAACCACAACGTTATTTTTGTTGCTACTTCATAAATGTAATTTTGCTACTGTTATGGATCATAATATAAATATTTGATATGCAAGTTATCTGGTATGTGAACCCTGTAGAAGGGTCCTTTGACCCCACAAAGGGGTCATGATCCACAGGTTAAGAACCATTGGCATGGGGATGAGGTAGGGGGTTCATAGAGGAGAGACCAGAAATGGGGATAACATTTGATATGTAAATAAATGATTAATAATAATGATGATGATGATGATAATAAAGAACCACTGGCTTACACACACACCTCACACTAAATACATAAATAGCTATATGTATACACTTCTTTATAAACAAACATAATATTAAAAGCATAACTGACTTAATGGTTACCAACTATTGCCTGTCTAGAGGCCAGCCCACATCTGGTCACCCCATCTTCCTCCCTAGACTGTCTACAGCCAGGCTGCTGACTGAGGTCTCAGAGGTTGGAGTCATGCCTCTCAGAAGCACATGCCAGATGCCATCCAGAGGGCTGTGCAGAAAATGAACTACAATTCCACATGAGAATCAAAGGCATTTAGCTCATGGATGAGAAGCTGTCTGCCCAATGGTTGACCAGATTCTGACACGAGGACAGAGGCCATGTGCTTTTATACTTTTCCAGTTCCAAATACTCCCAAGTTAATTCGTTTCTTAGAAGGTTTACATGAGCCAGCGACAGCCTCGGGGTTCATCATCCAGGGCATTGAGAACTTCACCGTGTATCTTTTGCTTTTAGATGCTCTAATATTCCCGTTGCCATGGTTCCTTCAGCTTAGTGACAGAGCCATTTTCTAGAATATGTTTTTGAAATAATAATAATAATAATGCTCAGCTATGGTCGGAGATAAAACCTGTCATGTCCTGCCATAAGTCACCCTGCAAGTCAAAGTTTTGTTGTCATTTTGGAAAATTTAACAATGTGGACAAGGACAGTCTTTCTGGAATCTGGACCCCTGGGTGTTGTGGGAAGTAGGGCAAAGTTGATCCTCAACCCGTGGATCACAACCCCTTGGGGTGGGGGAAGTCACATACCAGATATTTATATTACGATTACATTTTGCTGCATAACAGTAGCAAAAATTACAGTTATGAAGTAGCAACAAAGCAATTTTATGGTGGGGGTCACCACACAAGAGGAACTGTATTAAAGGGCTGCAGCATTAGGAAGGTTGAGAACCACTGGCCTGGGGCCTCTTAGACACTAAGGCAATATGCTTTGGCAAGGCAAAATGCCTTTAGCTCTGGCTGCTTCGGTTCTTGCTAGGAGGCTGGTGACCATCTTCTTTTGGGGACATAGGGCAAAGAGCACTTCTATTGTAGGGCTCCTGTGGGAAGTGTTCGCTTAGAAGCATGGCTTTTGCTTGGTTCGCCCGTGTCATCCTAGCTCCCAGGGAGTGGAGATCACAAGTTTCAGGCAGTCTGGGGTACACAGAGAGATGCTATCTCAAAGGAGAGAAATAAAGGAATAGGAGGAAGGTAAGGAATGAGAAAATGAGGGAAGGAAGGGAGAGCATGAGGGAGGGAGGGATTGAGCCAAGGCTTTTTCTCACATCTCATAAAACTTAAACTCCTTTGGATATGCTAACACTCATGTAGATCACATGTGTTTCAATGCTAATGAGTTTGCTACATCCTTCTTGATCGGGAGTTTCTTGAAAGATGGGGAAGAGGAACGAGCAAGAAATGGGGGCCATTGGGAGCTCACTGAGTTTGTCTGTGCAGATTGACTAATACAATAAAATACGCGTGGCTATCTAATAGGCTGGCTAGTGGTTCCTGTCCGTATCTGTGAGACCCTGAGGGTGCCGCTGGTGAATGGCCAACTAATAGCTAGCAGGAGTCAATCCCTTGCCACCACCAGGACCTGATTCTTCTAGAACTTGTCTCTGTTTCTTTCCCCATCACTGTTTCTTCCTGTAAAATCCAAAACTCACCTTAATATTCTTCACTTTTAAATGTTGGCAGCACTAAGGGGTTTTTGTTTGTTTGTTTTGTTTTGGCTTCCACAGAAGCCCTCTCAGAGCACAGGAACTCTCCTTGAACAGTGCTGTCAGAATGATATAGGAGATTCTGGTTCCCATCCTAGTCTAGTGATGAAGGTTCAGACATGGTAGGGTCAGTGGAGACAGTTAAAGGCTCCATACCATAAATTTATTTTTGCTTCATAACTGTAATGATTTGCTACTAAGAGGTGTCTCAGTTTCTAAGACCGTTGGAAATGTGGGTTTTCTGATGCTCATAACCCACAGGTTGAAAACCACTGATTTAGACACTGTAGGAATCATTACAAATCCATCTACTACCTATCCACACCATCCACAATCTACCATCCACTACCCACCCACCCCATCCATCCAGACATCCATCCATCCATCCATCCATCCATCCATCCATCCATTTATCCATCCATCCACCCATCCATCCATCCATCCATCCATTTATCCATCCATCCATCCATCCATCCATCCATCCATCCATCCATCCATTTGTCAGTACATCTGTCTGTCTGTCTTAGTTAGAGTTACTTTTGCTGCTATCAAACATTATGAGCAAAAGCAAATTCAGGAGGAAAGGGATTATTTGGCTTTGTTCAAATAAACCACATCTTATTCCATCACTGACAGAAGGCAGGACAGGAACTCAAACTGGGCAGGAACCTGGAGGCAGGACCTGATTCAGAAGCCGTGGAAGAGTGCTACTTATTGGCTTGCTGCACATGGCTTGCTCAGTCTGCTTTTGCAATAGAACCCAGGACCACCTGCGTATTGTGTAGTTAAATTCTCCTACTTACCTGCCTGGGGGCGGCCCCTCCTACAATGGGCTGGGCCCTCTCACATCAATCACTAATTAAGAAAATGCCCTACAGCTGAATCTTATGGAGGTCTTTTCTCAGTTGAGGTTCCTTCCTTTCAAGGTGACACAAAACTAGCCAGGACACCAACTACTTGCCACTGGCAGATACTAGTTAAATGTCCAATAGGTGCAAAGGAGTGCCATGGCCGTGACATCCACAGCAGGGAGAAGTTTGTAGGGATTAGTTTTGTCTACACCCCTTTGTGTTCCTGGCTGGTTGCCGCATGCCCACATCCAGGAGCTATCTCAGATCCAAGGATAACACACACACACACACACACACACACACACACACACACACACACACACACACACTAGCTCATTTGAAAACCAGCTTATTGGCTCTGAGGCTGGCCTCTTCTAAGCCTTCCACAGCTATTGTGCCCTTGCCTTCACTCCTAGCTCAGAACCTCCAGACCTTCCCTCAGCTTAGTTGCCTGAATACCTTCTGTGAAGCCCATTGGTCTTGCTGCCCAAGACATTTTCAGGCTGCTTTCCCTTTCTGCCTACATTTTGGAAGATCTCCCGGATAGCTCTGAGTCTGTTCTGTCTCTCTCCCCCAGCCTCATTCTCGCTCCTAGCCTATCAGAGCCTGGAAGTCCCACCTCTTTCTTTCCACCCAGACATTAGCTGCTGGCATCTTTATTGATAAATCAAAAATCAATCTGGGGTGAGGACCTTCAGTGTCAGTAAACACAGATTCACCATCAAAGCATCAGAACCACCTCCCGACAGAAGTTCATGCCTGGCTGTTCTCAGCAATTAAGGTGCTGTCTAGGATGTTCATTTACCAACAGGATTTGGTTCTGTTTCCTGTCAACACTGATATATTCTGGTTCTTTGACTCAAACTCCAGGACAAGATCTACATACGGGGAGAAAGACAGAACCAGTAACCAATGGTCAGGAGGAAAGTTTGTTCATGATAGGAAGAACCCTGTCTCCAACCCTACCTCCATTATCTGGAAAGGACCTCAGGTAAGACCCCACCCAGCTAAGCTTCCAACTTATGGAAAGGAATTGAGAAAAGTTTAGGTGGTGAAGGAACCAACAACAGAGGGCTGGGGCACATGTAATTGAACTAAGGGGCCATATTCATTAAGCAGCAGAACTTGGCAGATTCAACCCTGTGGTTCTGGCTTTAGAGTCAAGGATACTAGAAAGGGATTATATAGGTTAAGAAGAGTTGCTGAGCCAGGCATGTGACAGGAGTGTCCCTGCATGGGGGCTCAGAGAGGCCTCAGTTGGTGAACCTGTTTGAGAAGGATCAGGAGGGGAGTGTCACTGGGGGTAAGATTAGAGGTTTCAAAAGCCTGTGCCATCCCTAGTTCGCTCTGCCTCCTACTAAGGGATAAAGATATGAATTCTCAGCCACTGTTCAAGTGCTGGGCCTGCCTGCTGAGAGGCAGAGTCAATGAGGAAAGCAGAGAAAGAGAAGAGAGAAGATGCCATGGGGCAGGTGGATCATAAAAACATGGCCTTGAGGACTGGCCTGTTGGGGTAGGAACTGCTCAATCAGAACATGACAAGTTATATCTCAGGGTTATTGGACAGGGAAGTAGATAAAATAGCATAGAGAATTGATAACTTCCCAGGGCTTTTAAAAGCTTACTATAAATGTAAAGGTTTTGTGTCTTTTATTGGGAACTCAATGATCTAACATGGGGTAGTGTCTTAGCTTTTTCATTGCTGTGAAAAGATACCATGACCAAGGCAAGTCTAAGAAAGGACAACATTTAATTGGGGCTGTCTTAGAGGTTCAGAGGTTCAGTTCATTATCATCATGGTAGGAAGCACAGCAGTGTCTAGGCAGCCTGAGAGTTCTACATCTTCATCCAAAGGAAGCCAAGCCCACCCGACAGTTGCACACTTCCTTCAACAAGGCCACACCTCCTAATAGTGCCACTCTCTGGGCCAAGCACATTCAAACCACCACAGGCAGAAACCCCCAATTTATATTTACCACAACACACTTCATCATTTCATTTTGATGTGCATGATTTGATTTCTAGCAAGAGGTTTTCCTTTGTTCCTTCATACATAATGTGGCTTTATAAAAAACAAAACAAAACAAAACAACAACAACAACAACAAAAAACCTCTCCATTTGCCTTCTCCATGTTCCCTTTTCTACTTTAAGTGTCTTTGTATGCTATTCCTGGACATGAACATTCTTAGCTTTCCTGTTCGTCTTGCCATCAGTGAACTGTTGTGACCTGCAGTTTGGTGTCTGCCGTAATTGTGGAAAGTCCTCAGCTGTTATTTATTTGAATATTCTGTGTACATTCTTCCCCTTGTTTCTTGAAATCAAGACTCACACTGGTGAGTGACATTTGGCACTGGATGTTGGCTTGCGGATGTTTTGTTCTTGTCCATTCGTGTCAAAGGTGGGGAACTCCTACATAGGCTCATCAGCTTTCCTCAGCCATGCCAAGTCCGCTAGCGAGCATACCGAATAGACTTTCTTTTCCACTCTCTGTCTTCCTGTTTGCTCATCTGCCATACTGTTTACCTTTTTCATCTCACCTTTAACCTCAGTTATTCAAGCTCCTGTGGCAAATAGTTCCAACATCAGCACCATACCCGTGTCTGATGACGTCGCTGTGTTCTGTTGCCTGCTGGGCTCTGAACTTCCCATGTGACTCTGAGACATGTTCCTGTCTTCCTCCAGGCACAGAAGTCTCCCCCTCTTCCTCTAGCTCCAAAGAACATTCAGCAGTGTCCTGGGGTATTGTTCTTTCTGCTGCAAAGAAAATGGTTTTGTTCTCTAGGGGAGGTGGGGGATGACATCTAGATGGGGTATTGTGTCCATTCCTACATTAGGTGCTTTTGAACTGTGGAGACAGAATACCTGACAGAACAACTTAAGGATGGAGGGGTTAGTTTTTTGCTCATGGTTTCAGAGAGTCTTAGTCCATCATGGTGGGAAAAGCATGGCAGAGTTCATGGCGGGGGAGTGTGTGGGTACAGTTCTTTATGTAGCAGTAAAGCAGGAAGCAGAGACTGGGACCAAAGCCAGGGTTATATATAACCGTCAAAGGCTGACCCTTAATGAATGATGTTCTACTAGTCATGCTTACACTCCCTAAAGGTTTGACAGCCTTCCAGAATAGTGTCACTGGGTGGGAAAAGCACTCACAGCACAACTCTGTGAGAGATGGTTTGCATTCAAGCCACAACACTCCCACAATGGCTGCTATTTCTTTCTCTCCAGCTTGATTTGTAGAGGATGCTTTCCTTGTATTCTCCTTCACCTTGGAGTCTTCAGAGAACACTAGCTGAGTCCTCACTGGTATGCAGCCCCCACAGCTACCATGAGTGCTCCGTCTCTCAGTGTTCCTTAGGTCTCAACCTACACCCTGGGCTTCCTTATGGCCTCAGTGGAACATAATAAAAGTGTGTTTTTCTGCTTCTGTTGTTGTTGTTGAGGTGGTAACATTATTCTTTCTAAGTATGAGCATCCGGGACTGGAGAGATGGCTCAGTGGTTAAGAACACAGACTGTTCTTCCAGAGGTCCTGAGTACAAACCATATGGTGGCTCACAACCATCTGTAAAGAGATCTGATACCCTCTCCTGGTATGTCTGAAGACAGCTACAGTGTACTTATTATATAATAAATAAATAAATCTTAAAAGAAAAAAAAGTATGGGCATCCGGAGTAGAAACTAGGAGTCAAATTTAAATTAATTAAAGAAAAAAAAGAAGGAGGGCAAGGCTTTTGCTTGTCTGGGTCTTAGGTACTCTTATTACTGTGGCAAAAAACTATGAGCCAGGCAACTTATAAAAGTATTGTCTCTAATAGCTGAGTAGTACTCCATTGTGTAAATATACCACAATTTCTGTATCCATTCGTCTACTGAAGGACATCTGTGTTCTTTCCAGCTTCTGGCTATTATAAATAAGGCTGCTATGAACATGGTGGAGCATGTGTCCTTATTGTATGTTGGAGCATCTTTGGGGTATATGCCCAGAAGTGGAATAACTTCAGGTAGTACTATGTCCAGTTTTCTGAGGAACCACAAGACTGATTTCCAGAGTGGTTGTACCAGCTTACAACCCCACCAACAGTGGAGGAGTGTTCTTCTTTCTCCGTATCCTCGCCAGCATCTACTGTCATCTGATTTTTTGATCTTAGCCATTCTTACTAGTGTGAGGTTGTATCTCAGAGTTGTTTTGATTTGCACTTCTCTGATGACTAGGGATGTCAAGCATTTCCTTAGGTGCTTCTCAGCCATTCTATATTCCTCAATTGAGAATTCTTTGTTTAGCTCTGTACCCCATTTTTTAATAGGATTGTTTGATTCTCTGGAGTCTAATTTAGCTTAGAAACAATGGAATTCATTAGAAACAATGACTTTATGAAATTCCTAGGAAAATGGATGTATCTAGGGAATATCATCCTGAGTGAGGTAACCCAGTCACAAAAGAACAGATACAATATGCAGTCACTGATAATTGGATACTAGCCTCAGGAAGCTCTAAATACCCCAGAAACAACTCACAGACCATATGAAGCTCAAAAAAAGAAAAAACCCAAACAAACAAGTATATAGCACCCTCTCAGAGTGGGGTACACCTAGACATTAAATCATTAATAACTCAAGAGCTAAGAAGATAGCCTTGTAGCAGTTTTTTATAGTTAAAAGTCATTATGTTTAATCTTTACACACAAAGAAAACTTTGACTATTTCCATGTTATGTTTTGTTTTACATATACTTTATGATCTTTGTAAATAGTAAGATTTCAATGCAGACTATCAAACCTTTAAAAAATCAAGTACTGACAAAATTATATTCATATATATTTATGCTAAAATGCTTTTAATAATCTGTACATGTATCTCTGTTTTTTAAAAAAATAAATTTGTAAGGAAAAGAAAGAAAGAGGAAGGAAGGAAAGAAGGAAGGAAGGAAGGAAGGAGCAAAGATACTATAAAGTAATAAAAAAAAGTTACAGGATTTATCTTTTCAAGATTATTATAGCAAATGTGAAAAGATTATCCAGAGAGGTCATAATGACTCAAGACCCTCAGGAGCTAGGATTCAGAAGGCCTAGAGCTGGTGACAGAAGACAGTTCCTCCCTGGCTTTTCTGTCTAGCGGCCCTACCCTTAATGTTACTTTAAGGAATTTGCCTTTACCACAGAAGTTTTACAGATAATGAAAATTTACTTTTTCAATTAATTGTACCTTTAATTTTTAAGCAGGAGCGATTTATATATGCCTCACTATATAATAAGCCTTAACATTATTATTACTTCTGAAATTTGGGTTTTAAAATAACCTTTTGGGTTAAGATTGAAAAAAAAGAGTATTGTCATTGGACATATAGTTTCAGAGGGTTGAGAGCCCATCATGGAAGGGCAGTGTAGCAGCAAGTAGATGTGTTGGCTGGAGCGGTGACGGAGAGCTCACATCTCAAACCACAAGCAGGAAGGGTGAGACCCTTGAGACCTCAAGTCACTGCAGCTGGCTTGCAGGTTGACTAGGTAACCACTTTGCTCACAGTATGCTGTTACTTTGTCCCAGGATTATTGTGACACAGATGGTTAGGGGTTCCATTTACAGATGAGGTCCTGATCTAGTACAGAGTCTCTATGGGGACAAAGATGCCTCGCCTCCTTGGATGTAAGGTGTGAGATTAGGAGGGACCGATGGGAGGAGGCAGTGTGGCTGTCTGTCCTCAGCCTGCTCTGGGGGAATGGGCTGGAGAAACTGAGGTACAAAGGGAGATGGGAGGGCCCTGGCATGACTGAGGAATTAGCTGGCAAGTCTCCCTCGAGCCTTGGCAGGAAGTGGATCTTAGGAAGAGAACCAGTGTCAAGGGGCCTAGAACTTTCTGTGGCTCCCTCAGAGGATCAAGGAAGAGCCTGCAAGTCTGGGAATATAGCTCACTGCCAGGGCAGGGCTGGGTTTTCTTAATGCTGGGGCATCCAGGCCTTGGCCCTGTGGGGACTCAGCAGGGGACAGGTGTGCTGCAAGAAAGGCAGTGGTAGAGAAAGGGGTGCTGGGTAAAACCTTGAATTCTCTGCCTACTCTGTGTCCCTGCCTTCTTTCTTTAAGGATGTATACATGCATGTGTGCACATGTACACACAGAGAGAGCGAGAAAGAGAGAAACACACGTTTATTTTGTGATTCCCCCTTGAAGTTTTCAATATTATTTACTCAATGTATTTGATTTCAGTTAATCAATTTCTTATTCATTTATTTATTCATCTAACAAATTTATTGTCACCAGGCTCCGGTCTTCCTGAGTACTCAGCATGCAGCTTCAGGTCCTGGGTGCTCTGGTCCCCTCAGAGATGGTCCGGGTGAAGGCCTGATGTAGGGAGAGGTGAGCGTCTGTCTGAAACCTCCTGCTTGGACAATGTCCTGATGTGGCCCGTGTGCTGGCTACAGGTCTTTCTGGGTGACGTAAACAAGGTTCACCTTACGAAAAAGACAACAGATTTCTGACATGCCATTCCTGCCCTTGCTTGCTGCTTCTCCTCATGGGCCTGTCTTCGGGGTCCCGTGTTCTAGTCTGGATCTTGAAGCCGCCCTTCTCCCCACAGCCTAGCCGAATTCTCATGCCCATCAGAGCCAACTCAAGTGGCACCTTCTCCAACCTTTGTGTGAGCTCCCCAGTTAGAAGTATTGATTCCAATCTCTTGGTTCTTGAGTCTAGTTGCTTGTGTTTCTCTTTGTACTTAACTTTTCTGGTCTTGCTTCACTGAGGCAGCTCCCGAGGGCTGTTTCACAGACCTCTGGAAGCTCCCACGTTGTGTTCCTCTTTGTTGAAATAAAACCAAATGTTTCCTGTATGAACCTTTCTGCTGCCCCTCATTGCTCCTAAGATCAAGCTGATGCTGTATGATTCGATCTCCCCGCCCCCATCCGCAGAGCTCTTGAATCGAGGTCAGGGCATATCTGTGTTTTATCTCTTGAATGTTTCCAGCATCTACCCGGAACCAAGTAAGTACTCCATGAATACACGTCTGAATTGCAATGCAATGGAATTACAACTGAATCATGATTGGAAAGACTCAACAATGACGGCTTTGTGTTCACTCCTCACAGCTAGCCGAGATCGGTCTGCCTTCCTCATCCCATGTTTCTCTAGTGGGACTGGGGGTGGGGGATCCCAAGGGGAGGCAGAGGGATTGAGTTACAATCATTTTATACAGCACACAGGTGATCCTCTCAATCTTGAGAGTGCTATGGGCCTGTTAGGTATGGTGGCTCTTACCTGTAATCCCAACCTTTTGGGATTACAATTTAGATCACAGGAGACGTTTGAGCAAGCCCTGGGCTACACACAGTTGAGTCAATCCTAGATCCTGCCCCTGTCTCAGGGGTGGGGAATCCATAGCTTGTTTCTGTCTCAGGGATGAGGGGGAATCCATAGCTTGTTTTTGTCTCAGGGGTAGGGGGAATCCATAGCCTGCCCCTGTCTTGGGGTGGGGGTGGGGAATCCATAGCCTGCCCTTGTCATCAGTTCTTTGTGGATGACAATTGACAGAAGTCTCTGCCAGCCTTTGTCTGCATCTCGTAAGACACTGAGTAAAAAGTCCCTGCATTGTTTTTCACATTTCCGTGGGAAGAAGAGACCCAGGCATGCCAGAAAAATGTTGAGGTGAGTCATAGGGCACCCTCTGCCACAGCAGAAATCTGAATGTTGCCTACAGACCAGGTACCCTAACTAGAGACATCGGCTCTCCCCTCTGGCTCACAGAGTTTTGCCTCTCTCTGTCTTTGTTCCACGTCTGTCACGTGGTGTTCTGAGACCTTGTTCTTGGGAGACAGAATGAATTATGCCAGGGATAGTGGTAAAAGTGTTACAATAACACTTGGAAGTCCAAGTCATTGAACTTTAGGAAAAGAAGTGTGGCCCCACAGGACACGGGGTCTCGGAAAGGCCATAACTCAGTTTTGACAATGTTGAGAGCCACAGAGACAGCCCGAGGCTTTGGGGGCTGTTGTACATTCCTTTGTTTTGTTGGGTTTATTTAATTTTATGTGTGTGCATGAGTGTTTTGCTTGCATGTGTGCATCTGCACCATGGACACACATTCCCCACGGAGGCCAGAAGAGGGCTGAAGATCCCCTGGAACTGGACTTATAAGTCATGTGCATTATGGGAACTGAACCTGGGACCTCTGAAGGATCAGTCAGTGCTTAGCTGCTGAGCCATCTCTGCAGCTACTGCAGCAGCTGACTCTTCCATCTACTCAGAAGAAAGCTGACTGAACTTTCCCGAGAGAGTTCTGAGAAGTGGAACCTTTATTCCTGGGGTCCTCATGAAACTTGATGCGAGCTAGCGACAGGCAACCAGCACTACCCCAGCGCCCAGCGGGAGGCTGTGGAGTCCGTGAGGGAGTTTGTTAACAGGGTGAACTTAGGGGCTTCTGAAAGCTTGTATTTCCAACTTTGAGCTCAAGTCAGTAGTAAGATCACCCTACTACTCCATGATGTGGTGCAGTGGTGGAGAACTGTGGAGACTTAAGCAAAGATTCCTGGTGTGCAGGGGATGCTTGCCCTGGGTGAGGTCAAGTAATGCCAGGACCAGGTAGGAGGTCCCTGAAGGTCAAATCTGAAAGCTGCAACACATATAGCGTGTCAAGTTAAACAAGAGAGTGTGAACTACCACAGGCTTCTATGTCCACGAGGTCTACACAGCCGAAGCCGCCAGGGGAAAGTCCTTCACGTCCCTTGGAGAAGTTGAGGCAAAAATATACAGAGAGCCCATCTTCCCCCCTTCTCCCTGGATGGTGAAAAACAGTATAGCCAGCCCTTCTCTTCTGACAAAATTTGGCTCAGACCTGTGCAGGAGTAGGGTCTCCATGTGATACCATGGAAGCCCGAGCTGCGCCTGAGGAAAACCCCCAAATGAAGCCCCGTCCCCACCCCCCAATCGTTTGGTCTCAACCTGCTGCTGTGTCCAGCTTCATGGGTGGGTGCTTAAGGGTGCTTTGGGATATGATTGTGTTGGATACCAGGGGTTTATTCTATTGCCCATGGGTCCATGCTCCCAGAAGGTAGAAACTGAACCAGAAGTGTCCGTAGTCTCAGGCCCAGGATCGTAGCCTAGGCAAGGGCAGGCTTGGCATCCAGATCATTAACCTTAAACATGAGCTTGAGACAGCTTGTCTCTAAACGATAAAGGGTGTGTGTGTGTGTGTGTGTGTATGTGTGTGTGTAAATTGGGAAGGAGAGTTCCGTTTTCATAACCCTCCCCCTCCTGAAAACCTTTCTTTGAAGAAAGGCTGGTGGAAGAAGACATTTTTTGAGCCTGTCCCGGAAGCTGCCACAGTGTTTGAAAGGGGAATCAGAACATCAAGCCTACACTTCTTTCTGGGTCTAGGCAGAAACCCTAGGGCCCCTTTGGGGGAAAAAAAATTAAACCAAAAATACACCACCCTGCCCCCGAAAATAAAACTATGAATATAACCCAGCCGCTTGTTGGTATTTGGAGGTATTTATATAAATACTTGGAGGTATTTATCCCTGAGAAATGAAAACATGCCAATAAACACTGGCATGTAAATCAGTCCTTTTGATACCAGTCCCAAACTGGAAGCAACCCAAATGTCCATGAGCAGGTGAGTGGAGTAACGAGTTGTGTCATGTGTGTGTGTGGACTACTCAACTGTGAAAAGACTGGGTGAATGATTGACACATGAGGGACACATGGGTGACCCTCATAGCCATGCGCTAAGATGAGAGAAACCAGCTGTTACGGTTTGTATATGCTTTGTCCAGAGAGTGGCACTATTAGTAGGTGTGGCCTTGCTGGAGTGGGTGTGGCCTTGCTGGAGGGTGTGGCCTTGCTAGAGTGGGTGTGGCTTTGTTGGAGTGGGTGTGTTACTATGGGTGTGGGCTTTAAGACCTTCATCCTAGCTCCCTGGAAGCCAGCATTCTGCTAGCAGCCTTCAGATGAAGATGTAGAACTCTCAGCTCCTCCTGTACCATGCCTGCCTGGATGCCTCCATGTTCCCACCTTGATGATAATGGACTGAACCTGTAAGCCAGCCTCGATTAAATGTTGTCCTTTATAAGAGTTGTCACGGTGTCTCTTCACAGCAGTAAATCCCTAACTAGGACACCAGCTCAAAATAAGCATGTGCTTGTTTTTAGGTACCATGTAATTCTATTTATTAAAAACTCCTGGGAATACAAGGCAGCCTATAGTGACCAACAGACAAACAAAAATGTCAGTGCAGGGGTCACCTGAAGCTGGGCTTGAGGAGGGGGGAAGTGTGTGAAGAGCAGTAGGAAGCTTTGGGGGTGCTGGGTACTGTTCCATGCTTTGACCACGACGCTGGCTTTATGGGCATACACATAGACCACAACATACCAAATTATTAATTATACACATTGAAACGTGTTCTTTGTTATGTTGACTGTACCTAGAAGACATTAATGACAACAAAGCAGTACTGCTACATCGTTTCTTGAATTTAAGTGTATTTATTTTCTGTCCATTGCTGTTTTCTGAACATGTTTATATGAGGGAGTCAGATCCCCCGGAACAGGAGTTACAATTCTGAACTGCCATATAGGTGCTGAGTATTGAACCCAGGTCCTCTGGTAGAACAGCCAGTGTGTTAAACCACTGAGTCATCTCTCTAGCTCCTGGGTTACTAACTTTAAAAGCACAGAGCTGCTTACCAAAATCCCCCCAAAGCTGGTCCTGTGAACTTGCTCTGGACAGTGTTGAGCCCAGTTCTGTCCTGCTAGTGGATGTGTTCTAGGGGTTTCCAGAAAGCTACATGAAAAAGCTCTTTTCCCTTTCACCAGTAGGAAGATGCGAACCCAAAGTACTCTTTTTTTTTTTCCTTCTCTCTCTCCTTGCCCCTGCAACTTCTTCTTTTCCTTCTCCTAGACACTGACCCATTATGTCCCAGGCTGGCAGCTCCCCCTGCCCCAGCCTCCCAAGTGTGTATGCTGTTACCCTACCTCACTTTTTTCCTCAGTAGCAACCAAACAAGACTCCAGGTGTCTAACTTTTGCAACCCCCTTCCCCACCCAGCAGGTCTGTTTGTCTTCTTGTGAATGAGCCTTCATGAAAACCAGACCTCCCCACTTCAGAGTCCTATTTTTGTTTAATGGTCAGAGCTCCTCTTTGGAGAGTTTGCTGCCCCACAGCTCTCGTTGAAGACCAAGACTTCCCAGGCTAGGGATTAGGACGCTCAGCAGGTAGGGTTGTGGTTCAGAATGAGCTGAAAAGAGCAGCCTGGCTAGGGTCCTATATGGAGAGGGGAACAGGACAGATGTTTACTGACTCTGCTCTGCTGCCTCTCCGGAGCAGCAGGACCCAGAGACTCGCCGCCAAAGTACTAATCAAGCAACAAGCTTTTGGGCTTCATTATTTTCTTTTTAAAAATTATTTTTCCAATCATGGTACGTATCAAGTACCAGGCTAGGTGCTAGGTGCTGCTCAGCAAGATCTTGACTGAGAGGCTGTGATTCAGAGACAAAGCAGGGTGCCTAGCCCCATGGCATCAAGAGTAAAGGCAATATGCAGTGCTTCCAGACCCTTGGCATGCTCTAACTTTCTGCTTGCTCTTGAGGTCTTAGCCATTAAAAAAGGGAAGTCCCTTAGGCTTAACATCAGAGAGGATTATAGCTTGGAAAAGCAAGGACTATGGTGGTTTGGCATACAATACAGTACAGTACAGTACAGTACAATATATTTATATATATAATCTTATCATGTTCAAATATAAAAGTCAGTTGCATTAAAAACATCCACACTGCAGTTAAGAGCACTATTTGCTGGAATCAGTTCCCAGCACCCACATGGTTACTGTAACTCCATCTGTAACTCCAGTGTCTGGCCTCTGTGAGTACCAGGCATGGACATAGTGCAGACATGCATACAGACAGAGCACACATGCACATAAGATAACTTTTAAAAACCGAGTAACGTTCACATTACTGCCTGTCTCTGCATCCGTTTATCTTCAGACAGACTCTGCACCCACTGGAGGATGGCTGTCTACTTCCATCCCCGCAGCTTGTGGAATGAGCACCTTGTTTTCTGTTTCTAGGAACTTGACTGTTCTAGTACCACATATGAGCAGAACTGTGCATGTGGTGTCCAGATGCCTCTGCACACCGGGCAGGAAAGGGTGGAGAGGAGCCCGGAAGCAGTTACTGAGCAGGATCTTGGTCCTGGTGGTTAGTGAGTGTTTGGTGGGCGGGTGGGGGCTTCTGTGCTTATATTTTGTTTGCAGTGAACAAGGGCTATATAAATCTCGGAGAGTGGGAAGGGGATTTTCAGGGCTCTTAGCTCAGGTGCACAGTGTGCTTGCTCATCTTAGTAGGATGCTGTCAAGCTCCATCCTCACAAATATTGCATAGGCAATATTTTTCTTTTAAACGTAGACTCCTTCCCATCGTATGACTGCTGCAGAGTCTCTTTGACCACTTATCTGCTGCTGGACACTTGGACTGTCTGTGTCTTGATGCTGTGGACGATGCTGCTATTCTAGGGGGCAAACAGAGGTGGCTGTGTATTCCTGTTGTGAATTCTTTGGGTCTGTGCTCAGAGCTTAGCTTGCTGGCTGACGTGGTAATCGGTGCTTTTTCCGAGGGATCACAGCACTGCTGCCCGATTTCAGCTCACGCCCTACAGCCGGGCTCAAGGGTCCTACTTTCTCTGAGTCCTTCTTTCTTCTGGTTCCAGTGTTTTTGTCATTGTAATGATCACAGTGTTATCTCACTGCAGCTTTGACTTGCCATTTCTCCGATGACTGGTGAAGTGACCATATTTTATGTGTCTGTGAACTTTGATTTTTTTCCCCAATAATAAAACATGTTAAACCTTTTGATAAAATCAAAATGAATATAACACATTACACTAGCAATAAAGGCCCATAAGAAAACTTCCTTCTGCTCAAGAGAATAGAATCTCTGGCCTGGGCAGAGGATTACCGTTCTGGTTGGACTGGACCAATCCCTTGGCCAGGGAGACTACCCATGAAGCCCTCTAAAAAGACGGGTGGAGAATAACTGGTCCTTTAGTGAGATACTGTACTTTTCTTTCCCCACAAACCTCAACCCCCAGGGCAGTACATTGGGGAGCTGCTAGGGTATATAGTTTGCTCATTCTAGAGATTTTTAATAATAAGGTTTATAATTTTACTTATTTTAATTAATTAAATTGATACATTTAATAAATATTAATAAATATCTAAATTAATAACAGAATTATTCTTGAGCTTCTGTTTGAGTCCGCTCTTAAATTATTTTAGTAATGAAACTAAGAGCCCCAAGAGGGATTGGGACAGCTGTGTGCTTTTCTGAGTTAGTGATCAAGCAGGAAGGAGGTATAGAGTAGGAACAGAAAAGGAGAGAGGGGAGGGGAGAGGAGGGGAGAGGTGGATGAGAACAAAGCCATATCAACCAGCACATAAAGAAAGCAATTGTAGGTCCCTGAGCAATTCACACACATTTCCCTACTACGTGGCTGGGGCAGGGGTGGGGTGGGGGAATAGATCTAATGGCTGGTTGGAGGGCAAACAGCCTTTGCTCAAGTCAAGGGCGGTTAGCCAGTAGAGGTGCCTCCTCTTTCCAGTAAGTGGTAAAGGCAACGTTCTGACGAGGTCTGAGTCTCACTTGATCTTGCTTGGGCCATCTCTAGAAATGCCCTCACAGAGACGTTTATTAATTTGTACAGAGCAGACCTTTCTAAAGCAAAGCTTTCTGTTTGCGCGTGAGAGCAGTAGTTCGTTCCCAACCCTTCCCCTGCTGCCCTGCGTACCCCATCCCTGCCTGTCCTTGCTGGTTCTGATACTGAGGATCTGGTCCAGGATTAGAGATGCAAATAAACCTTGCATTCTTTCAGTCCAAAATTGCTCCTCTCAGACTAGGGGGCTGCAGTTGTTCAGAGGATGTGACTCAGCCTCTGAAGCAACATTGTGTCCGTCAGTTTACAAATGGACTAAGAGGCTGGAGAGATGCTCAGCAGGGAAGAGCGCCGGTTGCTCTTGCAGATGACAGGGGTTTGGTTCCCAGCACCAGACGGTGGCTCACAACCATCTATAACTGCAGTTCTAGGGGATCAGATCCCCTCTTCTGGCCTCTGTGGTCATAAGATCCACATATGATACACATACATACATACATACATACATACATACATACATACATACATACATACATACATACATGAAGGCAAATCATTCAAGTATATAAAATAAATGAACCTACACCTGTTTTTCTGCTCCACTCTTTGTCCCTGTGTTACCTCCAGTGAGTATGTTGTTCCCCCTTCTAAGAAGGACTGAAGCACCCACATTTTGGTCTTTCTTCTTCTTGAATTGTTTATGAATTGTTTCTTAGGTATTCCAAGGTTTTGGGCTAATAACCACTTATCAGTGAGTTCATACCATGTGTGTTGTTTTGTGGCTGGGTTACCTCACTCAGGATGATATTTTCTAGTTCCATCATTTGCCTAAGAATTTCATGAACTCATTGTTTTTAATAGCTGAGTAGTACTCCATTGTGTAAATATACCACAATTTCTGTGTCCATTCCTCTGTTGAAGGACAGAGGTTCTTTCCAGCTTCTCGCTATTACAAATAAGGCTGCTATGAACATAGGGTAGCTTGTGTCCTTGTTAGATGTTGGACTGGTTTGATTTTTAAAAATGAACTACATTCCTCTTAAATTCCCAGAAGGAAACGTGTTATTGCACTGGGAAATTTCTAGTTGGGAAATGCAACTTTAGATATAACTCAGCCAAAGCCTCGCTGTGATTACAATCCAGTTAAAGCAGCTTCAAAAGCCTGTGCTGAAGGACTTGGCTCTGACACTTTTTTTTTTTTTTTTTTTTTTTTTTCAGTTGTCATCAACTACCCTGAAAACTAACATCTGTTTGTCACCGCCCTGCTGAGCCCTGAGTCCTTTGTAAAGCCTTTCTTGACTCTACAAACGCTTGAAAATGTCCATCCCTGGGCTTCCCCAGCACCTCGAGGCCACTGATACAATGCAAGTCAGGTCCCATGTTGACACTTGTGAAGTGTGGCACACAACTGGCCTTTGGTCATCTGTTCGGGTGTGATAAGGCGGGAGCAGGCTTTCTTTGTTTCTTTGGAGGATGAGAGCCTGAAGCCACCAACCACATACCGAGGGAGGGGTGTGGTATCCCTGTGCCTGCTGCTGTAGAGACTGCCCTCCCTCATGGTATGCTCCTTCCCTTAGAGTGGGAGAGAGAGGGGTGAGGGGTGAACTGAAGAAAATGCTATGGTCCTTGACATTTTCCCAGAAACTTGGGCCTAACCCCTGCACTGTGCCCTGCCAATCTCCTCTGGGTCATGGCCAGTCCCTGCATAGAAGCTTCCTGACTTTTTGAAAACATGGGCTCCCTTGTGTCAAGGCTGAAGAAAGGCTGGAGGTACAAGGAGACTGCCAGGGGCATCTCAGGAGCCAGGTGCCAGTGGAGGTGTGGGCTGTTTTCTCCTGGAAACTGTAGAGAGGTCAGAGCTCAGAAGGCAGGGGCTATGGAGTCCTGATATGCCAACCAACCCGACCCCGGGTTTCTGTGTCTTTCCAAGAGCCACAGGCTAAGTTTGGTCTGGGATATAGAGCAGTAACAAGTCTGGGCCCTTTCACTCGCTTGGTTTGTTCATTATACATGGTCTCTCTGTGTGGCCCTGGCTGTTCTGGTATGTGCTCTGTAGACCAGGCTGACCTTGAACTCACAGGGATCTGCCTGCTTCAGCTTCTGGACTGCTGGGAGTAAAGAAAAGGACATTTTCTATTTCCTTTGAATAGCTCTGACCTCATTTGAAGTACTGAGATCTTATCACACCTCATTTCTCCCCACCTCTTTATCATCTCCTCTTTCTCCTACTTCAAAGAACTAGAAAACCTTTTAACAGAACCCTCTGCTGGCCTTAGGTCACTTGGAATTAGCTATTGCTATTAGATATTATATAACTTTAAGTGTTTTAACTTCTTTGGAGACCTTTCCAAAAGTTTCCAAAGAATAGTATGACTGTGTCATAGAAAAACGGAAAACAGAAAGGAAAAAAGCCTGCGTCTCACAGTCCTTTGCTGTGAGCCGGCTACTGGGCATGCTCCCTCCTAGTTAGCACCTCTACAGGACAGCATCTGAGTGGCTGCGAATACCATGGCTTTCCCTCTTTTGCATTGGGCTGTAACATTTTCCACTTTGGAACTGTATGGTCTCCATAAGTCATTTTAAAGTCTGTAGAATAATATTTTTAAAAATGGAATTTCTTTGAAAATTGTCCTTTATTTGCCTTTCCAAAACTGTGGATGTGCGTGAGCGCGCGCACGCACACACACACACACACACACACATACTCCCCTACTTTCCTACACCTAGTGACAAATGCACAATTAAAATCAAGCCATTAGTACATGCCCATCACAACCATAAACATAAAATGGTTCATAAATATTATCATGAAGTACATTCACAACCCTGAACACCCACTACCATTTATTTCTAGAGCTTTATAGCCCCATAGAAAGATGTTTTCCTCATTAAATAATAGTTCTTCATCTCCCCGGTCCCAGCCATGGATGGATAAGATACTATTTATTCTACAGTCTCCATGAATTTGGCTTTTCTGGACAGATCATATACAAGAAACAACACAGGGCTTGTCTCTTTGTTTCTGGCTTAGTTTACTTAGTATAAATAAGACATGGAAGTTTCATCCCTGTGAGTGCATGTCAGAGTTCACTGTTCCTTTTTAGGGCTGAATTCTATTCCCTTGCATGGATATACTACAGCTTACTCATTTACCCCTTGATGAGCACGGGTGTTATTCCACCTTTCGTGCATCATAGATGATGCTGCTATAAGCGCCAGAACACTAGTTATGGTTAGTTCTCAGTTTTAAGGAGGAGGACGGGGATGGAAGATGGGAGAACTGGGGAGATGACTGTCTTGCAAATTTGACACCATGAGTTTGATCCTTGAAGCACACAGTGGAAAGAGGGAACCTGCTCCTCAGAGCTGTCCTCATGTGAACTTCAATAGACAGACAGACAGACAGACAGACACACACACACACACACACACACACACATAATAAAACAGCTGAAAAATAAAATAATCTTAAGTGGAGGAAACACTGACAGATGGAATTTGGCAGAAAAAGAACCCCTCAAACATGCCGGAAAGTGGGATGAAAGTTGCAATGAGGTTTTCTGGGTTTTTCTATTCCAGGCACAGTTGTTTCCTGGTTGATTTTTTTTTTTTTTTTTTCTGGTTTGTTTGATCCAATGTGTTTACCTGTGATCAGACTCCTCACTGACTTAGCTGGAAATGAGAAAAAGGCAGCCATTTGGTATTCCTCAGTTGAAAATTCTTTGTATAGCTCTGTACCCCATTTTTTAATAGGATCATTTTATTCTCTAGAGTCGAACTTTGTCGAGTTCTTTATATATACTGTATACTAGCCCTCTATCAGATGTAGGATTGGTAAAGATCTTTTCCCAATCTGTTGGTTGACATTTTGTCCTTTTGATGGCATTCTTTGCCTTACAGAAGATTTGCAACTTCATGAGGTCCCATTTGTTGATTCTTGATCTTAGAGCATAAGCCATTGGTGTTCTGTTCAGGAAAATTTCTCCTGTGCCTCTGTGTTCTAAGCTCTTCCTCACTTTCTGTTCTATTAGTTTCAGTGTACTTGGTTTTATGTGGAGGTCTTTGATCCACTTGGACTTGAGCTTTGTATAAGGATATAAGAAAGGTTCGATTTGCATACTTCTGCATGCTGACTGCCAGTTGAACCAGCATCATTTGTTGAAGAGGCTGTCCTTTTTCCATTGAATGTTTTTAGCTTCTTTGTCAAAGATCGAGTGACCATAGGTATGTGGGTTCATTTCTGGGTCTTCAGTTCTGTTTCATTGATCTACCTGCCTATCTCTGTCCCAATACCATGTGGTTTTTATCACAATTGATACAATTTGAGGTCAGGAATGGTGATTCCCCCAGAAGTTTTTTTATTGTTGAGAATAATTTTCACTATCCTGAGTTTTTTGTTATTCCAAATGATTTTGCAAATTGCTCTTTCTAACTCTATGAAGAATTGAGTTGGAATTTTGATGGAGATTGTATTGAATCTGTAGATTGCTTTAGGCAAGATGACCATTTTTACTATGATGATCTTTCTAATCCATGAGCATGGGAGATCTTTCTGCCTTAACTGAGGAATATCAAATGGCTGACAAGCACCTGAAGAAATACTCAACATCAGGGAAATGCAAATCAAAACAACCCTAAGATTTCACCTCACACCAGTCAGAATGGCTAAGTTCAAAAACTCAGGTGACAGCAGATGCTGGTGAGGATGTGGAGAAAGAGGAACACTTCTCCACTGTTGGCAGGATTGCAAGCTGGTACAACCACTCTGGAAATTAGTCTGGCTGTTCCTCAGAAAATTGGACTTAGTACTACCTGGGGACCCAGTTATACCACTTCTGGGCATATAACCAAAAGATGCTCCAACATCTAACAATGTCACCATGTTCATAGCAGCCTTATTTATAACAACCAGAAGCTGGAAAGAACCCAGATGTCCTTTAGCAGAGGAATGGATACAGTAATTGTGGTACATTTACACAATGGAGTACTACTCAGCTATTAAAAACAAGACTTCATGAAATTCCTAGGCAAATGGATGGAACTTGAAGCTATCATCCTGAGTGAGATAACCCAGTCACAAAAGAACACTCATAGTATGTACTCACTGATAAGCAGATACTAGCCTAAAAACCTCGGAATACCCAAGAAACCATCCACAGAACTTATAAAGCTTAAAGAGAAGGAAGGCCAGAGGTGGATGCCTCAGTCCTTCTTAGAAGGTTGAACAACTCATGTGAGGAAATAAAGGGACAAATAGAGGAGCAGGGATTGGAGAAAAGATCATCCAAAGACTGCCTCACCTGGGGATCCATTCCATATGCAACCATTAAACCCAAGCACTATTGCTAATGCCAAGTAGTACTTACTGACAAGAACCTGATATGGATACCTCCTTAGAGGCTCTGCCAGAGCCATACTGATACAGAGGAGGATGCTTGCAGCTAGCCATCAGACTGAACATGAGGACCCCAATGAAGGAGTGAGAGAAAGAACTGAAGGAGCTGAAATGGTCTGCAACCCCATGAGAAGAACAAAATTATCAACTAACCAAACCCACCATAGCTCCCAGAGACTAAAATACCAGCCAATGAGTTCAAATGGAGAGACCCATGGCCCCAGGTGCCTATGCAGGAGAGGATGGCATTCTCTGGCATCAATGGGAGGAGAGGCCTTTATTTTCTCAGTGTAGGGAAACCCCAAGGAGCTGAGGTGGGAGAGGGTGGTTGGGAGAGGGAGCACCTTCATAGAGGCAATGGGAGGGGGAGGGGGAAGGGATTGGGGGAAGGGGATAACATCTGAAATGTAAATATAGAGAATATCAAATAAAAATTTTAATTTAAAAAAAAGGAAAAGAAAGAAAGAGGCGGCATCCATGTGGTGGTAATGATTCCTGCCACCCAGTGGCTGCCACATCCAGAAATGCTAAATGTGCCTCTTGTGGCTAATTTCTGAAGATGGGTGACAGGTGCGTGGACTCTCCTTCATTTCCGTTTTAGTTTCCATCTTAATAAGAAAACAAAAGCCGATTTGAAGAGTATGAAGTAAATAGTGTATCTTGGATTGAAGGAATATGGGCCCAGTCTAACCCTGGGACTGAACCAGTCTTTCCTGGCTTAGCCCTCATCCATGGGAGCTGGCTGTCTGGAACCTGATACAATTCATTTGCTGCTCCCATCTGGCTTTGGGCTCCAGGGCCAAGGTCAGGCAACACAGGGTCATTTCTCATGTCTACGCTCCGCTACCACACATCACTTGCCCTGATGGGAATTCCAGGAAAATGAAAGTCCTAAAGGGAAGACAGAGGGCGGAGCCTTTAGCCACGTTCCTAGGCAACACTTCTAAAGGCCACCTCCAGATGGCCCGCCCTGGCTGAGCCCCAGGTCTGGGGGTGGGTAAGTTGTTAAATGATGCTGCCTTCAAGCCAAAGCCCCCACTACCTTGTAATAAATTAGGAATCTGAACCAAAGCAGGAACCTTGGACTTTATAGCCATCCTGAGTCAGGCTTTCAAGCGGTCCTCAAACATCTGCTGAAAGACCATGAGCTGAGGGGGGTCAGGGCAAGGGGGTGAGTCACTGGGGTCCAGCCTCCTATTGGCTGGGAGAATCTCCTGATCTGGTGAGGGTGGGGTAGGAAAACCGGTCTGGCAGCCCTTGGAAGGCAGCGGGCAGCAGCTGCTTGGCTGGTCTATGCTGGAGCACACCCGCCACTCCCGCCCCACCCCCGCCCCCCAGCCTCTCTTCTCCCTGGCACTGTGCTTGGCTTCCCAAAACTGTCTGCGAAGTTTGGAAGACAGTCCAGGCTAGACAGACAAAAGGGAGACAGTCCACTGTGGCAGCCAACACAGTCGGTGTGAGTGTCTGCTTCGGGAAGACCAGGCGATGGGCGTCCCACCTGGTTTCAATAAAGCACAAATCAGAACCCACGAGGACAACTAAGGCACCTCTGAGGTAGCTGCGAGCCTGTGAGGGCACCTTAATCCCACAGGAAAATCATGCATTCTGTGGCAGAAGCCCCTAGCGCTTTGGCTTTTAGAAACGCGCTGGAAGACAGCTCCTAAAATGAACCCGTCTAGAACAAAGTCCTGAGTTCAAACGAGAGCCAGTCCTTCTATTTCTGTGGTCTCAACGTTCCTAATGCTGCGACCAACAACTCCTCAGATTGTGGAGATTCTTTCTGCCATGGCTGCTGGCCACCCCTGTGCATATAGTACTAAAGACAGATCTTCTTTTCTAGATATTACAACAAATATAGTGCATTTGGGACCACAGGGTGCGGTGGGTCCTGAGGGTGCAGTGGAAGGGTGAAGGGGTGGGGATCCTGCCAAGTGTAAGAACCAATGTATAATAAATGGTGTTTAAAAGCCCTTTGGTTTGTTTACATATTTGTTTTTAAGAGGACCTAGATGTGCGACCTCAAACTCATTGTCTTAGTCAGGGTTTCTGTTCCTGCACAAACATCATGACCAAGAAGCAAGTTGGGGAGGAAAGGGTTTATTCAGCTTATACTTCCACATTGCTGTTCACCACCAAAGGAAGTCAGGACTGGAACCCAAGCAGGTCAGGAAGCAGGAGTTGATGCAGAGGCCATGGAGGAATGTTACTTACTGGCTTGCTTCCCCTGGCTTGCTTAGCCTACTTTCTTATAGAACCCAGGTCTACCAGCCCAGGAATGGCACCACCCACAATGGGCTGGACCCTGCCCCTTGATCACTAGTTGAGAAAATGCCTTACAGCTGGATCTCATGGAGGCATTTCCTCAACTGAGGCTCCTTTCTCTGTGATAGCTCTAGCTTGTGCCAAGTTGACACAAAACCAGCCAGTACACTCATGATCCCCCTTTAGAGGTAAATCAGCCAGGGGGTTGGGTACCGTTGGTGAGCCCGTGCCAAGGTGAGCTGCTAAGAAGTTATGACACCTAACAGATTTAGTAAAATAGGTTTAGTGGGGGAGTGAAAGGCCATCTTGGAATGGGGCCATGAGGGAGAGATGGAGACAGACAGGCAGACAGACAGAGGGAATGGGAGAGGGAAATCTGGGGTGGGGGTGGAGCTTTTATGCACCACATGTGGTGTGCTTGGTACACCTATTGGCAGTGGGTAACAGAAGTTGCTGTCCTCCCTGAGGACATTATAATAAATAACACCTCCATTTATTTATTATAAAAGACGAGGAAGCACGAAGGGGTGACAGTGGGGCAGGGATGAGGTGCCATGTTCTTTAGACTGCTTCCTGCTGCCTTGGGGCAATGATGATGACATATTTGGGAACCCAAGAAACCAGAAATGCTGGCCGAGTTCTAGGAAAGCTGACTGTTTCACTGGCTGTTCAGGCTCTGTGGGATCATCTGGGGGTGTGATCATCTGGGGGTGTGATCATCTAGGGGTGTGATCATCTGGGGTGGGATCATCTGGGAGTTAGCATCATCTAGAGTTAGGATCATCTGGGGTTAGGAAAGTGCAGGCCTAGTCCAAGCTGTCTATGAGGCTGAACCATCTAGGGCTAGCCACTTTGAACCTGTGTGTGTGTGTGTTTTCCCCCTTAGGTATATACTTGAAAATTTTAGGCCCATTGTCCTGGTAGTTGGGGGAGGTAGGGGGTCCGAAGACCAGGGTAACAGGGAGAGATTCCAACCATAGAATAGGCAGTAGGTAGTATTGCAGAATATTTGACCACACTGTGAATTCCAAGATAGTGTTATTTACTGAAAATACTTGTTATGGTGTGGCTCAGTCTTTAATCCCCTGGCTGGAATATAGACATGGCCTTAGTACATACCTCTAACCAGAAACAAGGAAGATAAACTTAGTTTGTAGAAGGAAGCACCCATGTTCAAAGTGATGTCTAATTGAGTGGCAAAGTAATGAATCAGAAATACTTGACAGAATAGGATATGCCCAACTCTCACAAGAAGAGAGAGAAAAAGGAAGCTACTTAAGAGTGCAGTGCAGAGAGAGGGAAAGAGAACAAGAGGAAAGAAGGAAGGAGGCAGTTTTATTGGGAGAGTTGAGCGGAGACAGGTTGAAGAGAACAAGCCGGAGAATGAGAAGGAGCCAGAAGATTAGAACAGATTGTCAGAGTTAGAGGTCAAGCAGAGCAAAAAGTCAGAGGCTAAGAGAGAAGCCAGACTGAATAAGTCAGCTTGGTGAGGAGTTTGAGCAAGAAAAGCTGCACTGAACCAGCCAGAGTTCAGAAGAACTAGGAAAGGGTGAGATTATTCAGCAGCAAGTCTCAGAGACAGAAAATATTCTGTACTTGGATTAGATTGTACAAAGGCTAGAAGCTTCCAGGACTAGACCTAGGTTAGCAGACTGAGGCAGCAAGCCGTACAGGGAACAATTACCTTGGGTGAATAAATTACTATAGAAAGATGGAGAACCTTAGGCTGTTGTTTGGCCAGGCTCTTTGTCTGGAGTCCATTTGACCCATGAGAGGTAGATTCACATAGACTCTTTGAAGTTTATAAAAAAGTTACATGTTGTTACACATGTTAGCATTACCGTTGTTTGTGATCTGTGTAGACACTCACATTGTAGAAATGCAGTATTAGACACTGGGAAACAATTTGGGGCTTCAAAGCATGAATACTTTTCAAGGTAAGCTCAGGGAAGACAGAAACCCTCCATAGAGCAGAAGGACAAAAGCTCACTTGATGCCGATTTTCACTATGAACACAAACTGTAAACAAGGGGCTCTTCCCTCTATCCAGATTAGACAGTGAAAGGCATGTTCAAGTCTATACTTAGAAGGCAACAACAGGAAATTTAAAGTCTTGACCTTGTGACTATGATAATAATAGCCAGTGCTTTAAGAAAGCTAGATTAATACCTTATCGGAACCCCATTGGCTAATGCTGAAACTCTGAACTTCTGAAGTCTTAATGCAACAGCAGCACAGAGAGGGAGAAGAAATGGAAGCATTTTCATTCCTTTTATATACATTAATTACTTTATCACCATTTAAACTTCATGTCCTTCAGCCTTTCTAACTTGCATTTACACACCATAAAACACCTTTCTTAGACCCTAAAACATGTTCTTAGATCCAAGCTTCCACATCCTCACAAACCTTGTTGACTACTGGGATCTGTCATTGTAAAGCAAGTTTCTTTAAATAAAAGAATAACAAAAGGTTATATCTTGATCTCTTTTCTGAGTCTGGTAACAAAGTGACAGCTCTAGTTATCTCGTAGTAGGTAAGGTGCTAGGAGAGTGAAACCTGGTTTTTATACTTCCTGTTTACTTAGGTGAGAGTCATTGTTCTTCGGTCTCTGATGGCTTGAAGACTAGGCTAGGGATAGATTTATCAGGTTAACAGCAACAACCAAGGCCATGAAAATGGTGAAGTCACATGGAATGTACTCTTTAGCCCTAGCAAAGATGTTTGACAGCCATGTGGCCACTAACATTCTAATGAGCTCATCAACCAAAATGAAGAAGGGTCTCATGGTTGCTATTTTAAAATATTTGCTTTTAAATGAGAATTTAATCCAAGTCACACATATATAGAGTTGAACCTGACTCATACACATATATATCCTAAACCAGAGTTAAATCAGATATACATACACTTTTATACACAAATAGATATACATACTATGTATGGATTTTAATTATAAGTCTTTTGTTACAAGTTTAAAGACAAATCTTGTTACAGATTATATATATATATATATAAGAGAGAGAGAGAGAGAGAGAGAGAGGGGAGAGAGGGGGGTGGGGGGGAGAGGGAGAGAGTGCAAAGTGTGGGAAAATAGAACCTTAGAGCTAAGAGACTCTGGGTGTGTGGAGCAGGGTAAGTTTAGATACAGATCTTTGGCAGTAGTGATTATTAACGATTTCTGAGAACTAGGAAATCAGGCATGCCAATTTTTGGCCATTGATTTGTACTGAGGCCAAATCTGAGTCTGTGCTCTGGGCATGGGGTTTTCCTATATGCTTCCAGAGTAAGCTGACTGGGTCTGCAGGCTGGCTGAGAACGCCAGGAGAGAAGAGGGAAGGGAGCTGTCCATGTGGCAGGCTGTAAGAGCCAGAGCCATGTAGGGAACACAGCACAGTAAGGAGAAACAGCTGAATCTGATTTGGGATCAGATTGGCAGACAAATAATCTGTACCTGTATACTCAGGAGAGTTGCATTTGCTGCTGGTTTCAGAGCAGGTGGTTTCCTGGGAGAACAGGTGTGGTGGTTTGTATACACTTGAATGGGGGAGTGGCACGATTTGGAGGTGTGACCTTGTTGGAGGAAATGTGTCTCTGTGGGCTGGGCTTTGAGAGGTATTCCTTCTAGCGGCTTGGAGGCCAGTCTTCTCCTGTTTGCCTTTGGAACAAGATGTAGAATTCTCAGCTCCTCCAGCGCCATGCCTGCCTGGACGCCTCCATGCTTCCCACCATGATGATAATGGACTGAACATCAGAACCTGTAAGCCAGCCCCAATTTAATGTTGTCCTTTATAAAGTCATGGTGTCTCTTCACAGCAATGGAAACCCAAACTAAGACAACAGGCGTGTGTATATGCACTGCCGTTTCTGTTCCCGCCTGGTTCCCACTTCGCAACAAATTCACAGACAGAACGTGTGCACTGTATGGTGAGGAAGGCCAGGCATACAGGGCTTGGAGCGAAGAAAAAACAAGGAAGGAGGACTTTTTTCCACACCCCCCTCCCCCAAATCACTTGGTTGGCATACTAAGGCCAGATTCTACTGCAAAGGTAAATACATTTAGAAGCCCTTAAGTCGGGTGCTAGGTGTAGAGGTCTGAGGCTCTTCAAGGCATCCCAAGGGGAGCAAAAAGGGTAAATAACGCAGTTCCCATAGGTGAGGTATTGAGGGCTCCCAGGCCT
Source organism: Micromys minutus (assembly GCF_963924665.1). Classification (NCBI taxonomy): domain Eukaryota; kingdom Metazoa; phylum Chordata; class Mammalia; order Rodentia; family Muridae; genus Micromys; species Micromys minutus. The sequence goes on along the minus strand of NC_137977.1, from coordinate 59,340,894 downwards.
GAGTCAGAGGCATCCCAGGGACCAAGGGGGGACTGAACAAAGAAGGCACAGGCTTCCCTGTGGGTTGTCACCTTCACTGAGAAAGGGCCAAGGGCTAAGAGCCCAGAGAACCCATTGCCTGACACCAGGTCTTTCTCAAAAGAAGTCAGAGGGTGAAACTGTACTTGGAAAACAAAGCCGCACCCAGGTCAGACTCAGGGAAGTATTTAAGCTGGGATAGGGAACTCTCCGTCTGCGGGTGGTGGTCAGAATGCAAACCATCGGTGGACCAAAAAGTGGCTTGTGCTGGCTGGTGGAGTGGGCAGGTAGGGTCCTGGTGTAGGTAGCCACTATGACAGACCCTCTTCATCCATCCCCCTGTGCCACTGTACTGGTGTTAGAATGATACAGTGACAGAGGGGTACCCTTGGCAGTTCATGCCAAGACCTGCCACTAAGAAATTTTGCCACATGACAGAGTGGGGACATCTTGCCAGATCCAGGTATTCCCTTAAAATCTGCATCCCTGACACGTGAGAGGGGCTAGCCTTATGTGGTCTCACAGACTGCTTCAGCCAGGCCTGTAATTTCCTAACCCTACACGGTCCATCAGAGCTGGACAGCCATTAAAGAGCCAGCTCTCCCAGGACTTGTCTAGGATCCCTGGTTTCTAGGGTCCCCAAAGATGTCATTGCTTGGAGACAGCAGGAAGCAGTCTAAAGACCACAGTGCCCTCGTCCCTGCCTCACTGTCACCCCTTCCTAGTTCCTCATCATTTATAATAAAAAAGGAGAAACATTAGCAGTCACTGTCACCAGCCCCCAGGGAGGTAGCACATCTTCTGTCACCAACTGCGGCAAGGTAAGCCAGGTGTGGTGCGTAAAAAGGTGCCCACCACCCCAGAACTCTTTCTGGTGCCCTCTGTCTCTATCTCTCCCTCATGTCCCGACTCCAAGATGGTGGTTCACCTCTTCCCACCCCCAATAAACCTCTTACACTAGATCTGATAGACAGTGTAATTTCTTAGCAGCACCCCTTGGCACAGGTCCCCCCACCCCCAATCCTATCTCCCTGCCTCGATTCCCAAGTGCTGGGACTGCAAACGGGCAACCACGCCAACTTTAAAACGTCTCAACATTCACCAGCACTGATGTCAAATGCCCACACCCGTTTCCTTTTTATCGTTACTATAGGATGTGGATCCCAGAGGCGGATAACTGTGCTTCAGGGTCACAGGTTACTGAGTTGCTCTTCCCACTCAGCTCTGAGTCCCTAGCCCATTCCTGGTCAGTGAGTTACATCCTTGCAGAGAGTACTCTTCCTGTCATGACTCAATGAGGCCGAGACTTCAGGGTTCTAAGGGATTTGCCCAGGTCTTGAAATCAGTATATGCAAAAACAGGGCCTAGAAGCCACATATCCCTTAGAGGAGACCAGGGAGATGTGAGTGCAAGAGCTTTTGTTGATGGGGAAACTTTGAGTTAATTACTATCACCGATGCCTCCCCGTGTGGAGATATCACGTGGGAAATATATCCGTACCTCAGAAAGTCCAGGCTGTGGGAACCGCACCTGGTTTCAATGAAGCAGAAGTTAGAAACCACGATGGTGTGAGTGCTGTTGCTTGCGCAAAGCTTACAGCAACAGTGGTGACAGACATTCTAGCCGACTCTCTGTGTTTTCTGCAATGCTGAGCAAGCCTGCCCTTGACTAGGCAGAGCAGAGCTGGGCCCAGGGAGGCCTTGGTGGGTCCTGGTTTGTGGGGCAGGCCTATGGAAACTCTCACTTGGCTTGTTGTCAGATGAATAGTCAAGACTGGAGCTTGGTCCTGAGCATTTTGCTAAGGTGGCCGATCGGGTGTAGAAGATGGTGTCACAGTGATGTCTGGGTGTGCCAGGACAGAGGGCATTCTGTTCTCCAACTGGGACACCTGCAGCGGTTCTCAGCCTTCCCAATGCTGTGACCTTTAATGCAGCTCCTCTTGTGGAGACCCCCAACCATAACATTATTTCATTGCTACTTCATAATGGTAATGTTGCTGCCATTAAAAACCATGATGTAAATATCTGACGTGCGACCCGTAAAGGGGTTGGGACCTGCAGGTTGACTAAGGGGTGGTTGTTCATGTGATAGCAACAGGTTCTGGGTCAAGGTCTCTGACTTTTGGAGGATCTTTTAGTATATATGGGGTGCCATGGTTAGAAGAGAGCTCTATATGGTAAGTGACCTCACTGGACTAAGCTGGAAGCAGGAGGCAGTGGGGTCTGTTGAGGGAAGTAGAAACACAATCAGGACCCCACTGAATCTGTCCCTGCAAGCACCGAGGAAAGAATTAAAAGACACCCCCCCCCCATTAGTGCCCTGGACTTCTTCAGGGAGACAAACAGGACAAGCTTATCAACGTCAAGGGCCCTTCCGGCAGCTCCCAGAAGCTCGGGGACATTTAACATATATTATTTTCCATAAAGGAGCTCCTCCCATTTCATAATATTGATGGTTCCTCACCTCAGCCATGGCAGGGCTAACCTGGAATCCCTACAGAACGAGGGGTCCTTCTGCAAGAGAGATCAAAGGGGTAGCCATTATGAGGCTGTTCCCAGGGAAGGGTCGTGACCTTTGAACTCTGGGGCAGGTGGGTCAGACCTCATGGAGTCCCTAGAATACTTGATGTCATTTTTTTTGTTATGCATTGTTTGAGTCAGGGTCTCAAGTGACCCTTACTGGTTGGAACTCACTGTAGAACAGGTTGGTCTCAGACTTGTGTCTAGATTCCTGTTTCTGGGATTACAGACATGAGCCACAGTGGGTGCTGATAGCGAGGGCCCAGGATCTAAGGGCTAGGGGTGATCATGAGAACAACCTGGGGAAGGCGGTGGGTGGCTGAAGGAACTCTGTTGATATTGGGCTCTTCCTCCTTGTCTTTCATTTCTCTATTGTTCTTCACGCTGGCGCATGGGGAAGGCAAGGGTATCTGGCGACCCCTAGGGCTCCAAGGGTGGAATGCAGCTGAGGTGCAAAAGTCACTGTAAGGTCCGGAGCTCTGAGGCTTGTGCAAGGCATCTTGTCTAGGTGCCTCAATTCCCTCAGCTGTATAGTGCCTCAGTGACTCTTAGGAACAGATATGATACAGTCACTGAGAAATCAAGTGTATCCAGACTGCCTGAATTCTGCAGAATGATCTGGAACTTAGACTGTCAGGAGGCAGAGCCTAAGTCATCACTGATTCAGCCCTGGTGTGTGTGTGTGTGTGTGTAATTAAGACATCAGATCCAGCAATGGGGAGTCTCTGCCCTGTGGTTTGCTCTGAAGCATCTGGAGCCCTTAGGGGACAGGTAGCAGCTCTCAGGAGGCTTGAGGGGCTAACACAGAAGGTTCACAATGATGCCTGAAGCCAGACAGGACCATCCTTAGACGGGAATGTCTGAAGGGACTATGGCAGCTGGGCTTGGCAGGGTGTAGGCTATCAGAATGCTGGAGTTCTCAAGAGGGAGGGTTGGAAATGGAGCAGGTATGCTGAGACCCACGAGTTTAGCTGCCTTGTGTGGAAAGGAGGCATAGCTTGGGATGTGGTGTGCAGGTTCCCACACTGCTCACTGACTGAGCTAGGGTCCCTAATCCATAAACCTTGAGCCAGCATACTCTGCTCAGCCTTGAACAGGCTCTTTACACGTTTCACCATGGCAAATTAGCTGCCGACTGGCTATTGTCTTTGTCGTAAAACTGAGAAATCAGAACATCTCGTTCCCCTGGTTTGGTGACTGATGTGGGGTAGGAAGCATTTTGGAGGAACTGGTGATAATTGATGCCAATTTTGCCAGACATGCCAGGAGCAAGGTGCATGTTTTTTTCCTTTGCATGCACAGACCAGTGCGGTTTAGACTTAAGAGTCTTCTCCTTATGTAGAAACTGGAGCAGCAGCAGGTAATACATTCCTTGGTACATTTCTTCAGTTCCTGGATTAAGCCTCATTCATAGGAAACCTGAACATCTTTTTAACATTACGAATTTGATCCCCATGGATTCGAAGTGTAGACGGTGGATCCCTGTCATTCCCACCATTCTTTCCTGGACTCTGGTCCTCACACTCAAGCAGACGCACCTTTGCCGGCACACTCCAGGGATGTCCCCAGAGCTCAGCAGAGTTGGAAGACTGTTTATTTACTGCCCGGCGTTACTACCGTACCCAAGTGTGCTGGTCTGCTTCAGGGGAGAAGCAGGATCCTCAGGACACAGTTCCTGCTTTCAAGGAATTTGTAGACTCAGGACAAGTTATGAAATGACCCACAGCGTGCAGAAGGTGTATTTACGCAAGTCTGTGCATAAGGAATTCTGCCTGGGGAGGGAGGGGGCCACCAAGGACGTGATTTGGATGACAAAATGAGAGGTGGGTTATGCTCCAGGCTGCCAGCTTCCTTGCTTAGGTGACAGTGGTTCTTTGGTTGCCACCCCTCATCCCCCATGGGTTAACTGTTTGGACCTCATGTTTCCTATAGAAAAGCTGAACCTAGCCTCTCTGGTGATAAACTAAAGTTATCTGGCCTTGTGAGCTACCTACCCTTCCGTCTCTAGCCCAAAGAATGATGGGCATTTAAATTTTTAAAAGTTGTTTCCTGGGACAGAACACACCCAGAGCCTCTCCTGAGGCCACGCAGTGTAGGCCGGTTCTGCCACAGTGAGCAGGTATGTGGGGGAGAGATGACAGAGAGAAGAGAGATGGTTTGAGCACTATGAAGACAGGCAGAGCTGGAGACTCGAGGGTGGTGAGGAACAGCCTGAAGCCACCCAAGGCCATGGTGAGGTCCTGACCTGTTACTGAGGACCATTTCTTGGCCCATGGCCATGCAGCAGTGGGGCTCTCTGTCCCTGGTCCGTGTTACCACCAACGGCCTGGTCTAGGCTGCTGCTTGGGGCCATGCTGATGTCTGAGGGCTGAACAGTCCTCACTTGGGCAAAGCAGGAGAGCTGGTTGGCTAACCAACTCAGTTACTACCCAGAGCTTTAAGTTGGCCCACCCCACCATCTACCCCATCTGTGATATGCTGGAGCACATGAAAGGGTCAGTCCTGCAGATCTAACGATCCCCACAACAGAGGGCAACAGAAGAATATCCAAAAGGAGACCCGGGCAGGATCTGGTATTGATGGTGTAGAAGGCAGAGGCCTCGAAGCAGAATAATGACACATTGCAATGAACGCTTTCAAGTAAAGCTATTCGAGTAAAAGGGTATCTGCTGCGTGGCGCACTGAAGCTTCCATCGTGAGATTTTTTTAGTTTTTCTTTTGGCGGGGTGCAGGGTTGCAATGGACAGAGGGCAGATATGAAGGGATGGGGAGGTGGGATTGGGGTGCAAGATGTGAAATCCACAAAGAACCAGTAAAAAAAAATTAAGAACTTTATTATTAAAAATTGTTTATTGGGGTTGGTGGTGTAACTCAGCTGTTAGAGTGCTTGCTTAGTGTGCATAAAGCCTTAGGCTTGGGCTGGAGAGATGGCTCAGTGGTTAAGAGCACTGACTGCTCTTCCATAGGTCCTGAGTTCAATTCCCAGCAACCATCTGTAATGAGATCTGATGACCTCTTCTGGTGTGTCCGAAGACAGCTACAGTGTACTGTATATATAATTAGTCTAAAAAAAACAAAACAAAACAGAAACAAAAAATAGGTGAAGGTTTGACTTTATATGGACCCAATACTGACTGTAAGAAGAAAGCTAAAATAAAAATCCAGTGAACCTTCATCTTCCGGGGAGCATGGCAGCCACTATTGCAGGCTCACGATGGAAACCTCCGAGTTCATGCACACCTGAGTAAAGGTGAGGTCAGGAACTCTGGTGGCCTTTGAGGGACAGTGTTGGCTCAGGCAGGCCCTTGGTGTCTTCAAGATTTTGATTTTTTTTTTTAAAAAAGAATAGAAACCACGTGGAATGGTTCATACCTAAAAATCATATTCCTCAGGAAGCTGAGGCAGGAGAATTACCTTGAGCCACATAAAGAGTTCTAGGACAGCCTGGGATACAATGTGAGGCTCTGTCTCAACATATATATATAGATATATATATAGATATATATAGATAGATAGTAGTAAAATGAGTAAGTAAATAAAGGTAGATGACATGACAGAGTCTCTAAGATGTAAATGAAATATACAACGGACCGGAGAATAAATGACCTCAGAGAGGTTCCAAAGGAAGGAGTGGCCTGTCCCGATGAGCCCGAAAACTGAGCCCCAGCCCACACCATAGACCTGGTGCAGGTTTATTAACCTGTACCAGCTGATAGCTCTTACAGATAAGTGGTAAACAGAAAGCATTAGTTCTCCCCATCTTATCATTTGTTTTGTCTCTTTGGATCTGTTAGCTTTGGGCGAGTCTCCTTCATTCCTGGGGCAGCTGCAAGTTGCTCATTGCAGGCCTTTCTGAGGAGAGTGTCTCCACTCTAAGTAGTTAAGCGCTTCTGCAGTATCGTTTTAGGATGGCTTTCTGGTTGTCTTAGTTTATACTTGGCACGTTTGTCTGAATATTTCCAGTTGCCATTTTCTTTGGTGCCAAACACAGGATCATTTAAAAAAAAAATTCCAAGGCTGGGCTTTGTGGGTAAAGGACATGGGCACGATGACCTGAGACTGAATTCCCAGAAATGTCACATGAAGCTGGGTGAGGTGGCATGCTTCTGTAAACCCATATTTTCCTATGGTAAGATGGGAGGTGAAGACAGGAGAGTCCCAGAAGCTCATGGGCCACTTAGTCCCTTAGATACTGTGGCAAACAACAATGTGTGAGTGTGTGTGTGTGAGCGAGCATGCGGGCATGCTCATGTGCACGCCGCCACACGTCTCCAACAAGATAGAAGGCAAGAACAGACATCTGGGGTGCCCTCTGGCCTCTGCATGTATGCTGTGGCATGTGAGGACCCACACATCATTTATGCATACACATAAGCTTACATATCACATACACAAGAAAGGAAAACATATGATTTCAAGGTCTGTGCCTGCTTTTATTGGGAAGACACTGGATTCCATCAAATGGCCACTTACCAAATCAGACTTGTGTGCTGCCTGTTCTCATATGGTTCTTTTATTTCAGATTCAGAAATCCGCTCGTTAAAATATGTCCTCCCCTTGCGTGTGTGTACTCTAATTCCTTTTGTTTTTAGTAGTTCTGGGTTTGTGTGTCATGTAGTTAACATTATTTAGAACATAGAAATTCTAATTGTTCTGTTTCTTCAAAAGGCACAGTTGACCCCACAGCAATGAGCCCCAGGACTCTGACACTTTTCATCCTAAATTCCACGTTGCTACTGTTGCCGTATTCATGTTTATTACTGGAATTTTAGGGAGAAAATCCTGAATGATGGTGGGGAGCTGATGGAGGTAGTGTAGTCAGCGTGGCCATGTTGGGAAGAGATGAGAGATCAGTGGCCCCAGTCCATACTTGGGCACTGACGTCAGCTTCCGTGACAGAAGACCTAGGATGGGGTTCGAGGGCTCATAGCTAAGTGAAGTGTGGTCTGGTGGCCATTTATTCAGTTTGGTTTTAAAGTCCAGATGGCTTGAGGAGACTCTCGGTCACTCTGAGGTGACAACCTGCTGGTGGTCTGTCCTCCAGGCCCTGTTGCCCCAAAGTGACTGAAAGATTAAGACTTCTAGGAACCTTGTTTATGAAGCTGTGGGTTTTTTTAGACACATGCTCCCCGAGTAAATAGCAGGCATGGCGGTTCACATTCAATCCCAGAATCCGAGAGGCTGAGGCAGGAATACAGCTGCAAGTTCAAGGCCAGCCTGGGACACATAGCAACTCCATCTCAAAAAACAAAAAACAAATCAAAACCACAATGAGATGCTACCAGCATTTTATCTTGCTTAAGTGCCCTTTTTGGCTGAGTGAGGACTGGCTTTCAGCACAGGCGCTATCTTCTGTTTTTCCTTTCGAGTGCATCTATTTGGCATTCTTTCCCCTCCTTTATTACATTTTTCTAATTATGCCATCCCAGGGATGTAAACGATGCATGCTGTAGAATAGATGCAATAAAGAAAACGTAAAGACAGAAGCGGCAGCAAATCTCCAAAATCTCATGTGAAGTCAGTGAATGGCAACCTTTAGTCAGCCTGAGTCACGAGTCTCTATGCACAGGAAGGAACATCTGGAGGAAGTTAGAGATACGATCAGTGAGGTCGATGAAGAGGCGACACAGATGGCCCCCATGAACTGTGCACACACGAACTCATGTGCTAGAAGTGAATTTTAAATAAATTTGGCAGGAACTTCAAATGTGTACCCCCCAACCCCCCCCAAAAAAAACCCTGTAAGGTGCTACCAAATGTAAGGAAATCCAATAATCAATGTGTGTGTTTGGGTTTGTGTGTTTTTGTGTGTGCATGCATGCCTATGTGTGTGTATGTGTACACATTCCTGTGTCTATTTGAGTGTACATGTGTCTGAATAGTGATGGATATGTGTTTGGGTGCTCATGCATGTATTTGGATATACATGTATGTTTTACATGTGCATGTATACCTGTGTCTTTTTGAGTGTACATGTATTTAGATGGTCATGAATATGTGTGTTTGGGTGCTCATGCATGTGTTTAAATGCATACGCATGTGTGTATTGGGTATACGTGTGTGTATATGAGTGAATACCTGTGTCTATTTGAGTGTCCATGTGTTTGGATAGTCATGAATGTATGTATTTGGGTCCACATGCATGTATTTGAATGTATATGCATGTGTGTATATGGATATAATATGTGTATATGAGTTCATATGTGTATGAATGCACATGCATGTATGGAAGTGGGGGCTGGATGACAGCCTGGGTGTCTTCCTTGAGCTCTCTACCTTTTTTTTTCTGTTTGTCCGTCTGTTTGATGGAATCTCTCATCCTGAAGCTCACTACACAGGGTAACTTGGCCATCAGCACATCCCCAAACCCCTCTTTCTCTCCCAAGTAGAGCCACAAGCGCAAACCTTCAGGCCTGGATGTTTCCTGTGAGTTCTAAGGCTCAACCTCAGGCCCTCACACTTGCAATGCAAGTGCCTCAGCAGCAGAGCCACCCCCAGCTATTGCCTGTGTGTTGAAAGTGTATTTTCTCAGGAGCAGTCATCCTTCTTTCTTCTTCCGTCGGCATTTCCTTGTGCATCTCAAGCCACTTATTCCCTTGGGTGTCTAATGCCTCCTGTGTGGAAGCGGAGCCCAGCCATCGGAGTAGCAGGACTTTCTGTTTTGACTCATCCTTGAGATCAAAGGACTCCATCACCAAGTTCATTTTCCAGAAGTTCCAGAAGACCTCTTAGATGTGAGCCTTTTGATGCCTGGAAATATAATCTCTAGTCTTTTAATTCTCACTCCAACTTAGCTGGGTGGGGTTCACTTGGATCACACGATCTTTCCTCCTGGACATTTTGTGTTTGTTATGGTGCTGGTTGCTGCTGGGAGGGCATCTGGAAGCTTCCTTTGGGATATTTTTTGTCTTCACACACACACACACACACACACACACACACACACACAGAGTATTTAATGGGTTAACCAGAATGTCTGCTGCTGTAGATGTTTCTTAATTGTCTTTCAACCTTTTAGAAGTGTTTTATTATTATTTATGAATATGGGTGTTTTGCCTGCACATATGTCTGTGCATCACATGCTGTGACCACAGAGTCAAAAAAAGGGCATCGAATCTCCTGGGACTGGAGTTACAGATGGTTGTGAGCCGCTGTGTAGGTGCTGGGAATTAAGCCTTAACCACTGGGCTGTCTCCAGGCTCATGCTTCAGTCTTTAGGTGCCCAGGTTGATCCATCAACAACCGTGTAACTTCAGAGAGATTGCCTGTCCCAAGAGACTGTTTCTAGAATCAACGAACAGTAGCAGTATCTGTCTTACTCATCACACAGAGCCAGCAAGGCAATAGGAAGGTGAAGCATCTGGCTTGTTGGCTGGTATGTGGTGTCATTATTCGGTGTCAGGTGGCATAACGTCGGCCCCACTGCATTGCTGTCAACTCCAGATCTTTGCAGGGCTGGCTCAGCCTGTGAGTTATCTAGAAGCCTCATTTCCCCTTCTTTCCACTGGCTGCCTGGGGATAGCCTTCCAGAACGTCAGCTGCCCCCAAGACGTAACTGATGTCAAGCCGATACCCCAGGACAAGGTGGTCGTGGACTGAGCTGAATGCTCAGCCTGAGTTTGAAAGAAGGATCCCATAGGGTTGAGACATCCTTGCCACGCCTCCTCCCTGGGCTGGACCCTGACAGCGATTTAGAGAAGCTGCTGTGCTGGACTGAATGTGTGGATATGGGGGTTCCAGGCGGTGCTTCTTCTCAAGGTGGGCTCTGGCATCGATTACTCTTCCTGTTACTGTAAGAGAATCCCTGAGGGAAACAACCCTGGCTGCAAAGTGAGATGTCCCTTCCCACACATCCCTGCTGCCACAGGGCTGTCATCATTGTGGGCTGTATCCCACAATCCCTGAAACCACAAACCACAGTAAACGTTTAAGTAATTTCTGTCATGGAATTTTCTTCTCATGATGAGCAATGTGACTGATAGGAAGCCCAGACAGACCCCAAACTCTTGATCCTTCTGAACTGACATCAGGTTGTTCTGGAGAGGCAAGAATGCCCCTTTGGACATCTGGGGAACACTTCATCAGCATTTAGGGTCTGAGGAGAGGTCGCAGGATCCAAAGTGCTTTCTGTGAAAATCTGAGAAAGTAGAGCTTGGTTTTATCAAAACCCACATAAATATGGTGTGGGCATAACAGGCCACCTGCAATCCCAGCCTTAGAAAGTGGGGGCAGGGGGTTCCCTGAGCAATCTGGCTAGCAAGATTAGGGGAATTGGTAAGCTCTGAGTTTGTTTGAGAGACCTTGTTTCACTAAAGAAGGTGCAAGAGATACTGAGAATGATTTTAAACATCAACTCCAGGGCCTTCAGAGGCACACCCACACACGTGCATGAGCTCCCACGTGCATGTGAAACCATGCATACACACACGACATCATGAAAAATGGAGACAGGAAATATTTCCACTTTAATGGGGGTATAATTAATATACAAACAGCTTCACCACATGGTTGATATGCACACTGGCAAGATTGGGCATAAGCAAATGTCATTAAAGTCTTAATGGGTGATAAATGCACATCTATTACCTCAACATTTTCTCACACCCCCTCTTAATGTGGCGAGAACACCGAATGTGGTCTGACCTCTTCACAGAGTGCTGAACACACAGCCTTGCTAGGTGTTGATACAACTTTACACCTAGAGTAGACGACCACAGTTTAGGGCATGTCTTATCCACTCTTCACAGACATAAGTACAAACCTTCCTGATCTTAAGAATGTTCATTTTAGCCACTTGTGGTGGCACACGCCCTTTAATCCCAGCACTGGGGAGGCAGAGGCAGGCAGATCTCTATGAATTCAAGGCCAGCCTGGTCTACAAGGGAGTTTCAGGACAGCCAGGGCTACACAGTGAGACCCTCTCTAGAAAAAACTTTGTCCCCTCTGGACATCATGATATATGTCTGTAATCCCAGCACATGATGGAGGTAGGAGAGTCAGGTGTTCAAGGCCAGCCTTAAATTTGAGGGTAGCCGATGTCATCAAAGGCCCTGCCTCAAAGAAAACCAGTATATTTGCTTCCTACGGTACTATTCCATAAAAACAACATGTTTGGTTCCCATACAAAGAAGACAATCTTCTGTTGGCTTTAAAGGTGACTTGGAACGCCAGCAGCACTGGACACAGTTCAGTCCTCTGTCATGTGTTCTTACCACTCAGCCATTAACCTTTTAATCTGCACTTATTTATCTTTAAATTTTTACCTTTCATAACATCGTCATCATCATTTGAGCCGGGGTTTTGTTATTAGTTGAGGTTGGCCTTGAACTACTGAACTAACCATCCTCCTGCCTTAGACACTTGAGTCCTGAAATTCCAGGTGAGTGCCAAGACACTAGGCCCCTAGCCACGACCTTTCAGTGGAGGCCTGTTCTTTCTACTTACCCAAGGCAGGGTGACAGTCACCTTATGAAGTCCAGGCTCTGATGGAAATGACACACATTCTACACATGAAGAAGTGTGTGGGAGTGGAGTTCTCTCTACTGGGGGACTGTTTCCTATGATGGTGGACAGATCTGCATGGATTCTAGTCTCTGAGCTATATGAGGAGACTAGAGAGTAGTTGGGCAAGGACCTGATGTGTGGAGATAAGGAAGGCAAGGCTCTGTGTTGCTAGTTCTTCCAGGAAGATGCAAGCCTTGCCCTCAGCCGATGGTTGGATGAAGGAACCTACACCCAGCATGTGATCATGTCATGGACAGACCTCAGACTATTGTGAAGTTGAGTTTCATCTTGTCTGCCTTGTTGGCCTCAGGGCCTGGGGAACTGTTAGACTTTGAGGTAATCTGAAGATGATGCGTGCGCGAGTGTGTGTGCTCGGGAGTGTGTGTCTCAGTGTCCAGCGTGGTAGTGTATGTTCCCTAATCTTAATCTTACTGGCGTGAATGCTCCCTTCCTGCACACCCAAAGCATAAGCCCACATTTCATTTCTGTCATGGTTCCTGGTTTCTCCGATAGTTTCAGATTTCTGGAACAACTGTATTCAGGCTTCAAAGTCCTGGCCAACACTTGGCCTTGAACCTTATCTCATGCCTTTGCTCTGAGTAGGTTATGAGAGAGTCATGGGAAAAGGGGACATTGCAGAACAGACATATGTGGTGACTTGTCCTGTACACTGGCTGCATTCCTGGAAATACACATTCTTATAGACTATACATGCTTGTTTCTTCACTGATCCTCGGTGAGAGGCACTAGGGTACGTGAGCTACATCGATGCCGAGTGAGGTTCCTGTCTGTGAGGTTGGTTCACAGGGGGAAGGCATGAACAAAGTTCATGACATTCCCTCCCCCACTTGCTTCTGTTCCATCTATTCTGTTCCTCAGACCTCACTGGCTACAGCTCCCACATGAAGATGGCGGACAATCAGTGCCCTGTAATCCCTGTTGACAGTGGGAAGGCCCAGGCCCCTGAGGAACTGTTAATAAATGCAGAGGCCAGGGTAAGAGGGAGGGAGATTCTGCCCATGAAGGCAGAAGCATGGTGCTGCTAGACTGTTGCCCTATCTCCTCTGTTGTTGAAAACTCTTGCCTGTGCTCTCCGAGGTTGGGAACGGGCAGGGGCTCGCCTCCCTGGCTCTGGTGCACTGTGGCTCTCTTTATCTTTGGTCTGCTCAGAGGCTCTGTCTCATTTTCACTGAGGGAAACACAGGACAGTATTCTTGGCTAAGAGACACCAGGAAGCTGTCTGGGAGGTGAAACATTTGTTCACATGACCACTCTGGTTGTCCTTTTCGTTGGCTTCTTTTTTCCTTGTTTGATGCCTAGGACTCGAGGACAACAGTCTGGCCACCTTAGCTGAGTTGCCTATTAAGAAATACACTTGAGAAAGGGAGAACGGAGCACAAGCCTGGAGCGCCACCTAGTGGACGTATGTGTTCCTGTGCTTACGGCCAGTCCAAACTTGGTTTATGAAAACCTAGAACTCACACACACACACACACACACACACACACACACACACACACACACACACACACACACACACACACACACACACAGGGGGGTGGGGTGGGGTGGGGGTAGAGAAAGAAACGATTGACATCCTAAGACTTGCCTCTCCTTTGCCGGCCATTCCTGTTATTCAGCAGAGTTTACAAACCTTTCCCCTATGAAGGCAAAGTGATCACTGTCCTTTCAAACTGGGAGCAACACAAGCACTACTTCGATCCAGAGGTCTTTCCGTCCTTCACATCTCCCTTCAAAACATGAAAAAGAACTCCAAGGTGTGTCCCTGGATGGACAACTGCTCTTCAGTCCTTGTTGATATCTCGTCGGGGATGGTGGTACTTAGGCCTGGTCAGATCCCACATAAGGCTGGAGGCTCTGACATCTGACAAACCCCGGCTTGCATCCCTCCAAAGCCTGCTTAACAGCTCACCTGGACCACTGACCTCCTGAAATCTGCTCCACATACAGATGGCTGAGAGAAGCTGCCCAGGAATCAGCCCAGACTCTCCTCTGAACCAATTGGCCCCCCTCCCCCCCCCCCGCAGGAACCCCTGCAGGCATATTGAGGTGATCAAATGCCTCTAGAATCTGACAACTGCTCACCACCATGGTACCGCCCCCAGATCTGTGTTAACACAACCCGTCCCCAACGACTGTAATCACATCCTTACTGGCTCCCTACTCCCAAGTCTGCCCCTGGCCAGCAAGCCTCAGTGGAGCCACCCTCAGATATGAGCTACGAGCTGTTTCTCCTCTGCTGGGAAGATTGCGGTGTCCCCCCACTCCATCAGAAATCAGTGACTTCTGAGACTCTGCCTGATGAGCACCCAGGGCATTCTTTACCCAGCTCACTGCTCTAATGGCCTCCTCAAAGCCCCATGCACTGGCTGTCCCTCTCCCAAGTGTTTGCTCAAAAGTCACCACCCTGGTAGAACCACCCTGGCCGGCTGCTCTCGCCAAACAATGTGCACCCGGAGTGTATTTGCTCAGTTCTCTGGCGCTGAGGTTGAGTAGTCATGGTAACTCGATTTGGCTTAATTAAAAGTAGGGTATCCTTATGTCCTGGTTTGCCTGGGATCATGCTAATTTACACCTGTTACCTGGCTATAAGTCTCAGACGTGATATGGGTTGGCGGATCAATTCCATAACTGTCCTATGGCCCACTTGGCTTCCTCCCAAGCTCTTGTCAACAGCTAAAGGTTCACTGCTCAGGTTCATTGCTTTTCTGCTGATCCTCAGAGCCAGGCAACAAACACCTTTGAACTTTCCCTCAGTTCCCCACCCACCTTTCTGTGAGATGGTACAAGTGCACATGGGCATGGACAGACACACAGACATACTTCTCTGATACTCGCTGGAGACAGACGGCAAACTATGTTAGGTAAGCTTCTTGACTACTTCTGAATGGTCTGGGAAATTTCCTTTCCTTCCCCTCCACTCCCAGACAGGGTCTCCTGTAGTGCAGTCTGACCTTGAATTTGTTCTAAAGCCAAGAGTGACCTTGAACCAGTGATCTTCCACTTTCCTAGGACTAGCTTTAAGGGTGTGCACAATCATGCCTGGAGCGTTCTCTTCTCTCCCCCCTCCTTTCCTTTCCCTCACTCTCCCTCCCTCCCCCCACTCACAAGTACATTGTCGTTTAATTAAATTTTCTGTGTGGTTTCAAGCCAACAGAACACAGGTGTCCCAACAGTCTTAATCCCTTTTCAGTTCTGCAAAAATGCGTTGGGATTTGTTTGTTTTCAATTCTGTTTTATATCTTTATTTCATTTTTTCTATTTACTGAACAAAGCTATGTGTAAAATACAGTTATGAAGGGTACAGAGATCCGTGACAACAGCGACTCAAAAAAAAAAAAAAAAAAAAAAAAATCTCCAAGCTTTTGTTACTTAAGTGGAAAAGGAAATCATCATGGGATATGAACCATGCATTTTGAAGTAAAGAATTAAACGGACTCATGCCAATGTGACTTGTCTGCCTCTAGAAACCTTTCAAAAGTCCAACAGGAGGAAATGGTTGATTCAGGAGAATTCCTTAAATGTAAATTTCCTTTGACGTAAGAATCAGAGGTTTCTCCGGTCCAAAGCTGGGGGTTTTGTTTGTCTGTAGTCCTTGGGAGAAGCATTGTCAGCCCAAGAAGCTTAACCTACTTTAAGTATATCAATATCCATTATCTATTTTATATACACATTATATCAAAAACTGTGGCTTTAGTAGGAGCTGCTAGTGGACCTGATCTCACCTCAGTGAGAAGGGCAGCTTCAGTCCACTCTTCCTGACCAATGTCCACATTTATCAACACTTGATTGGCCAGAAGCTCCACTTCCTCCTTAAGTGGTTATGCCTCCTGTCAACTTCCCAGTCACTTGGATGTCTGCCTAAGCTGATCCTTTGGAGACACATGCCACCAGAATTACCCCGCCATCCTGGTGGCTTCCTGTGTGTACCTGTGCCCCCATGACTCTGGCTTCACATGGGTCCTAAATTTCCAAATCTTCCTAAATCTGGATGGTGTGGTGGTGCCAAGAAGAGACTGGGTTTCTTTCAGCTACAGGATCTCCAAACATTGTCCGCCCACCGTTCACAAGAGCACACAGTCTAGAGAATGAACAGAGACTAGAAGGTCAATACAGACTCTTAGTAGCTGGAGGATCACCAGCAGAAAAGGTGACAGGGACAGAGACCCAGCCTGTGATTTAAGGATGAATAGGCCTGTGGGTTGGTGGGGCAGAAAACAGCAATCTAAACAGAGCAACTAGACACCAAAGCCCAGAGCATACAGTGGTATGTGAACAGCCCAAAGGAGTGAAGCACAGGGATCCAGAGGACAGTGATATGAAGCGAGGGAGAAGCAGGGACCAGAGCGTCCTGGGACAGAGAGCCTCCAAGAGTGGGTCTCCAAAGCAGGAGCCTAGATTTTATCCCAGGTGTGACAGAAAGCTGCTTCAGGGTTTTAAGCTGTGTATGTGTCCTAATGACTGTGTTGGTTTGTATATTCTCAGCCCAGGGAGTAGCACTATTAGAAGGTGTGGCCCTGCTGGAGTAGGTGTGTCACTGTGGGTGTGGACTTTAAGACCCTCCTCCTAGCTGCCTGAAAGTCAGTATTCTGCTAGTAGCCTTCAGATAAAAATGTAGAACTCGGGACTGGAGAGGTAGTTCAGTGATTAAGAGCACTGACTGCTCTTCCAAAGGTCCTGAGTTCAAATCCCAGCAACCATATGGTGCCTCACAACCATCTGTAATGGGATCTGATGACCTCTTCTGGTGTGTCTGAAGACAGTGACAGAGTACTCATATAAATATAATACATCTTTAAAAAAATGTAGAACTCTCAGCTCCTCCTGTACCATGCCTGCCTGTCTAGATGCTGCCATGGTCCCACCATTAATGATAATGGACTGAACCTCTGAACCTGTAAGCCAGCTCCAACTAAATCTGTCCTTTATAAGAGTTGCCTTGGTCATGGTATCTGTTCACAGCGGTAAATCCTAAGACAATGATTTTGGTGGCTAGTTGGAGAAAGAGTGAAAGCAGACAAGAATGGAGGTAGGAGCTCTTGAAAAAGGTAGATGGTAATTATTCTTTTCTCGTTGTGGCAAAACACTATTACCAAGGCAACTAGTTAAAAACATTTAATTTCTGGGGCTCATGGTTCTAGTTTTTGAGTTTATGACCATCATGGTGGGGTACATGGCAGCAGGCACAAACAACTGAGAACTTATATCTGATCCACACACACAAGGCAGAGAGAGGTAACTGGAAATAAGCTTTTGAAATCCCAGTTTATCCCCAGTGACACCCTTCCAAAGAGCCCATATCTCCCAATCCTTCCCAAACAGTTCTACCATCTAGGGACCAAGTATGCAAACATTTAAGCCTATGGGGACCATTCTCATTCAAACTACCACAGTAGTCCAGACAAGAGGTTCTTGAGGCCAACAGTCTTGAGATAGGTCCCCAGAAGACTTGACAGCATTTATTGATGTGTTGAGGAAAGAATGGGGTCCAAGGGAATATCTGAGTTTCTGATTGTGTTTCTGTAACTAAGAGGAACTCAAAGGAGACATCTAAGTGAGGGTCTAAGAACAGTGAGCAAGGCATGCTTAAGATGAAGATGTTTATGAGGAAGGTTGTACTGGGAGCTTTTGTGTCAACTTGACACAAACTGGAGTTATCAGAGAGGAGCCTCAGTTGAGGAAATGTCTCCATGAGATCCAGCTGTAAGGCGTTTTCTCAACTAGTGATCAAGGGGACAGGGCCCAGCCCATTGTGGATGGTGCCATCCCTGGGCTGGTGGACCTGGGTTCTATAAGAAAGCAGGCTGAGCAAGCCAGGGGAAGCAAGGCAGTAAGTAACATCCCTTCATGGACTCTGCATCAGCTCCTGCTTCCTGACCTGCTTGAGTTCCAGTCCTGACTTCCTCTGGTGATGAACAGCAATGTGGAAGTGTAAGCTGAATAAACCCTTTGTTCCCCAACTTGCTTCTTGGTCATGATGTTTGTGCAGGAATAGAAACCCTGACTAAGACAAAGGTCAAGGCAGGCAGCTAATGTAGGCACTGGAGCAAGGGAGAGAGTGGTACTGGGTTGTACCTGACGACAGTTCTTTCCCATTTGTGAAGTTAGTGATGGTTAAATAAGACTCACATAAAGGGATACTTAGCATAAAAAATGTACACAATTCTGATATATGCTATATCAAGGGAAAGTCTTGACAGTGTGGAACACTCAAGTCATGAAAGGACAGATATGTCTGGGTTCACTCACATCAGGTTTCCAGAGCAGGGAAACATGTCACGACAGAGTTAAAATGGTGGTTGCTGTGAGAGGCAATCAGTTTTAAAAATGGGAACAGGGGCTGCAGGAGTCTTGGTGGTTAAGGCAGCCATGGGTCCTTGAGTCCCCAGCACCCACAAGGGACAGCTCACAAAGAGCTCTGGGAGATCCAATGCCTTGTGGTCTTAGGGCATACCTGCACACACACACCCATAAACATGGACACATGCACATAAAAATAGCACATTTTAAGAACAGAAACGGCGGTGTAAGATGGAAGGCTTCTGACAGCGAGCAGTGATGGTCCTGTCAATATCCTCAATGCCACCGAAGTTCAGGCTTTACCATGGGTACAGGAAGACACACACACACACACGCACACACACACACACACACACACACACACACGCACACACACACATTCCAACAAGAAAAGATTAGCTGGAGTTAAGGCAACATTTATTTAGTTTGTAATTTCACCATGTAAGGCATACAGTGGTGGCTACTGTCAAAGATACCATTTTTCTTAAGGCCTCCGACGGTTGGTCTTTTTATTCTAACACACGTTAGGCAGGTATGAAGTACACAGAACCTAATGCGTTTGCCTCATCAAGGCTTGGTCAAATGCGACCGCCAGGGCTGACTCGGAGGTCACCTGTGTTCCGTGGCCTGGCCAAGTAAGGGTGGGCAGGGCGCTTGTGATGCCTTCAGGCTGTGTTCTGGATGATCAGGGCGATGCCTTGGCCACCTCCAATACAAGCGGATCCCACTGCATACTTCCCACCTCGACGCCTAAGAAGGAAGGAAACCTCTGTTACTAAGGCCTGCAAAATGGCTCAGCGGGCAAAGGACGTGTCCACCAAGCCTAATGACTTAAGTTCAATCCCTAGAACCCACGTGGTAGAAGAGAACCATTTCTCTGTAAGTTGTCTTCCGACCTCCACACATATGCTGTGGCATGTGCACATCCCTGCCCCGTGCACACACTGTGACATATGCACAATAATGTAAATATAAATATATGTAATGTAACAAAACCCAGTTTAAAAAGCTATATTAATTAATTAAACAGTACTAATATTCATTTTAAACTAACTCATCTTTTAAGTCCCTTCCCTATTCCTTAATTTTGGTTTCTGGTTACAACACATGAAAGAACTCAGAAAGCAGAATATTCCTAGTGAAGAAAAGTGCCCCGGGAGGGAAACGGTAGAGGGGCTGGGGACAGAGGGACAGAGGGTGGGAAGCACACACATGGGCTGAGGAGAAGCAGCCAGGGCAGGAGGGCGTTTACATCAGTGGTGAGATGGGGAAGGGGAGGCAACACTGACTTGCAAGATTCCAGACTCCCGTGTCACGCTAGAGTAAGCGTAACTACTGAAGTCTGTCTGCTGAAGGAGCCGGTGATTAAGAAAGGGATCGTGTCCCATTCATAAGAATTAGCCTGTCTGCTTTCATTCCCCCAGCCTTGACCTATGGCCTCAAGAGGTATCTGAGCATTGTTTTCCATGTCAGTCACTGACGGCCATCCAATGGCCACCCCACTGCCGCTCTGCCTGACAGGCAAGGTTGCAGTCTCTCACAGTCCGCTTGTTTTCAACTCCTTACAGAACTAAACGGCCCCAAATGTACAAAGCCAAGAGCTTTTCTACCCCAAATAGAGAGTACCAAACACCCAGGGCATAGCTTGTTTCGGTAAATATTAAAAAATAGAAAAGGTACGGCTGTTTATCGAGTGTTATAGCTCTGCGCTGTCCCCGGCTCTCTCTGACCTGGGCAGTTGCTCCCACGCTTGTTCCATCACCGTAGGGCCATATGGAACCACCAATGACTCATCTCAGCGGCTACATGCTGTCCCCAGTGCTCCCACTCACATTTCCCTTGGAGGGTTGTCACCATACCAGGCCCACTCATCCCAAGCCGTGGCAGGCTTGGTGCGTCCCACCTCTGCACCGCACCGTCTCTTGAACTCAAGTCGCCACATGAAGGAAAACCCCACAAAATAGACTCTGATTCAATTGATATAATTTTCCATCTAGACAGCACAAATCATTCTGTATGCACTCATTCCTTATAAAATATCCTTAACAACCTGTATCTATCCAGAGATGCACAGAGAGAAATATCCACATCTTCCTCCATGTTCTTCCCACTCCTTCCCTCGCGCTGACTCCTCCCTCCTTTTCTAAAACTTTGTTCCCGCCCATCCTTCCTTCTTGTCCAATGGCAGGCCCTGTTTTATCTTGTACCTACCTTCCTGCATAATGACATCATCTTACAATAGCTAAGTAAGTCGTCAGCTTGCAGAGATCACCAGTTTGCTCAGGTTTCTTAAAGAATGGCATCTAGATCTGTAACTTCTCAGCATTTTGATTTATTATGTTTATCTTATTACTGCTGTAGACACTAAAGTGCAGAACCACAGAAGGGTGGCCTGGTGTGCATGGGTCACTCAGCACTCACTGAGAGCTTGTACAGTGCACACATCACACTCATAACTGCAGGGCCACCTGCAAACTGACCAGTGCACCTGTGCTGCCCACTGCGGAGTCTCCTATATCAGAACCAGTGCAGGAATATGAAGGAAATACGTGGGACTGTGCTGAGAAAACCTAAACTCCCGTATTGTTATCTAAAAGAATGTCAAATTTGGGGCCTGGGAAAATGGCTCAGTGGTTAAGACCACTGGCTTCTTCCAGAGAACCTGGGTTTAATTCCCAGTACCCACATGGCAGCTCACAGCCATCTGTAACTCCTGTCCCAGGAGATCCAATTTCCTCTTCCACACTGTGTAACACACACACACGGTGCACATACATACATGTAGTCAAAACACTGATACACATAAAATAATGAAAGAAAAAACACCCACCCTCCCCCAAGTGACACATTTAAAATATGGTGATTTCTAGCCCAGTACCTCAGCTCATGAACCAGGTGTGCGGTGATTCTGGATCCAGATCCTCCCAGCGGGTGACCCAGGGCAATGGCGCCTCCACTCACATTGGTTTTACTGGGGTCAAGGTCCAAGCTCTTCTGAACAGCCAAGAACTGAGGAGCAAACGCTTCATTCACCTTAAAACAGAGTTTGAACCCACAGAATCGTTATGCACAAGCTAGTTTCTAATGAAAAGATCTAGTTATACTGACGGCCATTTCCCGTCTCATCCTATTTAAATTAGCTCACGACACCATTTGAGTTTATCTTCAGTGACTCTATAAAGATGGTGTGTGTGAGGGTATACGAGTGTGCCGTAGTGTACTCGAGAGAGCAAACACACAAGGGCAGCTTTCATTAACATTGGTCAACATAATCATGTTTAAGGTTTTAGCATCATGTTTCTTTTGAAAACCGTCTTAGGTTTAGAGGCGTGTGGTCAGTGACACATACCTCTCACTCTTGTGAACTGGGCCAGCCTGGGCTTTATAAGCAAAATGTACTTCTTTAAGAAAAAAAAAAAGCTGTCCTGTCTATTTACTAAGTGATACTTCAGATCAGATGCATTCCTTAAAAGCTAACTGCAATACTCATATAGATAGGTACACGCTAGAGGACAGAGATACCACAGCGAGCCCAGAGATTTTAGAGCTAGGTGAAGGGTTCCATTCTCTGCTGGATCATTTATGTGTGTGTGTGTGTGCGCGTGTGTGTCTATCTATATATTATACCCTCTTTACACTTGAAATTTCATGACAAAGTTCAAGTCATTTTCCAGGTTAAATAAAGTCATGGTTAGCAGGCGCTTCCATGTTTTTCCTGACACACATTGAGACATTGAGCAGGCTAAGTGGCTTCTGTTGTTATCTGGTGCTATGAGAGCCCTCCCTGCAGGAAGACACTGATAGACAAGGACCCATGGCCACAGCCTAAGGCGTAGGTGGACTCAGTACTGGTCACACTGTCCGCATTGCCAGCTGCCTGTGAGAATGGCTGAAGTGAGTTCACACTTTTCCATATGGTCTCTGCTCAGGAATTCTGTAAGGAACACTGCAAAGGAGGCAGCGGTTACAGAGTTGGGATCAAATCCATCTCCTTCTCTTCCCTGCTAGGTTTTTGTTCTCCCCCAACATGGCATCTGATCCACCTGAGGTCAACATTCTTCTGTTTTATATAGTGATTCTCAAGGAAGCTGCACCGGAATTTAGACTACGCCAGGAAAGCAGACCTGAGAAGCCTGGGGGAGGGTGGGATGGGCTCTGTCCTAATTATTTGTAAATCCAGAGATGAGCGCTAGCTGCACTGTAGGATGCTCTAGCTAAGTGTGAAGTCAGAAACTTAGTAGTAGCTTGCTGATTATAATTATATGTATAATTATAAGCCCTCTTGAGGCTTAGAGCTAAAAGTAACTGAGGATGAAATAATTGTTTATTTTTCCTAAAACCTGGTTTCTGGGGTGAGGGGTTATCACAGAGAAAATGATCCATGTGCCTAGTTCTCTATTCCTTTGAGGTTCCCTTCATTATTATTATTTTTTTTTTGTGCTACATAACACAAGTGTAATTACCTCCAATTCTCAAATTTTCCCCAAATACGAAACATCTATTATCCATCATTAAGAATGTCTTCATTGCCCTCTTGATAATTAGTATTAATTTGTTTTATTTATTTGTTTATGTTTATTTTTGAGGTGGTTTCACTGTGTAGACTAGGCTGGCCTGGAACTCACAGAGATTCACCTGTCTCAACCTCCCCAGCTGAGATTAAGCTGGAACCCTTCTTTTAATTATGCTGAATGCTAAGGTCTTTGTTCTGTCTTTGGTCTTGGGGCAGGGGATCATGTGTAGATCATGTATTTAGTATGCATGTTGAGCACACACATACAACATATACACACAAAAAAAATCACTATACCAATAAATGTAAATTTCTAGTGTCAAAAATTATGTGAGGTACATCCTAAATCAAGCCCAACTCTGGTGGAGAAGTCAAATAAAAATTTGAAGAGCCCTGAATTTGGGGGGAAGGGCAAGCAATGTCTAGATTTGGCATTGTGTATTATTGGTTTTCTATTAGGTAAGTTATTTTTTCTACATTTTTACTCTTTAATCTTTACAACAGGGTGAAGGTTACTTATTTCCATCCAACTACAACACTCAGTGCCACAGGCATTCTAAAGTCTAAACTGTGACAGTATCCTAGACACTTCCAGGACTTTAGCAAGAGAAATCAGAGCTCTTGACCAGTCTATCCAAATCGGTAAGCTCCGAGTTCAATGAGAGTCCTTGTCTCAAAGGGTAAGGTAGAAAGAGATAGAGGAAGATGCCACATCAGCCTGTGCTTGCACATACATGCACACTGTCATGTGTGCACATGCACACATATAACAAAAGACAGGTAAAATACTGTAATACAGTTTGCAGACATACAAACCAACATGCATAGTCAATAGGCACGTGGGTGAAGAATGTGAAAAATTTCACAGTAGTAAAACGGAGAGAGCAGCGCGATACCAAGGTGTACCATGTGCGCTGTGAAAGAAAACACTCACATCTATCAAATCCATGTCCTTAAGACTCAGCCCAGCTTTCTTCAATGCTCCACTGATAGCAGGCACTGGACCTATGCAAGAATAATGGCATTAGAAATGTGTGCCCTCTTGTCATCTTTGAACCAGGTGTGTGGTGCATACCTGTGACCCCAGCCCTCAGGAGGCTGAAGAAGATGGCCCTTGATATCAGCCTGTTTATATAGTTTGAGCTTACCTCGAAGAACAAAACTCCTTCTATACTACACAAGGAAGAAATGGTCACACATCAGACAAAGGTGAAAAGCTGACTGCAGTCGATTGTGGGCAAGAGACCCACGAGGCAGTCTGTCTGGTTTTCGGACTTTGAGCTGCCACAGGGGCCATATGCAGGATTTATAGTCATTATAGATTACACTTGGTCTCAGGTAACCAGGCATTATCAAGTGTTCTAAGGTGGAAGCTATAGCACTCACCTGGAACCCCAGCTCATTTGGATAAAAGGCAGGGCATGCA
The DNA here is from genome assembly GCF_963924665.1 of Micromys minutus. Lineage (NCBI taxonomy): Eukaryota > Metazoa > Chordata > Mammalia > Rodentia > Muridae > Micromys > Micromys minutus. Next base: position 59,316,593 of record NC_137977.1, on the reverse strand, counting down.
GAGGCTGCAAGACAGCAAGGTTCAGGGCACTTGGGGAAAGCGTGTCTGAGGGAAGAACCATTTTCAACTCCAATAGTAGGCGGGGCAACACAGCCCAGAACTCAAGATGTGCAAACTGACCGCACCAGGCCTCTGAAGTACTTGCCCCCTGGTTTGCTGATCATCAGCGACAGGCTGATATTCCTCTAAGTTTTAATGAATCAATGCTTTTCCCAAAGGGTAAAATGTCTGGGTATTGATTTCCTTCTCTACTTATCCTTAGAGCAAGAAAGTATAAAGGACTAGTCGGAAAAACTCTGCTTTGAGGTCAAGTGGCCAGTCAGCGTATCAGGGTGATTTTCAGTTTACAATGCAGTTCCAAATAGCTGCTGATTTAACAGACTCTAGTTCCAGATTCTTATGTGCCCAAGACATGAAAATGAAATGGAAAGAATTATGGTTTATACTGATTGACACTTGAAGGCACTTAGAATCACCTAGGATACAAACCTGTGAGAGAGCATCTAGCTAAGGTTAGCCCCTGGGCGTGCCCATGAGAAATTTAGATCAGGGTAACTGGCGTGGGAAAACCCCCGTAACTGTAGGTGACATGATTCAGCATATTGGTGTCTTTGCATGAAAAAGAGAAAGAGAACTAGGAGACATCATGTGAACAGCTGCTTCAAGTCTCTCTTTATGAAGGGCATGAACAGAGCTAAAAGTGAAGCCTTTAGTTTTTGAGTATTTCCTGATAATATCATTAAGTTAGGTGTTCTGCCATAACAACGTGACAAGTAACAATACAGATGTTGGCTGGACTGTTGCTGTAATCAACACACTGACCACATGCTTCTCTGGCCTATGGAACTGGTTTTTCTCTTTTCTTTGTTATTTTGGCGAACGTGGGAAGGTCTGGAACTCTGTTCTGGGCTGGGGAAGCCACTGTGTATTGCAGAGTTTGGTGAGCTTCCTAGTGGGGTCTGGAGAGCACAGTGCTGGAGTGCCCAGTGGAGACCTGGTTCCCGTGTTTTCAGAATGGGACAACTGGACTAGGGACAGTAACCAGCACAGGTATAAACAGAAACATTCGTTACTGGCATGGTGTGTGCGGTGTGTGTGCAGTGTGTGCTGTGTGCGGTGTGTACTTTGGCTTCTCACCACTGGAATGAGACACCAGAAACATTAGCTTACAAAGGTAAAAGGTAAAACTCCCCTCAGTGGAAATGAACAGCCGCTGGTGTTGAGAGGATCATTCCCTGTCTTCAAGAACACCAGCTGGCCTGCCTCAGTGTGCTCAGAATCTGTGCTTTCTCCAGGACATAACCGGGTCCATGCCAGACCCCTCTGGAGAAACTGTTCTTTCAGACAGTTCTAGACACCTGTGTTTATTTACTGAGGCCCAGGAAGGCTTAGCATTCCTAAACAAAAGCCGTTATTTCTAGTTCTGGCTCTTAACCATTGAAACCTGTAGGACTTCCAGCTCTTCTTGAGTTCCAGAGTTCATTGGGCCGTTCTGTGGGAGCTGGAGGGATGGCTGAGTGGTAAGGGCTCTTGACCTGACCTTTCTCCTTTTAAATATTAAAACAATTTATAAAAATGAAGTCTAATACCTTTAAAGCCAAAGTCTTTCCAGTCAGCTAAGTAAGCTTCCAAATCCCACCCACCCACCTCCACCCTGTCCTCCCCCGAACCCCATGAGCAGTTTGTTCCCACAGATTCGTGCGTGTGTCCTTGAGACCTTACTAGTCCTGCCAAGTCCTGGTTCCTCCTCCTTCTTGGTTAGAGCTACTCTGCAGAGTTGTAAATGGTAACACGTTAGGGCCTGCAGAACTGAGGAACAGCTGTCCTTACAGACCAGACTGCCCAGCCAGCACTGCTGTCTGCTCAACCGCTCTCCCTGTTTATAACCTGGATCCCGCTACTGGACAGACAAGCTTGGAGGTGGCACAGGTGACTCAGGTGGACAGTGGCGCTCACACAAGCAGTCAGGCCTGGGATTTGAAGCAAGAAAGACATTTTCTTTGCTCACCTGCTAGCGCCAATCCATCAAACCCTATTAAACGAGGTTGAACTGGAAAACAACTGTAAAAAAGATCGAAACCATAGAATTTGGTAGCTCATCGAAGTACCTAAGGAATCAGGAATCAGACCCGAAAAGCTCTGATTACAGACCCACTGAGACAGAATTTCCAGAGGTTGTGCGTGAGTTTTGAGGAAAACTCACTGGGGACAATGCTGTGACCAGGATGTGACATGATGAATGCCATTTCAATGCACAGATGTTCCGGTTTTCAGGCTACCTTCTATTTCCAAGGCACACCCCCCCCTTTTTTTTTTCTGATCAGATGTAGCTTTTAAGCCCATAACAGACAACAAACAAAAAAACCCCCACCAAACAAAAACAAACAAACAAACAAAAAATCCATGTCTTTTTAGCAATATCAAAGTGTTCTGCAGTTGTTGATGTAAACTTTATATACAATAAAAGATAAAAAGGTCTGAATGTGGTTGAAATTAAAGGAGGGCAGGTACAAGATAAAACAAGGCCTGTGATTGGACAGTAAAAGGTAGGGCGGGGACAGAGTCTTGGAAAGGGGAGAGAAACCAGATGGTGGATGAAGATGAACCATCTCCCTGTGGCTCTGAATAGCCACAGGTAGCTATGAATATCTTATAAAGGACGGATTATTATAAGACGATTTGTCTTGTCTAGGTGGGCAGACTGTATCCTATCAACTGGCTCTGAGATTATTGTGTGGGCGATTTGTGGAGTGTAAATTTACTCAACTGTATTACTGAGAAAAACCATTGTTAAATTACAAGCTTCTAGAGTTTTGGATTTGTCGGGCTGGTCTGAGTTTTACCGGGCTGCGGGAAACATGAGCAGAGTTCCCGGCTGGCAGAGAAACAGCGTTTAGAGATGGGGGCGGAGAGATGCTGCTGGGACCAGAGAGAACCTAGGGGTAGCATGGTGAGGTGCCATGCTGGAACCGGTTGCCACTATTTTTAATATTTAACACAACATCTGAACATGCCAGGCGTGTTTTCTAGAATTTCTTCTAGAGGGAAGGAAGCTCGTCCGAAGGACTTGGCTGCCAGCACAGCCGGGTGTTGCTTCCATTCTGAACAGGCCTGCAGTTCTGACCTGTGAGCAACACATTATCCTTCTCCCACCTCGATCGACAGCTTAAAACCCAATCAAGTAGTCAGAGCAGGCCACGCTCACAGAAAGCTCTCTGGTTCTGTCAAGAATCTGAAACCCATACTCTATGGCAGGCTTTGCTTAGGACCTGGGGTCACAAAGCCACGGAGTCTTATGTCTGCAACGAGCAGTTAATTGGCTTGTTTCCTTAAAGGCAGCTAATAAGAAATACTAAATTCCCCATCATGGGGCCAGTGATGAAGGTGTTTGCTGCCAAGCCTGATGACTCCAGTTGGGTCTCCAGACACTGTGGGGTGGAATGAGAGAGCAGGTTTCCAAAAGCTGTCTTTTGACCTTGACATACTTGCTGTGACTTGTGTTGGTATGCATGCTCATACTTGAGCACAACTGCACACAGGTGCTTGAGTATGCAAAAATGAACACATTCAGAGTAAATAGAAATGTAAAAAATTTGCATTGCCTGAAGATCTTAACGTCTATGAGTATTTAGTAAAAAAGCTTTGCTTTATCTCCTCTCTCTCTTCCCCCTCCCTCTCTTCTCTCTCTCTTTCCCCTCCCCCTCTCCTCTCTCTTTCCCCTCCCTCTCTCCTCTCTCTCTTCCCCCCTCCCCCTCTTCTCTCTCTCTTCCCCCCTTCCCCTCTCCTCTCTCTCTTCCCCCCTCTCCCTCTCCTCTCTCTCTTCCCCCCTCCCCCTCTCCTCTCTCTCTTTCCCCTCCCTCTCTCCTCTCTCTCTTCCCCCTTCCCTCTCTCCTCTCTCTTTTCCCCCCTCCCTCTCTCCTCTCTCTTCCCCCTTCCCTCTCTCCTCTCTCTCTTCCCCCTCCCTCTCCTCTCTCTTTCCCCTCCCCCTCTCCTCTCTTCCCCTCTCCTCTCTCTTTTCCCCCTCCCCCTCTCCTCTCTCTCTTCCCCCCTCCCTCTCTCCTCTCTTTTCTCTCTCTCTCTCTCTCTCTCTCTCTCTCTCTCTCTCTCTCTCTCTCTCTGAGTTAGGGTCTTGCCAATGTAATCCTGGCTGGGCTGGAAGTTGCAATCAATCCTCCTGCCTCAGTTTCCTGAGAGCTGGAATGACATGTACACCACCATGCTTCCATATTCTTTGTTAGCCTCGGCCTGCAAAGCGCCAACAGTTCACCCCTCCCCACCCCGTCCTCGCCAGCCGCCATGTGACGCTGCCACGCTCCACGCTGCCACGGTTCACTTTGCATTGCCAGTTGGACTGTGACTTCCTGAGGCAGCCCGGGGCTCGCGCTCACTCTACCTCTGTGACCTGGAACCACACACACGTCCTCGTTTACCAGGACGTCTCACTGGAGCTGCAAGCTGAGAAGACTGAGTGTCACCAGTGTCTGTGGAGCTGTGATGCTGGCTCCTGAGCAGCCTGCTCTAGTCCACCTCATGACTTCACTGTGTGATTGTTTCCTTCCTTTCCCGTGGGGCTGGGGACCAAACCTAAGCCTTACAGGCTATGCAACGCTCTGCCACTCAGCTACCACTCATAATTTTAAACTATGTGTACGTATGTGGTCTGTGTGTGCATGTACAAGCTGTGTGTGCGCATATAAGAGAGTGTTGTGGGTGTGTGGGTATGTATGTATGAGTGAGTATGTGTGTATGTGTATATGCTTGTGTGCCCATAGAAGCCAGAATAACAGACAGTTATGAGTCACCTGATGTGGATTCTCTACAATAGCAGTGTGCACCCTTACCCATAGCCCGCCTCTCTAGCCCATCTATGTGATGACTTCAGACAGACAGTATGCCTATGAATTACACGGTCTTGCTTTTTTCTGTTGTGTGTAGGACAGTTCTTCACAAAGATGATCTGAGTGACTGATCCCACCAGGGATCTTGATTTGGTTACTTTGCCAAGACTCTGAATGCCCAAACAGACCTCTCTGCATTAATACAACAGAACAGTTCTCATGATAACTTACCAATACCCATGATAGCAGGATCACATCCAGACACAAAGTAGCCTACAATTCTGGCCAGGGGTGTGAAGTTATGTTTCTTGACAGCATCTTCGCTGGCTATGATGACAACCCCAGCGCCGTCAGACACTCCCTTAGAAACAGAAGCAGGAGATTAGCCAGTAAAAGAAGCTGGTACATCAATGTTCTAACTAGTGGCGAGTCAGCCACAGAGTAGAATGAGGGTTGGGGCCGTGCCGAAGAGCCACTGACCAAGGGAAGGACATCACTGAAAGCAGTGGGGGCTTCAGAGGTCACTCAAGCATGGGGTAAAACTTCCCCAAGGGACCACGGGAAAGTGCAGAAAAGGAGGGGCAGGATGTGTGACATCAGATGCGTAGATGTAAAAAGACATCTGGTGAATTGTGTGAGAGGATAGGTATGAGGCGTGAAACATAAAACAGGGGATCCCTATCGATGTTCTGAGAAGGTGAATAAGTCAGATTCTCAAGGTCCCTAGCTATAAGATTTTGTGTCAAGACTATGAAAACTCGAATTAGCAAAATATAAATGTTCCCAGTATAAGTTAAACAGCTAAAGGCTAGGAAGCTTCCAGAAGCTTCTAGACACATCTGGAAGAGACCTTACAATCACTTGGAAGAACATGTTGGGAAGAGTATGCACAGATGCAGCAACACACCGAGGCATTCCCTGCTGTGACAGTCCCCTCTTTCTTGAACACTGGCGGGAGCTTCTGCAGTTGGTCCAGGGTTGTCTGGGGTCGAGCGTGCTCGTCCACTTGCATGGTCTGTTTGCCTTTCTTCGTCTTCACCTCAATGGGGGCCATCTCCTCATTAAAGTAGCCAGCCTCGTTAGCTGAAACAGTAAATGGTCGTCATCAGAGTAAAGCTCCAAAAAGATACCAGGGGACGGTGTCTGCCAACTTCTGATCTGCTCAGGGGTCCTTCGGCTCCTCCCTCCTGAGCAAACTGCTTTCTTATTGGATGATTAAACCTACTGTCCAGACTTTTATGAAATTACCATTCACAGTGTTTGTGTGTATAGGGTGGGGTGTGATATGTGTATGGGGTGTGTATGTGTGTATGTGGTGTGTGTGGGGGGTAGAATCATGGTGTGTGTGGGGTGTGTGTATGTGGGGTGGGAGTGTGGTGTATATGTGTGTGTGTATGGTGTGTGTGGTGTGTGTAGATCAGAGAATAGCCTCTGGTACTGGACCACTCTATTGCTTGAGGCTGAGTCTCTCTACCTTTGTTGTTTGTTGCTTTTGGGGGTATATGAGCTTTTGGGCATCCTCCTGTCTCTGCCTCCCATCTTTCAATGAGAACAAGGGGACTGTCTGGCTCTACCACACCCAGCTTATGTGGGTTCTTAGGATTTGAACTCAGGTCTTTATGTTTGCACAGCAAACATTTCAACTTGAGCTCCTACTTTGACTTATTATTATTATTATTATTATTATTAAATGTTCTTCTCATGAGATGCTAGACTGACAGATGTCTTACATATGGATGTAACAGCACTAAATGCATTCAACTTTTGGGGAGGTGAAAAAATAAGGAATTAAACAATCACCAATTTTTATTATCTCTATTTTATAGGTGTTCTGTGAATGACTGAGGTCAGAAACCTTCTCTACGACAGAATTAGAAACTCCAGAGATGACTTGGTGCCATCTGGGCCAGGAGGGCCTTAGAAATGGCTGAAACTCATGAGTTGGATGACATCAGCTCCATCCTTCTTACTCATGGACAGCCTTCACCCTCACTATATCAAAAACATCCCAACCCACTGGATTACAATACGAATAGTTCGATTAGCTTCCTTTTCAGAGGACTAACAAATCCCTTCTGGCTGGTATTGATGAGTCAGCAGCTGGACTGAAGGAAGTGTTTCAAGAGGCTGTAGTTCCAGGGTCTTGGACTAATTAACCCCAGTTATAATGAGGACCGGGAGATCCCCTCTGTGTGATTAGGGTATGGATCATGAGAAAGGCCAGTTATCTACTTCAAACTACTGCTTCTGTAATGAGGTAAGTCCGGAAAAATACCAATTGTTTTTTTCTTTCCTTGAGACATGGTCTTACTCTGCAGTCTTTGGATTGCCTAGAAATTGCAATGAAAACCAGGCTGGCCTGGAACTCAGAGTTCTGACTGCCTCTGCCTGAGTGCTGGGATGGAAGGCGTGAATTATTAATTATGCTTACTACTTTATTTTTGATATGACTCTACAGCTGGCAAACAAAACAATACCCACCGCCTGAAAAGAAAATCCCGGAACCCTGCCTCCGCTGCTCTGGTCAGCAAAATGCCTTACTGTGTTCTATGGGAAACAGGACCGGTTCAGGACAAAAATCCTAACGTTTGGATTGGGCAGAGTGACATTCCACTTTTTCTTTCTTTAGATTTAGTCACGAATTTATTACTTAAGTGTGTGTGCCTATGTGAGTTTCTAGGCACCAAATGCTCGCACGTACCCATGGAAGCCAAAGGGCATCAGATCCATAGGAGGTTGCGTTACAGGCGGCAGTGAGCCATCTGACATGGGCTCTGGGAACCAAACCTGGGTCCTCAACAAGAGCAGTGAGCACTCCTAATTGCTAAGCACTCGTCAGCCACCCCAAATGCCCCTCAAAAATATTTAATTTTTAAGGAATTTATGTGACTCTGTTTTTCCTGTATGGATGTGTGACATGTGTGCCCTGTGTCCGTGGAGGTCAGGAGAGGGGTTGGATTCTTTGCAACTGGAGTTCCATGCAGCAGTGAGCCGCTGAGTGGGTGCTGGGAACCAAACATGAGTTCTCTGCCAGAGCAGGGCTCTTAACTGCTAACCCTCCCCTTCCACTCTCAACACGCCTGTTAAAGGCGGCACTGGCTTATTTCAGAAGAGAAATTCCACAGGAAGTTTTCGGTAACTGATACTTCTGAAACCATGAGTCTCAAAACCACGTTCCTATAGGACCATTAACTGTACCCTTCGGGACAAAACCTCCCCAGCGGCACCTCTCTATACCAACCGGCTTTCCACCTCTGCTGGGACTGCAAGGCGTATCTGTCACAGTCTTCTCTGCTTATGCTGTGCTTAGCAGCCAGGTTCTCTGCGGTCATTCCCATGGGGAGCTTTACATGTTGATCCGTTAATCCCGCCCACAAAGTATCTTCCAGCTATGAGAACAGCAGGCAGTGGTGTGTTAAAGCATTATCTTTGGAAGGAATGTGTCATAACTTCCTGAGATTTGAGTAACAATCGCGTCGACTATTTCCAATCGTATTTGATTCTGGGACACTAAGAAAAATCCGATATTTTAGAAGATCCAGTGTCTCAGAAAATCAAATGTATGTTTTATGCCACTCTAAATACAAAACTGTAAGTGTACAAAGGGAGAGGCAGGAGTTTACTTTACAGTCACAGATGACTCCTTTGGTGAGAAGCCCAACACTGGGCATGTAGGGTTTTCTTCAGCCCCTTCAAGCACACCGCCATGTGGTCTGGAGGGAAGAGCAGGTGTCCGCTTTCCCAGCGCCGCCCTTCAGTGACGGGTGCAGCCGGCTTTGTTATTAATGGACTGAGGATACCAGCGACAGTCACTGCGGAGCAGACAGACTGACAGGCATCACGGCGCCATCGGAGCATCCGGGAGGGGTGCTCCCCTACACGCTGCCCGTAATCCCTGTGTTGCCGTCCGCAGAGAGTTTTTAAGTATATATAGTGTCTAAAATGCTTGGGCTCTCTAAGGTCTCGTTTTCTTAGTTTCCAGAGGATCAGGTGAGAAAGTGGGCGAAGAGTGAAAGTCAGTTATCACTATTACACAGTTCTCTTTGTACAATATATATGTGCGTGCATGTGTGTGTGTGTGTGTGTGTGTGTTTGTGTGTGGTATGCGTGTTGTGTGAGGAGGCGTGTGCACACACAGAGGCCAGAAGAGGACTTCAGATGGCTCTCTCTACTGCCTTCTACTTTGTACCTTTAAGACGGGTCTCTCACTGAAGTGAGGGCTCTCTGTTTTAGCTAGGGGTGGCTTGTCTCTATTCCCCAGTAGCAGGGTTAAAGACACGTGCAGCCACGCCCAGCTTTTTACGTGACTGCTGGGGACTCGATCTCAGGTCCTCCTTGTATCTCTGGACAATGCTGAGAAACACAGGAGGCCATTAGCCCTTTCCTGTGAACATGGCTACGCACTATCCTCCTTCATCACAGAGGCTGTTCCTACAGACAGCTCGCACAGGTGGAGGATTGGGTTTTCTGGACAAATAGATGTATGCAGACTCAGCATTTTCTGTGATGACGAAACCTAGTCAAAGACAACTTGCCAGAAGCTGAACTCCCACAATCCGCAGTGAAAGCCTAGGCACTGGGATCACACAGGAACCTATTTCTTTTCTTTCACAGTGGAGAGGTTTTGGGGTCGCTTGGCAAGAATCTGACATTGGGCCAGGACAAGGAAGTAGGCCTACTCCAGGCAGGAATTTGACATTGGGCTAGGGCAGGGAAGTAAACTCAGGCAGGAATCAGATTTTAGGATAGAACAAAGAAGTAGGCTTCAGGCAATAGCTTGACTTTGGGCTAGGGCAGGGAAGTAGGCTCAGATAATCCTGTCATCTTTACAAGCCCTTAGGAACAGTCATTAAACAGGATCTTGTTTATGGCCTGGCTTGTTCCCAGTTTGTGTTCATTGTCTGGCTTGTTCCTTTAACTTAGAACTGACTTTATTATTATTGACTTGTAATTAATGGTATAAAAGCCCTGCCTTTCAGCCTCAGAACTGGCTGGGGGTCATAATGCAGTTTTGTCTAATCTCTTACTTAATCCTTTCTCCGCCACTAGAAAACCCCTTTGACTGACTGAGCTGACGTGGTCATTTCTCCACATTCCCTGTGTTTTCTTTGACATGTGAAGTATAGTCCTGTGTGGATTCAAACACTAAAACCAATGAGTTTTGACACAGCCTGTAAATTTAAACCATGCAAATCTTGGTGGTATTCCATGAACAAAACTGGAATTCAAAATTACTCTTTTTTTCCCCTAAATATTATCTTATTAAAATTATTTATACAAATAGAAGAATTTATATAAATAGAAAATCATTTATATAAATACATAATTTAAGAAAGTTAATGGTTCAAACCTTGAGATCCAATCCAAATTTGGTTCCGAAGCGCACGTTTCTGACACAGTAAGGGGCCTGGCTCATGCTCTCGGTTCCTCCACACAAGACAACCTCAGCGTCTTTTGAACAGATTTCCTGTTGAAAAGCAGACAACAAAATTCCTTCTACTGTATCCTGAGTATTGTGTCTTAACTTACAGTAGCCTGAAAAGAAATGTTTAATATTGTTGAAAAGCTGATGTTAAAAAATCTACTTAAAGACACCAGTAGGTATAGTGAGCAGACCTCAGCTGTGTGTGCCAGAGTAACACACCTCACCTATTCTGTCTGTCCTTCCACAGGGTCTCATTTTGCAGCTCACCTTGGCCAGGGGGTTGTGGCAAGCCTTCATCTCAGCCTCCTAAACTCTGAGCTTAAAGGTACAAGCCACACCCAGCTCTAAGTACAATAATTCTTATTTCAATATTACCTTGGAAAATCCAGAGATTCTAATCTCTGGCTTAAACATATAATAAAGGGCTCATTGATTTAAAAGTCACAAAAATTGGGGGGGAAAGTCCTATTGATAGAGCTGGTGAGCTAGGAGACCCATAAAAAGATCCATTTCATTTTTCCGGCTCTTTCTTTCCATCTCTCAGAAAAGATGCAAGCAATGAGCTTCTAAGAGGCCGGCATTGTGTTTAAAGTTAATTCCGGGAGATAATGGACCCTCAATTAAAGTATGCTGTCACAGAGACCAGTGCGAAAATAGCTCACCCATTACACTATACTGTGTTAGTTACCTGGAGACCCTGAGGAATCAAATGCCCTACTGAGGGAGAGCAATTCTTCAAATAACTATCAGCATGTTCAGAGAGCTACAAAGGAGGCTGCCCATACCTGACATCCGCTCACAATGGACTGGAAACCAGAGCCACAAAGCCTGTTGAGGGTGAGGGCTCCAGTCTCAGTCGGGACTCCCACTCGCAAACCCACATGTCTTGCCAGATACGCCGCATCTGAAGAGCTCTGGACAGGACAAAGAATTCACTTCATAAGAAAAGCAACAATCAAAACCAGCAAGGAGATGCTTTTTTTTTTTTTTTTTTTTTTTTTTGCAGCCTAGTGAGATGTTGACTCAAAACATTCAGTGGAGGGAAGTTATCCTGATGTCAACACACATACACACTCAAACACACACACATGCATGCACTTGCACACAAGACACATACACACGGGCAGTATATCTTTCATTATATGAAAGAGCAAATATTTTCAATAAACCACGAAGGACTGGTCCATAGCAGTAAAGTTTGTACAGTGCTTGCTACACTACCCTTTTGTGGAGGTTTGACAATTTTCCAAATTAAATTCAACATATTTTGCACATTTATGGGTTAGTGGTTAAAATGGGTGGAAGGGGAAGGAAATTGGAAGAGCATCGGCCAACATGGTGACTATATCATTGTTCAGGGGAAGCCATTTTATTTTATAAACCAATGGCACTGAACAGATTTTAGTCAATGGGTATTCTTTTGTAGTTCCCTTAAAATATCTTATTGTGCGTATTTACTTACGATGAACTAGTTTATTTGAATATGTATGTGTATTTGCATGTGTGGGTACACATGTATATGGGCACATGTTTACTCATACAGGGGGCAGAAGTTGACAAAAATATCTTTTGCAATCAATGTCCATCTTATCTACAATGGAACATCTATTTCTTCAGAGCTCACTGATTTGGCTAGTTTAAGCAGCCAGTTTGCTCAGGGGACCCTGCTTCTGCCTCCCAAGAACTGAGTAGGCCACCATGCTCTCCTAGCATTCCCATAGGTCCTGGGAATCCAAACTGCCAGGCACTTTACCCACTGAGCTATCTCTCCCGATCCTACATGAAGAACTTTTATGAAAGAAAAATATATGCAGTAATCTGAGACACTAGGAAGAATAGCGGAGAATAGGAGACCTGGACTGGAGTGTGCACACTACAGCTCCCAGGCTGCCTGGGCTTTGGTGTGGCCACACCCATGTTCTTCAGGTGGGAGGAGCCATCTGTAAATGGATTTTGCATGTCTATTGTAGAGGCAGGGGCAGAGCAATTTTGATTATTCTAATAGACTAACTCTGAGTCCGAATGAATGAAGACTAATTCTTCAGGCCTTTATAATGCGTTAATATCTCTCCTTCTGTGTGCTGTGTGGCTTTCCTGTACAACGCACACAAACCAGACACCTACTTTGGCTGTTTTCCTGAGAATCACTTTCCTTTTTGTTTTATCTTCTCCACGGGCCCTCACAGGCTGAGTGTGAAGTCAGTTTTAACCCGGAGACACTTAGGGCAGTGGAAAAGCTCATTGTAAGAGGAGAGCATCCTGAGTAAGACCGTGCTCCATTGTCTTGACAAACTTGGCAATAAAGCAATAGGAAGGAGTTGAGCTTGGTGGTCCACGCCTATACTCAGGAGGTTGAGGCAGGGGGATTGCAAGTTCAAGGCTAGGCTGGGCTACACAGCAAATGCTAGGCCAGCTTGGGTAACTCAGTGAGATCTCCTCTCAATATAAAAAGTGAGAAGAACTTTGAGGGTGCCGCAGCTCAGCTGTGGAGCACCTGCTTAGCACACTGGAGTCCTGCGTTCCCACTCTTGTAAAAGGAAAAAAATATATACTAATTTTAGGAACAGAAGCTCAAGCACAACAAAACTGATATTATTAATCAGTGGTACTATTTATCAATGAAGCTGATATTATTTATCACTGATCGTATTCATTACTGATGCTGTTTATTAATGAAGCTGACACTATTTATCAATGAAGCTGATACTACTTATTGTGACTTTCTAGGAGCGTGTGAGAGATTCCACCAACACTGGGGGACAACAGTAGAGTTTTAGAAGGAATAAATCTCCCTAAAATAAACTCCAGGAAAACCCCAAACCAGACGTGTTTCAACTTTGTCTTTCAAGTATATTCTTCAGTCATCAGCAAATCTCTTCCTGACCCACCACCAAAATAGAAAGGAAGAGGGTCTAATGTTAAGGATTAATTATTGTCTTATGGTTTTATGTGTAAGGAGATATGAGCACAGCAACTGTTATAAAGGAAAACATTTAATTGGGGCAGGCTTGAGTTCAGAGATTTATAGCATAGTTGTCAAGGAGGGAAGCATGGTGGATGCAGGCAGAGCCAGTGCTGGAGAGGTGACTGAGGATCTGCAGGCAGCAGGAAGAGAATGCCAAGCTGGGCGTGGCTTGAGCATCTGACCTCAAGACCCACCCCCAAAGATGCATTTCCTCCAAAGCCTCCTACTCCGAGGAAGCCACACCTCCTAAGAGTGCCACTCTCAATGAGCCAAGCATTCCCACACGTGAGTCTCTGGGCCAATCCTATTTAAACCACCACAATTACTAGTTTAGACTCAGCAGGCAAAACTGAAACTATAAAAGGACAGTGCTTTTTCTGCATCTGAAGTTACACAATGATGACGGACAGAACAGAGGTTAAGTCGTGGCCTCACGCCTTCCTGTGTCCGCCACTGTTCTCCCTGAGTTGGCAGAGCTCACAGCACTGGCATCTGAGATGGTTTAACATGACTTGGCCCTGTAAGGCATGTGTGCCAAAAGCTATTCTCAGAGTGGAAATCTTAGGAGGCGGGGTCTGGCTGGAAGAAGTAGGTTACTTTTCCATAGTCTTTTTTATTTTCCCTTTTTAAATTGGATATATTTTATCTACATTTCAAATGTTATCTCCTTTCCCAGTTTTCTCTTTATATGCCCCCATCCCCTCCCCCATCTCCCTGCTTCTATGAGTGTGCTCCCCCACCCACACCGCCTCCCCGCCCTGATATTCCCCTATACTGGGGCATCAAGCCTTGGCAGGACCACGGGCTTTTCTTCCCACTGATACCCAACAAGACCATCCTATGCTACATGTGCAGCCGGAGCCATCTGAAGCCATAGCTTTGAAAGCAGAAAGCAATGGAGTCAACTTAGTATAGACTGCAACTTTTGAAACTATGAACCAAAAGAAATCCTTCCACAGGCGAGCATGATGTCCATGCTTTCAATCCCAGCCAAAGAGGCAGATCTCTGTGAGTTCAAGGACAGCCTATTCTACATAGTGGGTTCCAGGACAGCCAAGGCTATATTAGAGAGATCCTGTCTTAAATAAATAAATGAGAAAGAAATAAAAAATAAAATAAGAGAAAACCTTCCACCTCTAAATTGTTTTGCTTAGGTATTTGTCTAGGTGGTTAGAGCATCTTAGAAATACACAGAATGTTATATGTAGGCTCTTAAGTGGGTACATGCACACAAGGATGCATGCACACACACAAAACATCTTTTGTGTTAAATTGTAACTTCTTTGGTCCACTTCAGATGCCTTACCTGTAACAGGTAAACTACTTTTACTATGGTCATTTAAGTGACAATGAAGTGGCAATTAGAAGGGTGGCCCTCTGGCTCTCTTTGCTTCCTGGCTACCAGGTGAAGCAGGCCTTCTTCAGGACGAACTCATCTCAGAAGCGTTTTGTGGCCCCCAGATGAATACAAGAGAGGCAAGTGACTATGGACAGAAACCTCTGAAACCAGGAATCAAAACAGACCTTTTCTTTTCCAACGTTGACATCTCAGGCATTTTTCCTTCAGGGACAGGAAGCTGAGTGGCAAACCTCCTCAAGCAACACATACAGAAAGCTAACTGATTTCTCTAAAGTCTAGTAAATCTGCTTTTTAAAAAGCACTGAAGTGGGGCCAGGAAGATGCCTAAGAGGTTAAGAGGACTTGCTGCTCTGTTTGGTTTCCAGCCACCCAGGGTGGCTCACAACTGTGTCTGACTCCAGTTCCCAGGAATCCGATGCTCTCTCCTCACCTCCAGGGCCACAAGATACACACATTGTGCACATACATTCATTCATACATACATACATACATACATACATACATACATACATACATACAGGAAAACAAACACTGGTAAGAAATAAGATAAAAAGAAGCAATGCAATGCATTCCAAGTTGGAGAGAACATAAGCTGCTCTGAGTTAACTCTGCCTTTACTCTTAAGAGTCAGAGTCACAAAGTCACGAATTTCAAACACTGGTAACTATTACTGTGCTCATCATGATGACACAGCAAGGGAATTACTTTCAGAAACTGATCAAAGCAATAAACGTGCACCCACCCTCCCCACTAACCTGCATGACATTGCCCACGATGACACTATCGACGGTTTCAGGTGGAACTTTGCCAGCAGACAGGGCAGCCCTGGCCGCAAACTCAGTCAAGTCAGTGGCAGAGAAGTCCTTGAGAAGACCCCCGTAAGCTCCAAAGGGTGTCCGCTTCGCAGCCACAATAAACACACCTAGTGTATCGAGGAGAGGTTTGTAAGTCACACGTTAACCAGCACCCCTAATGTGTTTTATGTTATCTTTTCCATGAAATTGCATGGTAAAGGGCAAGTTCCAGTTGGGTAACTGAAGACCTTTGTCATTCAACAATGCACAGAACCAGCCACTCACACAGAAACTGAGTATCCTACATGCAGGTCCAAGAGTTATACTGTAAGTAACTGTTCCCCTTAGATGACATTCTTACTGTTTACCATGCTGGGAACGTCTGCCAACTGAAATACCTTTTCTGTGTGCTGATCCAAATAGTCTCTGAACTAAAGGGTACTTAACTAGAAAGTCCCTGAAAGTTGTCTGAGGTTCACGACCCACCTCATAAGAACTCCTTCTGGAACATTCCTGTCAAAAGGTTTTTAACTTTTGTAGGGAACTTTCAATAAGAAGGGATACTCCAACGACTAAAGCAGTAGGTCCGCAGACACATAATAAAACCTATGACTGTTCTCCATGCTAAGCTAATTTGGATCAACCATCAACCCAAGTTCTAACCAAATGCATCTTAAGAGAGACAGATGTACGGTTTCTGGGATAGATAATGTGCTGAATGACTTACATATGCCAATACCTCTGGAGTCACAGAGTGACTCAGATGACCAGTATCCAAAACCCAGAAGTGCAATTTTTGCTATCATTATCTTTGACTGTGCAACAAAAATGGGCAGATGTGGTTACTAGTTACACACAAAACCCACTGCAGTTGGCTAATCTAAGAAACCATCTAGACTTTCCGATTCTTTCCCCAGGTAAACAAAGTATCCTTGCTGGGGTCAAGGTTGTAGCTCAGTGGTAGACTGCTTGCCTATCATGTGTGAGGCCCTGTGTTCAATCCTCAGTACAATAAATACATAAACTGAAATTTCTGCAATACTTCACTGGGTGTTAACTCCTCTTGCTTCGTTCATACTTTGAATTTCATCTAGCTATAAAGAATACAGAATAATTGTGTATTTATTAAGAATATAAATTTGCAGGTTGCAGTCAGCTAAACTGGTGTGTTTATGCACATTAATAATTACTCCTTTCCACTGTCACAAATAAAATCTTATGATCGCACAAATCCAAAGCTATGGAGAACGGAAGCCACTAGAGTCATACAGTGTGAAACCTGGAGGGCAGCTGTAGCTGTTCCATTGTGTGCCTGAGCGAGGATGTCTACCTGGGGAAAGAACCATAAAGTCTGGACAGCTTCTTAGATTAGCCAACCGCAGTTGAGCTTTGTGTGTAAATGGTAACCAAATTATTGCACAGCAAAGGATACCCATGAACTATCAGATGGAAGTGTATAGCTGACAGAGGGGCTGGTACTGTGTAGGACAGAGCATAGCAGCATGGGTCTGTAATTCCAGGCCTGGGAAAGGCAGAAACAGGAGGAACTGAGTTTGAGGCTAACCTGAACTGCAGAATGTGTGTGTGTGTGTGTGTGTGTGTGTGTGTGTGTCCCATCATCATGGACAATGAAAGACAACAAGAAAGAAAGGAATTATATGAGTTTTTATTAAAATCCTGACCTATAATTAAGAATATCCAAAGTTTATACTATTACTGTTGTCTAGGTACCAATAATTTATGTGTGTGATGTCTGCATAAAACAGACTAGGTTTAGCTAAGAATTTTCAGTATCTATACCTACTTTGAGAAGCATACAGTCAGTCTAACAGGATGTGGGGCAACATGTGTAGCATTAATATGAGACAGGACTATGCAGTTCTTTACTATTGGTGTTTTAGAAGTAGTTTGTTCTGGTAACTGGGCTATCCTGAGGCACCGCAGCTTCTGGAATATTTACAAATATAAGCCTTCTTAGTGAACAGTTCACTATTTTTATTATTCATATTTTTGTAGGTACCTGTGTGTTTTTGTCAGTGCTCATGTGTATAGAGGTCAGAGGTCAGCCCCAAGTACTGTTCTACAGGTGATGTTCCCTTTCCTCTGCTGACTCAGCTAGCCTGGCTGGCCAGTGAGGCCGACGAGCCTGCCTGTCCTTTCTTCCCCAGCACTGAGATCACAAGCACACACCACTGTGCCTGTCGGGCCCCATGCTTGTAGCGCCAAACACCTTTGTCACCTGAGCCACCTTCTCAGCTTCTCTCCCCATTTCTGGATACCTGATCTTCACCTCCTTACCCCGTCTTCCTAATTTCATCATCTCTAACTGATTTTGGCTTTAGTATACCCCCCCATCTCACAGATAACAACAAAGACAGAAAGGCACCAGAACCAACTGCTTCCGATGTAGATACCATCCATGGCCTTCAGAAGTGCCTGAATGCTGGCTCTGCAAAGAGCTGAGTAGATCTATCTCTCCTTGGGGCCAAACATACTGCTCTACAGTTCCTTACACTGAGGGTTTCTCAAAGCAGGGGCAAAACCAGACTGAAAAGTTATGGTACAGTTAATCTGCTCTAGATATTAATTATAGGTTAATAATGGCTCCTTCTTATAGGGAAAGACAGCTCACAGTCTGAGGTCAGTCAAAGTGTTAGCTTGCACGGAAACACCATAGTCAATTTCCTCATGGTCAGCATTCTTTAAAGGAGAAATCTGAATCCAGTCTCCACACTGTTTCATCTGCTGCATCAATGAAAAATCAGAGCCAGGGAGATGTTGCCAAGGGTGACTACCTGAGTCCAATTCCTGAGACCCCTATGAGAAGATGTGCCTGTCGCTACAAAATGACACAAACATTTCCAGAGTTAACTGCTTTCTATTGAATTTAAGACCTACTCCTTAGGGGAAACACATGACTGGTACTATAAACCGGAGCCTACTATTTGCTGAACAGTCACAGTATCAAGCTGCCCTCTATCTCTATGATCACAAGTTAGTGTAGCACTCAGACCTCCTCAGAGAAGTCTTTGTGCAGTGGATGGGGGTTAATGAGGAGATTCAGTGCTGGCTCAGGTGCAGAGAATCTGCCAGCGGAGTGCTCGGCCACAAAGCAGACATTGATTAGTCCTCCCTCAAGGCTCGGGGACCACCGTGGAAGAGATGACGGAAAGGCTGTAGAGCCAGGGGTCAGGGAAGACCTGAGGGAAGCTGTCTGGAAGAGGTAGAACCACTGACTTCTGGCACTCACAGCAGAGAATGCCTTCCACAAGAACAAGCCAGGCAACATTCCAGCAATGGAGGAGGGAGGGGCTCGGGAGCAGCTGATGGCTTCTGCAGGGGAGTCCATTTTTCTTATGGGTGTATGTATTATCCACTTTTCTGGTGTTATGATAAAATAGCATGACTGAGGCAACTCATGGAAGAGTTTGCTTTGGTTTAGGGTTCTAGGAGGGTAAGAGGCCATTGGGGTGGAGCCTCATGGCAGGAAGCACAGAGAGTGTAGAGACGGGCTGTAGACACAGGCTGTAGAGACAGGCATAAGCCACTGGTTCTCAACCTGTGGGTCTTGACCCCTTCAGGGTTACATATCAGATACTTACAAGTTGTAACAGTGGCAAAATTGCAGGTATTAAGTAGCAACAAAATAATTTTAAGTTGGGGGTCGCCAACATGAAGAACAGTATTAAAGGGTCCCAGCATTTGGGAAGGTTGAGAACCCCTGCTATAAGCTCCCAAAGCCTGGGGTGATTACTTCCTTCAGCAGGCCACACCTCCCAAAATCTCCCCGACTGGAGACCAAGAGTTCGATGTGTGAACCTGTTGTGGTCTTGATCATTCAGATCATCACAGTGTGCTGTTGGTCTGTAGACCACACTTCAGGCCCTACACCCATTAGTATATTGGCAGCACAAATTAGATTCAGTATTGAAAAGGTAAATGCCAAAAAAAAAAAAAAAAAAAGAGGACATGACATTGGGAGGGGGAAGGGAAGTGTGAATCTGTGAGGAGCTTAAGAGAAGGGCTAGGGTGAAAATAATTGAAATTGTAAGAAATTCTTAAAGAAGCTATAAAAATATTTTTTTTTTAAAGCTGGACAAAAGATCTGAACAAAGAGTTAAAGAAAACACGCAGCCGGTGAACAAGTGAATGCCAAGATGCTCAGCTCTGAGGTCTAATGCAAATTAAAACAATGAGTTACAACCGCACAAGGCTCCCATAGCTAAACTCCAAATACTGACACCACCGAATTCCCCGAAGGCTGAGTAGCAACAGGAAGTCACTTGTTGCCAGTGGAAGGCAAGGTGAAACACTCTGCGAGACAGCTTAGCAATTTCATACAAAAACATCTCTTAGCCACCTGCTCCAGAGATTGTGAGCTTTATACTTCCACACTTGATTTGAAAGAACACGCGCGCGCACACACACACGTTTATTTGTGGTTGTCAAAATACAGCAACAATTAAAATGCTCTTCAATATGTGGTAAAGGGTCATATATGCAATGGAATTTTATTTGGCAATAAAAGAAGGGATCTTTTGTACGAACTGCTAAGTGAAAAGCTGTCAGTGGGGAAATACCACACTGAATGATCTTACCACACAGTATCTGGAACAGGCCAAGCCACAGAGACAGTGAAGAGATGAGCACTTGGCTAAGGGACTCAGAGATGGGCTGGAGAGATGGCTCAGCGGTTAAAAACACTGACTGTTCTTCCAGAGGTCCTGAGTTCAAATCCCAGCAACCACATGGTGGCTCACAACCATCTGTAATGGGATCTTTCAGCTGTCTGAAGACAGCTACAGTGTACACTCACATGCATAAAATAAATAATCCTTTAAAAAAAGGGCTTAGAGATAAGGGTGAATAAATGGGGCATGGGACTTGTCAAAACTGAAAGCACTGATGTTTGAACAAAGTCTGGACACTAATGCAAATCAGTGGACTTTGGTAAAGAGCAGTATGTCAATATTAGCTAATCAATCTTAACAAAAGTACCACACTAAGCCAGGCAAGGTGGTACTTTAATGCCAGCACTCGGGAGGCAGAGGCAGGTGAATCTAAATTGTCTTGAAAAAAACCAAACCAACCAACTAAACAAACAAACCAAAAGCAACAACCCCCACTCCCAAATATACCACAAAAAGTGTACTTTTAAAAAAACTTTTAAATAATTACTGAGTCCAATTTGCACTGCCAATAAATATATTAGTGGGTGTAGGGTCATGTCCTGAAATGTGGCCAACCTACAAACAGCCACACTGTGATGATCTGAATGGTCAAAGTCCCCCATAGGCTCACACATCCGAGTACTTGGAGTCAAGTCGGGGAGATGGTGGGAGCCTTGCCGGAGGGGGTACATCACTCGGGAGCAGGCTCATAGCAGTGCTCCTCGACCTTCCCAGTGCTGACACCCTTTATGACATTAACAATTAGGTGAATCATCACATGGCAATGTCCTGTGCGTTCTGTTCACTCTTGTAAACCCCAAACTGTTAAAAAAAAAAAAAAAGGCTATTATGATAAGTGAATGGAGGAAACATGAGTAGAATCTTCAGGACCCATAGATTATGGTGCACACAAGGGTGCAGTGCCCTCGGAAGCCAGAGGGGGTATGAAAGAGCTGGAGTTACAGGTGGTTATGAGTCACCTGATCAGGGCAGGGGGGCTACACTCAGGTTTTCTGCAAGAGCAGTACAGGCTCTTAACCACTGAGCAAACTCTCCAGCCCCACAACAAGGACTTTTCTAACATCCAGAAAAAAAAAAAAAAAAAAAAAAAAAAAAAAAAGGCCTCTTAGGTACAGGAAAAATGGGATGGTCGCAGATGACCTTTGAAGAAACACAGTGGAGGCTCATTCCATGTTTCTTCAGTTCTTTTAATCTGTCACAATCCAAAAGAATGGTCGTGAAGTATTAGTAAAGAAATAAGTTGTATCAATAAAAAGAATTTGTGGGAAAATAAAAACAAGCCCACAAACTTCCCATTCACCTATGTGACTCACTCCTTTCCTGACGATCCCAGACTAGAATGGTATTAGTTCAACTACTTTTTAAAATAGTGTGGGGTGTGCAGATTTCCTATGTAAATTATTTCAAAAATCATTTCAACAGCATGCAAATATGTACATATTTAAAGGCCTAAAAAACTTTACTATCAAATTAAAATCTAAAATTCTCTGCGAATTCAGATGCTAAGAACTTCTTCTTCTTCTTCTTCTTCTTCTTCTTCTTCTTCTTTTTAAAGCATCAAACAAAAAACTCTTTTAAGGTAGAAAAGAGACACTGATCCAAAGAACAGGGAGTCAGATTTTCTGAGATCTTGGCGGGGTTGTGCTGTGGACGGGACAGCACAGGAAACACCTCCGTTGGAGGAAAACATGATCTTGAACGCCATCGACTTCCATGAGAACTTTGCTACATAAGTAGTCGTTTTGTGAACGAAGAAAACTGCCAGTCATCCCTTTGTTTCCAGATTAAGTTCAGCACCCCCTGGTGGCTCATCTGAGGGGTCCTGAACCTTCCTAACCAGTACCTGTCTGGCGCTTCCCCTTACTTGGAATCAAAACCTTACCTAAAACGAATGCTCCTCAATGCCCTAAACCTGTTCTTCCCTGGTTTTCTCCCAAGAAGTTTCACAAGACTGAACTTCTTGTCATTTCTTTTACATTTTCCCACGACAGTCAGTCTGTCTCCACCTTACATCTAAAGGCAAAGTTCTGGCCGGTGCTCCGTTATTTCAAAGGCAACGGCAGGGCCGAAAGGAAATCAAGACAGAGTAGAGGACAGTGTCTGAAATACTTATATTGTCTTCCCCTGAGTCTATGAGAACCCCTGCACAGCGTCCACGCGGTCTCTGCACCACCCAAATAGTTTTTAGAGAAATTTCCTGCCTGAGGTTTGATTTGTGTTCTTTTGACCTCATGGTCAACAAACACTCGGGTCTTGTAGTTAAAATTCCATTTCCCGCGACGCGCGGAGAGCACTGCACTTGCGTGCAGTAGCTCAAAGTAAAGGAATGGAAGAGAAAAAGGAGCAACGTAGTTTCAAACAGCCTACTACCAATCATTTTGGGGGATCAGGGCACCTGAGTGGAAATTCCTTGGGGCCTCTTGGGGAATATTTCCCCCCCCCCCCCCCGATACGCGAGTAGCTGAGACCAGGCCTCGGGGTGCATCTGCTCTGCCCCTGACCACCTCCTTGGCTTCTTGCAGAGTTGAGTAAGAATTCACTACCACGACAGTGACCTCCAAGGTCAGGAGCATAGCCAACCCTGGTCTTCAGTCTGTGCGCTGGAAACTGCACAGAAGTTGCTGTCGCCCCTGCTTTCCACGGTGTTTCTCCTTAATGCAAACAATGTCCACACCCCATCCCAGGGAGAGGAATAACCTGCACCGACACCTCTGCCTATTCGCAGAGCCCAGAAGCCGAAGCACGACCGGGGGGCACCAAGGGCGCTGGGCTCACCTCGTAGCAGCGCCATGGCGAAGTTCGGTTATTCCGCGAGATTCTTTCCGCGACACCCGGCCACCAGCCACAGTCCAGCCTTAAGAGAGTATGGGCGGGGCCCCGAGAGGCCGCGCCCCTGCCCTTTCCCCTACTTCCCCATCCCCGCCCCCGCGCCACCCGGGCCAAGGCCACCCCCACTCCGTGCCACGTGTGTCCCGCGCCCCTCTGGGAACTTGGGGACGACCTCGGCCTCACCCCATCTGTCCTATCCTAGGCTTCTAGAAGCACCGCCCGCCCGCTCTCTCCAGGGCAGGACTGGCGCCAAGAACCCAGCATCATTCCCCCGACCCCCATCCCGGACAGAGAGGGAAGCAGGAGGGGCTGACTGGCGGAGGGCGGGGCCTGCGAACAGGGGCGGGGCTGTGGGATTGGCTGCCCTTGCGCCTGCGCAGCCCTTTGGTCTAGGCCTGTGCTTGGTCTAAGGGTTGCAGCGGCGGGTACATGGGGCATCTAGAGAAGGCAGGGGGTGTATGGTAGAGCAGGGAGCGCCTGGGTCTCCGAAGCAGCCCCTAGTGAGCCCGAGGTATTTTCCTTATATGATCAGGCCTCTCCTAGCCGGCGCTGCTGGTCTGGAGCCTGAGAGGATTATGAAAACGTGGCAGGTGATGGGGGTCAGGGGACCTGGAGCGGGGAGCTGAGGGGTGAGGGGCTGAGGGGGAGGCCAGGTTTTGGGGAGGGGACAAGTTTAGGGGTACCCACGCCTCCGGCTGTGAGCCCTGCCGATGATGACATGACCACTGCGCAATCTGAGTTCTGGGAACCAGGTGATGGAGTGTGCTGCGAACACTGAGGCCAGGCGAGCTGGAGGCGGCCTAAGCAGAGAGGCGAGGCGGTTGTTGGGTGGGGGATAAAGAGAGCAGAGCCTAGGGGTGGGGGTGGAGGGGGCGCGGCCAAGTGGCTTGGGCTGAGCGTGGGAACAGGGCGTGGGTGTTGCTGTTGCTTTCAATTAACTCATCAACCTTCGTCTACCCCTAATCTATCTTTGTGTGTTTCGTCGGGTCCCTTGAAGTAGAGACTGCCTTTTTAATCTAATCTTTTTTCTCTCTCCCATTTTGTTTTGTTTTGTTTTTGTTTCCCCGTAACGGGGTTACCTGCTGTTCTGAAACTTACCCAATAGACTAGGCTAGGGATTATTTGATTCGCCTAAATGCTGGGATTAAAGGCGTGCTTCACCACACCTGGGTTTAACCTACTGTGTGTGTGTGTGTGTGTGTGTGTGTGAGAGAGAGAGAGAGAGAGAGAGAGAGAGAGAGAGAGAGAGAGAGAGAATGCAGACTTGTGGAAACGTTCGTGTGTGGTGGGGGTGGGGGGACATACTGTTTGCTATTTCACATCTCATTAAAACCTTATTTTAAAAATAAATGTTTTATGTTTACTTCACCACACACGTTTATTCCCAGTTCTTAGAGAGGGATTTCCATGCAGTCACTGTGGGAAGCTAGACGAACAGGTGTCTCTGCTCTTGATGGCTTCCTCTATTTCATTTGCCCTCCAAATCACTAGCAAGAGGGACTTCCGTGTTCACTGTTGGCTGTAACTATAAATGTGAACAGGCCCTGATAAAATCAGAGTGAAAAGTTAACACAGGCCCAAATGGGTATGTGTGAGAATATCTGCAGTTTCAGTCTCAGAAAAGGAATTGAGGTGTTTCCTTAACTAAATGACCAAACTTAGAGTTTCCAGTAAGGCAACCATGGACTCCCTGGTGCTCGGGGACATAACTCAGTTATGTAGGGTTCCTCCCCTAAATGCTCTGAATCTAATCACACCAAGACAAGGCCAAAATTATTTACTTATTTATTTTGTAGTTATGCACAGAAATGTTTAAAGGTGAAGATTAGGCATCTGCAACTAAAGTCCATGCAGGACAAAAATGAATAGAACACAGCAAAAATGTTACTAAAGAGCAGAAAAGTCAAGAAGGAATACAGCAAAAATGTTACCAAAGAACAGAAAAGTATCTTATGCTCTGTTCTGTTTCCCATTTGTTCTGGAGACTGATTTCTCCCTCTTTCCCTCTCTCCCTCTTTCCGTCTCTCCCTCTCCCCCCTTCCTCCCCTCCCCACCCATATACACACACACACACACACACACACACACACACAAAGTCTCCTTCAACAGAGCTACAGAATTACTTAGTCTCTAAAGTAGTTAAGTAGTTATTTATGTAACTGTAACACTATGCCTTTCAAGATATAACTTAGAGGCCAAGGCATGGGACTTCTGAGCTAGCCTTACTGTTCTGTTCTTAACAGGGTTAGCCTCCGGTGTTTTTAGAGATGTAGTGTTCTCTCTTTTTGTAGTTAATATTGGAGGGGAAGATGTGTTAATATAAAACTGGAAATTAGTTGCAAATCTGTATATTCTGTTTATCCGGGTGTCAGAACTGTCCGGCTTCTGTCCTTTCTCCCTTTCTGAGCCACTTTTCCATGGTTCACACAGTTTCCCCCTCTTCCTGCAATAACACCTTTGGTAGAAGTTACAGCACTGGCATCTGAGGAGAGCAGGTGACATCACAGGAGCTGCAATAGCTTGAGAACAAGCGTTGGATGCTGAGAATGTGGCACATGCCTACAGTTGTAGCACTTGAGAGGGAGGTTGAAGAAGATGGAAGTTCCCATCAGCATGGACTAGATAGGAAGACGCCGCGGCAATGCACAGTCTGATTTGGTGAGAACTTCAGTTCTAAGGCAACTAGTGGCTTGGCTGCTGTAGATTTTACTTCCAACAGATATCTGCTCTCCAGGAAGCTCAGGCTGCCAGACAAGGATAAAGAAATAAACTATAGACGTGAAATGACAGGCCTTGGTTTGAGAACTTTTACCCGGTTTTAATGAGTTCTGGTCACTGTGAAGTATTGTCTTGGCCTTGACAAGTGAGAGCATTTTTCTTCTCTATCTGGCTGCAAGCTGTTTGCAGTTTCTAAGAAGCATTTGTTAAAGTGTTGTGTAGCAATATGGCTTAGATCAAATCTTGATACATCCTTGTGCACAGGTTTACCCTGTAAAGCAATAATGTTGGTGGAAGTAGACAACATTATCTAGATGTCTATTGGTCAGACAGGTTGGGAAATACACTTGTAGTTAATGCTTGTGCTAGGAGGAAAGTGTGCACCAAGGCCATACCTCAGGGGATTGACTGGTATCCCAGCAAGAAGGTAGTAGGATTCAAAGAAACAGGTGTGCTTGTCTGGAGGTGGGATCGTTAACTACTACTAAGTACTAGGCCAGCCAAGATACACAGTGAAATCTGTCTCAAAACAAAAAAATAGAGATCTAGTCCAAGATAAGGAAAGTCAGACTCAGACTGCCATGATGCTATTGGGCAATACAGCTTTATGGGAACACTTGTATATGGTCTCTTTGAGAAAATGTATAGTGCCTGAGGTCTAAGCTCTAAGAGATTAGAGCTGGGCCAGAGCCACACTTTGTGAAGAAAACACTATGTGTCTCTCATAGTTCCATGGTTTCTGTCTGTGTCTAAACCTATGTCGACTTGTTTCAACTCATCCGCCATAGCTGGTGTGGGCATTTTGTAAGATCATGTATCTGTCTGGTAGCATAGACCATATGGGCTTTAGCCAGTTCCCAGGTTTGGAGCTGCTTTTCCTTCTCAGCCATTGGCTGGTAAGAGTATTGTGTATAAAAGACAGCCGGACATATGGAATTTTAAAGTTCCTTAGAGTGCATCAGCTGCCTGAGAAAAAGAATATGCCCTTTGGTTGGAATCTGGGTTCAGAGACTTTTCATACAGATTTTTAAAATTTATTTATTTATTTATTTACTTATTTATTTATGGCTCTTTTCATCTTATTGCATGAAGGAGTTACACTAGTCCAAGTTAAAAGTGAACCCCAAATGATTACATTATACAAGCTGTGAGGTTTTTAAACATGTGACAAGACAAGGGATAGAAAGGAAATTCTACTCACTCCAAGGAAATCCTCACGAAGCTTCAGAGAGCCACAAGCACTTAAAACCCATGAACCTTCGGCTGATCATCCTTAGCTGGTCCGATCTCTATCAGGAACTGGCATACGTTCTTGCATTGGTCACCCTGTAGCTGAATTACTTCTCTATACTCTGGATGCTCAATTACAGGGCCATTGCAGGCAAATTTTTTTCTTAAATACTGTCACTAGTTTCTTTTTATGGTAATCATCAGCGACTCTGGATGCTCAATTACAGGGCCATTGCAGGCAAATTTCTTCTTAAATACTGTCACTGGTTTCTTTTTATGGTAATCATCAGCGATCCCTTGGACAGTTGTATAGGTCTTCCTGCCGTTTCTCTGTTGAATTCTTATATGAACATAATCCTCAGTGCCAGCAGGAAGCCGGTCATCACCCTTTCTTGCATTAGGAAAGGGGTCTGGATAGCAGACATCCTGAAGGCCACTGTGGGAGAAAGGCTGGGGGGGAGGGAGTGTTGGGAAGTGAGGGGGCTCCAGGGGGAGGCAGCTGAGACCTTGGAGGTGGTTCAGTGACCATATACAGATTTTAGAGTGGACAATTTTTACAATAAAAAAGCATTGAGATCATGGTACAAATGCCAATGTGTTGT
This sequence comes from Micromys minutus, assembly GCF_963924665.1. Taxonomy (NCBI): domain Eukaryota; kingdom Metazoa; phylum Chordata; class Mammalia; order Rodentia; family Muridae; genus Micromys; species Micromys minutus. Next base: position 59,289,141 of record NC_137977.1, on the reverse strand, counting down.
TGTCCTTTTATCAATGAAAATGATTTATTTCTGAGATCTTAGACAATTTTACCACCAGCTTAATGCCGCCTCTACCACAGTTAAATGTAAGCTCTGTCCCGTCAGTCTGTTGTCTCATCCCCAAACTGCCTTGAATTCTATAGCTCTAGAGTAATTGCTCAGCAAACCTTGTCTTGCAGAGAGAAAGTCCTCTCCCATCCCCGACAGACAGGCAGCTGTGTGCTAACCCCTGGCTTAAACAATCACGCATAACTGAATCTAGGCCAGAGGATAGTTTGTCAAGGAAACATTAAAAACCGAGCCGGGGAGGTTGCTGCATATTGCTGTGCGTGTAGGAGGTCCTGAGTTCAGATCTGTATCGCATACAAAACAGCTGGATGTATAGGGTGTGAGTTCAGATCTGTATCACATACAAAACAGCTGGATGTATAGGGTGTGAGTTCAGATCTGTATCGCATACAAAACAGTTGGATGTATAGGGTGTGAGTTCAGATCTGTATCACATACAAAACAGCTGGATGTATAGGGTGTGTTCCTGTAACCCCAGCATTGGGGGCACAGGCGGATGAATACAGAAGCTGCCTAGGCCAGAAAGTGAGTGGAGTAAGGTGGTGAGTGGTAGAGGAAGATGGGGAGCATCCTCCCCATGAACTGGAATGGGCGGGTATACACACACAGAATGTGAAGAAACCGGGAGACAGTTTGGATTAAAAGCGTTTGCTCAAAACTCAGGAGGACCAGACTTCAGTTTCCAGCACCCATCTGACAAGCCAGGTGACACCGCAGACCCAAGGTGGAAGACTCACTAGGGCTTGTGGTCTTCCAGCCGGAGAGAGAAAATGGAGCCCCGGGATCAGGGATGATGCTCTGCCTCAAAGAACAAGCAGAGTGGTTGAGAACTCTAGACGGTCCCTCAAGCTCACAAGTGCATACACGCCACATACGACTGAGCTACACATGTATGTATGCATTCATGCATAGAATTATCAAAAATAAACTTTAGTCAATACTTCTAGTCAAGCCATCGCTTTAAATTTCGTTCAGATTTGGCACACCACTTTATTCAAAAGTATTTATTTTCACACATTCTTACCCACCGTGGAATAGTTACAGTAACCATTACAAGCATTTTTCTATAACACAGCTGTAGTTTGCAGACTTGTCTACAATGAAACAGAAAAAAACCCACTTTTCAGTAGCATCTCTTCTGTAGTGTTAGATTTTACCCCTGAATATGTTGTGAACTTCCTCAGGCAAGCCTCCATCTAAATTCCAGTTGATTACAAAATGTTGTTGTATCTAAATCTGGATTCTTTAACGGTAAGACTTCAGACAGTATTCGAATTTCATTGGTCGATTTCCAGTGTTATGTTTTTTTGTTCATAGTGTAAGTGTAGATACATGTACCATGGCTCATGTGTGGAAGTCAAAAGACCATTCATTGTGGGCTCTGGGGAGTGAACCTAGGTTGGCAGGCGTGTGTGGCAAGTGCTTCTTACCCTGAGAGCCATCTTGCTGTCCCAAGTCTTATTTTAGAAAAATAGTTTTTACGGTCATTAAGAAGAAAAGAAAATCTTGTCGTTGGCCTCAACCTCTAATTTACTCTGTAATTCTAATTCCGTGATCGTGGCACAATGTGTATAAAAAGGAATCTTGGTTGTTTGAATCATACAGCAAGTTATAACTTTAGAAACCAAGTGCAAACATTTTGAGGAGAAATTAAAAGTGCTGTGGTGGTGTGGATAGGTTTGGCTCCCAGAGCCTGTGTGTGCAACCTTGGCCCTTAGGGAGCAGCACTGTTAGGGAGTGTGGCCTTGTTGGAGGAAGTGTGTCACTGTGGGGGCAAGGCTTTGAAGTCCCATGCTCAAGCTGGGCCTAATGTGACAGTCTGCCTGCAGATCTAGATGTAGAACTCTCAGCTCCTTCTCCGGCACTGTGTCTGCCTGCATGCTCTCTGCCATGACAGAACCTCTGAGACTGTAAGGCAGTTCAAATGAAATGTTTTCCTTTCTGAGACTTGCGGCGGTCACGGTGTCTTCATAGCACCGAAACCCTAAGACATGACATTTAGCAGCCACTTACTCGGTGGTCAAGTGTTTGAGAAGAATTTATTTTGTGCAAAAGAATTGTATTCCAATTTGTTGCCACAATCTTCAACGCACTCATAGTTAAAAATCCTTCGCATTTTGTCCTAAGAAAAATTAGGGGGAGCAGTGCCTATGACATGTTTTATGGAAGGGGAAAAGCCTACCATTGGGCTTGACCTGTCAGGGGACATATAGGAACCACCCCTAATTGCAGCTGGGGTGGCTCAGGGAGAATACCTGCTTCAATGACAACTAATTTGTGTAGAATCACACCATTTACTCTAGGGACATGGTTAGTGCCTATATGATAATCCTTAAAACAGAAATGTTAGACATGAATATGTGATTAGTCTTTAAGGTGCTTGTTTGCATGAAATAAATCAGAATGCCACAGGATGCTACACCAAACATTAAGCTCTTGCCAAGTCGGTTGCTGCAGCTGCTAAAGGCACATGGTAGGATTGTAATTACTCAGAAGCGAAAACACTTAGTGAAGAGTGCAAACCTGGGTCCCATTTATGTAAATTTAAAGATAGGGTTGATTTCAAGAAGTTGGGAAATGTTTAAAGTTAGCTTTAAAACAGGAAGGGTGGAGTGCCTTTGTGCCTGAGGACCCGGGTTCAATCCCCAGTACTGGGGGAAAACGCAGAATGTACACAGAACAAAAATGCTTAAAATATTAGTATTTCTCAGAACACCCCCTTCGGCCCCTGAGGATGAAGGGTAACAGGATGTGACGCTCAGTGGCCACCGTACTGCTGAAGAGCAGAGGCCAGGGCACTCCCGTCCTCTGGAAGAGACTGGAGCTTCAACTTCATGCGAGTTTCCCACTCCCTCCATTTGTCTAACTGCTAAGCTTTTATCTAGTGTCCAACCAGTGACAGGAGAGTCGTACCCCACCTTGGGGAGGGTTGGTGTGGGGGAATGATGATTTCTGACTGTCTGCAAACATCAGAGAGCCATGTTTGGGAACTCACCACTTCTTAAAATGCTTAGCAAGAGGGCATTTTGGGTGTTCTTGAGGGTTAAGGAGAGTCTTTACACAAGTCAATTGTGAACACTGAAGTGCATGCTAAGGCAAATTATATTCATAATCATCTTTAAAAAGATAACTACAGGTCAAGCTGTTTTAAACTGGGTTTTCAAACAGTTTGCATTTGGGGGTTGAAAGGTCAGATGTCAGGGGCCGTTCCTGCAGACAGACACCCAAGAGCAGCTGGATTGCTTACTGTGGACACGGGATGCTGCAGGCGGCAGTGGATTTGTTTTCAGAGTTAGTGTCCAGTCAGGCACTGTCCTTGTTCTGGCCCCAGCAGGCTACATAGACCTATCATAGCGTAGGATTTTAGGGCTTGTGGTGTGCTGTATTCCCACCTTCCTAACTGGATGACACTTAGGTTTGTCCATACTTTAGAAGACTTCCCAAGAGTAATGATGGTTTGCAAAACACCCGTAACTGTCACAGGGACGGCATACTTTTACTAAATATTATAGATTTTAGAAATGGGTAGAAAGACTATGGGCTGTCTAAACCTTTGTTCCTGAGTCCAAAAAGAGAGTCCCCAAAAGCAAATATATATATATATATATATATATATATATATATATATATATATATATATATATATATATATTCTGAGGAGCAAACACATAAGCCTGTTACATTATTCCTAAATATTTTTAAATCTCTTATTTCATAGCAGAGAATTTACATTGATTTTAATCTTTGAAAAAATAACTTGTGAAGGGAAAGGTGGCCTAAGCTAGTGTAGTCTTAAAGTGGTTTAAAAAAAAAAAAAACCACAAATCTTTGGATAAGTCTTAATGATCATGCAGTCTCCTTCAGATAATTGGGTTCTTGGAACACAGGTTTGGATTTATACCTGCAAATAAAATCTACTATTCACCATTTTCATACTTGTATTACTGTGGACGCTTGCTGGTCTCAGGACACTGACTAGCAGCGGAGATAGCATTCTTCCGTCTTTCTCACCCTGGGCACCTGTGAAGGCACCGTGTCACTCTCCCAGAAACCTGAGACTATCGAAAGAGCTGGAGCCAGCAAGGGCTGGGTCATCCAATTTGCTTAGAAACAACATTCAACATGCTCAGTCTGCAGGTCAGTCACCCCAGCGCCCCTCACTCAGGCACCAGTGAATACTAATGTCCCGGGGGATTCTCCTGAGGCATAGGCCCATACTTTCGTTCTCAAAACATCTTACCCCAAGATCATTCACACCTTTGGTTTATCAATATGTGCCATTATTATGGTTATTAGTATCATTTCTCAAAAGACCCACGAAGGCAACTTATGTCATGCTTTTTTAATATTATCTTCGTTTGGACAGTCTCAAGTTATATACAAAGATCAAAGCTAGGCACTTCCACTCTGTAAGACGACCGGCATTTTTATACGGTGACTGGAGCTGCCCAGTGGCTGGCTATTCGTTCTGATGTGTCTTGGTTTAACCTGAAAGCACAGCTTTAACAACTGTCTACGGTTTGGGTGTTTTCTGAGCAGCACGAACAAAAACTAATGACAAATGTGCACCTTGCTGGTCACTAACATGGTTTGATCTACGCTGGGCATATTTAACAGATCTAGCATTCCTTCAGCTGACCGCACATGCTTCCTTCTCGCTCTCCTTGGAAACACGCATCCTCAGACTTGATTGAGAAACTCCAGATTGAGGCAGGCTGGGATGTGGATTGAGTCCATGGTCAGAGCAGATGGATTGAAAGGAAACAGAACAGGAAACATGTGTTTGGAGTCCAGCAGAAGCTGCTGAGGGTCATTCCTTTCTTGGAGCTGAGCCTGTGGAGGGAGAGTGAGATCATGTAAGGATTCAGAACTACCTAGGAATAGCCAGTTTCAGTGACTTCACAGATATGAGGGAGCACAGAGCATGTAAGACTTCTAAGATGATGTGGGAGGGGTCAGGAGAATGTGCACTCCCTGTGTCCCTGAGGCATGTCCTGGAGACAGCCCTGATTTAGGTTGTTGGAGCTAATGAAGCACCCTCTCCATTTTAACATGGTTTTAATGCTTCCATCTAAGGGAGAAGGTGAAACTATCTTGGGTGCAAATCCCAAGGGAGAACTGTCGAGGCATGGGTGATGGACCAGATTTTAGAGCAGTGGTTCTCAACCTTCCTAATGCTGCGGCCTTTTAATATAGTTTCTCATGTTGTAGTGAACCCCCTCCCCAAGCTATAAAATCATTTTTGCTGCTATTTGCTACTGTTATGAATTGTAATATAAATATCTGTGTCTTCTGGTAATCTTAGGCAACTCCTGTGAAAGGGTTGGTCAGCCTCCCCCGAAGGGGTCATGACCCACAGACTGAGAACTGCTGATCTAGAGGCAGACTCCCTGCTCTGAACAAATGTCCAAGCCTCCCTATGTCTTAATTTTGTCATGTTCAGGATGCGGCATCATAGGAAGTACCGAGGAGGCAAGCAGTGTAGAGTCAGCCCCTCCACGGAAAGCTACTGAGTGTGAAAGAGTAATGCTAAGTATTTCAAAACTCCTGCTTAGAGATTCAATTATAACCATCCTCTGATGAAGAGAGAAAGAGGCTGATCTTTGTGAGCACGTGGGTGAAGCTGCTTCTATGCCTCATTCCTCAGCCTCAAGTGTGGCCATGGTGGCAGAAGCCTCCAGTCCTGGAGCAGCTGGGTATTGCCAGGGAAAGCAGTGAGGTTTGACCTCTAAACAAATGAGCTTGTGCTCTTTGGTTCGTCTGCTGGATCCAGCATGGATATGGAAACTTGTCTTGGATAAGGCTTCTCACAGGGTCCAGTGACTTGTCTTAGGGCCATCAAGTAGAATATTTAGAGGGACAAACCCTCTTTTCCCTACCCCTCTTTGGAGCCAGATGTTTTAAGAAAAATACAATGGCCAAAATGCAATGGACTGTTCCACAGCAAAGCTGGGCAGGTAGAAGGGAGACTGGTGAGCTAGAAGATACACTAACATTGAAGTGGTCGAGTCTAAGGAAGAGAAGAGCCAGGCATGGTACTGTACACCCTGTAATGCCAGCACCAGGGAAGCAGAGGCAGGGGGATCAGGGTTCAAAGTCATTCTCAGGTATATAGCAAGTCTGAGGTCAACCTAGACTATGTAAGACCCTGACTAAAACCAGACAAACAAGAGCTTGAGAGTCTAGAAAGCAAAGTATCAACATGCATACAAGAGAAGTTTCAAAACAAAATGAGGGAAAGGGGCAGAAAGTCATTTAAATAAAACTAAACCACCCCGAACCCAATTGGCAGTGTATATAAGTACATTCGAGCTCCTTGAACTTTGAGCAGGATAAACCCATACACTGAGACAGGCAAACTGTTAAGACCCAAAGATAGGGAATCTTAAAAGGGGCCACAGAGAATTGCATCTATCACAGAGAATTCTGAAACGAGGGCAATGGCTGATTGTTCACCAGAAGCCATGAACACTTTAAGAGGCAACAGAAGACACTACAAAGGGGAAAACCACACAACAAATAAAAACATCTGGCAAAATTCCCTTCAAGGACAAAGGAATAATAACACCATTTCTGGAGACAAAGACATTTTGAGAAAAGCTCTGATTTATCACGAACGATGACAGAAGCACCGTTAGGATGCTTCAGGCCCAGACAGGACTGAAGGAGGAGCTGCTTTCCTTTAGCAGTGGGACACTAGTCAATGAATGACCCAAGGACTCTTTGGGAAGGAAGTTACAACACTGGGGGTGTGCCCTTGAAGAGGTACAGGACCTTGCTGGCTCTTGCCTCCAGGCTGCTGTGCTGTAAACAGGTTCTCTGCCGGCTGTGCCACGGTTACGCACCCAAAGAGCAAGGATAGTTACCATGAACTACAATGTCTGACAAAAATGAACCTTTTCCCTTGCAAGTTGATTATCTCAGGTACTGGGACACTGTGACTGCTAAATTACACGCATACAGTTTCCCCTTGGGGAAGATGGAGAGAGTGCTCGCTTTAAAAGGCTGTGAGGATCGAGAGTCATAGTTCGGTACACTGAATTCGGTTGCTGGCACTGTATTTGTCAGTGGCATTAGCTTTGAAATAGCCTGCTTTGTTCTTCCTACCTGGGCATTAACCATTAACCCCACTGCAGGAGTGCAGTGAAGAGGAAGATCCATAAATCTTTATCAGGAGAACATACATCATGCCACATCAGCTTAAGACACAAAAATGGGTTGTTTGGGTTTTTCCTCCTCTTTGAGTCGAGACACTTTTGTTTCAAATAGTAACAATATCTTGATACAGAGTTTCAATGTTACCCAACTTTAGAGTGGGAAGACCAAGGACTCTTTTTTGCTCTACCTACAGCAGCTGGCTTCTAGGATCAATAGCTCTCGGCGCCTTTACTATTCCACCTAAGCCTTGGAACAGGCTGAGACCTGCAAGTGCCAGCAGCTTTGACCAGGTAGAAGGCGAGCCGCTAGAGTACAGGGCAGTGAAGAGATGGATTCCCAAGGACTCTGGAACCTCAGACTATTCTCATGTTGTTTAGTCACCGGGACAAGGACAGAGAGTGTTGCTTAAGCCTCCAGATGTTGGTCACAAGCTGCTCAAATACTGGCATTGGAAGAGCTGGGCCACAAATTCAAAGTAGAGAGTTTGACAGAACAGTTGGGTATAATAGGGAGAGAAGCTTGGAGGGGAGGTAAGGCTGTTTATGGAGGAGGAAGCAACATGTTCAACTAATCCAGAGAACCCATGGTGGCACCTGGTGTGGTCTCTTCCTGATGGCTGCAGTTTTGACAAAAGAGGCAAAATATACTCTTGGGGGGGGGGGAAGATGGCCCATTTAACAAATGGTGTTAAGAAAACTGAATTTCTTATCTGCAGAAAAAAATAAATAAATAAAGATTTGTAACTTTCACCTTGTATAAAATCATCTTAAACTGGATCACAAGCCTTAATTTTAAACCCCAAACCCTGAAACTTTTAGAAGAAAACACAAGATACTGGCATAGGCAAAGCATGGAACGCCAGCAGCAGAGAGCCAGGCCCAACAGGCTGATCGTATAAAAACAGGGAAAACAGAAGGGCCATGGATTTACCAGCTTCACTCAGGCAAGGAGCAAAAAGCCAACATTACCAACAACTGTGAGAGATTAAATACCCAGCGGATAAAACTGTCAACAGCAAATGGACCATGAACTGAAGACCTAGGTGTCTCCCCCACACACAAAACAGCCAACAGCTATTTTAAGAAAGTGTAACACCCACCAGTGTCATGTAAATGAAAACTGCTCGTACAAACTCTTTCCCTAGTTAGAATGGACATCATCAAGGACTCGGAGAAAATGAGTGTGGAAGAGGGTGTGGACAGACAAGGACCCTTATGCACGGTTGGTCAGGTGCAAATCAATACAGATGATACGGAAAGCAGTTTGGAGATTTCTCAAAAGCATTATACATAGAACTACCATATGGCTTGGCTATTTCACTCCTGGGCACGTATCCAGAGAACCTTTGTTCCCTACTGCAGAGACGTTCACACCCCATTTGCATTGTTTATTTACTATAGCAAAGAATTGGACCTATTTGCCCACAAACAGATGAATGGATAATGAAAATCTGGTAATGTGTCTAATATATATAATGGAATATTACTCAGCACTTAAAAAATGAAGCTTACAAGATTCAGGAAAATGGATAGACTTCGAATGTGTAATATTACACTAGGTCACACAATCTCAGAAAGAAATAAAAGAAACCACATGTTCTTACTCATGCAGAATCTAGCCAATAATATATTTATATGTAAACAAAGGCACCTGTGCACTTTGTTAGGGGTGGTGGATGAGTGCATAAGACGTACTCAGCACCAAGCTCGTAGATTCTAAAGCGAAGACGCGCAGCCTCTGCTCCTATGCAAATTCTAATGGTATGTGAGCTCAACAAGTTTTACAGACTTGGGGTCTAGTTTATTTATCTGAACATTTTTAAAGTAATAGAGTATGATGGGCTGGAGGGATAGCTCAGTTGTTAAGAGCACTGACTGCTCTTCCAGAGGTCCCAAGTTCAATTCCCAGCCACCACATGGTGGCTCACAACCATCTGTAATGGGATCCGATGCCCTCTTCTCCTGTGTCTAAAGAGAGCAACAGTGTACTTTAAATCTTTTTTTTTTTTAAAGTCATGAAATAAGAATTTAAAAAACCAACAGCTTTGAGGAAATTGTAGAAGATTTAGAGGTGAGCATGAAAATGGGGCAGATTAAGGGGGCTGAAGGGTAGACGTTTCAGCTGTGGACACACAGTCGAGGGAAACTCAGATAGTACGTGGTGCCACAGAGAACCCCGTGAACCCTGGGGTGGTCTAACAGTTCTAAAGCTGACATTACACAAGTTTTAATGGACATGTGAAAGCACACGTATCTATGAGTTACTATGTAATGCTCCGGCTGTCCAGGTGTGTGTGTGTAAACATGCATATGTATCCCAGTATGCAGACAGTGAGTGGTACATCTAACAAGGAGCTTTGGCTGCTGGTCATGAGATCAGGTGTGGGTGGAAGTGGGGTGAGGGGCTGACAGCTCACCGGTACCTCTGAGCACTGCACAGAGAAAAACAAGCCGTGGCCGGCAAAATCAGTTTTGGGAGGATTGCCATATTCTCTGACAATATTTAACCCTTACCCACAAGGATGTGTTTTTCTATGTCCCTCATCTGTTAGGCCTGCAGGCAGCTTGGCATATGTCAGTCAGTCAACTTAGGACTGAACTCCTTTCTTGCTAATGGTGCTGTGGCCAGTGAGTTACGGTTCTGTCTCCACGTGGCTCAGGTTCAAATCCAATGACTTCTTGAACCTGTGCTTTTTCTTGTTTTTCAGCCCTCCACAAAATCCAGCAGTGGGTCAGGGTATCTCGCAGCTTTTCTTCTGTCTCCCAATTCCTTCTCTGCACCTAGAAGCTGGCTCTGTGCCCCTCGTAACCTATGCTCCCACTCGGCACCCCCACTCCCCCACTTCAGTGAGTCCATTGTGTGAGAGAGCAGGCCGGCTCTGAAGGCTGTATGCTTAGCATACCCTGGCACTGCCCTTGAGACAACAGCCACCTTTAGTCTGACTTGGCATCTGTCTCTTGACCTCTGTCATCTTTCCTCACATACCAGGCTAAAGTTCATTTATTCTTTTTCATGGGTCTTTTCAGACCCAGGGCATTCTTTATAAACTCTAGAGCTCTTTTAAATCTTGGAATAAAATCCCCAGCCTTGCAAAGGAGAATGACATTCTCTACCCAAACTTTTGATTTCTAGGGGTTCTTTAATAGTTCTGATAAATCTTCATTTCCCTCTTCAGTCTCCTCTTCTGGTCACCTTTCTCCCTTTTCCCATTCTTGGCTCATGCTGGTTAATACAATGTATCTGTCCAGTGTATCCCTTACATGTAGCTGTAGGAGAAATGAGTTCTGCTTTGTGAGTCGCTACTGTAGCCAGTGCTTGTCAGCCACTGTTACACAAGAAGGCCCTGTACTGAATGAACTCAAACCTAGCTGGGCTCAGCTTGAAGAAGCTCATGTTTAAGTTAAAACTCACATCTCAAGACGGATTTATATAGACATCTGCTTTGATATGTTTCTTCCTGCCTATCCCCAAGGGCAAATACTGTAATTATCAGAGATGAGATGTAAGAGTTCAGATTGTAATCTCAGAGAACATTTCTTAGTTCCCACATGGGTCAACTGTTAATTCCACCTTTGGTGCCTTTGATTTAGCAAGATGTTCCTGGCAAACGAAGTGCCTGAGTCTAAGAGCTGAGATGCAAGGATAAGGCCATCCAACTGCATATATGCAGTTAATGTTCCTATGGACCCTAAGGTTCCTATGTGTGCAGTCAGTGTTACAGTGGATACTAAGATTCCTGTGTGTGTGCAATCAATGTTACCGTAAATACTGAGGTTGCTGTGTGTGTGTGTGTGCATGTGTGTGTGTGTGTGTGTGTGCAATCAGTGTCACTGTAAATACTGAGGTTCCTGTGTGTGTGCATTCGTGTGTGTAGTCCATGTTACTGTGGACACTAAGGTTCCCAATCATTTAAGCAGGAAGCCTACGAATGCAAGGCTTTCTAGCACTGTGCAGCCAGCATTAGTAAAGGGGTTAAATCCTGCATTTTAAATGTCCTTTTGGCTTTTGACTAAGACTTTGCAAAATTAACACTCGATGAGTTGACGACTCACCTGGATTGTTCGTATAAAGGACACTGTTACCCGTTCTTCAAATTCATTCAAGGGAGTGTAGAGGTTTAAAATCTTGACAATCTGTTGGGGTGAAAGCAGAGTTTGGTATAGACCTTGACAAACTAAAGACAACTTTGACAGTGGTGTCCCAAACTGTTTAACTCTCTGGACAGACAGACCCCTCAAGGTGGATGATCAGGAGGCCATGTATGGTGCGCTTCCCACCATGGCCCTGTGAGGCTTGAGCTCCTGTATGGCGCTCTGGTCCTCGATGTCCACCCTTCCCCTATGCTTGGTGGCTTATACATGAGCTCAGAAAACTATATGTAACCCCCAGCCTCTTTCCTGCTGGGAGCTTAAGGTTCTTCAGGAGAGAACCGGGGATCTTGTATGAGAGGGCTTACTTTACTGCACTTAACCACCCTCTTCCTTAAGAAAATTCATTTACAAGTGAGATTTTTTTTTCTTCTTAATCAGACGCAGTCTTTTGTGTACCCATCAGCTGTTGGTGGGAGTACCCTACTGTGTGCAAGGCCAGGTACAGGCAATAAGGAAGTTCACGGAAGTGTACTGGGGGCGGGAAGCTGGGAAACTAAGAATGTGCAGTTCTTAAGAGTTTGCAGGTTCATTTCGGAAGTCAGGAGGGAAGAGAAGCATGTGCCTTCCCATTACTGAATTTGGTTGGCTCAAAGGTTCTTTTTGGGAAGAATATGTATTTGATGGGAGAGTCTAGTTTTTATTTACGGGTATCTGTGGCTCATTTCTAGAAAGCTGTGATCAAGGACTTTTATCTCTTTAAAGACAAGTTATATGTCTACAGCCAAATTATACTACAGAAATACAATTTTGGGGAGAGGAATTTAAAATATTGAAGTACCTTTAAAAATGAAATAAATGGAACCATAAAATATAGCCCTATAAAAATTAGTTGTAAAGAAAATATATAAAGAAAGCAAACAGCTTCATGCTGTCAGATTCAGAAAAAAAAAATTCTAGGTAAGAAACTATCTGAACTGTTTTTTTAAAAGTTTGGACATGAGGCAAGCAAGATAGCTCGTTGGGTGAGGGCTCCTGCCACAAGATGGCGCAGTGGGTAAGGACTCCTGTAACCATGCATGGTTATCTGAGGTCAATCCTCAGAGCCCATATGGTGGAAAAAAGAACTGACTCCTCCCAGTCAACCTCTGACCACCCCCCCCCCCACACATGTGAAATGCATATTTAAAAAGTTACCAGGGTTTGTGGATTGTGTAACTTAGCACACAAGAAAGATCAGAAAGTTATAGGGAACTGGCATCAGGTTTAACAACCAAAGTGATCTCTGGTTCATCTTATCAGTTGCAAATCTGAACTGTGTCAGCGGGGCTGGAAGGACTCCCTTAGAAAACTCCTGGCAAGAACACACTGGAAGGGCCAGTGCTGGGCTTGAACTGCTGTACCTGCTGGGTGCTGAGAGAGGTACACAGGGAGCAGATGGCCTCAGCATCCTCATGGGTTTTCTTCTTCAGCTGGAGGAGCTGGGCTGCTTGGATCAAGGGTTCCATGGTCTGAACTGCTCCGCTCTGCTGAAGGTTTTTTCCCCGAAGCCACTCTTCGAGTTGACTTATGTTGTACCTTAGCCAAGGTGAAAAGGAAGCTGTGTTAAGCCTTAATTCACAGGGTAGAGAAGGGGGGTGGGGCAGGGCACCCACTGTGCGGTGCTGCGCAGGTGATATGTAACTAGTGTCCTGCCCTCCAAGAGGGCCTGTGTTGGATCCTGAGACTCATATGTAAACTCTCGAGTATACACACACACACACACACACTCCTAACAACAAAACCACAGATGGGTGAGGTGGCACACAGTTGTAACCCTGGTGCTGGGCTGAGGAGGTGGGGAAGGGTTTTGCTGGCCAGCCAGCCTAGACAACTTTGGGAAGTTGCAGACCAGTGAGTGCGTGTGTTTGATGTTTGACTTGTCCTCTAGCTTACGCGTGTACACACCACTACTCCTACATGCACACACACATTAAATAAAACTTGGCAAAGTGCCTGGCATTCAGTATATATCACTATATATATATATTCACTATATATCGAGTGAAGACTGAATAGTTGAATGCATGCTGAAAATTAAGCAAAGAAGGAATACCTAATGTGTCTATATAGATTAACAGGAGGAAAAGCATTAAATATGCTGAATTATAATTTGTATTTAATTTACAACCATTCATACTTCCTTGACAGCCTTGATAACTCCCGATCCGTGCATTAGTCTAATTAAAGGGTGTCTGACTGAGCATCGCTAAGCTAGTTTGAATGTCACTGCTGAGTGGACTTCACCAATTAATAAGGTGAAGGATTTGCGTTATACCGATTGTGGGAAGGGCTACCAGTTAGATGTGGATTTCACCTTGGAGACAGCCTGGGTTGGGGCCCTCAGTCTCCCTGTGCTGGCTTGGGTACCTCTCTCACCTGAGTTGCATGCCTGTGCTCCAGGAGCAGGCATCTTTCCGCAGGAGGAGGTTGTTAAGAGTCACAGCGTTGATCATATAGAAGAGCTGTTTGAACACCTGCAGGATAATCTCAGGGTCCAGGCCCTGGTCACACAGGATTGTATGAAAAGAATTCATCTGGCGGATGATGGCCTCCAGGCAATAGGAATTCTCTCCATCCACCATGCTGGAGGTGCGCTTCCGGTAACCAGTTGGCCTCACACCAGACAGCCCCTGGATACTCTCATTTTCCAACATGGCAGAAACTGAAACGAAGGCATAGTTAGAAGCTTGTATGTTCCTCTGAAAACTCTGTTGTAAGATCACTCAGGCCAATGAAACCAAGCAGATATGCAGCGGGTCAACATATATGGGGACTCGATATATTTGGCAAAGAATTTTGAATCTAGTAGATTTCCATCTTGAATAAAGTAACTGTGGAACATAATGTTACTTAAACTCATTGGTGATTGGACAAAAACAATGGGTATGTACTAGCTGGACTCTGAACTACCTCTGTCAAGTATCCAAAGTTTAAGAACTGAGCTAACATTGATAGGGTTCTAGCCCAGGCACCAACTGTGTAACTATTAGGTTAATATCTTCAATGTCCTTATTCAATAGCATTTAACTGTGTTTTATGGACAGGACTTCTTCCATTCAGCCTGCAGCCCTATGAAGCACTACCCAGTTTACTAATAAACAAACGGAAGCAAAAAGAGGTTGTATAATTTGGCTACACGAACGCTGTTAGAAAGAGGCAGCACTAGGATTTGAATCCAGGTCTTACTTGGGAACTGGTGCAATCACCCATAATTATTTCAAGTTTTGAAACATATCCAGCTTGATCTATCAGTTCTATGTAGGAAGGACCTTAAAAGAAAACTAGATAGGAGGGAATATTTGATATGAAATTTATCTCAAGAATATCCCAAACCTACTGGATTGGTTCTTCTGGGAATTCATGAAGCCTGTTTGTGCTGTGAGGACCTAGAGAGGCCATCACACAGATTCAGGATTAACTTCTTTCCCTGCCTTCATAGAACACTGAATGGCAAATATGTGTCAGTCTACAGATACAATGTAGCTGTCCTACTGATACAACGTAGCTATCCTACCAACACAATGTAGCTGTCCTACCGATACAATGTAGCTGTTCTTTTCATTCTGATTTCACCTTCAACCCTCAATATACTCATTGCTGTGTGCAAAGTAAGTAAATAGGATTGCCCCGTGTGTCCCAAAGCTTGATTTGCAAGCACCTCACCAGCAAGAAGAGATTGTCTTTATCGTGTTTGCACTCATACATTGTATTGCTTGTGGAAATTACTATAGAAAAAACATTAAGGAAAGCTGCCTCACTCTGCAGGCATCGTGTTTTTATACCATGCTGTTGAAAGTTTCCCAAGTCTTAAGCACAATGTGTACTACCTCATGCCTTTCCCAGAAGGCTCTGGCATGGAGGCCACGGCTAGTAAACACTTGGTTCCCAAAAGGCAAGGCAAGCCTGCCACAACCCTCCTCTCCTCCAGACCCCACGATGTATGCAGCTACAGCTTACCTATCATAGGTTGTAACAAGCCCTCGGCGATTTTAATGAGCTGCTGATAGATCTGAATGGAAAGGTCGCTTAGCACCTGGCGGTATTCAGTGAGGTCAAAGTTCTTGAGACAGTGTTCATTCTGCTTCGCGGTGTTCTGGGTCATGAAACCCTGACGAGGAGAGGCATGTGTCAGTAAGCTTCTGGACCCCCTGGCTCCGTATATCTCCTGGACTTTACAACGTCCTATCTGCAGGGGTCCACATTCAGGCCTTCCCTACACATGCTAGGAAACATTAGGCCTTTGGGGTAGCCCTGGGCCTTGAAGGTAGTGAAAATCTCATGACAGACAAGGGCCCAAATCCTCTGGATCCTTAAAATACAGTGAGTTCTATATATTCAGTACCCAAATCAGAAAAAAAAAAAAAAAAAAACTAATGAAGGAGGGATTCACACTTTTTATGTGTGTTTATACTTGAATGTTTATCTGGTATTATTTGCGTTCAGATTTCTCTATAATCTTAGGCTACCCAAAGTCGTACAGGATTATGGCACAGGCCAGGTTCTGTTTGTAAGAGATGTCTACAGACTCTTGTCATTTTTTTCAGTTAATGGATGGGTGGAAATGACAGGAGTGGAACTGTCCTCTTAGCCTGCTCTACTAGGGTGAACATGTAATCTGGACCAAGTGCTAACATTGCAAGGACTCCTGTGGCCAAAGTCTATTTTCATCTGTTTTGCTTTGTGTCATTTAGGCTGTCATCATACTTGGGATATTCCTACCACAGCCTCCCAACTGCTGGGGCTGAAGACATGTGCCATTGAGTCTAACTCCCATGTCCGTTTTATCCAGGACGAGAGGAATTAACAACAGCCAAAAAGATCAGAACTGTTAAAGAGGCAGCCGTCCCCTCAACCTGTGACCCTTATCTCAATTACAAAGCTATTTTTAACAAGAAAATGGATGGAAGCTGGAGCCACAGCAACAGCTAAGAAATGGGGTCCTTCACTCCTCCTTGCTGTTTAGACTACACAGAGTCGGTTACACCATGGTTCAGATCTTGTCCCCAAGAACAGAAGCACAAGGAGCAGACCAGAGTCATGGAGCCCTTGGTCTTGCCCTTTTTTAACATGGGTGGAATACATGGTAACACTGCTTACAGCTAATTGTCAGTCTGACAAAGGTCTGGAATCACCCAGCAGACAGGCCTGGTGAGAAGACACACCCTGAATGTGGACAACACCATTTCAATGGCGGGGCCTTGGACTGAATGGAAGGGAGAGAAGGAGCTGAGTACTGCAGGCCTGCATCTATCCCCTGCTCTCTGCTTTCCTATGCGGATACGGCATGACTAGCTTCAGTTTCTGCTGCCTTGATTTCTTACCAACCAGGATTTGTGAACCAAGTAAACCCTATCTCAACTATGTTTTTGTCAGGGCCTTTTTGTCACTAATGAAACAAAGACATCGCATAAAGCAGGAACCTTAATGCAATGCCAAAAAGTGCTTCCACCCGTAGGGGCTTGTAGAGGGCGTTGTGGGTAGGGAACAGAAGACATCCGGTTTGAAACAAAGGGCGTTCGCTTCTTCCACCTTTACCATCCCTTTCATAGGAAAAGCAAGAGCCCAAACTCAAGTTTTAATTCTTAAAGGGAATTAGAACCACATTCCAAAAATGACTGGCTGAGGCGGAAGTTTATTACCCTTGGAGGAAAGTGATCCTATTTTATATGGCACAAAAGATGATGGAATAAAACTTTAAAATATTATTGTGCTGTTTTAGTTTTTGCTACTACTTGATTTTGGGCAGGATGAGATGTGTGAACAGCCGGGAGAGGAGACCTTGTGGGGATGTGGGAGGCAGAAGGCACGGGGGAAACTGGACCATGTACTATGCGCCATGAAGATGAAGGTAGCATGGCGGATGGCCATACCCCAGTGAGAGGAATGTGAGTCTAGGTAAAGCTGGACTGAAGAGGTCCAGAGTGCGACACAAAATGACAGCCTTAGGTCAGTGAATCAAATCAAGCTGGAAGCATGAAGCTGGACCTCGACATCAGTTTGTGCCATGTGGTTCTGTATAGGGGAAGGTCTCTTTTGGTGGCATCTTTATTCTGAAGTGGACAGAGCCCAAGAGACAATTGGATACACTAGGCACTTGACCTTTCTCTTAGTCTTCACTGATATGGCTCCTCTGGGACAGCTTTAGAAATATATGACATCACAAGGGTCCTCTAGAGAGTCAAGGGGCTTTCTGGCCCTGTGTGGTTAAAAAAGCCAATCTCCATACCTGCTCTATCTCCTGAGTTTTTGGGCTTCTTGAGCCCATCGAAGCCCAGAGTCACCTGTGCTGCAACCCAGTCCTGCAAAGGATTCCCATAACCGAGGTCCCAGCAGGTGCCTCACAGACCTTACAGTCATCATCTAAGGGGGATTCATAGCACCCCAAACTGCAAGTGGATAAAAAAGCACCCCATTTTGGGGTGCTTTGCTCACTCCTCACCTCATCCCCACTGTACTGCTTCAAACAGTGAAGGAAGCGGCAGGTGTTGGATAACCAGAACGATGTGATCTCAAAGTCCTCATTGTGCTTCTGTGAAAAAAAAAGCACACTCCTGAGCACCTTCCATTGGCTGACACAGCTCTCCAGTCCTGTTCCCTTTCTGTGTTTCCTGTGTTACCCAGCATTCCTGGGCAGCCCGATGCATGCAGTCCACTCTCCAGACACAGAAAAGACAACCCTTGCTAAGAGGTTTGTCGTACCTCCACTCCCTGAGATGGTACAGTCAGAGTTAGCCCCATTTCCTGGTGAGGGATGGATGTCCCTACACACACGGGAAGATCCCGCTGACTCCCACAGGTGAAGACCGTGAAGCTGAGTGCTGCAAATGAAACTTAGGCCCAGCAGCACCGGGGTCTAGTCTGGTCTGAAACCTGGACTGGCCAGCTCTGACTCTGAGCTGTACAAGGCACACTGGTGTCCCATTGATGCTCAGTGGCAATAAACCATGTGACCAAGGCTGCTTAGCAACCAACCACATACAACTTGATCCATCACTTTCTGCACTGCATCCACTGACTTCTCAGAGCCCATTCTGTAAATTTATTTACCTGGCATGATTTAAATGGCCATGATATGAGCCATGACAATAAAACGAGGCTGACCACGTAGGCTATGGGCCAGAACAGGCTAATCTAGCTCAGAGCCATGGAGGCCTCCCTAAGGAAGTGTTGTAGTCCTAGGCTGCCTTAGACTCCAGTTGGAGCTTGTAAAAGAGATCTAGGCTCAGAGACACACATTTGAGAGCGCTCACCATGTACATGTGTGGATAATCTGCAGCAATTAGCAGATAACACTGTATATAAAGCCTGAGTCAGGGAAGGCAGGGCAGCTGCCAAGGGCTTGCAGCCAGAAGCCAAGGCGAGCTTGTTCTCAAATCAGGCATTCACAAGCTCAAGGACCAGACATGGTGGCCTGGCTGTGGGACCCCTGAGGTTAGCTTGCCTCCTGGGAGCAGCAGTGTCAGGAAGAATCTGAATCAGCCTCTGATGTAGGATTGTCACTGTCACTGAGGTCTAATCTCCCTCTAAAGTCGCCCTCTTACCACTTGACTCCAGCTCCTTTGTAAAAATGCCTAGCCCCCAAACAGGCTAGCCAGCGAAGCAAGCAGCTGCTATCACATTTGCTAAGAATCTTGTACTTTAAGGTGGCATTCGTGGGCTGTTTTACCCCCACCACTGCGAGCAGCCTAGTTCCGGCCCAGTCTGCCTCACCTTGTAAACCTATGAATGGCAGCAGCTCTGCTGGGCCACCAACCAGGATAGTGTACCTCAGACCCTTGGAATGGTGAGAGAGTTTGGGCTCCTAGCCTCGGTTCAGAGGTAGCACACTTCAATAGCATCTATCCTAGTGGGCAGAAAGGTCTTCCCAGAAGCACAGACTCTGCAGGGAGGTTGCTGCAGGCCCACATGGAGTTCTGTGCTTTCCTGACATTTGCAGCCCTGACCTGCTCGGAGAACCGCTAGGCATCCCAGATAACCGGCAGAACACAGACTCAGAGGCAAGGGAGGCGCTAGCTTTGCTAGGGCTACTGGGAACTGGGCTCCTCACTTACCTTGAGGACCTTCTTAATGCCATTGATGGTGGAGCTCAGCAACGAGTGTACCTTGAGGTCATCGTTGGTGTAATCCGCATGCCTGATGCACATGTAGAGTATGTATGCAGGCAGGCAGGGCACGGTGCCCGACAGCATCTGGGGCTTCAGGTCTAACAGCAACAACATATGAGTTAGGTCTGTTAGAACACTTGGAATGTCAGGGTCCTTGTCTCAAAAAGAAATGCTGGTGTTACTTCTCTGGAGCTCATGCATGAGTCCATTCCTCAGGAATAAGGTAAACTGTGGTAGTGTGAAACCCCTATGGGCTCCTGTATTCAAACATTGAGTGTCCAGCTGCTGGTGCTGTTTGGGGGGAGTTATGGAACCTTTGTAAGGTGGGGGGGCCTGGCTAGAGGAAGTGCATCATTGTGGGGTGCTTTGAGGGTTATAACCTTGCCCTGCTTCCTGCTTTCTCTCCTTCCTGTGTGCAGATGAAATAGGATCAGCCAGATTCCTGTTCAGGTCACTGAGGCCACGCCTTCCTTGCCTGTATGGACTCTAGCCCTCTGGACCTGTAAGCCAAATGAACTCTGAGTTGTTTTAGGTCACGGTATCTTATCTCAAGAGGTAACTGGTGTACACCCTCATCCACCCAGGCACCAGCAGCTGCAGACACTGGTCAAAAAGCAAAAGTATGGCCCGGTCAGGTGTGGTGGAGCACACCTTTAATCCCAACACTCTCGCTGCAGAGGGAGGTGTGGGTCTCTGAGTTTGAAGTCAGTCTGGTCTACATTGAGATTTCAGGACAGCTAGGGCTACATAGAAAAATCATGACTAAAAACAAACACCACTCCACATTCCTAGGTGCTTGTGTTGCAGCAGTAAAATAAACATGTCCCCAGTGATTTATCTACCACATGGATAAAGGGGCTACAAGTTACAAACTCATGCCATGGTCCTCAGGAAGGGGCTTACAGCGAGAGAGGCAAGCCATTAATAGAACCTGGGTCATGCAATGGGGTGAGGATGCTTCTATTTCTTGGCACCTGAACTTTTGACAGCACAGTGGATTCTTTGTTATGTGAAGATTGGTATCAGGAGAATTTAGCAACATTGTATCTGATAGCAAATTGTTACATTTCCAATGATAGCCAGTTGTCCAAGGGCTGAGAGGGCTGAAAGCATCTCTGGTCCATGGGTGTGATGTTTAGCTTTTGTGCCAACTTGGCACAGGCAAGGGTCATCTGGGAAGAGAGAACTTTAATTGGGAAAACACCTCCTGTGGAATAGCCTGGAGGCATTTTGTTGATCAGTGAATGGTGTGGGAGAGACCACCATGCT
The DNA here is from genome assembly GCF_963924665.1 of Micromys minutus. Lineage (NCBI taxonomy): Eukaryota > Metazoa > Chordata > Mammalia > Rodentia > Muridae > Micromys > Micromys minutus. Next base: position 59,268,410 of record NC_137977.1, on the reverse strand, counting down.
AAGTGTGTCTGTGTCCGTGGATGTGATGTGGGAGGGTCCACCATGCTAAGTGTATCCCTGGATGGCATAAGAAAGCAGGCGAATAAGCTACAGGGAGAAAGCCAGTAAGCAGGACTCTTCCCTGGTCTTTGCTTCAGTCCTGTCTCCAGGTTCCTGCCTTGAGTTCTCTTTATGGTGGAGTGTAATCGTAATAGGCATGCTGATTTGAGCAGTACAGAGCTGTCAGTTTGGAATGATTACCTGGCAGCACTTGTCCGGATGACTCACAGTTGAACTGGTCCAGCAGTCCACAGTCTGCTCTGCCTTCTCCACATGGAGGAAGCCATGCTCAATCTGGCCTGTTTTTTCTCCAGCTCCTCTCTTCTACCCCTTTCCCTGCCTTAGACTGTGACTCCTTATAAACTCAGAAGGCAGAGGCAGGCAGATCCTGTGCTGAACTCAAGCTCCCTGCCCCTCCTTCTAACACCCCTGGGAAACTGTCAGATGGATTTTAGTATCCTGGGGAGCTAATGAGACAGGTTTAAAGTAGTGAGTCGTGTTGAGAGACAGAGCAGCAGGAAGAGGCCTGGTGCAGGCTAAGATGATGGGTGGGAAAGACTCCCCACACCCACTCTCTCCCTGGGCCAGCAGTGTCCTCTAGCCATTCATCAAGGTGGTAAGGGTGGGGTGGGGCTGGGCTGCTTGTATCTTCAACTGATACACAGGTTACACCATTCTTTCAAATAAATCCAGTTAGTGTTAATTACAGGCCATAATACTTCGGATATATGGTTAACGTTCTGGCATTTTCTATGTTCAGCAAATGGCTATAGATCGGCTCTTTGCCCTATTTAGAATGCCAGGAATGTTCATCCAAGAAAAAAAAATGCATTTTATAGGCCCACAAGTCCAATCTCTAATGTCTTACTTCAAGCTTTACCGATGTGCAGATTTAAGCAGTTTGCCTTGCTTTGGAATGTTCTACTGTGATAGAACAGACTCGATTCTGTTTTCTAGGCAGATGTTAGCATCTAATAGGGTGAGGATTACAACTCTACTCTTCTCTAAAGCAACTAGCCAGTGATGGGTTCATAAGAGGTTCATCAGTATATGTGGAGGGGTCTGAAGGGCAGGTGATGAGGTACTCTTTCTTGGTATCTAGGTAGGAGGTGACCACCTAGAGCTGTCTAAGCAGTGAGCAGGGAAGAGCCTTGACTCACACTTATTTTGGTTAGAAATTTCACAGTCCTACTGAGTTCCTCAGCATATATACTGTATATGTAACTCTGATACTGTACACTTATTCACTACCGAGTGAAGGTTTGCTCGCTACAGGTTACATATAGTTGTTGGAGCTTAACAGTCATCAGCAAGTTACTCAAAACACCCAAATCAAACAACCGAAGGGGAACCATGCTAGGTGGAAATCATGTTCTATTCCTCCTGAGCTCTTGGCCTAGGCCCTGTACTCAGCAGGGGTTCTAATGTCTGGGAGGGGAATCTTTACCCAGATCACAGTGTGCTCTCTGTCTAGTTCATGTGCTGGGAAGGCAGGGTCAGTCCCACCACCCTGTTTGACAGATGGGGACACTACAGTATCACAGAGAGCTAGCAGTATAGGATTAGACACCAGATAATCTTCCTTTTGCCCAACGGGACTCCTCTCCTGGCTCTGAAGGATGGAGCATAAAGGAGGCTTACTGACAGCTGATGAGGCTGAGCTCAGAAAGGAAGGAGACCAGGGTCAGTGAGGACACTGGCTCCCACGAGAATGGTATGGCATCCCTGAAGGTGGCATCTGCGACTGGCCACAGAGAACTATCTTCACATAAGCCTCAAGGACCTGCAAATAGGACACAGACCTTCTACCTGGGCAACCATGAAGGGTGACCCCATGGGCAGGAGGCTCCCCTCTAACTCAACAGGGAAAATGCTTCTCTTTCCATGGGGCTAGAAAGTGGGTAGCAAGAGTTCTAGTCGTGAGGACCAAGCTGGAAGGAGCCTGCCCTTCCTGGGGCAGCTGAAGCTGCTGGCCCTCGAGCTTCTAGCATTCACAGCATGCTATTCAGACATCACATAGGAGAACACGGGTCCTTAACTACATGGCCAGGGAAGAAAGGGGCAAGCTTACACAGAGGCTGTGCAATTCCAGAGCTCACACTCATGCATGCTGAACTGCACAGCACTAACAAACTGTAACTAGAAGATGTTTGAACTCTCGACCCACTATTTATCCCCCCCGTGACTTGGGGACAGTTCCCAGAATGATCTCGGTATCCTCCCGCATGGAGTCTGGATTTGTCTAGTGCCTACTGATACAGATGCTGGGAGAGTTAACCAATCAGGGAGCCACGTGGCATCTGGCAGAACTGAGACCCTCTTTCCCCGAGCCACTGCAAAGCTGGTTTTGGAAGAGCATCAGGGAGACAGGAACTGAGGGAGGTGGTGGGTGTGAGGTAGAGAAGGGGACTATATGATCCACTGGGGAGATGGGAGGGTTGGCGGAATAGAAACGGAGGGGAAAGAGAGATGCAGATGGGCACACCCACACCGCTGTAGGTTCTGACCTGTCACCAGGTTCCGGATGAGGAGGGCCTCGTCCTCTTTGTGGTACTCCAGCATGCCTTGGAAGTCCTTCTCTTTCCGCTGAACTGTGACCTGTCTTGTGAGTTCATGGTGCCTCCTGTCACTCTGTGCCAATGCCTGGGCAGCTACGTGAGAATGGGGTGGGGACAGAAACACAGTGAGAACATGCAGATGAGGCCTGTAGGAGGGGTTCCCCAGCTTGGGCCTCACCCTCTATGGATCTGTTTCTGAACCTATCTAGCTGTGGGTTGAGGGCTTCTGCACCTGTGCTGGGGTCCACTGTGTATGAGGAGGAGGATGGACTGAAGGAAGGAAAACAGGTAGGTTTTGGACCAGAGAAAATAGAAGAAGTGGTGGCAGCCATGTTCGGTCTGCCCTGCTGACAAGAGGTTTCCTTCTACCAAGCAGGGAGGGAGGAAGAGCCAGCCAGGACTGTTCTCCCCAGTTCCATGTGTGTACCGCAGCACGGGCCATCCGGACACTCATGGTACAGTTGTGGGCTGGCTGGGGGGTGGGGAAGGTGATGCCAGTGGAGAAGAAACTTGGAATCCAAATGTGGTGTGAGGCTGGGGAGCATGCTAAGTGCAGCCCATGTAAGCACAATTATCTGGATCACATCTTAGGGGTACTTATCGGAGTATCAAGAAATTGTCCAACCTCATTCAGACCTTTCCCCCAGCCTAGAGGGCAGTGTGACTCCGTGACTCCAAATATTACTCACTGTACACTTGGGTACCAACAGTATGAAGGTACTGTTATCAGCACACAGGTCCTCTATGCAGTCCCCAGTCTCACCCCCACCAGTCCTGCTGAGGAGATGCATTTGTATATTTACATAAAAAAACACTTGATGATGCATCTTGGCCAGGAGCCAACCCAGAGTGCGCACCGTTGGTGTTGGTGGAGGGTGAACACTGAGAGACAAGCAGGAGGAAAGGAAGTAGGCAAGAACGAGGCTGGTCCATCAACCCAGGCGCTAGATCGGTGGTTCTCAACCCCTCTGGGGTGGCATATCAGATATTTACATTGTGGTCCGTAACAGTAGCAAAATTACAGTTACAGAGTAGCAATGAAATAATACAGCATTAGGAAGGTTGAGAACCACTGCTCTAGATGAACGGGGAAAGAGCAGGGTAAGTGATCCCCCCCCTCCGTGAGCATTTGTAATGGGTTGGGGGATGCTCTGTGTATGTGCACACACATACGTGCACATACAGAGGGGCATTAGGTAAGAGCTGGGACTTCACTCTGGGAAGGTGAGAGGAGACAGTGCTTTGAGCAGAGGCAGGCTCTGGGGAGCTACTGAGTCACCTGGGAACGGAGGGTGAAGACTGGTCACAGGGGAGTAAGGACACAGACACTGAGACAGTGGAGATGGGGATGGTAAGTCTTTTGGACTGAGTGGAATGGATAAGCTGGAAGCCAAGAGACTTGGGCAATGACCACCCGAGGATCAGAAGATGAAATGTGCACAGGGGCAAGTGCAGGGGGACCAGCAACTGAGAAAAGGTCAGAGGTTGCCTGGCATGGGCAGAGCTGCCTCTGACGCCATAGAAACAGTGGGCACACACCCTGTGATCTGTGGCCTCAGGACAGCATAGGATGATGGTTCTTTAGCTGAGGGTAGAGGGATGAAGAGGGTTATCTGAGACATGAGGTACCTGAGGGTAACAAGCAGGGTAGGGAGTGTTTAGAGGGTTCGATAGTCACAGGAAAGGGCATTCCTGGGGCCTACGGAAACCGATTGAGGCTGCTATCTGTCCCGCCATCTAGACTCCAAATTGGAAGTTTGTGACATCCTGTGGCGTACAGTGACGGCCCTGGGTCTTTGTGTCACAGTGTTCTTTCATGCCAGACTGCCTTGCTCTGACTACACTACACACCTGTGTGGCTCTCGCCTCCAGCCTGGCTCACACCTGCTCAATCTGGGTCTCTTCTCTAGGCCCTACCCACCGAGGAGATGTGGGTTCTCAGCAGCTAAATTCTTCCATGCCATGGCTGGCACAGGCACAGCCACCAGGAAACTCATGAAGTGGACAGTGGGCTGAAGGGCAGGCAGCCGAGTCCCACAGGTTGGCAGGGTCACCTCCGCCTCATGCACACCCAGGCACACTACCTTCTAAGTCCTGGACCTTCTTCATGTAAATCTTCAGCTGCTTTTTCAGCTTCCTCTCATTCTTCTCCAGCTTTTCTACCAATTCCTTAAAATCCTGAAAGAATAAAGTTGTTGTGTGAGAAGAAGATGTTGGCCTCACCCTGAAGGAAACGTTAAAAAAAAAGTTTCTTTCGGGAACAAAGGAGCTCAGAGAGGCTGAGGAGCCTGCTCACGTAGGAGCAGTAGGGCCACCTCACACAGACTCAGTACCTGCTCAGAGCCAAGGCAATGAGTCAGAGTTCATTCTGCCTGCAATAACAGAGTGAACTCCCAGGGCGAGTTCCTCCCACTGGGGCGCTCGGGCACCTTGTGGAATCCTGGGGCTCCCTAAGCCAAGCCTCCTCAGGGGACGCCCAGCCTAGGTATCCAGGGGAGTTGAGGGCAGCACTCAGGGTGGAGGTGTGGGAATCCAACCACATAGCTGCAAGAGTCAGTGAGCCAAACAGAGGCTTCTGGGACCAGAAGCCAGACAGGACAGGGGCTGTGGCCCTAATCCCTAGCAACCGTCGTCACTGGAGGCAAGTCAGTCCCATTGGGACCTAGAACAGCAAGCTGTTCCTGGAAGAACTTTAGTATCATTATTGCCTTTATCCAGCTGGGAGGTGGTTCTTGAGGTAGGGAAGGCGGGGAGGAAAAGAAACCTGCTTCTTCACCAAGCCAAGCCTAGGTAACTATAGTGACGGAGAAGGCAGAGGCAGACAGACAATCCTGAATCCTCTGAAAGCTACTTGGTGTGGAGTCTTGCCCTGTGTGTGTTACAGATCGGTACAGAACCCAGGGCACTGTGTGTGCTAGGGGTGAGTGTTCCACAGCCAAGATAGAACCTTTTGGATGACACTGTTTTAAAGGTTTTATTTTAATTTTATGTGTCTGTGTGTGCTGTGTGGGGTAAGTGCCTACACACATTGGGAATGCATGCATCTGTGGGGGTCAGAGGAAGAATTGTCTTTAAGGTAGGCCTGCCGAAGAAAGTCAGTTACAAGATCAATGCCTGAGCTAAAGGCTTTGTATATAATTCTAATTATAGGTGTTTTGAGGGACTTTATTTAAAAGGGGAAGAGAATGGCAGGTTGGTTTAGTGGGCACTGGCATTGCTTCCAAACGTGATGAACTTGAGCCCAATTTTCAGAACCTACATGGGGGAGAGGTGACCCTTGCAAGTTCTCCTCTAACTTCCACATAGGTGTGGTAGAATTCATCATAAATAGATGGATAGACAGACAGACACATGGACAAGTAAATAATACAGATCATGAAAAACCCTTCCCAGAGTGAGAAGTATGTAAACACTCACCGAGTCTAAAGGACAGGAGTGACAGCCCAACCACTGGGGAGGGGGAGAAAGAAAGGAATGGGGAGGAGAGGAGGGAAGGAGAAAACATCTCTCTCTCTTTCTCTCTCTGTGTGTGTGTGTGTGTGTGTGTGTGTGTGTGTGTGTGTAACAAGTCAGGGACTCTGTAAGAACCCAGTTGGTGCAAAGGACTGAAGTGTCTTGAAAACCTTTAGCCAAGATTCCGACAGGCCAGAATAGATAAGGCCATTATCATCATGTAGTTCGTTATCATCATAGCAGTGAGCGCGGCGCACGCAGGCAGCTGCTGGAGCACCAGCCAAGAGCTACGTGATAACCGACTGGACCTCTGAAACCGTAAGCCAAACCCAGTTAAATGCTGTCCTTTGTGAGAGTTGCCTTGGTCATGGTGTCTCTCCACAGAAATAAAACCCTGAGACAACTGGATCTTCCATCTCCATAGAGAGCACAGGCAAGCTGTCCCCGCCAGGATGTGCCAGAATCTCTGACCTGTACATGGACATTGTTATTTTAATACATCAAGCCCCACACTGTTTCAATTATCAGTCATCAACAGGCAAGTTTTCTCTGTCTCTGTTTCTGCTGTCGGGCTAAGAACATGACCCTTGCCCATCTGATAGCTCCTGATTCTACTTCTGTCCAGAAATGATCCCAAGAGCTACAACCCACGGTTGTAGGCGTGGCCACTTACCAGGTTCTCATTGGTCAGCCGGGATATCTCCTGCTGGACACCAAACTCTACCTTGGCCTCTGGGGAGAGCAGCAGAGTCTGGCAGAAGGTCTGCTGCTGTTTGTCCATCTCCTCCTTTAGGGCTTCCACCTGGGCTTTGAGATGCTCTACCACCTCCTCATGCTCCAGCCTCTGGGCCTGCAGCTGTGCCTCCAGCAACCTATACCCAGAGGAGCCAGGTCACCATGTAGCTGGGGGGGGCACCCATCATGAGGGGCTACAGACAAACACAACAGGAGCAGCCAAGCACGAAGCAGGAGCAATCATATAACCCCCAACAAGAATGGACACAGCGAGGAGATCTCATCAGGCAAGTAGACCAACTGATGATCCTCTCAGATGACCAGAAACCAAGGCCAAAGGCACCCTGGCACTTAGGCCTCTTTGGCCACCCTCATTTTTATTTTTTTAGTTCTATGGGTGCAGATGGATTTGAGATTTAGAAACTGTCTCCATGTCCATATGCCATTACCATAAGTAAATTTCTCATAGTGCCTTAAAATAGCGGTGTCAACATCTGCCCCAAAGCTTGTAAGGATTTCCTTGTGAAGACAAGACACTGATACAGAGCTGATTATATTAGTTTATTTCTCCTTTGGTAGATTCCACTTTTTAAAGAAGAACTAATATTTTGCCTTTCCTCTCTATCTTTAATATTCTACTTTATCTCATGTGTACTATTTTTTATATAAATTTTCCCTCTTGTCTGTTAAAAAGCTGAGAGTATTTGGGGAAATGTTTAAGATCAACTAGTGCCATAAGAAACAAAGATCAGAGGAAGTTTGGAGAGGCTGAGGGGAGGTCCCTGCCAGAGCACCAGGCAATCAAGGAGAACCTGGGTCTGCTTTAGCAGAGGCAGCAGCAATGTCACCTTGGGCACTGACCCTCACATGGCCAGGGGCAATAGGTCATCTTCTGGGACTTGATAGTCTGATCTAGCTATCTGACTTAGTGTGGCAACCTTCAGCAAAAAGGGACATGGTAGATGGGGTTCTGAAGAACACAGTTGGGCCCGTCTTCACCTGGGACAGAGTGAAGTTTCTGCTCAGGGCAGTGACCAGGAACACCTCCTAGTGTCCTGATGACAAGGCCATCATGCCTTTTCTATCTGGGATATAGCAACTACCACAGAGAAGAGGGAGCAGAAGTGGGGAGTCGGCTTTGTCGGCAAAAGCAGCCATTTGTTAGGCCGTTAAGCAGCTCCACAGCAGGGATGCGTAAAGGCTTCTGAGGAAAGGTGGGCAACGGGAAGAGGCACAGGAAACCGGCAGTAACACCCGAGTGTTGGGAGACAGTTCAGCAGCAGCATTTTAGTTAGCATACAGTATTTAGACAGCATCTGACATTGGCCAAGACATACTGAAACTCATCAGTATAAGACAGGAAGTCAACAGGAGAGGACATGGACTGGTTGGTTCCAACCAGGACCACTATCTGACCTACTATGTGCCTGTCTTACTCTCATGTGGATTCAGCTCAGGGCTCTACGGCAGGAGTAAGATTCTCATCCAGGCATCTGAAAGGTCTCCTGTGTGCTATTGTCTGATGCATTTGGCTCGGTTCTTCTTTGTGCAACATCCAATCTCATGACAGATATGAGAAGTACTCTAGAAGTGTGCACCCAGGTTCCCACTCCAACAAAACAAACTTGACTGGCAGGACTCTGACCTCACTGAAGAACCACCAGAGTAGAAACAGAGGCAGCAGCCAATGCTTCTCTGCCTTTTCCAGATTTACCTGTGGCAATCCTCTTCCTTATGGTGACCCTATGTGACAGGCCCTGCTCTGATCCACCATTTGACAATAAGCGATGCAACCCAGATGTTCCCTGCTCAGGTTGTGGGGCCACACTGGAGCCCAGCAAAGGCTGCAGCACTAGGAGATGTGCTGTTCCTATCACTGCCATGTAGGAATCCCCATTATCTCAGCAGCAGCAGCAGGACAAGCATAAGCTTAGGTGTGAGCACCACCCAGTGACAGAAGGATCCACCTCTCTGAGCCTGCTTCCTCTTTGAGAAACAAGCCCTCCACTTCCTGTTGAGAACAAATGAATAGTTCTGCCCCTGCTCTCCGAGAGTCACATGCTGGCAAAGGGTACGATGGCCTCTGTGCTGTCTTCGCTCTGCATATGCCCCTGGTTAAACTGGGCTCTGTTTTGTTGCTGATACCAAAGGTTTGACTGTCCGTCTACTTAAACAGAACTTAAACCTGCAGGGCTGCACTCACAAGGGGAGTCAGACAGCACAGTGCACCTACAGCACTTGGCTGTCATCAACCCCGGGGAGTCCCTGAGACCGGGACCAGCTGTGTGCAGACAGCACGCACTAAGGAACCTTGCCGCACAGCCAGCGTGCAAACCAGGCTTTGGCCATCCCCGTTGGCCATCCCTGTTGGCCATCCCCGAAGAGTTAGGAATGTAGTATGTCAGCAGCATAGGCCCAGGAGATCCACAAGTTAGTTTCCTTTGCAGTTTTTTCTCACTGCTACAGGAACCCACCCCTCCACCCGTAGACCAAGAGTTGTGCCATGTGGTCTCTAAGGTTCAAGTGGGCCACCTAGCAGCACCACTTTGACCTGAGCAAAGAGCTGCTGGTGTCAGCTATAGAGCCCAGACACAAAATGATGAAAGCACGCCTCTAGGGACTGCTGGTCGGGAACCCATGTGAACTGTGCCCCAGACGTTCACAGGTGCTCAGGCCAAAACGGGGAACATAGACATGAGCAGGCACACAGATAAAGCACATACAAGATGGGAACATGTTTGACCTGGCAACTTGCTTTAGGCCTTGGTAAGCCAAGCCGAGTTCTCCATCTTCATTCAAATATCCCCAATCCTCAGTCTGGCTAGAAATGAAGTACAGAGAAAGAGTTGTCCGGTGGAGAGGAGGAGAGGCATTCAGAGAGACTGGGAAGCTTACAGCCAAGCCTTGGGGTCAAGAAAAGGGTTCAGACTGTGGGCTGTTTCTCATGATCTGGCTCTCAAACTCTAGGTGCTAGCAGGCAGTACCCTACCCTCTCTGAGTTCCCAGGTTTCAGGTAGTGCCTGAGAAAGGGGTTCACTGTGGTCTCAGAGATCCACCAATAGCTGCAGATCAGCTACACACTGCCAAAGACAGCAAAAAGCTGTACTTGTTCTGGTAACTACAAACAAGACAGCCATACAATAGCCCAGGCTAGGCCATCTCACATTCCCCATGCTTCCTTCTATCTGAAAGAGTTGAAAGAAAGGGAGAAGTATAAAAAGACAGGTTTAGAGGAGAATACACCAAGTGTGTGTGTGTGTGTGTGTGTGTGTGTGTGTGTATGCTTAAAGTTGACTACTACAAATTTACAGGCTGAGAACTGAATGATGTCTTCCCTTGGTATAGGTTACACACTATATCTCTGTCCAGTCAACCTGTGAAACCAGGTCCCTGGTATCTTCTGTTGGTTGTGTGTTCTGCCTGATGTCAGCCAAGGTAGCTTCTGAAGGTCATTGTGCTCAATGCCCTCCTGCCCCCCAAGTCCTGAGCAAAGGCATCCTTAAAGGCCAGATGGAGGGCATGAATCATGTGCAGGAATTAGTCCACACTGACTAATAGAAAGGCCACTCAGCCCATCCCAGAACTCAGACAGCAAACTGAACAACCCCGATCACCAGCTACTATTGTGCCCTGTCATGTTTTGGATAAAGTTCAGAGGCTGAAAATATCCATTTCAGATCCTTCCAGAGCTAGCCTGTAGCAGAAGGTCTCCATACCTACATTGCTTATACAGTCTTCTTCTTTAGCTGGTTGCCTACTAGCTCAAGTGGTGGTGCATCAACTGCCACTCTGAAAGTCCAGTGGGCGGGAGTTAGTTAATGCACTTCTGGGACCTTTCTATGGCTCTGTTCCTAAGGCCAACCTCTTAAGTGTTAGAAACTCCTGGACATGTGGCAGGGCAGTAAGGAAGACTATTGCCAACATTGTGGTGCCAGTTTTGAATGCCGATTATTTTGATGAACACTCCTATCCAAGCCTTCTGCCTGGCAAATGCCTGGAGCTTTACCATTATGGTAGTTTGAATGAGAATGACCTCCATAAGCTTATACGTTTGAATACTTGGTTCCCAGTTGGTGGAACTGTTATGGAAGGACTATGAGGGGGTGGGGCTTTGCTGGAGGAGGTGTTACTGAGAATGGGCTTTGAGGTTTCAAAGGAATTCACCATTCTCGCCCCGCCCCCCACCTTGTGCTTCTAGATCAAGATGTAGGATCTCAGCTATTGCTCTAGGACCATGCTGTCATGTTCTCCCACCACGGTGGCCATGGACTCTTAACTATTAAACTGTAAGCCTCAAAGAAACTTTTTCCTTTTAATGGCCTGGGTCATGGTGTCTTATCACAGCAATAGAAAAGTAACTAAGCCAACCAGATATTGCTTTCTCTTCCTGTGTCAACCAGCAGTTAGGTGTGCTGGGAAAGCTATATGCCCCAGAAAATCCCTAAGGACCCAAGACTGTGTTGAGCAGGAGCTGATATCTTCTCTTCTTGTTCTCAGATGTTAAGGCTTGCATCAACCAAAAGTCCTTTGTAGCAATGCTTTACCCCAAAGGAGGCCCCTGTGCTGCAGGAGTTCTTGGAAGTACCCAGTTGGAAGTTCTGGCACCCAGCTGCACACCCAGGTTTCTCCCAGTCTTTATCCGAAGCCTCCCTTGCCTTGCTGGCTGGACATTAGCTCCTGGGAAGGACTGCTAGGTTTGAGAATTCTACCTCACACCTGTAGTTCTCCAACCTTCCAGAGTGGCACATGGGTGATGCCTGGACATACCTCCTGGAAGTTAGCATCAGCCCTTATGTTACAAGTTTCACAGGGCAATAGAAATCTGAATTCTGCCACATGCTGGGTATCATAGACTCTGGTAAAACATAAATGTCTAGCTCAGACACTCCACATTTGAAAATAGGGTTGTGAGTAAATTGAAAACTAGTGAACCTTTGCTCCTAGGTGAAAGAGGCCCGAAGTTCCCCATTACCCTGTGCTAAGGAGTGTAACTGGGAAGGTTGTGACATCTGTTGGATGAGGGGAAACCCCAATCAGCGTGGCTTCAGGAAATCAACAGATATTCATGGAGCTCTCTCTCTGCACAAGCCTGCTAAACACAGAAATATACGAGGCCCTGCCTCTCTCTCTGGAGTCCCGCGGGGAATGGATGCTCATCGACATTCTCCAGGCCTGATTCTTCGACAGGCTAACACAGTGAACTGGATGGCCTCACAAGTATTTAGCTGTAGAGGTCCTGCAACAGAAATGGTCTCAGAGGGAAGATGTGCTTCCCTCTGCAAACCTTGGAAAAAAGGACCAAGCATCTATACCCTGTCATATGTCCAGCCATTTCGGGTCTGGTCAGTTCCTTGACTGTAGGAAGATTCCTGAGGGTTCTGTGGGTATTTATTTATCTAGCCTACACTGCATTTTCTCTCAGCAGCCCAGGATCTTTGCTGGGGGCCCAGAGAAGTGAACCAGGGGCACAGGCATAGAGAGGGAAAGAGGCCACATGTGGGGGGCTGCCCTCAGAACTAGGCTATGCACTGTGCAGGCATGCGCAAAGAAAACCCCACCTGCGTTTGTCTTTCCGAAAACCAGCCAAAGGCAATAATAATGCTTTTCTGTGCTGGGGCCTCCTGCTGTTTCCTGGGTCCCAAGGATAGATCCAAGAACACACCGTGGAGTTCTACAGGCCTGGCTTTGATGGAAGTGTTCCGAAGGGGTCAGAGGAGCACAGCTTGAAGCTAGACTTAAGCTGCACTGCAGCCATACTCAGTGCCCAAGTCCTAACCCAGCTTTGTGACCTGGAGGGCCTGAGCAGGGGAGGCAGCAGCTTTTCACCCAGTCCACAGCCCATTGTCCTCTCAAAGTTGGGTGGAAGAGGGTGACAGATGCCAGGCCCTAAGCGTGACTTCCACAGCAGTTACGTTTCCTTAGCTCTTCCACAGGCAGAGTGGTCAGAACGAAGCTGGCTGCCCCTGACTCCCAAGATGGAAGTGTGAGCTTGCAGAAGCAGGAGGGGGTGCTCCACAGTCTGAGAGCTCTGGCCAGAGCAGCCCTCCACACTGCTTTCCTGCATGCTCGCAGTGCGGGGAAGACAGCAGAGGGAAGCTCTCTGCAGATCTTGACAGGCCATGAAACTCAGCAAGCGGAAGGGTATGAACCCGAGGGACCACAGATGCTTGGAGGGACTGTCCCTGGGACTAGTTAGTACATCAGGAATCTTAGAAGTCTAGCCCAAACTTAGGATATGTACACATTTTCTAGGTATAGATTTCATCAAAATTCTAAAGGGACCCACACCACTTGACCAAACATGCAAGACATGGTTCATACGTATGTAAAGAACAACAGGCCAACCACAGGAACCACACAGCAAAGTTATCTTCAGAGCCCCCTTCTCATAGTAGGGTCCCTGTCTGGGCTCCCCAGAATCACAGCCCTACTTCCCTTCCCTAACAGTCCAACTGCTTCCCCACTTAGTGCTTGGATTTGTAGTAAACACAAAAGTTTCTCAAAGCTGAGGTTGGAACAAAGCTGAAAAAGACAAATTTTATGGTGCCTGATGTGGCAGATACTGGGGACCTGTGTCCCCACACCCTCCCCCTCTTCGCAGCCATACTTTTCTTACTCGGCTTCTCAGCTCTTCCTGTTGCTGGCTGAGCTTTCTGAGCATGGGGCTATTCTAAGATATAGTAAAGGCTATTTTTGCCTTATCACCTCCATTGTTATTGCAGGATAATCAAAATCCGGAGCATTAAGCAGCCCCTGGAAAGACCTAGATGGAGGGCTAGTCTCCTGACGGCTGCAGGAAAGAACAGAGAGGGCTGGGAGCAGTTTCGGCTCTGGAGATGGGAGTGATAAGCTGCCGGCTTGCTTTCTAATTCAACACCACCTGTGAGGCTTTCTCTAGCCGTCTCTGCTTATCTTCCACCCGAGATAATTTAAGACGATGCAGACTTTAGCGTAGGGAGTCACCTTCATTGCCTCCTTTCTTTTTTAGGGAGACTTGGGGGTTGGCTGCATATCTCCCCCCCCCCCCAGGTTTCCCATGCAGGGGACAGAGGAGGGAGGGAAGCTGTGCAGCCTGGAAGCCAGCCTTCCTTGTTTCTACCTTGGTTCAGCTATAGGCCAGCTGTGTGCCCGAAACACACACAGCTTCAATCCTTTTGGGTTGAGGAAACTGAGGCCTCATCTGGAGCAGCACGTCTGCTGCAAGTCCGAAGCATTTAAGTGCTTCAGAGGGGGCCGACTCAGGCATCACCTTCTGGGGCCTTCGGAAGAGCTCACTGCTTCCAACAACTTTAAACAAATGCTTTCCTCTGGCAGGCTTCCCAGGGCCTTCTCTTTCAACAAATGATTCTCTAATGTTGGGTAGATGGCCAGTTCCTGGGGAACAGGCTGTGTGACACGCTAGGCTGGACAATGACCCCTGCTGTCCCCAGTCCTGTCACCTTCTCCAGGTACAGCTCAGAGGTGGGCCCTACCTGTTTGTCTGGCAGACCCCGTGATAGGCCTCAATAGCATCTTCCTGGTCCACATGCTTTTCACTGTTGGGCCAACTTGTTCTGGCATTGATGTTCGGCTCCTAGAAGACCCCAAATTAAAACAAACAACACTCTGGTTGTACAACTTCTAGGAAAGAGCTTTCTAATATGGAAGTGTATCAATGTCTTTTTAGGGAAAAGAGGCAGACCTAGAGAAATAGATAACTGCTGTTAAATACAGACAGGGAACAGCTTCAAAAGGACATCTTGGGTGGAAGGACACACAGCCTTCGCAAGGCTTGGCTATGAGGCACAGGGGCAAGCATGGGGGGGGGGGCAAGCATCAGAGGACATGATTCAAGCCTTATAACTGAAATTCTTTATCCCTCAAGCCACACCCAGGGCCTGTATCTAGAGTGGCCTAGCCTGGTAGAGCCCATTGGATGGCCCAGGTAAACTCTAATCCCTCTCTCTCACTGGACAATCTGTCCTGGAAGGAAGACCATCAGAAACAACCAGGAAGACCACCTGTAAAGGCCAATAGAGAAATCTTCCCAGAGACAAAAATTAAGAGACAGGGCACGAAAACCAGCCCTGAGATTGTCTATCTGTGTTGTGCTTCTTTTGAACATTTTGTTTAAAAAGTTTTGTTTTGTTTTGTTTTTAAATCAAAGCATGCTGTACATGTGGGTGCAGTACCTCTGGAGGCCAGAAGATGGCATCAGAGCCACATGGGGATGGATTTATAGACAGTTGTGTGTGTCAGGAGCTGAACTCAGGTCCTCTTCAAGATCAGAGAAGTTCCTGTATCTGCTGAGCCATCTCTCCAGTCCCCTAGATCATTTTCTTAAACCCAGTAGATTCTAAACATTTCTAGCTGCCCCTCTTGCAAAAGGTCATGAAGAAAGGGCACTAACCCCTTGTGCTGCTTTCTGAGACCCCCAAGATAGCAGTCCTGTCCTTCAGGTTT
Organism: Micromys minutus; assembly: GCF_963924665.1. Lineage (NCBI taxonomy): Eukaryota > Metazoa > Chordata > Mammalia > Rodentia > Muridae > Micromys > Micromys minutus. The sequence goes on along the minus strand of NC_137977.1, from coordinate 59,253,183 downwards.
AAGACCTCCATGAGGAAAGACACACAAACCCACAAGCCTAATGGCTCAGTGTCACTCCAACAAGCCCAGCTATGGCTGCAGCCTCCTTACCATGTTCTTGCCAGACAGTCGGCGCTGGTCAGCATTCATAATCTGGGTCCTGAGGATCAACACCTCCTCTTTGCGGACCTCGAGCTCCTCACTGGCCAGCTTGAGCTGGTTCAGTAGGAGGCTGTAGCTGTCCGGGGAGCTGTGAGTGGAGTTATCCTGCATGGCTTGGTCAGCCACAGCCTTCCGCAGCTCGTTCAAATCATTCTTCAGCTTCTTGTTCTCTGACTCAAGCTCTTGTCTCTGCAAGACAGCCAAGAGGCACACCTCGATGCTCTGCTGGATCGGCAGTTAGAGCTAGAAACTCATTACCCCACGTTCTGAGAGACATGCTTCTGACGCACTGGGTCTACAGCATTCACCCAGGATGCAATGCATGTTTTGAGCACATTTAACCACGAAATTCTTCTTTGTGGAAATGCTGTGCTGAGAGCCACGTGTGCATGCGTGTGGGTGTGTGCTCGCACACGCGTGTACATGTATGAAACGTACATATGTAGTGCTGGAGAGCAAAGCTATGCCCAGCCTCAAGTTCAAAGTTGTAAACAACATGCTGCTAATAACAGGACTTCCTAAAACTTCTGTGTGGTCATTTGGTTTGTGACTTTCTAAAAACTTTTAATAAAGTGATATGTTTGTCAGAGTCCCAGGATGACGGAGCCAACTCCAGTGGGCAGAATCTGTATGAGCTAAGTGAGAAAGCCAGGGCAGATCCAGCTGAAGGACCAGAGCTACTCAAGTTCCTGAGCCAGGATGCCAACACGTATAAGATGAACAGATGTTGAAGGCATTCAGCTAAATGCTGTGCGTGGTCACAAGAAGATAAATGCCTCAACTCCACAGTAGGAGGCATCGAGACGGTGCACAGAGACAGGAAGTAGAATGGTGTCTGTGTGGGGCTGTGGGAGGGAGGAGCAGAGTCTTCAGTAGAGACAGGCTTCAGAAGATGAATTACGGGGCTGAGCGGCAGTGCGCTGCTCACACACCATGAATGTATCCTCCGTTACTGACCCTCGTATACACTTGAAATAGCGAGCATGGTAAATTTTGTGCTGTATATATTTTACCATAGTGGAAAAAAGTTGGGAGGGAGAAGAGACAGAAATGACTCAATGTCTTTCTGTGCAATGGTCATTAGCAAATTAATAACAGTTTCCTGTTAGTGACCAGCGGACTGTTGAAACGGCCTCACTGTGAAGTCTTTGGGAGGAAAGGGTCTGGTCTGATAGCTCTTCCCTCTTCCTGGTGGCCTGAAGTCTCCACTGTTCTGTTTTGTCCTCTTCCTGCCATGTCAGCCATCCCTCTGCCTTACATCTGGATATTATTTCAAAGTGATTCTATTCCTGGGGCCACATTTTATTTTAACTGGACGTGTATCACGTAGGAAAGCATGCGTTCTTTTTGTATAAACACAAACTCCTTTGTTTTACAGATGAAGATGTGAGGGTGTAGAAATGGAGCCACTTGCTTATCGCTCTGCTGAGAACAGGCTGGAAGCTTAGGACCCGGTTTCCTGAAGCCCATCCACCTATGTTCCTGTCAGAGGACAGATGGCTTACCTTCAGACTATTGTAGGCTATATCTGCATCCTGGTCCACATCTATTCCATTGTTTTGTTGTTCTACCTGCACAGAAGAACAGAAAGGTGAGCACAGAACACAGGCATCACGCTCTGCAGACATTTCTAAGAGCCAAACTTCCTCAGTCTGCTTTTGCACAAAGAACTGGCAACCTCCACTTCCTCCAAAGAGAAGCCCAGTACTTTGGCTACCATGAATCCCCCCCATAAACAACTCCTCCCTGCCCCCACGCTATCACATGGTCCTCACAGGTGCTGACAGGTAGAAGATATATCACAAACACCACATCAAGGGTTAAATGATACAACCTTAGTATCCATAAGTCCTAAATTCTCCCTGTGTATGTGACCTCCCTTGGGAACACAGTCTTAGGAGATGTAGTGAAGTGAGTCCTAATGCTTTAAGAGGAAAGAGCACACAGACAAGATGACAGACAAGATGGACATATTAACGTTGAGGTGTGATTGGAGTCAGCTTCAAGTCAGGAATACCAAAAGCCAAGAGAAAGTCATGGGACAGTTTTCCCCACTGCCTGCAGGGGACAGTCACATCAAAACCTTCACTTTGAACTTCTGGCCTCTGGAAGATCAAATTTTTGTTAATAAGTAATTGGATTGAAAATATTTTGTTTTAGCATCCCCAAGAGTTATACAACCTAAATATTAATGTTATTCCCATGGTCTTTTTTTTTTTTTTTTTTTTTTTTGTGGTGTGCACTCATGAGGTAATTCAAAGCAGCTTTTAGCAGCTGGCTCATAGTAGGTATACAGTGCATACAACAGACTTCAGAATGCCAAAGCTGGTGGCTCTGGGTAGCGGTAACTGGAATAACAAGTCTACCAGGACTCGGGTCAGCTGTGGACCTCTGATTATATGGGCAGTCCTTAGCGTTGAACTGGGGTCACAAACAACTTCCTAATTGCCTGGAATGAGTTTAAGGGGAGACATCCCTGAAGAACATGGGTCTTTAGAACTAAGCCCTAATGGGGCATTTAACGAGATTGTCTAAGTCCCCGCAACCTGAAGTCCAGGTAAAGCTGTCATTGCCATGGTGGGCCAGGGTGTCTGAGTTTAGAGTGAGCATCTTCTGCAGCCTCTGCCAGATGAAGGACATGCATGGTTGCTGCATAGCTTCCTGCAATGTAAGCTGGAAGAGCCCTGCCTAGATACCAATGTTTGCCTTGTATCCTTCTACCACATGAGACTGACCGAGTCAGCACTCCTGCTGCTAGGTAACTGGCTTGTGCTTGAGTTCTGTGTGGCACAGACACAACCCCTCTAAATGTTGAGTACATCAGACCCTCGGGGTAAGAGGACCACATACTCGTACTTGAAGGGCTGTGCTATCATGTTTCTAAGTCTGCTGGGATCACCGAGGGGCCAAGGCTAGGTAGGGGAAAAGGAACTGGATAGATGGGAGCAGTCTGGCTGGCAGGCACAGAGGGCCCGCTCTCATGGTGGCTTAGTCACTCTGCAAGGACGGAACACTCACAGGCACCCACTCAGACTGTATCGACTGTAAGGCCTCTAAGGCGGGGACCTGGGGCTACATCACTCTAAGTGGCTTAAGATTCCTTCTGGAATGAAAGGAAGACTCAGAAACCTTATCATCTGCATGCTTAACCTCAGGGCATGATAGAGAATCTCACATTATTACCCTCTCCCCTGTCGTGGGCAACAACACACAGGACAGAGCCTACAGTTCTTACTTGGGGATTATATTTTGAGATTTTCCCTTTTACATGGTATCCAGACAGGCCAATTCTGAAGGCAACCTTCCAAAGCAATTTGGCATTTCTGAAATGCGGAATCATGTCTGTAGGCGCGGGAGAGTATATAAAACTTCTGTGCCAGGCGTATCTAATGCCATCCACACAGACCGTCCATGACTTACCATGGTTGACTTAAAATCCCTTGACTTTAGATGGCATAAGGGCAACCAGCATGCACCAGGAACTGTCCTTCATTTTGAACTTTGACCTTTCCCCAGGAAAGTGATTTGCAATCCAAGCTTCACCAGTGGCACAGAGCAGTGGTAGCTCTCTATTGTCCCTAGTGATCATGGTGGTGAACTACCAACACCCTAAGGATGCAATGTTGCTAAGTTAGGGTGCCTGGAAGGCTGGGGGACCAAATAACATTTTAATGATGTGCATTTTCAACATAAAATAGGGCTTTGGGGAATACAACTCAAAGAGGATCTGTCTAGTATTTGATTTGTGTTTGTCTATCAGGATAGCTTTTCCTTATGACTGGAAGTCATTTATTTACCCAATGCCTTCACTGTTCACTCTTAACTAATCCGCCTGGAGACTTCACACCACCAAGATTTACCGTTTCACTTATGCTTATTAAACAAGACAAGACAAAACAAACAACACCCTGCCCCAGGCTCTGATAGCAAGCCACCCCAGAGTCTGCAGCACATCAGAATGGAAAGGGAAGAAAGGTGTTAGGAAAGAGGAGTCTAGGTCCAGGATGGGGGTCATGGGGTCATGGAAGGAGGAGGAGGGGGAGGAAGAGGAAGAAAGGGGGGGAGAGTCAAATCCCACAATCTTCAGCTTAGGCTTGAGAACAGATCTGCTAGTGATATGACTCAGAACTGGACTAAAATCCCAGGAGAAGTGTTCCTCACAACTTCAAAGCAAGAGAAAGCGGTTCTTATCCCCTGACAGCTCTCTGCTGTGGCAGAGCCGATAGGTTTGTGATCAATGGCATTCAAAGCCACACTGCAATATTATTTTTTATTCTGCACCTGAGCTACGTTTGCTACACCAAAGCGGATTTAAATCCCCAATGGCTGTTTGTCTCCTGCATTTTTACCTGTCTTAAAAAGAAGAAACTATACATCGTGACTATGTATGTGTGCGTGTGTGTGCATGTATGTGCATGTGTGTGTCTGTTGTGGCTTGCCAAGGCTGTGGTGTTTGTGTGAGAACCAGAGGACAACTTGCAGGAATTAGTTCTCTTTCCATCATGTGTATATCCCTCGGATCAAACTCAGGCCAGCACGCTTGGCAGCGAGAGCCTTCATGGATACTGAGGGACATCTTGCTGGTTCTATGTTCTTTGGTAACGCCCACTTTGTATTCTTGCTGTGAGCCTGATACTGGCACAGTTCTGTGTGTATAGCTTAGGTTTCCCAAAAGCCCTTGAGACAAAGACATTATTTTTAGGTGTAAAGTTTCAAGAAGCAAGAGGTAAGGATGTCTTCAGTTGTGATGACGGAAAGACACAACCGTAGGTAAGAAGGGTCTACCTCCGACTCTCAGCCAGGTGACTGAGCTCACGTTAGATTCCAGGTACCAAAGGGTGGTAGGCTTTTTCTGCTAAATTTGACTTCTGCTGCATTATTTTCTCTGTGCCTGATGCGAGTCCTCCGGGCACAAGCTCCCACAGACTGCCCACTGCTTCCCAGTGGACATCCTTTGCCCTGGGACACTCAGGAAGCCTGCACAGAGGCAGTGGGGTGAGACCTTCACAGGAGGGATCAATTTGATTCCAACAAGAGGAAGCCCCGGAGCCCAACACCACTGAGACCCCACGGGCTCACGGAGCTGTCACGCACCTGCACTTTCCTGTTGTCCTGTTGTTCCTTTTCTAGCTGCACCTGCAGCTTCTTCCTCTCCTGCTCTAGTTCCCGCACTCTCTTCTGCAGCTTCAAGAAGACGGTCATGTCCATGGCTGCCTTCTCTACGCCGATCTCCTGTGAGGGAAGAGGGGTGCCCAGAAGGTGGTTTTCACAGCACAGATGCTCCAGGAAACACCAGGCCTCGCTGCCCACCTCTGTACCAGCCATCTGTCTCCTTGCTCCTCTCCGACACCAATCCTTGCCTCCAACACGGAGCCAGTGCCAAAATCACTAGTTTTTCCCATAGGAAAGCTGGTGCTGCCGGCTTATTCTCTGCCGTAACCTCTGCCTCAGCCATTTATGTTCCTCCTGTGTGAGCCACTTAAAATGACCAACCACATGTTCTAAGAACAAATGCGAACAGTGGGCAATGTATATGATATTTATTAGCAGGCACATATTATTAGCCTGTTTTGACATGTTGGAAGCATGATGATGTTCTACCTCATGTAAAGAGCACAGCTCAGGGTCAGCCTCGCTGCCTGTGAGCCACAGAGCTGTGGGAATGATAGTGCCCTATCTACATGGAAACGGCATCTGCACAGATGCTGCGCCGTACGTCTGACAGCAAGTTCGCTGCACCGACATCTGTCAGTGAGTTCACAGCAGCCCAGTGATCCTGTCAACATCTGTGCCCTGGACCCTGAGCCACCACCGACTTAATAGTATATCTCCGTGGGGCAGTTCCATGCTGGCAATCAAATGTCCTCCACAGGGCAACTGCTAACAGTTGCCCCAGACTTACCTCCACCTGCTGAAGGGCATCCTCAGTGTCTCCGATTTCTGAAGTGGAAATGGAGGGGTAATTGGAGTCAGATTCTAAGCTACTTTGATTTGATGGGTTCTTCCTGTGGCCCGGAGTTTGCTGCTCAAGGAGAAAAAAAAATGTGACAACTCATAACCAGCTCATATTGATGCAAAGTAAGTTCTCAAGGAGCCCTGGAGATCGGCCACTGCTTCTCTTGTCAACAGATGTGGGGAGTGCCGCTTCTTAGAACAGTGGGTGGACAGTTATACACATGTACGCCAGGCAAATACTCCACCCGTGCTACAACCTCTAACACCCAGAAAGCGAGGAGAGAACAGCCTTTTACTCAAGCTGTGCCCCTGGACTGCACACTGTACCTTCTCCATGCTCTTGGAAGGAATCTTTTCTGCAACCCTACCCCGTACAGCCTCTCCTTCCACCCCATTCTGCTCGTGAAAATGATAGTAATTAGAAATAGAGCGTACCTTCCATGACATTCGTTTAAAAAGACCTTTCGGCTTATTTATTTATTTATTTTTTGGCAGCTGGTTTGTCTTTAGAGTGAAAGCCGAGCTTGGTGGAATTTATAGATTTCTATTTCAGTTCCTATTCAGATTCCTTTCCTGGTTTCCATGCAACTAACTCACTGATGTTGAATATGTATGTCGGGAGGGAGGATTCATATGGGTAAAGAAGAATGTCGGATCCTGAAATGTCACAGAAATATCTCGTATTTTGTCAGAGACTAGGAGACCCAATCAGGTTCCCAGGGTCTCTGCTCCACATGGACCAATGCAGCTGAGGTCAGAGCCTACCACACCACTGTCTCAACAGTGGAATTTTCTAGAACAAGGAGCAGATGACAATATACACATACAGGAAAATAACTCTGAACCTCCCAAGATCTCAATAAGACCTCAGCTTTCAGAAAGAGTATCCTCAGGAAGTGACCACTAGCTGGCAGCTTCCTGACCACAGAGTTCACGTAGGAAGGGAAGATCAAGTGGTCCTCACCCCCACTCCTGTTTACTGAGCATGGCAGTGCCAGAGGGCAAGGGTTATACAGCCATGTCTAACAGGGCAGAAAGGAAAGCCATTGCCACTGGGGATCAGAGCTGCCTCCCTTTAGGATCGTCACCTCATCCCGAAGGTTCTCATATCTCTGCTCCAGCTGGGAGTACTCCTTCACGAGGTTCTGGTACCTGGACCGCTCCTCCTCCAGTTCCTTCTTCATCAGGAGGTTTTCCTCCACGGAGCTCTGTGAAGATTCAGCTGGAAAGCAGGCATGGGAAGCTGGGTTTCAGCATCGGAGGGGATCCTCAAATGCGCATGCCCTGCTAGCAGTCTGACTAATCCCTTGTGGAGAGGCTGCCCACCACAGGCTGGTCCCAGAAGCTGTGGGGGTGTCTCTCATACTTCTCACCTACTGTGGAGTTGAGGAGGGGCTCATTACTCTGAACCAAGGGTTCAGACAGGAAGATGAGTGACCCCACTCTCAGGAAGGCAGGGAGAGAGACTCTTGGTACACACGAGCACGCCCACCCAGTCCACGTGCCCGCCTCTCTTGTGGCAGCCAGCATTAAGAACTATTGGCAGTATTTCCAGCCGAACCATTCTCATTGTAATCCTTATCTTTCAGGTCCTTGGAGATCAGACCAGAGGTGATATAAGGAGAATTGGCTAAGGAACCGAAGAGATTCTGATGGTCTTTTTTTCCCTTGCCAACCTTGTATCCATAGTAACAGAAAGAAAGTGGTTTTTTTTTTTTATTTTTTTAAAATAAAGGGCAATTTGAAAGCAGCCTGTATTTTCACAAGATCTCTGGTGGGGACTGTGGCATTATGGTGTTTGGCTTCCCGGTGAGATGGGCGAGGACTGCAAAGGTGGGAGAGGACCTGGTTACCACCGAACAGACAAGAACAGGATTTATGTGCTCCATTGTGAGACACAGGGTGGGTGGCAGCTTGGAAGCTGAGGGGCACTCGAGAGAGGCTCAATCTAGGAACAGATTAAAGAGCCTGTCTTTCAGCAGACACTGCAGTGACCATCTGATAGGGCACACAGTGACAAGGATGCGCAGGACAACTGAAAAACAGCCATGGGTACTACTGTGCCGAGTGCCAGCTTAGGAACTTCAGCCGTGTATCTCGCTCCCACCAGCCCTGTCTTTCCTGCCCATTTTTCAGAGCTGTGCATAGCAGCGTCATGCTTTGAACACAGGTCTTCAGATACAAACTCCCATGAATGGCTTCGCACATGAAGGACGAGTTTTCCCTTTCAATACCCTTTTCAAGCAAATGTTACAGCAGGATCCTAAAACCGACCTCGCTTTCCCCCAGCTCTCCCTTAGGAAGCTCTTCCTCCCCTGGCAGGCTTGGCGCTTACCTTTGGACTGACGCAGGATTTGGTTGTTAAGGTGTTCTTTTTCATCCTTCAAGAGAGCGTTTTCATGTTCCAGGTCTGCAACTCGCTGAAAGAGATCAATGGGTAAAATAAAACAAAACAAAAACCCAGGGGGGAAAAATCCTAACCACGTAGTGACAGAAGAGGAGGCTGCTTTGGAGGAGATGGTATTCTGGTGGATCATGGGTAAATGCTCTACTTAGGAAAACAGATTCACCCAAAGCTGCTCTCATTCTGAAGGGAAGTTATGGGGCGGGGGGGGGGGGAGAAAAGAATCCAAGTCCAACAAGATGAAATAGCTCAGACCACTTGTGGTCATCTAGGTCTCCTGTAGAGCCCTGAACTGTTTCCTTATTGAAGAACGCACAGCACAGAACCTTCCATGTTTGTGAGCCTGTTTGTCTCTCTTGCTGAATTGTGAACTGTCAAATCTGGGTCTTGGGAAAGCTAGAAGCTCACAATGGACACATCATCTTTGATTTTTGTCCTGCCTGCCCTTTCCTGCCTCCCTGGACCAGTGTTCCGGGTTCTGAGAGAGGGAGACACACGTGGTACTGACATTCAGATATCTAATTCCAATGTGTGGCTCCTGACAACACTGCCAAAAAAGGAAACATGAGGTGATGGAATTCTGGTGCGTCATTGGTTAATGCCCTACTTAAGAAAATCAGTTCAACCAAAGGCAAATATGATGGTATAAATAAATAAAGAAAGAAGGAAAAGGGGCAATATTAAAGAAGAACCCACGACTTCTGAAGAGAAAAAAATTGTGATTATAGAAATAAATATTTTTATTTTTAAAATCACAATATAGGTGAATAAATCATTAGTTAATATTAAGCATGAAATAATGGCCAAGTGACCTAGAAATCCTATTCCTAATTATAAACCCAAGAGGAATAAAATTCACCAAAAAACTTGTACAAAGGTGACTATAGTAACATTTCAGATGATAGTCAAAAAGTGGAAACAGCTAAATCTTAACGAATAGCCCGGTTGCTTTTAGTTGTCCTCAATGGCTAGATGTTAAGAGTCTAGTGCTGGGGGCTGGAGAGATGGCTCGGTGGTTAAGAGCACTGACTGACTGTTCTTCCAGAGGTCCTGAGTTCAATTCCCAGCAACCACATGGTGGCTCACAACCATCTGTAATGGGACCCGATGCCCTCTTCTGGTGTGTCTGAAGACAGCTACAGTGTACTCATATATAATAAATGTAAATACATTAAAAAAAGACTCTAGTGCTGAAGATACCATTCACTTGAGATGCAGGACATAGAAATGCCAACCTTTAACTGACCAGAGGACTCTCTTCTGCTGACTAACAGCAGATAATGCTAGAAGGTACTGTGGGACTGTTGAGGGGGTGGCTGTCACACATGGACCATACCTCACCCCTTAAGGTTACTCTCCACCCCCTTTTCTCATCTTTTATAGCACATGATGGATAATCTCAGAAGGACTTCCATCTCTACCTTCTGTTTTCTAGGAATGAGAAAAATAAATCCTCTTTGATCATTATTTTTGTTCCATTGTGTAGAATGATCTCTAACACACAGGCACTCAATTAATACCTGCCAAGTAAAGAACAATGACTTCTATCAGTCTGTGCAAGACCCGTAGCCCACAGAGATGAGTCAAAGCTCCTCCTGATAACTGTTAGCCTTTTCATGAAACCACAAATACTGAGCCAATGAGTACGAAACCCTGAGTATAGCAGTTCCAAGAATCTCTGAAGATTTAACACACGAGAACCCTGTACTCTCTCTAGACAGATCCTCCCGCTTCTGCTCAGCAACTTGCTTCTTGGTCATGATATTTTGTGCAGGAATAGAAACCCTGACTAAGACAGTAACCTTGAGAGCACATTCTGAATTAGGACTCATTGCCTCCATGTTTCCATGCCGAGGAGCCACCTCCTTTCCAAATAGCAAGGACACACAGAACAGCACAGCTGCCCGAAGGCAGCCAGAGAGGGATGCTGAGGCTTTAAGATGGAACAAAGTTAAGAGTTCTTGTGAGCTTCTCTGTGGAAAGGTTGAAGTCATGTCTCCCTTAGTATAAACTGATAGGCGGGGGTGTGAAAGGGGCAGCTCCACGCTCCGAGGACACAGAGACAGATTCCTCTCGTAGACCACAGCACCACCATGTGTTCTACCAGGTAAAATTGTCAGAGGTGGCAGCCCCAAGTGTCCCAGCCAGTTCCAGCCGGTTTCCAATACAGCATTTCTGCTGACAGAAACATCAGACCCATTAATTAAACATCTACCAGCAGCTGGCTCCATCCCTGGGCTTTGCTAGCTTCATCAATCTCACTCAAGGCAGAGAAAGAGCCTGCACCCGGCCAGAAGGAAACCAACGGTCTTAATATGCAGCACGTGCCCAGGCTGGAGATTGCCTCTGGTGGTCATTAAACCCCAGCTAGGCAGATCCTAGAATAGAAATCAGGGGCCATCCGTCCCTTGACTATTCCTCAAAGACTGCAATAGAAGGCTTCACAGACCCCACAGAAAGGAGAATGTCTGTTTCCCACTCCCTAAAAAGAGTGGTCCTCCCACTTGACCCTTCTATGCCAGTCTTTTGAGGTTGTTCACACAGGCATCTATTTGTTTGGAGTTAGAGAGGAGGGCCTTAACCGGGTACAGTGGTACACTTTTTTTTTTTTTTTTTTTTTTTTTTAATAATTCCAGCCTGTAGGAGGCAGAGGCAGGTATATCTGTGAGTCTGAGGCGAGCCTTGTCTACATAGCAAGTTCTAGGCCAGTCAGGGTTATAGAGTGAAACCTCATCTCAAAAGATGGTGTGGGGATCACGCTCCTATCTTTGCTTTGGATAGTCTTTGCTCCTGTCCAAGCTCCAGGTTTATTAAAATCCCTAGGCCAACAGGCTCCCACCCAGGTAACAGCCATTTTTAAAAGTGAGCAAGATGGTTTTTGCTGCTCTGTTTTGTTCTACCAAGGTAGTTTTCTTACAACAAACACTTACCTACCTTTGGATAGAAAAATCAGCTATTTTAGGTGCTCTGAGGCCCTGATTAAAAATATTTTGTGGGAAGCAGGGAAGGCAAATGAGAACTCATAGTTCTCAGCTGGGAGGAAGAACCTGAACAATGGAAGAGCCAGAGACCAAAGAGCAGGGCTGAAGTCTGCTACTCAGAAAACATACAAGATTGCATGTGTTGGCCGGTGTGAGTCCAGGAGCAATCTTAGAGATGATCAAGGCCATGTGTACATGCATATTTATGTGAACACATATACACCTACTCATAGGCACTGTGGCTGGTAGGGGTTCTTGCACACACCTGACAACAGGAGGGTTAGGGCCAGCATTGTCCCAATTTCAGAGCTTTTCTTCCAGCACTAACCAACACTGCCTTTCATTCCTCAGGTTCTCAATCCACATGACTCTATTCTGTCTGATGGACAGATACTGAATGTGTGGGCAATGAACTCTCTTCCTTCTAGCTGGGTCATGGTAGAGATGGGGAGGAGAACAGAGGTGTTCTTAACCCATAGACAGCCCTCCAATGGCACTGTGGGACTTTTCCTTCTTGGAAGATTTGCCTTGGGAGTTCAGAAGTCAGTAGCAGTAGAAGCAACCCTAGGTTCCCATTGCATGGACTTAAAAAAATCTTAAGAATGAGAGTGGGAAAGTTGGTTACAGCCAGCAAAGTAGACGCCCCCAAACAATCATGATGGCTATAGGTTGCTGACACTCTGGAACACTTCACCTCTTTTACTAAGGATTAGATCTGTAGTTTTCCTGGGAACTAACTCGAGGCTTTAAAAAAGATGAGCAAAGACAGATGCCAATTACTCTCCCAAGGGAGGCCACAAGGCTTGGCTAATGGTTCCAGCTCTATCAACGCTTGCTCAGGGAATAGACATTTGCTCTAAGACCCAAACACACAGCCATTTCTGAATTGGAGGGTGGCTTGCCTGTGGACTCAAGCTCTGAAAATCATGGAAATTTCCCCAGCATGAAGAAACATCTCCTACAGGTGCCCTGCCCACCAGCCCTGGTCCCGTCCTGCAGTCCATGCATACCTTTCTCAGCTCACCATTCTCCCTGTTGTGAGCATCCTCTAGGACCCTGCGCTCCGACTGAGCCTTCTCTAGTTCAGAGCGCAGGCTCTGCACCTCCTCCTGCAGCTGAAGATTGGTATCAGCCTCCTGGTTCTTCTGGTAATGTGCCAGCTCCTTCTTCAGCTTCGCCACCTCCATGGCATGGGTGGAGGTGGCTGTGGACAACTGCTCTGACAGAGTCTTGAACTCTTTGTTCTGTAGGGAGCATCAGCAGATGGGGTGGGTGTGGGGGTAATAAAGAAGAAAAAGAGGGGGTTATCAAGCCAGGAAAGATCATGAAGGCCACTAGAAGAAGACTTGTAGGGCAGAACTAAAGCTCAGAATCATGACATGCCAGCACAGGCACTCGAAGGGAATCCCCTAACACTTTAAACTCATGTGTGGACCTAGAATCAGAGGGAGAAACAAACGGCAGCGCTGACATTGAAACAGTCCATGGAAAGCACATGAACACTCACAGAGAAGGTTGCTGCTGCAGGGATAATGGAGCCAGCTTCTTGGATCTGCAGTTTTGCCCTCTTAGGACTCCCCACCCCTTCACATCAAGAGCTCATAGCCTTGGACTTACTGGCACAAAGAGCTGTAACCTAATCCCCTCCTCTGAGACAAAGGACCCCTTCAGTATCCCCTCTTTCAAGGAGGCCCTCCAAGGGGCTCCAGGGTCTCTCTTGCCACCTGTCAACACGGCTCACACAACTCTCACCGGAGAGATTGACATCTGGACAATGCTCTGTGGGCCCAATCAGCAGCCAGCTTATGTGTGCGGCAGGCCCTGAGATCCTACTACCAGAAGGAAGCTCATGAAAAGGATGGGCAGAAGTCGGGGCTGGGAGGATGGACAGGGAGGCTGAGAGGCAGAGTGCTCAGCAGGGAGAAGTGGGGCCGAGGAGGGAGAGCAGGCAGGCGGCACTGATTCATTGATCATTCTCCATTGCTGGGCTCCACAGCAACTCCAAGCAGAACAGAGCTGTCAGCTAAAATGCCAATAAGGAATCAATGACTAATTCACAGAGAAATGAAATCTCACATAAACTCTCAAAGAAACGCTGTTGGCACCTACATAGCAGCACATGGCTCACACGACCTTGCTTGCACATGCAAGGGATGTGTTCCTTGTGTGCGAGATTCCCCACTCTCTCTGCAAGCTCCAGCTCCAGCCTGTTCCTCCACATATCTGGGCTAGCTGTCAGCCTCACTGGAGAATCTAAAAGAAATCCAGTTAAGCAGCAACTATTTAGAAAGAGAAACGCCTGTGTGAATTGTTCACCAGGGGCTGGGTCTACACTGGAAGCAGAGGGTCCCTGCACAGGTGGAAGGTAGGTTACGGCTAGCTACTCTGTACTCATGTCTCCTCTGGGGTGTGGGTCAGGTCATATTGGTTGTCAGCTCTCCCCATGGCCTGGGCCATGTCAACAAGGGTAGAGAGGTGGCTGAGGAGGTGTCTGGATGGAACTGGTTGGACTATGAAGGAACATCCTGTGAGGCAGTGGATGCAGGCACATCCCACCTTGCTATGGTCAAATACATCACTTTGGAATGCAGATGTTTTCAGAGACCCAGCTTTCCTGATCCTGATGCTACCAGAGACCAGACTCAAACACTGGGGAAGAAGGTGTCTGCTGCTGCCAGGCCTGTGCCTGAGCTCACCTTATCCTTGGCCTTCTGTGTGTCTGATCCAGTTACTTGCTTGTCTGTGGCCCACTTCTTCCCATATAAAGTAGAGACGGGAGAAATTCCCATCTTAGAACATCATCATTGAGCCTTAGGGACAAAGTGCTTATCTGTCACTGGCCACACAGTCAGTGCTCAGTAACTGTCAGAGAGCCTCACTGGGCTGTGTTCTCATGGAGTCCCTTAGGCTGACTCACAGAAGCCTCTGCCTCTGCCAGTCCCAACCCCAACTCATACCACCCCCCATGCCATTCAAACAACCATTGCCTCTGGAGTCCCATGGCTGTCTGTCTTGTCTCTTAGACACAGGACCCTCACAAACAGACTTACTGTGGTTCCCAGTCAGAAGAGGGAAAATCATTCCAAGAATCATGGTCAAGTCAACACAGCCTACATCAGATGAGTACTTTGGGTGAGCACTATACCTCATTCATGCCTATTAACCTTACCCTCAACGAGGGTGACTGATAACCCTGAGTAGTTCCCAGCAGTGAAAACTGGGGTGTGGAAAAGTCCCTGAGCTGTAACTTTTTTCACACTGTTTTTCTAACATGTGTGGATGCCCTCAAGAATCACAAAATATGGACTAAGGTAGTATTTACTGAGTGGATATTAACTATCCCCAATCAAACTGATTTAAAGGCCACTGACTGAACTACTGATTTGTGTGATTTTTTTTCTAATAAAAATATTTAAACACAACCTTATATTCATGAGGGCCTAAGAACCTTAAGTTCTATTACCAAAAAACCTAAAAATCTGGCTATGTTGTTCTATCATACTGGCCAAGTTCTCTTATTTTAGTTGAACTATGTCATATAGTTCTAATGAAGCTAATACCAGGTTTCTGGGTTGGTCCCTGTTTCTGCTGCTGAAAGTTATTGTGAAGGACACCACAAAGGAGGTGGCTTGTGACATCAGAGTCCAGAAAACCACAAGAAAACTGTGTTAGCATCAGGGACAGCTCTGGGTTTCTTCCTGAGGGACTCTCATGTGTCCCTGTCCTCTGCTGACTGCATACAAGCTTGGTGTCAAAGGGAGCCTGCTCTCTGCAGCTGGGGTCCTCACCCTTAAGACATAAACTTGGGGTGCTCGTCTTCCCTGGCTTTGCCTTTCACTTTCCTCCCATGGTAGTGAGAGCACTCTCACCAGACTCCTGCCTCCTGTGGCTGAGACACCGCGTCCCATGTCTTGCCCTCCTAAGAAGTGACTTGGGAGGCTTCATCCCCAGCATCTCTGGCAATGCACATCTTTCCTTCTGGCTTAAAGATGGAAGAGAGCAGCTGCCTAGATCAGCTCTAGGAACCACAGGGAAAAAGACACTCAATTCCCAATAGCTGGTCTGTCTACCAAGGGATCTTCAGTGCCCATGGTAGTGTGTGTTTATGCCTCTCCCACCATGTGTGCCCATGCGTGCACTCAGTGATGTGTGCCCATGATTCTGCTGCTACTGGTGCCACACACTGCCCACCAGTTCCGAGGATATGAAACTTTTATGAGCATGACCTCAACTGGTGGAAGAGCCTGTCTTTGGACTGGAAAACATTCTTCACATGTCCCCCTGCCCCCACTGGGAATGATCTTGAAACTTAGCCAGAGGTGGCAAAGTCTATCTGAAAGCAGCTTCAGTTCCAGCCAGGCTACTTTCTGGCCATGTTCTGTGGTTGGTTACTTGTCCCTCTGTGCCCTTAGTGTACTCATGTTTCCGATGGGGGTGATAGTAATACTCATCCACAGGCTTGGTGAAGATCAGTGAGTTAATGTATGGGAACAGTGCCTGGCATGAAAACCACATGGGAATCAGTGTGAGAAAGATCTCACGTGTCACCTGATTACCCACTGCATACAGGAAGCCTCTCCCAGGGTGACAGCATCTGCCACTGCTCACAGATGTTTGCTGAGCAGAAAGCTTAAGGCAAGAACTTAGTTTAAAAATAGGCCTTTTGAATCTGCTTCTCTCTGATGTTCAAGCATGTGGGATGAGGAATACTGTGCTATTTTTATCCTCTGGAGTTGACCTCACACACCCACAAGGCCACTACTGAACACTATCTGAAACCAGGGCCAAGATGGCCTAGGCACACAGGTGCTCCTCCCTAGTAGGGACAGTGGCTTTAGTCTCCTTGTCCCTCTGGCCACACTGTGTCTAGAAAAGTGACTCAAATGGTCACTGGCATTGACCTGGCACTGGCAGCCCTGATAGAACAGTGGACACCATGGTACTTTGTGTTTTAGCAAACCTCTCCCCTGGTCACTGCCTCTCTGACTTGTGTGTTGGCTGACCAGGGTAGAAGTGAGCATCCCCGGCTCACACTGGGAGGGCTGACTTTTTATCCTGAGCATCTATACTAGATGATTTTGTGTATAAACTTGACACAAGAGTGGCCAGAGAGGAAGGAGCCTCAGTTGAGGAAATTCCTCCATGAGATCCAGCTGTAAGGCATTTTCTCAGCAATCAATGGAGGAGACACCCAATGGGTGGGGTCACCCCAGGGCTGGTTGTCCTGAGTTCTATAAGAAAGCAGCCAGTAAGTAGCATTTCTCCATGGCCTCTGCATCAACCCCTACATCCAGGTTCCTGCCCTGTCTGAGTTCCTGTCCTGACTCCCTTTGATGATGAATGGTGCCAAAATAAGCCTTTCCCTTCCCATTTTGATCATGGTGCTTCACCACAGCAATAGAACCCCAAGTAAGCATCTAAGTCAGTAACTCCCAGAGGCCATATATCCAGGCTACTGGTTCTTCCAGAAGCCTGGTCTCTGCCCAGAACAGGGAAGCAAAGTGTCCCATTGTCAGCTGTCTCCACACTGGGGCTCACGTGTAGGACAGCTTAGCCAAAAATCGGTTCATTGTACTGGGAATATGACTCAGCTGTCAGAATGCTTGCCCTGTAGCATGAAGCAGGAGTGAGCCGTAGCAGAGCACAAAGCTGAACCTGGTAGCCCACCCCTGTGCTTCCAGCATTTGGGCATATCATCAGAAAGATCAGAGGTTCATGGTCATTCTTGGCTGTAAATGGAGTTGCAGGCTAGCATGAACTACACGAAAGTCTATCTTTAAAAATAATACTGATTAAATAAAAAAAGACTCATCTATTTTCCTGCCCTCAGGTTATGAGAAGCTCCAAAAGTGCCTAGTATAGAATGGGTGCATTAAGATCAAGTGTCCCCCACTGCTATGGCTGGCCCCCACTGCCAGGTTTTTCTTTTCCTCACATCCACACCTTTCTCTCCTTGTTTTTTGGGAAGGCTGGTCCTGCTGCAGTGGGTCTCCTTTCCTCCCTGGGAGCCCCACTCAGTAGCAACAGCACACAGAACAGGACCAGCTTAATGGTGACGTTTGGGACTAAGAAGCCAGCACTGTCTTTATGCTAGCTGTAGGATGAGACCTGGGCACTGCTCAGATTTGAACATTTTATACCTGTGTGGCTTTGTCAAGATATTCGATGTCCCCAGCCCACCATCCATCAAAAATGATTCACAAAGTCATGTGATGATCATCTATTGTATGGATCACATGTGAGTGAACATAAAACAATCAACCACAGGCTTTGGGGTACTCAAAAAAAAAAAATCACAGTGGTATAAATGGAATTGCAGACTAGTTGGGATCATATGAGAATAGCTTTTTTAAAAAGTCAAGACCAAAATGACTTGTCTATTTCCTGCTCTGAGGTTATGAGAAGCTTCAAAATCTCCCTGGTACTAATATTTATTTTTATAGTACGGCATACAATCTGGGCCATGGTCCCTCCTACCTGAACCCTAACAGAATTTCTGACATATTCTGGCACTAAACAAAGATCTTCTGGGGTATGGAGGAGCAGATACTTGGACCACCTGACTGGTGTGAAACTATTTCCAAATTGTATTCTACCGGAGTCTACGTGACCCCGAAGGAGCCAGCATTCTACGCTCGCCTCAGATCCTTTCACAGAACTCTGCCCACAGTGGGCTTTAGCATTGACAAATTGCTTCTCCAGCTGGCTGATGTGTGAGGTTGCCAGTGCAGAGAGAGGTAAAAGCTTAAACAATGCAATACCAATGCCATATCAGACAGGATAGCAACATTTACCTCACAGGGCCTGTCATAAGCAAAGAGGGAAACACAATGAGGGTAACACAGGAAACCTTATTAAGTGCCAGACATTGCTGTGGCTGTACTGTACAGCCTCTGGAGGGGCAGGGCTACAGGACTTTTATTGCTCCATTAAAACTACCACGAAGTTGGTGGCTCAGAACAACGTAAGCTATTATACATTTCTGGAAGGAACTTCTAAAAATGGCCAGCAGAACTGTGGTTTTTTTGGAGACTCCTGGGGAGAACCTCCCCTTGTTATCTGCAGCTCCTAAAGGCAGCCTGAAGACTGGAGCGTGCGGCTCTGCATCCTGCTACTTAATTCTGTCTGCAGCGTTCTCCCATGAGCACGCTACGATCCATCCCATGGGGCCCACCTGGACAGCCCAAGGCCATCTTCCCATCCAGACATCCCTAACTTATGCACTCTTGCAGAGATGCTTTTGGTGTGTGAGAAAGCACATTTATAGATCCTGAAGGTTAGGGCCTGGTATCTTTGCTGGGGAGTGAAGCTATTCTGTGTACTACATTCAGTAACTATTCTTACTGACTGGGCAATGCCCCTGAAGCCTCTGGTACCTGCAGCTCCCTGAGAAAGCTTGGGGTCCTTCTCAAGCATGTCTCAGTATCCCACAAGCTTCAACAGCTGTGTAGCAAACTTCCGCCACTGACCTGGTCATCAATCTTCCGCTGTAGCTGGACAACTTTGTTCTCCATGCCCACGTTGAGGCGTTTCAGATGCTCTGCAGAGCGGGCCTCGATCTTAAGGGCCTTCAGCTCCTGCCTGGCCTTGAGTCTCCGGAAGGCGCACTGGATGACAATGGCTGCATTCCGTTGCTGCTGAAAATGTCTCCGTGCCATCCAGCCGCGGGCATACTTCTGGATGATGGTGGCTTTGTGCTCCGTGAGGACCTGGTCAGGACAAGGACACACAGCCTGTCGGCTTGCTCTGCGTGGCGAGCAGGTACAGCTTCTGTAACTACCTGGGGTTTGAAAGCTGGCCTGGCCTTGGGTTTAGGAGACCAAGCATAGGTGGTCTGTAACATCTGAGGATTTGATAGAAAGTTTTAGCTAGGTTCTGTAGACCACGTATGGGGACTGGCTGCCCAACTCTTGCATCTACCCTTATTTACTAGATAGGTGTGGTTGACTAGGGATGGCCCCCCATAGACTCATGTGTGTGAATGCTTGCTCAGCTTGGAGTAGCACTATTAGGAGGTGTGGCCCTGTTAGAGTAGGTGTGGCCTTGCAGAGGAAGTGTGTCCCTTTGGGGATGGGCTTTGAGGTCGCTTATATGCTCAGGCTCTGCCCAACACAGCACACAGTCCCCTTATGCTGCCTTCAGATCAAGATGCAGAACTCTTGGCTCCTCCGGCACCACATCTGCCTGCGTGCCATCGTACTTCCCACCACCGCTGAAACTGTAAGCCAGTTCCTTATTTTCCTTTGAAAAAGTTGCCTTGGCCATGGTGTCTTTTCACAGCAATGAAACAATAAGACAGAAGGAACTAAGAAGCTTAAAGTTTTAGGAAGCCTAACAGTTATTTCATTAGGAAGAGGCAGTGGCCCTGGTACAGGGGAGCTGGAAGGTGAAGTGAGATGCTCACAGCAGCTACTCACCTGGTGGTAGTTCCTGCGCACAAACATGGCCCTGGTGAAGGACTGGATGATGACTGCAGCCCTGCAGATCCTGAGGTAGGCTCGGTGGGCCCTCAGCATGCGGTACTGCTTCTGGAACACGATGGCTGCCCGGGTTCTCCGTAAGTGCTCAGCCAACCTGGAGTGGTGAGGAAGGAGCACAAGTGGCTTCAGGGGAAGGGAGCTGGTCTGCTGAGCTAGTCACAGAGTGAGCCCTTCCCTCTGTGGCCCTAGTTGGACCTCCCTACCCCCCAATCCACTGGACTGACTCATGTCACCTTTCCCAAATGCACTGATGCCTGGAGCGCTTGACATCTGGGTTGACAGCAAAGTCAGTTTCCCCTTGTGTTCCGACAGGTCTTTCTACCAGTGTTAGCCTCAGCCTAGATCTGACCCTCACACCAGACTGCTTCTTGCATAAGGTGCCCTCTGATGGTACCTGTATCATCCCCTGTTCTCTTGTTAAAATCTTATGTGCACTGGTGTTTTGCCTGCATGTGTGTCTGTGTGAGGGTGTCAGAAGCCTTGGAACTGGAGTTGTAGACTGGTGTGCACTGCCATGTAGCTGTTGGGAATAGAATCTGGATCCTCCGAGAGAGAAGTCAGTGGTCTTAACTGCTGAGCCATCTCTGCAGCCTAGTCAGTATCTTCTGTTCTTAAGGAATCACATTGCTGTCTGTCCGTCTGTCTCCACGAGCTCAGACATCCTTCAAACACCCTGCTAGTTCGGGACATGATAGTTCTGGACTAGAGCAAGTGTTTGCTGGACCAAAAGACAAAACCAAAACCAAACAAAACCCCTCCCCAGGACAGCAATGAGCCCTTGTGGTTTTATTTCCCACATACTTCTCCACCCACCTCAGTAAGAGAGAGCCAGATGGTCCCTTCCTACCCTTCTCTCCAAGAATGCCAACTGGTGGAGAGGACCCACGAAATCACTTAGCACAGCCCTGGAGAAGGAAGTGTCCCCCAGTGGCAGCCAGCATCTATGTGCTGAGCTTCAGGGTGCCCTAGTCCATCTGTCTGTCCTGTCCACGGGTCACATGCTCCCTGCTGGGAGAATGCAGCCTGCTGTTGCATGTTCACCACCAGGAAGCTCACGCTGGCGGCCTCTCCAGTGAGGGGCAGGGATTGCGAGGAACCCCTCAGGGTTGACCCTCCTGTCCTCTCATCTCCACAGCTTCTGCACCAGAGCCTGTCTTGTCCGTACAGAGGTGATGTAGCACGAGCCAGAGGTCTGGGGTGACCTGGGGTCTGCGTGCCTCTCGCTCGAGGAGGTGGGGCTGAGCGGCCACCTGAGAAACTGGCTCTGAGCCACAAGATCTCAGGGTGATTTCCATCATTTCTCCAAGGACAAAAGGAGAGAGCCCTGCTGTGAGGCAGGCAGGGTCTCATCTGAAAACCCATGGAAAGGCCTGGGAGGAGTTGACATCTTACACCTGCCTCAGCGGATAGGGGCTCTGCCATCCTACCATTCACCAGTCAGGCATCAGTTGGGCAGAGAGTGGTGAAAGTAGCTCCCTTTTCGAGGCACTGGGTAGGGAAGGTGGCCTGGCTAGCTCTACAGCAAGGTGGCTCCTATGGCCAGACGAAGCATGTCCTATCCCTGCTGTCTTGGCACAGAGTAATTCACAGAAGAACTTCCCCATACCTTTCCAGCACCAGCTGGATTCCAAGGGAATTTGAAATTCTAGTATAAGTGATGAGATCGCATGCAAGCTAATTAGATCCATCTCTTCCTAAAAGAAATTATTTTACTTTGCGGTTCAGGTAAAGGAGGTTGATTTGTACCCCAGTCAGACAGAATGCACTAGGTTTAGTGTCGGTGGACTGGGGATAGATTGGGCTATTGAGACATAAGCTAAATCTGCTCCCTGAAGCAAGAAGGGCACTGTGGGGATGTACACAGCCACTAGGAACAATGTAAGAAGCAGACAGGCCCAAGAGGAAGGAATTCCAGGTACAGAGGCCCTCCCCTTCCTCCTGTACCCATCCAATTGTGGCTCACCTGCGGGCTAGGTATCCTCTGCAGAACCTCTGCAGGGACAAGGTCGCTGCTCTCAGCCTACGGTACTTCACTTTCTGTAGCCAGCCCCTGACCGTCTTCTGGATCATGATAGTAGCTTCCCGGAACTTGTCTGCCCGAAGCTTCTCCAGGTAGGCCACCTGGCCCGCCCGGAAGAAGATCTTGGTGCGGCCAAACTGGAACTTGTCTGGATCCTTTACAAGGTGGAGAGAGAGACTAGCTGGTTAGTGAAATGTGCACAGAACACTTCAAAGGCAGAACTACTTGCCAGATTCCATGTGTACTCGCTGCCTTCTGTCTAGTAGCTTTATCTATTAATAAAGCAGACTTGAGTCTTCATATTGAGACAGACATGGACCCAGGATGTGCCCATTAAAAAGATGCTTGCCATCAAAAATCCAACACCATGGGGAGGGCGGATAGAAAAGTAAACAGGAGACTTTGTCTTAAGGAGTGAGAAGGATTAGCAAGAAAACTAAATAGGCAATATTCAAAAAGGATGTTCTAGACCAGTGGCTCTCACCCCTCCTAATGATGCAATGATATAGTTTAAGTTCCTTTGATATAGTTCAAGTTGAGGTGACCAACCATAAAATTATTTTGCTGCTATTTCAAAAGTGCAGTTTTGCTACTGTTGTGAATCGTAATGTGAATATCTGATATGCAGGATGTCTGATGTGTGGCCCTGAAAGGGGTCATGACCCAGAGGTTGAGAACCACGGGTTAGGCAGTCATGTCTACAGAGATGGACAAAGATCTGTGTGAACCAGAGGGGGCCAGCCATTGACGGGGAGGACAGAGGAGAAATCTAATACAGCAGAGCAGAGCTGAGGCCACTGGGTTCTAAGAGTCAGCAGGGGCCACATACAGGGAACTGAAGGTGGGTATGGGAAGGAACCTGTTATCAAAGGCTTTATGGACTGTGGTACAAAATGGAGGGGTAGCCATGGGTTCATGGCCTTTGTGGAAGCAATGACTTGGTCTAGTAATCATTGGACAATTACTTAAATGATCACAGAAATATATAATTATATAAAATCATGTAAGAATTATATAAAATATAGCTATAAAACTGCAAATAATATTCAAATAAAACTCCACTATTCACTTTCCCCCCCAGACATATAATCACTGTCTTAACTATATCTATAAGATTAGAATTAGTTGCCCTTCCTGTGTTCACCCCAATAAGGAAACATGACCCAGCAGGGTACTTGTGGACAAGCTCAGAAAGTAAACATTGATGGCTGAGGCTCCTTTGCACATGTGCTGGCATGAAGGCCACAGGTAGGAAGGGGCAAGGTCTGTCATACACCACGGTGGCTAGTTTTTGTCAGTTTGACACAAACTGGAGTCAGAAAGAGGAACCTTGGTTGAGAAAATGCCTCCTGCAGGCAAGTCTGTGAGGCATTCTATATTTTTTCCTCTGGGCATTCCTGACTAGAGCAGAGAAGGAACTCAGTATATACTCACAGAGTACAGGGCAGCAGGTGGGAAAGCATTCTGAGAGCCCTGGAGGGGGTGAATCTATCAGAATCTCCATCTCCTCTCTTCCAAGGTACACTGGTTTACCAAGCCTTCAGAAGTGGCCTAATGAAGTATCTACCAACAAACAGCCCCCAGGGCAGACAGCTGTGCACAGTGGCCCTAACCAATCACCTCACAGAAGTAGGCACCGTGCTCTGACTGCCCGTGAACCCTAAGCAATTTACAGCTGCTTCTTGTATATCATTTTCCTCATCTGTGGATGGAAGAAGGCTCTGCTGATAACCTGGTAAGGGTTAAGTATGACTCTGGACAAAGTGAAAGGCAGTCATGTAGTCCTGGCCTGGAAGCTGCTCATAGGGTTGGGGAATATATACCATGAGGCCACCCCGGATACCAACAAGGAGGAAGTCCCAGTGCTGGGTAAGTGAACTCAGCTGAGCTTGGACACATCTTAGCCTATAAAAAATGAGGTGCCAAAACATGTACGTTGATGGATGAACCACAACAAAACCTCGGTTAACCAGAGTCCCATCCACCAGGACAGCCTCCGTTCAGCCACACTGCCACTCTCTAAGTGCTGTCCTAGCCAGTTAGTTTGCAAATCCATGCTTAATTTTTACCATCTTCTGAAAGGTATTTTCTGTGATTTCACATTTTATGGAGACACAGATCGCCATACTCTGATGCATCTCTGGACTCTCAGGAAGCACTGAAATAAATGTTCAGGGGTTTGCCCCTCATGGTGCTGGTTTTATCATTTTCCAGCCTCAAAATGTGATTTTTGGGTTGTTTCCTTTGAAACAAATTTTCAAAGGCCCAAGGATATCTGTTGCTTTATTTATCACAAGCCGAGACTGGTTACAGATCAGACCTCCACTTGGTACTTCAGCTCTGAGAGACCAGATGCTGGGATAGACAATGACATCATCATCATTACTATCACCACCACCACCACCACCACCACCACCACCACCACCACCACCACCACCACCATCCAGGGGTTGCTTCCTTACACACCCTGGTGACCTGTGCTCCCTGTGTGCTGATGTGGAAAGGCAAGGGGTACTATAGGTAGGGAAGGGGATCCTTTTATCCCAGTCTCTTGTAAGAAATGGCTCATCATCTTTAGTAGTTTTGCAGGAATGAAAACAGAGCTGTAAGGAACACCCTCCCCCACCATTGGGGCTTTTTTCCATGCCCTCCTGCAGCTGGATCACCTTGATGAGACTCTCCAGGACAGACTTGCAGATATTCTTCTTGTCAGTGTTGGCAAGTTCTCTCTTCTTCATCAGCATCCGATACCGGTTGAAGAAGTCATGGTAGGTCCACCTGGAGGAAAAGCCAAGGTGGATCAGGCGACCTCAGATGCTGTCTCTTGGAGTAAAGGCTATTGTACAAAGTTATTGCAGGACCAGTGTCAGGGGAGTTCTGTCCTCTCCACACCCTACTAGAGACTCCAGAGTGTCGGGATTCCTGAAGTTGGGATGGGTAAAATGTTTGGAGGCATCTTTCACAGAGCCAGGTCTCCATCTTACTTTTCACACCCATGGGGCCCTCTCTGCCACTGCCACCATGGAAGAAGCTGGGCACCTTACCTAGACATGTCTTTGCCCATGTGGTTTGGTTTTTGTCTTTAACTCAAGGATCTTTGTAAACACATTTCTAAATGCAGGAGAGTATGTGAGAATGACAGTGCCTCCATCGTGATTTCTTAGATCACTGCTCTTAGTTTGGAAGAGAGAAGAACAAGTCATCTTAGACATTTTCTGCCCCAGACTCTTTTACTAGGTACATTTCTACTGATCCCAAGGACATGGGCATGTAAAATAGGTACACAAATCAAACATTTACTGATAAGGAATCATATAGATGATGTGGGCGGCAGTCATCTTCCAGTTAACTCGCCAACATGACGAACACAAAGGGAAAGGGAAGAGGCGCTCGGTCTGTGTTCTCCAGGCCTTTGAGGAAACATGGAGTTGTTTCCTTGGCCACACACATGTGAATCTACAAGAAGGCTGATGTTATAGATATTACGGGGATGGGTGCTGTTCAAAAAGAAATGCCCCGTAAGGGAATGTTACCATGGCAAAACTGGAAGAGTCTACAATGTCACCCAGCATGCTGTGGGCATCATTGTAAACAAGCAAGTTAAGGGCAAGATTCTGGCTAAGAGGATCAATGTGAAGACTGAGCACATCAAGCACTTGGAGCAGAGACAGCTTCCTGAAGAGCGTGAAGGAGAACCATCAGAAGAAAAAGGAAGCGGAAGAGAGGGCACCTGGATTAGGCTGAAGCACCAGCCAGCTTGTGAGGACGATAGTGGCTGCTCTCTGGTTGGATTTAAGGCCTGCTCTACCAAAGGAAACACATGCCCAGTACTGGAAATCTGGCCAAGAACCTAAGGTTGGGGCGCTCATAGGCTCCAGAGGCAAACCTATTGCCATTAATCTGCTCAACAGGCATAGCATTAAGCTGCCATGTAACTCCCACATCCAGTTATAAGATTGCTACCAATGGCTTAAGAAGCCACAGTGGTGGTTTCTCTTGGCTATGGTTTGGGAGCCTTTAGAGAGCCTTCACCTTACACCCAGCATCTGAGACAAATGCAGTCTCCTGAACAGACCTGCTCTTCCTCAGGAGAGCTGTCTTGGCTCACATCCATCCCTACTTCCCCTCCTGATTCAGAAATGCCCATGACTTCCTCTTGCAGTAGCAGCGTCAATATGAGCCCTCATCCAAGGTGGCTTGGAGGTACAGCCTTAGCTGATCAGGAGGTCAGTACAGCCCACCCCCCTCTAAGGCCAGTGCAGAGTGAGGCTGGCTGTCCCTTCAGAGGCATCAGGAGGGCTTGCACACCAGTATGTAGGGACAGGCTGTTAGAACTTCCTTCAGATAACTTTTGTATGATACCGAGGTGTGTCAGCTACCATCTCTCATCATTGGTGGCCTTGCCCAGGGACATGTAAGTGCTTCAGACCAACCTGCTCTGGTGCTAGTGGGGAGTGAACAGACTATGTCCCTTTCTCTGGGACTCCTTGGCCTCAGAGGGTCTTTTAGAAGCTTCAGAGAAAGGAATGCTATGGAGTTCCAGGAACCCTCAAGGTAGGAAGCATATTGCACTCAAAGTGTCCCCCTCAGCAGAGCCCCTTGGCTTCAACAGCAGCTAAGCCTTGGAGGGAAACAGACTGACGTAAGCAGAAATAACAAAGGACACTTCTACGTATCTGCATTTCTCACTCTATGACATAGTTGGCTAAGGACAGTTCCTTTTTGAAAAAGGGTTCCGTGTGCCCCAGGCTGGCCTCCAAGCTTCCACAAGGCTAAGGATGACCTTGAGCTCTGAATCTTCTTTGTCTTCACCTCCCCAATGCTGGATTACAGGCCAGCACCATGAATACAGCTTCAGGCTGTTCCTTTTTGACAAGAAAAAGCTTTTGAGAGGTCATATAGTATAAATGTATTCTTCTATG
The DNA here is from genome assembly GCF_963924665.1 of Micromys minutus. NCBI lineage: Eukaryota > Metazoa > Chordata > Mammalia > Rodentia > Muridae > Micromys > Micromys minutus. The sequence goes on along the minus strand of NC_137977.1, from coordinate 59,226,280 downwards.
ACTTTTATTTGTTTGGTATTTTGTCCGCATGTATGTCTGTGCACCATATATGTGTCTGGTGCCAGAAGAGGGCATTGGATCCTCCTGGGTCTAGAGTTATATTTATGGGATGCCATGTGAATGCTAAAAATCCATCCTGGGCCCTTTGGAAGAGCAGCCAGTGCTCTTAGACACGGAGTCATATCTTCAGCGCCCCCCTTAAAGTATACAGTTAAAATAAGTTTTGGTGTAACTGTGAAACTATCCCCAGTATTCAATCCTAGAACATTTTCACAACCACCAAAGGAACTCTCATACCCCAGAGCAGTTTTGCGAGAGCCTGGAAGTCACCAATCTACTTTGTCTTCCAACTCTTGGATTTTAACTGGCATGGACTCTCTTAAGGAGGGATGGTATAAGTTATCTAGAGCCCCTGAGAACTTGGTCTTGGGACTAGGAAAGGAGTTCCCTTGTCCTTTGTAGTCCACTCACTAAACAAACGATCCCACCCTCCGGTTGTCGATACGCTGTCGTTAACAGGTACCTACAGACCGAGATGAGTAAGGCTGTTTTCCAGCTAAATGTTCACAGCTGTGCATTTTGTTTTGTAGCTAACTCTGTTAGGCACTTCCTGTCCTGGCCATACCCTCTCATACGTCTACTTAGAGAAAGATGGGCTTGGCTAAGAACCCAGTGGAATAGTGCCTGCGGAAGAGAGCTTCCTGCAGTCTAGGTCTCTGTGTCCCCCCCACACCACTCCCTGCCACCAACACATGCTCTCAGAATGCTGGGGTTTGGTTGTGCTTTCCTATAGGCTGCTGGGCACTTCCTCCTGATTGTCTCCCTTCACTCTTGAAGGGCACTTCTCACATTCTGCATCAGGGTTATTTGTGGGCTTACTTGTCTCTGTGAGTCTGCAGTTCTGCTGGGGAATAATCAAGACAACATTTGGCTGAGCTGAAATCCTTAAATGTTTCTAATTTGAAAACCTCTTACAGCGACAGATCTACAACTCAAGGAAATGGTGAGGGTCGGGAGATGTGGCTGCAAAGGTGTCAAATCCAGTTTGTAATGAGCTCAGAGCACAGCAACACAGAAGCTTGGCTCCGACCTTGGCCATCACTGTGACTAAGGCTTCCTGGCTGTCTTATATCCTCTGCTTACAAAAAAACAGTCACCCACCTCACTGAAGTGCTGGGAGAGTCTCCCATTACGTTCCTTTCTCATCAAGGCAACCCAGTCAGTTCCTTTTCCTTTTCAACTTGCAAACATATTCTGCAATACATCTGCAGGCACAGTGCAGCTGGGAAGGAGGGATGCAAAGAGTCCCTGGCCTTGGGAAGGAACTCATTACCCCAGGAGACAGCCTAAGGGAAGCGAGTGTGCTCTTAGGTCTTAGCATTAGAAGGCTTATAGTGACATTATTGACCACAGAGTCCAGACTCAACATGGGTTCTCCTCTCCATAGACCTGTATGTGCCTAGACAGAAAACCCTCAGAAAAGTCTCCTTGCCTGAAATGGAAAAAGCTGCAAAGTGAAAATAAAAAGTACATTTGATTCCTTTTTGTCAAAGGAGAATTTAAGAGAACATCCTTGAACATGTGTCCGATGCAGCTGTATCAATGGAGAGTAAGACTCCTGATCTAGAGTTTGCTTTGTAGACTCCATCCCCCATGCTCCTGAGTCCACTCTGGGTCCCAAAGCTCTGAGACCTGACTTTGCAGGTCTGTCAGCTCACGGATGTCCTCTTCTGTGAGTCTCCAGCCTCTGTACCCATCGTTTCCCTCAGATACTGCAGTCCCCTCACACCCAAACCTGTTAGTGTGGCGTTTTTATAACCAGTTGCTTATTTTAAGTTGAAGAGTTTTTACTGGCCATTCAAATGGCTGGACCTTCCCAGTTAAACCTTTTCAACCTTTTCTCTTAAAGGGGGTGCTAAGGGCTTAGGGTGTTAATTCTTTAGTGTAAGAGAATCCCACACAACATGGGGTATACTGCAACTTTGGCCACCAGAACAACAACAAAAGGCTCTCAATATCTGCAAGAACATTTGCTATAAAATATATGATAGTTTTACTTTGGAAGGCCTTGACAAGCATCCATAGCTGTTATCTAAACAGTGTGGACCCTTCTCTGTCAAGTGACCCTGAGGTAGTTTCTCTCACTCAGTATGCTGTAAAAACACCCATTCTATCTTAGTGGCTGAAGAAACACAGTCTGATGCTATGCTAGCTCCTGACAGTGCTTTAAGATGTCCTAGCCACTCTAGAGGTAGGCACCTTTAGTTCCTTAGCCCCGACTCTCTCCCTGGATTTCAACTCCTATGCTAAGTGCCTAGCTGGACATTCTAGACTTCTGTATCATGCCTCCATTTCAGAAATGGCCTCCTTCACCTGCACTCTGGCCTGGCTAAACAGTCATAGTTGGGTGTGTGGAACAAGCCCGGCGTTGTGACTGCTTCTAGGCTAGGCAAACACTCATCAGAGCCTGTAGTCTGGAAAAATGCTTTCCTAGAATGAGTTCCCCAGGCTTGAGGCATCGAGGAATGATGCAGCTGCTGTGAACGACACAGAAAACGCAGTTGTCTGAGGTGTTGTTTTGGCTGACCAAGTTTCTATCTGGAGTCTCACACTGGATTCAACCGTCTCTGTGTGAGGCTATTCTGCAGAAGAATGTCCACCTGCAAAGTCATCAGTCAGCAGCTAGGATGAACAGGTGAGGTGGGCTGGCCACAGATGTGCAATTTTGCATCACTCCCCTTTGTGTCTACCAGAGATCTGTTTCCTCATGAGGATATTGGTTTGATTATATAAACCCAGAGATTACTTCCTGAGTGAAAATTCTACATGATGTTCTAGGTCAAGCTCTATGATATCAGATCACAAAAAGTTGCCCTAAGGTTGCCATGGTCCATAGTCCTAAGTTTCCCTTAGAAAATGGCGAAGAATCCTTTAGGGTTTTCCCAGGGAAGGAATAGGAGGGTAACTTAGGTTTTTAGCTGCTGCAAGGGCAGACATCTTTAGCTTCTTCCATCTGGGAGGACTTAATTCAACCACAGTTATTTTGAGATTTGTCCCCCTCATCCATAAAATATAAGTGACACTGCCCATCTGGCCAACCTCAAGAGTAGTCATGACCTGTTTACAAAATGGTGATGAGACAACAGTGTATCCATATGTGGGGTAAGTGGACATGTTTGGAACCCTGGTTCTTGATTGAGACTGGTTGAAAGCCCTGTGAGTGGTAAACAAGACAGCAGAACCTTCCCATACTCTCGAGAAGTCAGAAATCCTCATGCTGCCATAAACAGTGCATGGCCCCACAGGGCGTTGGCCACACCCCAAGTCCTGCCTCCGCAGGAGGATATGACATGGAACCCAGCCAGATTGGCCATGCCCCAAGTTCCTCCCCTGAATGTAGACGTGACTGCACGTAAACCCTTGGTCAAAGCAGGGCCACCCCAAAATATGTAGACAAGCTCTTCCAAAGCCCTGAGACCAAGCCAATAGGAAGCTGGTTGTCAGATTCCTGAACCATTTCAAAAACTGTATTTATATTGGAGTTGAGGGTGAAAGTAAAGTGAGACACGTGTAGAAATCATTCCTCTGCCTGAGTTCCTTTGTTCTAAAGAGCTGGTAACACCTCCTATTGGGAAGAGAGTTTTTCTCTTGAAGTTTCTTACATCCTGCACCAGAGCCTCTTGCCGGCCTGGTTCAGCTTGGCCTGGCACCCAGTGGCAGCGGTGTCCTGCCCATCCTGCTGGGAACAGTGGTAGAGCACTGTTCTTACAGGCTCAGGCCGGAGTTCCCACGCCCCCTGAAAACTAATTTCACATGCCTCCCTGAGCTTTGGTCTCAAGGGCTCAGGCTGGAATTCCCATGCCCTGCTGAGCATTGCTCTCAAGTATCCAAGCCTGAGCTTGTGCACGCTGGCCAGACCTAGTGGTGGAGGTAACAGAGGCTGCCTTTCCCCAATCAAAGAGCTGTGTGGGACTCCTGGAACCAGGTCCCACATCCATACACAAACAATGCAGCTGGATTCGCTACCTCACACCACACACATGTTAATTCAAAATGGCTTACCTAAAGTTGAGAGACACTTAGAAGAAAAACCTTAATACAAACCTTTGTAACTTTGGATTGAACAATGACTTCTCAGATGTGCTTTCTAAAGCACAAATAGATGAAGAATCAAAAAACCAAATAAATGTGACTTCAATAAAGTTGGAAGTCTTTGCATTTAAAAGAATGTGATAAAAAAATAAAAAGACTAATCATAGAATTAGAGACAATATTTGCAAATGGGTGGGTAATGGTCCCTTATCAAAACCAAATCATTCTTGTTACCAACAGGTGAAAAACCCAATTTAGAAATGCACAGATGACTCGATCACACATTTCTCCAGAGAATTCACACAAATGACCTAAAACCTGTGAAAGGAGCCCTCAGGGAAACACAAATGTAAATGACAGTGAGGTATTACTTCACAACTCCCAGATGCTGTGATAGAAAACATACGAATACATTTGATGACCGTGTGTGGATATGTGGCTCCTTGCCTCCTGTTGGTGACTGTAAAACTTTAACTGCTGTGGGGACAGTACGACAGGTTCAAAGGGATGAACAGAATCACCACAAGGTCCACTAGTTCCACTGACAGCCATACAATGAATAAAAACGAAAGTTAATGTCTGCACATAAACGTGTGCATGGCAAAGCATGTGGCACACACCTGCAATCCCAACACTTAGGAGGCAAAGACGAGGACTGCAAGTCCACGGCCAACCTGGGCTCCATGGAGTAGCCTTGACTGAAAACAAAAGAGCACGCACAGATGTGTTCACAGCAGTGTCCATACTGGTTAAAAAGTAAAAAGCTAGGGGCTGGAGAGAGGGCTCAGTGGTTAACAGTACACACTGCACTTCCAAGGGTTCTGAGTTCCATTCCCAGTATCCACATGGCAGCTCAAACTATCTGATGCCATTTTCTGGCATGCAGATGTCCGTGCTGACAAAGTACTCATGTACATTAAACAAATGTAAAAACCCAGATGTCTATTAGCTGGTGGGGGATAGAAAGCTTGGTAACTCCATCGACGGGAACGCAGCAGCAGAAAGTCTGAGCCTTGGAAACAGTGCTGGGTGAAAGGAGCCATGTATAGAGGGACAAAAGCTGTAGCTGCTTTTATACACAACACCCCAAACAGGGAATCTTCAGAGACAGAATCTGCAAGGGCTTGGGAGGAAGAGTTGAGGAGAGACCAGGCTACTGAGAACGCTGTGAAACTTGGCAGCAGAGGCAGTTCCACCTGAAAATTATGGGAATCACTGAATTCCTCGAGGGTGAAGTTGACAGCCTATGGGTTGTATGAGTGGTCTTCGTGGGTGACACATGTCCTGTTGTTCATCACTAATATCCCTGAAGGGTCTCCTTGCAAAGGCTGCTACGGCATGCTCGCTGTTCCACAAGTAAACCCACATTCCCCCCTGTCACCTACTGGAGCCTCCGGGTTTCTGGGGAGCACAAGCTTAGCCTTGGTGTGGTCTCAGCTCGCCAGTTTGCTTCAGTTTTGCTAAAGGTACAGGGGGAGACGATCCCTCAATGTTCTGAGCTGGTGTTAAAGCACAGACCAAGGAGGCCCCAGGAAAACTCAGGCAGGCCCTGGCTTGGATGGCACTGGATGGCACTGGATGGCACTGGTTGGCACTGGATGGCTGGAGTGTACCAAGTCAACATGTACTGCCATAGTAATGGTTGTCTGGCAGGAGGATTAAAAAAATCATTGAGAAACCAGACATGGTGGTACATGTCTATATACCCATACTCAGTAACCCGAGGCAGGAGGATTGTCAGCTAATCTACACAGCAATATCCTGTCTCAAAAAAAAAAAAAAAAAAAAATCATGAATTGGTCTATAGCTTAGGAGTAGGGCATTGTATAGCATATGCAAAGTCCTAAGCGTAGTCAAAACCCCTAAACCTACACCAACAAAATACATCAAGGGAATTGTTCTTAAAACATTGAGAAACCTTGTCAAACTGCAAATGCTCAGGGCTCAGTCTCAGAATCTGACTTCACAGGTCTGAAGAGGGTACTGGCTTCTTAGATTGTAAGTGAGTCCTCCTGACTGGGATGCTCAGGCCTGGGTAGGAACTACTGGGTCAGACTCTAATCTATTGTAGGGGAGACAAACTTCCCACAGCTGGAGACAAGAAATCATATTGTTCTGGTCTAAGTTCTGCTGTACATAGTCTCTAAGTCCGAGAGCAAAGGCAGTGACCGTACAACTACTTCAGAATCAGATATGATGAGCTAGGAGGGGAGGAGGTAGTTGCCATGGCATCCACTTAATTCTGTGATTCTAAACCATTTTCCCCCTTGTGGGATAGGCCAAGTAATGTTGGCAAAGCAGGAAGTCTTTTCAGCAAACACCACTCATTGTGGCACATTCCTGTAGGCTCAACGCCTGGAAGGCTGAGGCAGGAGGATTACTGCTAGTTTGAGTCCAGTTTTGGCTCTGCATTGAGTCCAAGGCCAGTCTGGGCTGCCAAGTGACACCCTGTCTCGAGATTTAAAAAGTAGTACTGTGCTTTCAAGAGTAGGATGAGAACTAAGTTCATCTGGTTGGTTTGGGTTTAGCTCTTTTTACATGCACCCTGTGTGTTTGAGGAGCCCTCCCACGCCTGCTTTGGCTGAGCAGCATTAGCCTCACAGTTATTTCAGTTACAAAGTTGCAAGAGAACCTAGGGACGGTTACCTGTACAGCTGGGAGGACCAGGGAAGCAGGGACCTGGCTGCTGGTGAGCTGCTCTCCCAGACAGACCATTCATCATCTTTCTTTATGCGCTTTACAATGAGCACATTTCTTAGCTACTGCAGAGCATTTCAAATTGAATGATACATTTTCATTATAAGCCAGCCTCCCAAAGAGCTGTAATTCTTAGGGCAGATAAAAGTAGACAGGTACCCAGGAGCCTGTGGGAGAACGGGAGAACGTTGCTACTGGCCGACCATGCCATGCTTGTCCTCACCAGTTAGATTTGGGACATTTAGGAGTGTCAGTTATGTCTTCATTTCAAATAGGAGGAAGAATTCATCTCCAGGCACTGGGAGGGCTGGATGGAAGAGCTATCCGAAAGTCTTGAGCCTCTGGAAAGCAGCTCCATGGAAGAGTTGTCACAGGTCTCTGTAATATTGGACTGTGCCATTTTTTTTTTGTGTGTGCATGCGTGCTTGTGCATGTGTGTGACTCAAGAGAAACACAGAAGGCATTATAAGTTGGAGTCTCCTGAATCAGAGAAGCCAATGACAGGACTGGGCAATGCTCTGCGCAAATGCAAGAGGTACGGCTCCCCCGTGTGCATTCTCAGCAGCTGGGTAGGTGAACCCCAAGCTGCTCAAGTCCCTGTGGTCCCGTGAAGCTCTCCCCAGGTCAGGTCAACAGAATGGCGGCACACATGGCATATTAAATGCTGGAGCTTGGTGTTGGTGAGGATGAAAGGGAGAAGAAGTCACAGGCAATAGAAGAGGTGATGCAGCCCCATTTCAACACTCAAAGTGCTGCTTTCTGTAAGTTAACATTTCCAATGGCAGGGCCAGAAGGAAACCTCTCTCGGGCCTTTAGCGAAATGTGTTCAGGCAACAAGCGCAGGCAGGACACAGTAGGCATGCGTTGGATCTAAGCATAGGCATTTCAGCCACAGCTTTTTGCAACATTTCCTACAATACCACAAACGCATCCTTTCTTCTCTGTACTTTCTAGAATATCTGTAATTTCAGAAAGAAAAGGTGCAGAGACTCAGTTACCTGCTGGAGAGAGCTCTGACATACACAGGACAGGGGAAGAGATGTCTACCAGGTACGCTCTAAAACGCCAGCAAGTTGTGCTATGTCAACCCTGCTGGCAGCAGCTCTACCTGTGGCCAGGTGGGCGGGACATCAGATGCCACTTCAATATGGAGCTAAAGTCTCGCAGCATGGATCCTCTTTGCTGCCTCCATAAGACATAGGGCACACCCAGAATGAGCTTGCTGTGGCTGGCTAACTAGCAGTTGTAAGAAGGCACAAAGTTGGCAGAGAAGTCATCTAACTCATGTGCCATCAACGGGGTAACAGCTCCCGCTGTCTCCCATCGTTCTGAATCCCTGCTCTTCAAGGCCCAGCTCAAGTCTCACTCCTCTGAGAGGCCACAGCTTCTCCCATGCATGTACTACAGCCCTGCAGCTGTGTATGGATCGTCCCCTAAGCTGCCCCAAGCTTGCATCTACCACCTTTGAGGTCCTGATGGCTCAGGGGGTCAGCACAGGTCTGGATGCTCCACAGAGAGACATGGAAAAGACTGGTGGAGAGGAGGGTCCCATGGAGCCAAAGGGTTGCCCTCTTCTATATAAAACTCTCATGAGACCCCAGAAATAAATCTGCCTTTCTTCTACCTCTGAAACTGACGGCATTGTGCTGCAACAGCAAAGCCTGTAGGGACGGGGTGGGCACTCTGTCACTGTGATCTCACGTAGAAAGGCTGTGTAGGGACGGAGTGGGCACTCTGTTACTGCGATCTCATGTAGAAAGGCTGTGTAAAGATGGGGTGGGCACTCTGTCACTGTGATCTCACGTAGAAAGGCTGTGTAGGGACGGGGTGGGCACTCTGTTACTGCGATCTCACATGACAAGGCTGTGTAGGGACGGGGTGGGCACTCTGTTACTGCGATCTCACATGACAAGGCTGTGTAGGGATGGGGTGGGCACTCTGTCACTGTGATCTCACATGACAAGGCTGTGTAGGGACTGGGTGGGCACTCTGTTACTGAGATCTCACGTAGAAAGGCTGTGTAAAATCCCAGCCGGTGAATCAGAGGTGCAGGTGGACATAGAACCCGGACTGTGTAGAAGTATAGTTAACCTTATCTGCCATATCCATCCTCTTCCTGATGTCTAAGGAGACACGTTTGGAATGACACTTCTTGAAAACTACTTCCCCTACCATGAAATAATTCAGCTAGAAAGTTACTGGTGAAGGAGGTATGGCTCCTTTTAAATGGAGACGGGTCCTCCCTGCCAGGACCCATCTGTCCTAGACTATCTCAATGTCACACGATTTCCCTGTGCCTTCATCACTTGACACAAGCCTATTGTATCACTTCACAAGATGTCTAAAGATAAGTTATCCATAGAGACGAACACCTCAGGTTTGCATGCTCACCTTGAGGCCACTGCAGAGCACTGGAGTTGAGAACCCACAACCCTAAGCTTCATATGCAATAACTTAGTTCGTGTGTGTGTGTGTGTATGTGTGTGTGTGTGTGTGTGTGGTGCTGGGGATTGAACCCGAGGCCTTGTACATGCAAGGTAAGCACATTATCACTGAGCAACACCACCAAGCCTTTTTATACAACTTATACACTAACCTTTTCTGTTGCCTGGAGAGTTTGGAGGATTCCAGAATGCTTACTTGAGGACACACACTCACAGAGATTTCACAAGAAGAAATGGAATTTCTCTCATGCTTTTTCAGATGCGCATGCCTGTACAGAAGTGGCTATATGTTTGCGTGGAGGGAGACACCCGGTCGACTCCGATATTACTGCTGAGCAATAGTGCAGTACGAGCGGAAGGGTATTGATTCTAGAACAAACCCAGCTGCTGCCTGGTGACTCAGCAGCCCACGTCCTTCTGTGGGCCTCACTGTGAAACATGTTAGATCACGGCCTGTCTCTTCTACCCATAACACAACTTCCTTTCTTCCAAGAACTGTCCTAGCACAATTCCAACCCAAATATCTGGTCACAGCCCATTCAGCCCACGTGCTGGTCACTAACGGGTCCCAGCACACAATTCTGAGAACCAACGGCTCCCAGAAGATAATCATGGCTGCACTAAGGATGCTTTTCATTAAGTGATGTGACCCAGGAGCCCATCAGGGCCAGGAGAGCAGTGTCCCTAGAAACAGCTTGGGAGCACCCTCAGGTCCTCCTCCAGATCTTCAGCTGAGTGAGGCTGCCATATCTGAACCCAGGGCCTGTGACAGGCACTGGAAGGCAGCATGGGTGACGAGAACACAAACGGCCAATGGCAGGCCTGAGTCCTGCAAAAGGCAATGTCAGATAATGCAAGAACAGATGGAGAGAGAGAGAGAGAGAAGCAGGTCGAGTCTGTAACTACTTCTATTCATATCTTCAGGTTAAAACAGGACTTGCTTTTTTTCAAGGAAAGTAATGGCTACAAAGCCTTTTGCTTGGCTCCAGCAAGTACCCTGAGCAATACCTAAACCATCTCAGCCTTGAGAAGTGCCCTGGGTACTGCAGATTAGTGACCATTGTCACACTTTTCAGGTCACATGCAAATCCATGATTCTATCAGCAATTTTCCTTCCAGATGGAACATATGGGAATTGTTTATGGTTAAGCTGTGTATGGACAATTAGCCACAGTATATAAAACTGGTCCCTTCACTTCAGGGGACAGTTCCAGGTGCACAAAGTTCCAGGAGGGAGGCCTGCATTCCTCCCACGCTGGCTCCTTTTACCTCCAAAGAGAGCTATCTCAGAGCAGTGGGTGCTACAGTGCTCTGCCCAGTCCTGGTTGACAGTGGAAGGCATTTGGTTTCCAAAATCATTAGTGTTCAGTTGATTTTGGGAGAGCCAATGTAGTAACTGCCCCTATTTCAGTGCCTAGAGGAGAGTCTCAGTTTTGGGACTGTGGGACATCCATGCCATAGGGCAGATCATGAGAGATGTATATTGTGTGTGTGTGTGTGTGTGTACATGTGAAGGTCAGAGGTCAACACTGGGTGTTTTCTTGATTGCTCTCCACCGTATTTCTTTATTTCAGTTAGAGACAGGGTCTCTGAACCAGGGCCTCACCAAATGGCTAGAGTGGTCATTGATATCAGCCTGTCTCTGGTACCCCCCACCCCCACCCCAGCAAGACTGGGATATATTAGATTTCATGTTGAAAGTTGAAGAGGTCCAGCGCTAGGCAAGAAGACAGGCAAATAATCCTAACAAACATTTAAAGGCCCCCTCTTTGTCCTCAAAAAGGAAATTCCACCACGTGCTGTGCACAGCACAGAACCTTAAAAAACATAATGGTAAGCTAAATAAACCAGTCACAAAGAGGACAGCTACTGTGTAACTCTACATAGATGAAGCATCTAGAGCTGACCAACTGAAAGACACAAGTAGGAAGGGTGGCTGTGGTGGGGGGCAGGGATGGGAGTGCTGTATTGATATTGTTTGATATGTACTGATAGGAGTCTGATATGGTTTCCCACCTGAAGGTTCCTGTGTTAGAAGCTTGGTCCCAGAATGGCAGTGCTGGGAGGTGTGGGAATAAGGCAGGCAGGGGTAGGGTAGTGATGGGGATGCTTTAGGCCACTTGGGCTTGGCCTTCAGGGGGTTGAGGGACGCCAGCTACAGTTCCACCTCTTGTTGGTCTGTGTGCTTACTCTTTCCTGCATAACCTTGGGCTGTGACCAGCAGAAGGCATTTTGAGAAGACAGTCTGTATGGAGCATTTTGGTCATTCAGGTCTTTTCTGATTGTAAGGGAAGACGGACTAAAACAGCCAGCTACCTGGAATAGGTAGAGAGCTTTGATTTTGTAAGATTAAGCCAACTCCCAAGGTAGCTCAGAGAAATAGGTATAAACATCTGAATACTCTTAATGCCACTGAACTGTATACTTGAAACAGCAGACACAGCAAATATCACATTATCATATTTTGCCACAATGTAATTGGGGAAAAGATGAAGGATAAAGTTAAGAATGCTAGCTAGCTCATCACCCAGATTAACGCTAGTTTGAAATGCTCCCCGCAAAGCATGTTCCCCTTGGCTCTGTGGTTTCAAGCCACGTTGAAATTCTGGTTTCTGTCAGCATCCTGTTTGGGTCTTCGGGGCTTAGGAGCTTTTGTTAGGATCTGTCTCAGACTGACAGCACCTACCATAGCTCAAGGGGCTCTACCCTTGTTGCCCTGCAGCAGTCTGAGGAGGGCGCGGCTGATGTTACCTGGACGGGTAGCCTGCTGCGCTGATCCGAATGGTCTCCAGCACGCCGCAGGCTCTGAGTTGCTGTACAGCTCTCTTTGGGTCGAAGCTGCCAAGTTAAAAAAAAAAAAAAAAACATCATGAAGGGATGCGGAGAGGTAAGAGGAGGAGAGAGAGGGTCCAAGAGGGAAGGAAAGCACTCCTCTCCTGCAGCGTATGAGGCACCTGCTGCTACCAAGCTGCACTAGGTCAGGGTAACGCAGACTTCAGGGTGGAGGAGCCATTTCAGCAGCCGCAGGGCTCCAGACTGTGCACATTCTCAATCCCACTCTTTGCCCGTTTGTCTGCCTGCGTCCTGCCTGCCCTCCCAGCCTCATTCCTGTCTATTCTCCAGAGCTTGTCCTGAGCAATTCCTTCCACAAGGCTTTCTGACATCCTATGTGTGGTGCGAGGAGAGCAGAGCTGAGGACAGGGCTCAGTGGCAGAATACCACAAGATTCATGGCTGAGGTGCTGTAGGGAAACCCGGGGAAAGCTAGCAGGAGATTAGCATAATCACAAGTCCTACTGGGAATCAAACTGACCCAGAATTTGTCACTTTTCCCAACGTGTTGGACTACTGTCCCACTCAGAAAGTGATGAGGAATGTATATGCCCTTTCTTCCTGACTGACTGGCTCAACTGAAGCCAGCGGCTAAGCTTCTTTTGTTCCTTGCATTCTAGAGATGAAAGAACAAGTCTGAGGACCCACAAGGCTCACATCCCTGGGATCCTAAAGAACATGGTTTTGGCAGAAACCCAGGTGAGCCTGTAGGCAGCTGTCTTGCCCTGGCAGATGAAGAGATTCCAACCCAAATTTTTCAGGAAATATCTGGTCACAGCCCATTCAGCCCACGTGCTGGTCACTAACGGGTCCCAGAAGATAATCATGGCTGCACTAAGGATGCTTTTCATTAAGTGATGTGACCCAGGAGCCCATCAGGGCCAGGAGAGCAGTGTCCCTAGAAACAGCTTGGGAGCACCCTCAGGTCTTCCTCCAGATCTTCAGCTGAGTGAGGCTGCCATATCTGAACCCAGGGCCTGTGACAGGAACTGGAAGGCAGCTACCTGAGGTAGGCAGGATCCTGTATACTCCCTCAGGCCCGTTCTTGTTTCTATCTACCTCCCTCAGACTGCTTGTACCACCCCTACTTTTTGCTGCACCCCAAACTTGGCATCTCCAAATTCTCTCCCTGCTCACTCCAGCTCTAAATGACATTCTGCGCATAGGGGACAACACAGCGTTGATCTTTACAGGGTCGTGATCAGAACGGTGACTTGACAACTGCCTCTTGTCAGTACTGAGGCTCTGCAGTACAAGGCTTAGATGACAAAGGAAACATGGAGCACCTCACTGGACCCTTTCCCTGTCACCTGAGGTGATGTTGTGCTCTTTGCTATGAAGCAGAGTTCTGGGATGTCAGTTGCCCAATCCTGGACTGGTCTCACAGGAAGCTTCCTAGTACTGAATGACCATTCAGGATCCTGGAAGGCCCGTGGGGGTGTGGGCTCTGTTTTTCTTACCTCTAAGTCAGTAAGAATGAATATTCAGGAGTTTTCAGAAAGCATTAGAGAAATGTGGGACTTTTTGTCCCTGGGCTTCGTGTCCAACCACATCAATTAAGGCTGCTGCCTAGAATTCATAGATATCTGCCTGCCTCTGCCTCTAGAGTGCTGGGCTCAACGGTATGAGTCTCTCCTTCCTTTAAAAAAGGGCCACACTTTTCCTCAGCCAATGGCATCTTTAGCACTCTTGTCCCATCCTGTAGCAAGCCTTTCGACAACTCTGCACCCCAGCTCTGGGACTGCACAGTGTGGTGGCCACAGCATGGCTTGCTGAGTGAGTGTCCCAGCACCATCATGGAATTCTGGGAGAATAGGCTGCAGGTGGGGGACGTCTTCTCTTGGGCCATACAGTCTATGCCTGGAAGCATCAGAAAATAGTTCTTCTTGAGCCTTGTTCGTTCAGGCTGGCCGAGAATTCAAGATCTTCCTACTTTATGTACCACTACATGGCCCGAGGCAAACGATTAGCTTAGCCTGACCCTCTCTTTTTCTGATGAATTCAGCAAACTACACCCTACCTGCTCTTTCCAACCCAGTCAGCAGCAGCGTCCCACCTGGATACAGCTGGACCCTATCTCCCCACCAACAGCCAGGAGCACGTGAGGCAAAACAGGACCTCTTGTCCCCTTTCCCGACCTTACTGTAGTAGGTATGGTGAACATCTTCCCAAACACAACTACAATGACTACAGATGCAAAACAACTTTCAAGAGAAAAGCACAAAGACTGGACAAAGAAGATACAGCGTCCTCTCTCCTTGTCCAGGAAACTGGGAAGCCTAGAGGGCTCAGTGTTCTAACCTTATCTCTGCACCAGTGGAGACTCCATGGGCCTCACTATGAAGTGACGAGGGATGGAAAACCAGCCTTCTAATTAAACCCGGCTTATATTTGGAAGACAACCAACACTTAACTGGATATTAAAAAACCACCAGGTATAGGCCTAAGCTGCCAAAAGCCAGTTTTATATTTTCCTGTTCCCAAACACTGCAAGGGCTGCAGAGAGAGGAGCCCACGGCTGCAGCACCCGGCTCTTCTCTCACCATTCTATCAGCCTGGCTTGGGCTCTAAGCTTTCAACCACTTCCCCAGGCTCCACAACATCCCTACTGTCAGCAAAAGACTCTGAGACCAATTCGTCAGCAAGTCTCACTTCTGCCAAGGAAGTCCAGATTGACACTCAGCCTGGCCACATCCTCCCAGGGAGAGGAGGGCCACTTCTTCACTTTCTTCCCTTTCTGTCTCCACAGTATTTTCCCAAGTGATTTCTCTCATTCTACTTGGTGGGTTCCCAGGGATCAAACACAGGCCATCCGGCTTGGGGGAGTGTGTTTTCACTAGCTGAGACATCTCGACATCGTCCCATAGTATGCCCATAAGATTTCCATAGGATTGTTGATGGCCACTTTTGTGGTAGTGTCATTATATGGGGCATACAGCTTCTTAAGCAGGGCCGGAGGGTGGTGGCATGTCTTAATGCTGTCCCACCTGCCACAGCCAAGCGTCTAATAAGACAGATGTTTCTTGACTAAGTAAGGAGAAAATACTCTTATATGAGAAATACTATCAAAAAGATACAGGACAAGGACTCTTAACGGGACTATTCTGCCCCGTAGGGAACACTTGGTAATGTGTAAAAATGTGGGCTGTCACACTGATGGAGGTGCTATTAGCGTGTGGCAGATAGAGGCCAGTGACATGTCTAAGCACGCTATAATGTGCTGGACAATCTTCTGTAACAAACATACTGCCTGACCCACATGTGAATGATGCTAAGGATGAGACTCTGGAGGTAGGAATGGGAGGAGGGATGTAGCAAATTTGCTTCTAGAATAGTATCAATAGTTTGTCACATATATGTATGAATACATGTGCTGTGTATGTGGAGGCCAGAAATCAACCTAAGCGTCGTTCCCCAGGTACCCCATACACGGACTTTAAGGTTGAGTCCTTCAGCTGGCATGAGGCTTGCTAGTCAGGCTACATGGCTGGCCAGTGAGCCCCAGACATCTGCCTGTCTCACATCTCCAGTGCCAGGAATACAAGAACGTACCAGTACACATCACATTTTTTTAAAAAAATGTGGTTCTGGGCATCAGAACTCACACTTGTAGGGCAAACACTATACGAGCTGTGTTATTTCCCAGTTTATAAGAGCAACGCCATATTTCAAACATGTAAATTGTTATCCTTTTCACTGATAATTCTCATTTATTATCTCCTTGCAATTTTTTTTTTTCAAAATCAGGATACTGTAAAGTCATAATTAACCTGACAAAGAGTGAAAATCAGCTTGGAACCAGCTCTGAGTCTGGACTGTGATCTGGGCTCTCTCTTATTCCCATTCTCTTTCTTCCCCCCTTTTTTCATCCAACTCCCCTCACCCCTGGGTGTATGTGTGTGTGTGTGTGTGTGTGTGTGTGTGTGTGTGTGTGTGTGTGTCGGGGGCAGGGGATCAGAATCCCTGACTTTTGCTGAGGACCAGTTTCTGAAGAATGAACCAAAAGGACCACAATTGGCTGTAGTGGAACAGGAGGCAAGTGCTACCTCTCTTCTCCCAGGACCTGGGTGCTGTCTTGTCCACCAGGCTAAACAGCAAGGCTGATTTTCTGGCCTTGGCATGCACAGCACATGTACATATATGCACACACAACGACTCATATGTATCACTGATATGTTGACATAAACCAGTGATTCACTACATCCCTCCTCCCCTTCTCCCATCCCCACTTCCAGCGTCTGTCTCAACCTTAGCACTATTCACACCTCAGCAGAAACAGTGCAGAAGATTGGATGCCTCAGAAGAGTGGAGGAAGGGACATGAACAAGCAAGCGGTGTGCTTAGAGAAAGCTGTGTTCAGCCACAGCCCCTTTTGGAAGTGACCAAGAGGTCAATATATGACTGCAGAGCCCAGCAATCCGAGCCCTCCCTGTCCCTGCTGATTCCTGAGGCTGGGTAAGGAGGCGGGTGTGGCTCCACCCAGCTGGCACTTACTGGAAGGGGAGCTTTTCATCGTTGGGCTTGATGCACCGAACATAGTGTGGCGTTGTGGCATTCAGGGTCTCCATAAGCAGGTTCAGGGAAGTGCGGAACTGCAGGGGCAAAGCCAGACCTTAGTTATTTTTAATGTCCTTTTGAATGCACAGTGAAGAAACAGTGGCACACTAGTGACTACTTTGCTAGTGGTGACATCAGAAATCACTATTATTACTATGATCAATTTAGAAAGACAGGGATAGAAAGACATTCAGTGACCAGGGGTTAGATTCTAGCGGACAGTGCTAGCTTGCTATGAATAAAATAGAGCCCTTCCATAGTAGAGCTCTTCAAAGTAAAAAGAAAGCCACTCCACAGTGTGCCTAAGTCCCACTGTTAGGAGAACCAACGAGATGAACCGTGAATGTTAAGAGACAAGAGATCTTCCTGCTGCGTGCTAGTGCTAGGCCTGCTATCCCTGAACGTGGGGAACGCAGTTTTAACTACTGCACCTAAACATCCCAGAAACAATGAGATTTGTATGAAATGTCCCAAATTAGCAAATCCACAGGAATTAAATCAGGTGGGAATACCAGACCCTTCTCTTTAGGAGACAGACTGGAAACCAAGCACTCGAGTTAGATGTTCCCTGGGCTTATTTAACCCTTCAACTTCCACATCTGAACACCTTTCCTGGGGCCCTGCATTTAGCCCCCTTCTTTTGTAAGTCCCCTCCAGGCCAGCCCTGCCTGGGACTAAGACTGACCTGGTAACCCACAGATTTCTTGTGCTCTTTGTTGGGGGCCTTCACGAGGGGTCTGGAAGAGCGAACATTGATCTTTGAAGATGATCGACTCTTAGCCGTGTTGGTGGCAGGAACAGAGTCCTTGTCATCATGGAACAAGTCAGCCACTAGCGGGAACTAGACAGAACCACAGCAAGAAAGGTGTAAAGGGTATTATCTCTTACAGTTTAATGTTTATATTCTTCCAAAATGACATATATTTATTCTGAGAAATGAAAAGACACATTCACACAAAACTTTGTGTTCCCACTGTCATTGCATCATGATTTATAAAAGCTACAAAATAATAAGGACTCAAGTGGCCATCATGTGACAGACGAAGTGTGGCATATCGGCATGATGAAATATTATTCAACAATATAAATCGAGGGATGAAGTCCTCACATGCTACCTCATAGCACAGATGAGCACTGAAAACATCACAGCAAGTCTCCTCCCCTACCATGTCTGGATGCCCCAGGCGAGCGTGTCTGATCCTATCCCTTCCTCAAAGATGTGTGTGGTGTAGTCACTGCACTGTTCTCCCTGCCCTCCTGATGTTAAGCATCACATTCCTAGCCTATCCCTTCCACCTTTCTTCACTGTGCTCCTCTTACCTCAAATATCCCACCCTTCAATCCCTCTTCACATCTTAAAGCCTCTCTCTCTAGGACCAGCCCTGAGTCCTGTTTACTCTTTCCCAACATGCTGCACCTACTCCTAATCTACATCCCACAAATCCAGTCTATAGCACAAGGAAGCCATCTTGGCCAATGATGGGCCTAGAGCCCACTGTGTCCTCCTTGAAGTCTGCTATCCCAACACAGAGATAAGGGTGATAGACATTTCCCATGTAAGTACACAGAAGATGCTGATCACTGAGACTTTGTCTAAGTTTATTATTCAGTTTTAGATGCAAAAAAAAAAACCAGCCAAAACTGAAAATGCAGGTAGAGATGTCATGTTTCATACATGGGCTCTAAAAAGGAGACCACAAAAGGAGAAGGGGGCGTTCAGAAAGGGAATGGGGGAAAAGAGGTAAGAGAGAGTAACTGGAGCAAACACAAATGAAGAATGTATGCATGTGGATGAAAGGTCACACGGAAATTCATTATTTTGTAGAATTCATATCCTCATGAAAAAAGGGATGCTACAAAAGTTCAGATGCTCAGTGTAGTAATCAATCTTGATAGTGAATGTGATTGAATATACCTTCAAAATAATGATCTTCTAAGTATGCAATGATACCCATCACACATGGTTAAGACTGAGAGGAGAAGAGCCCCCGCCCCTGAGTATAGGCAGCACCATCCCCTAGGCTGGGGCCTGGATGGAATAAAAGGGAAGGAGGAAAAAGTTAATCTCATTCTACCACGAGAGTCTAACACCTCAAAGGAGCCAAAATAATTTTTTTCCCTTAAGTTATTTTATTCAGTGTTTTGTCTCAGCCATGAAGACTTGACTAATGCACCAAGGGAGTAGTCATGGCATTTTCTTTTCTTTTGTTTTTTTAATACAGAAGACCTACCAGTCCTGGCTTCATCCTTTGTTCCCACCCCCCTGAGACACAGGAGTCGGCATAAGTAGGAAAGCCAGGCAAAGGCTGAGCCCAAGCTAGAGTCCTGGGTCCCTGGATGCACAAGCAAAGCTTGCCTCTTTAAGGTTATTGTAATCTGCTTAAATATATAAAGGGCACCAGTGAGGATAGTTCTCCAACTAGTAACATCCCCTGAACTCAAAGAGGGAAACTTAGGAGGGAGGAAGCCCCGTCCTACAACAGCATCTTTCCATCAGGCTACAGGTCCTACACGGCAGTGACGGCAGCTCATGCACTGTAACACATGGGACATTCAGTAACACATGTCCCAGACCTTCCAGGTCTGCAGTCTCAGGTTATCAGGAATTCATTAAGCACTTAGAAGCATAAGCAGGCTGTCAAGTCAATAGCTGAGGAAGTGCTTCACATGTATGTGCTGTGTCTTAGTCTGAATTCATTTGTTTTCTTGTTGCTGTGATAAAGTACCCTGACACAGCAACTCCACAAGAGAGACATTCATTCTGGCTCACAGCTTAAGGGCTTAGTCCTTCATGGTAGGAAGTCCCCACCAGAGGCAGGGGCTTGAGGTAGGTGGTCATATTATATTTACAGTCAAGAGGCAGAGTGACCAATGCTGCTTCTGAGGTAGAATTCTCTGTTCCATTCAGTCCAGGATCCAAGCCTAGTGAACATGGTCTCCCCACCCCAATTAACCAGATCCCCATAGTTCCTTGCCAGCATGCCCAGAGGCTAACTCAATCAAGGTCATCACTTTCCACCATGCCCAAGAGCTTGTCTGTTTGGTAATTCTGGATCCTGTCAAGTTGAGAATCAATATTAACTCCAACACAGCCCTAGAAGTCTGAGAGATTTAGGCAACATCTAGACTTTCCATTACAATCTGTAGGAGGCCCTAAATAATCTCAACTCCTGGTCCTCACAGACATTTGACAATATAGACGTAATGGGACACCCCAACGGAGTAGGTGGACAGCATCCAAATAAGCAGCAAGTGGCACGCTAGAGCTGTTTTCTGCACTGGGGAGTTAGCATCTGGTAATATAGCTCATTCTGCAGCCCTGATAGGTAACTATGCCGAGTGGCAGGAGCAGACAACACAAGTCACTGACCATCCCATTGCCCGAGGGCTTCTTGCAATTCAACCATACTCAGCTTCACATAAGACCACTGCTGGAAGTTGATGTACGTCCACTGCACTGGAAGAATCATGCGCTGCTCAGCAAGCATTCCCTCATCCAATGTGATGGCCTCTGCCGTTCGTTGCATAGAAATGAGATGGTTATAAGTTCTGGAGAGTAAAGTACTAATTTTCACCAATCGTTGGGTCTGGTCATAGGCACGAACTTCTGAGGGGATCAGCACAGGTGTACCCACCACCCACAGATACAAGATTATGATAGCTGATGTTCAAAACCACTACCCAAGGCTTGTCTCTTATGCCACAGATTTTGAACTAAAACAGGATATAAACTGCTTTTGCCTGAGGTATTATAAGTTTACATTTTAAAGTCAACTTTAGAGTCAAGAGTACTCAAAACACATATAAGTGTTTTATACTGCATAGTAGCCATCAACTGTAGGATAGTAGCCATCAACTGTAGGTTATAAGCAACAAAACTGCATACTGTGTGCATGTGTGCATGTGCGGGTGCGTGTGTGATTTAGAATCAACATGCCTGCTTGTTCTTTTCTCACACTTCATTTCTTATAGAACCAGCCAATGGAAACACCTTAACCTTCAGGTTTTGGGCATAGCGGTTTGCATGCCAATTAACTTTAGAGATCACTGGCCTAGGAAGTCAAACACACTTTCCAATTTGGCCTGGGGTCAGTCAATGTGTTTGTGTAGCATATGGGAGACCTTGGGTTTAATCACCAGCAACATAAAACATAAGATGAATGAATAAGTATAAACCAATGAGGTAAAGTCAAAGACCTTGTCTTGTGAGTAGCTACAGAATAGTCTTCTGGCTGCTTCGTGGCTGTAACAGCCTGCTGGCAATAAATGCCAGAGGACGTGATCAAATTCATGAGCAAATTCATGAGCTCCAAATTCTGGTCCAGGACCTGGAAGGGATAATCTTATCCAAAATATGCAGAACCAAATATTTACAAAACAGGAAATATAGACTCAAGTCCCTACTAAGGATACCGAGGACAATATTGTCAAGCCGTTGGTTTGAGGGTCCTCCAGTTAGGTAATTATAGTAGCTCTAAATTTTTGCTGCCAAAAGGAGGAAATTCTGCCTCTTTGCAGTGGCTCCTCTTCATGGATGGCATTTCAAAATGATAAATAAGATGTCCTTTTAGAGGAGGAAGGACCCAGCTGACTGAGAACTACATTTATATGTCAGTTTCATAATGGTGTTGCTTCTCCGAGGTATTAGATTCTGTAGGATACTGGAGAAATGAAATCAACCCTTCCTGATTCCCAGATCTCCAACCCGTGTTGTGCTGGGGGCTGGCAACACAAAGGCGAACAACACACACAGTCCCCCACACACCGACGAGTTTATGATCTGTCACAGAAGACAAATACTTATCAGTTATCGACAGGACCGAAAGTGCGATGACAAGGAGATGTCCTAAGAGAAATAAGAAAACCAGGAAGGGATTCTCTCAGGGAGTTCTCGTTTGCTTTCTGCTGCTTTGATAAACATGATCGAAAGCTGTTCTGGGGAAAGGGTTTGTTAGAGCTTACGGGTTACAGTCTGTCATCAAGGGAAGCCAGGACAGGACCACAGGGGCAGAAACTGAAGTCAAGGACACAGAGGAATGAAGCTTACTGGTTTGCCTCCTTTTGCTGGTTCACCTGACTAGGGATGCCCACAGAGCCATATTTGGGCAAATAGAATGTGTGATAGGTAGAAAAACACATCATGGGGAAGTTCCTTCAGAGATGGGACTCAGAACATTCAGGGAACTATTAAAAACTTTAAAAATTATTAAAGCCAGTACAGGCACACTGTACTCAGGTGGGAAACAAGAGGGACCAGCTTGGTGAAGAATTTTTATTTTGAATCCCAACAGTAATACAATAACATAAGGGAACAAAACAGGTTGTAAACTGTACTTACATTGTACTGGGCATGCCTGGACACATTCAAGCCGCCCCAGAACCATTCAGTCTAAGTACCAGCTGCCTCCCATTCTACAAGCGAGGAAACCTGAGGCTTAGTGACCAAAACCACAGAGCTAGTAAATGGGTTGGAGAAAGCCCTAAAACCAGAGAGCTGGAGAGCCTATTCATCAAAGTGCACCGCCCACAGAGCAGCTACCTGAGCTGCTTGAAAATTATCATAGCCTGAAGCTCAGCTCCGAGGTAGCCAAGGAGGTGCTGTATCTGTTCTGGGTGCTTTTGGAGCCAAGACCAGCAGAGCCTCTAACCTTGCAGATGCCTTAGAAACAGTAAGATGTGATAGAGTGTTGAATCGAGGTTAAAGCCTCTGGGCAGTCATTAGTTGTGTGGCCCCTTTTCTTCCTTAGTTGGTTAGTAAAACACAGCTAAGCTGACACAGTTCCTCTACATCAGTCTCTGACTTGGACTCTGATCATCTCACCTCAGCCCCTCCCTGGCCACTGTTTACTGCAAGTTCAAGTTCCTCTGCTGCTGCTTTGGTTTCTCCTCATTTAGCTCTTTGTCCTGCCTCTTGCCGGACATCACATCTTACACCACAGCCATCCCGGTGTCCACAGGCAGACACTGTCTTTCCCTAAGTCCTCCCTCAGGCCAGCCTCAGGAGACTTCCTTGGGCTTCCTCCTCCCAAGCTGCTGAAATGACTCTCCAGGGACCATCTGGGCCCTCCTTGTAAAGCCCAGAGGGTTTTAAGTAGCGTGGGTTCCCATCTTCTCTGATGGCTTCCATCCACTGATCCAGGCCTTCTTTTTTGGATGTCTTCTCTAAACCGTGGCAACCCTACTTTCTGCTAAACTTTGTTGCTTTTCAGTTTTCTAGTACTTTCTACTGGCTGGCTTCTGCTCCCTCCCCCCTCCAGTACTGCTGTCTGCTAGATCCCCAGATGAGTTCTCTAACACTCACCCCACCCACACCCCCACACACACACACACACACTCCTTGATGCCTGAGACTTCTACTATTCTTCAACCCAGCTTCTCCAGTCTGGATCCCTTCCGCTCACCATGATCCCATTTCCAACTATCTGTTCTGCATCTTTCCCTCTCTTCAATGCCAGAGAAGTTCCAACTCAACATGGCAGAAAACACCTTCAACACACCTTCTTCAGAAACTGACTCAAGTTCTGTTGGACCTCAATGCCTGAATCCTCCCTGCACGAATCCAAATGTGGTTGTCTGAGAACTACAATTCAAATGGATTTCACCAACAGTCAAGAGTTTCCTCTAGGTGACTTCTACCATGGTGTTCCGAGGTCGGGGCCAGAAGGTGCAGAAAGTGACGGTGCAGCCTATCAGCCTTATCTTCAGATACTTGCAAAATGATCTCGAATTCAGGTGTGGCTGCATGAGCGAGTGAATGTGTGGATAGAGGGCTGTGTTATTGGCTTTGATGAGTACATGAACCTCATATTAGATGGTGCATAAGAAGTTCATTCTAAAAGTCAAGAAAGCCACTGGGTTGGATCATGCTAAAAGAAGATAATATTACTCTGCTCCAAAGTGTTTCCAACTAACAATGGTCAAACATGGAGAAGTTGACAAAGCTGTTCGATGTTTTTAAAGGTGTCTTCTGCTGGGAGCTACATTTACTCATCTTATTTTACACAATAAATGTTGTGAGATTGTTTGTGTTAAAAAAAAGTTTCTTCTAAATGTAAACTTAGCTAGACACCCTTTGCTTAAGGGCTTGTGGGTAGCAGGAAACTGCCATGATTTGCTGAGCATGTAGGGATATCAGGGTCAGAAGGGATCACAGGCAGGGGACTGCCAATCCCAGGCCTCCTTCGATTGATTCTACCAGAGTGCCCAGGTGTATCCAAGCAAGGGTAGGTCAGCGCTCATGAATCTCTACAGGAAAATAATGGGTGGCTATATCTTTGTAGCAATGGTGAGTATCCCCAACCTGCATAATTATTCTGTATGAGGGTATAACATTAACAGCTTATGTGAAAAATTTTTTAGGTCTTAGGATCGGGAAAAGGTATCAAATGTTTCAAGAAGAATTTTGAAATCAAATTGAAAAATAAGTATTTTATACTTTCAGCTCTTTTTGCTTATGACAGCCCAAGAGATGCCGACTGTCTAAGAGATACTTGACTCAACACTGGTACCATTTATCTGCAGAATTTGGATTTTGTTTTCAAAGCTGTGTTTTAACTGCAGGTCCCTGTATTGAGACTGTACCTAGGGAGAAGGAGCAATAGGCTTCCTATGTGCAGGATTTGCTTTGGTGGCTCAGTGGTCATGAGACTTAAAGGCTAAGAGGTGCCATTATAAAACCCTGAATTGCAGACCACAGCAAAAGAGCCAGGAAGAAAGCAGCCATCAAGACCCCTATTCACCCAAATACCCAGAGGGCTGGGATAGGTAGGAAGTTTACTTAGAAATTCCCCAAATAGAAGCAAAGTTGAAGTTTTAACAAAAAAAAAAAAAAAAAAAAAAAAAAAAAAAAATCACAACTTGTCAAGGAACACAAAGGACAAAACACCTACACTGTTGGGCAAGGCCAAGAAGAAACTCCATCTTTGCTGTCATAGCTGCTTAAAAGCCTGCTTCGTAAGCTAGCTGACCAGGAATGGAAATCTTATAGTTCACCCCAAGGCAGCTACCAAAAGGAGTCCACCCAGGCATTTCTATGGATCGCTCCTTTCTAACTGGACAGCGGTCACAGTAACACACTCTGACAAACCAAACACATTGCTAATCCTATTTGCTACCATTTGTGTGAAATGTCCCCATAGGTACTGGCTTCTCTGACTTTGCTATTCAAGCCTTGATATAAAGTTGAAAGACCTGAGGCAAATCTGTTTGCAAAAGGATTAAGAGAAGTAGGAAAATACCTTTTAAAGGCTGCTCACAGTTTAAGAAAATTTCAATTACAGCTACATGCACGCTGTTCCCCTGGAAACCACACCTATTCACTGATGTTTATAAGAACACAATGGAGATTTTCTTTCACACAGACATGTGACATGGAAAAGGGACATTTTATGACAGCTTGATCAGAGGGCTCTTCCTTAGGACCCAGTGCAAGCATAACAAAATTTGCACTTCCTTTTCAGCCAATTCTTTTACATGGTTGGCATTACACTTTGGTGGGAGGGAGTAAATCTTCAACTTCTAAATAAATAGGATTTTAAGTAGCCATTTTGTGGGCTTTGAGAGAAAGCCTCAGCCCAGCCTTGGAGAAGAGAAGGAAACACACTGTTCATCACCTGGAGTTCTAGCATGCTTAGTCTCAGGCACATTTTCCAACACCCAGAGCCAGTGTAAAGGACACTAGCCATACTGAGGAACATGCATGCCATAAAGCACCATTTCAATAAGTTACTATGGGATTTGACATCTAAAAATAATGCATTGTAAAAGGCAAATTGTGACGGTTGGCTTTAATGTCAACTTGCCACCAAGTTGAATCACATGGGTAGGGAAACAACTCAGAAGTTGTTCTGACTACCTTGACTGATGTGGGTATATATACCCCAAAGGTTGGCAGATACACCCCAAATGTGGCAAGGCACACCCCAAATGTAAGTAGGTGCACCCCAAATGTGGGCAGCATCCTTCTGCTCACTTGGCCTCCTTCCTGCCACTGAGCTGATCTGTCCTGTTGGGGCTTCTGGTTCCTTCACTGACTAAGGAGTGGTAGAAACCTTTCAGGGCTGTGGCCCCAGAACAGTGTTGCTGAGGCACCTGTCCTTGTGGACAGAGTGGCCTTTCTGGTGTGAGACACCCACTGTGGGACTCTTCTGATTGCTGAGGCACTGGCCCCAAAGGCTGATCATTCACTAGGTTTTCAGCCTCTTGGGAAGGAGAACTGTTGTTACTATTTCACAAATTCCTTATACATATCACACACACACACATACACACACACACACACACACACACACACACACACACACACACACACACTTTACTGGCCCTGCTCCAGAGAACCCCACTAAACACACCTTTGTTCGGAGTGGAACACTGGGGCTCACTCTGAGTTGCTTCACTCCCATGTCTGGACTCTGGGAACTACCAGGCTTTGGACAGAGACCCTCTGAACCATATGTTTCTGAGGCCACTTCTCTGATGACATGCAGTAGAAGAGTGGCAACATTTGTGTCCATCTAGATCCATGGCCCAGGTTGCCTGACTCACACGGACATAGAATTCCAACTCAACAGTTGACCCTCTGACCTACATACAACAGGTAAGAGAACATCTTCAAGAGGAAAAGTTCTGTCCTCTTTAGGATCACTCTCTGTGGTGGTTAATATATGCTTGGCCCAGGAAGTGGTACTATTAGGAGGAGTGAACTTGTTAGAGGATGTCTGTCACTGTGGTAAGACCCTCCTTCTAGTTGCCTGGAAGCCAGTCTTTTAGTAGCCTTCAGATGAAAGTGTAGAACTCTCAACTCCTCCTGCACCATGCCTGCCTGGATGCTGTTATGCTCCCGCCTTGATAACGGACTGAACCTCAGAACCTGTAAGTTCAGCCCCAATTAAATATTGTCTTTATAAGAGTTGCCTTGGTCATGGTGTCTGTTCACAGCAGTAAACCCTAAGATACTCTCCAAGCCTGCCCTCACACTAAAATATTCCTTCTCATTGGCAGCAAAAGTTGGAAGGGAAAACTTGCCATCTTTAGTATTTAAAAGAAATGAATGTGTTAAAGCCCTGTTTTAAAGAGCCTCCCCCCATATAAAGCTCTGTAATAGCTGAGAAGGCTAAGTCTTCACAGGGTAACAGGCTTCCCTAATCACTCTCATTACCCCTTCTTTATCCCCTCCCAGTGTGAGTTCAGCAAACACCCCAGTGGTGTGGCAGGTGGGACTCCTCCATTTCACACCACTTAATTACTCTCGACAAGCTGATAATTTCTTATCAGGTAAGCCACACAAAGGATAAAAGCCAATAGCTTCCTCATAATATAAAAGTACCTGAGATAAAATAATGAATTTACATGATGACTTGAGAATTAGCTGAGTTTAGGAAGTAAAATTTATCTTAAAAAAAATGGGCATGGCATTAAATTTATGTCCCAAGGTCTTAAATGTTTCTAGACATGCATTTGAAATCTAAGCCTCAGAGGACCAGTACTACAGTGAAAGGTTTATTTTATTTTATTTTATTTTATTGGCTTAGTAAACAAAGATGTGTAAACATTCACAGTGACAGATGTGCCAGGCACCAGGCCACAAGGTCACTGGTTTGGTGGAAGAGAAGGTTAGAAACACGGTAGTGGGGTTGGGGTGAAACGGGAGCCTGCAACTTTCCCAGAACACAGCACACACAGAGGCTTCGCCCTGCAGTTTACTAACACTGCAACTGCTATGTGCCCCACTGTGCTATTTGTAGAACAGCAGCAAACTACCAAGAGTTATTTAAAAAGAAAAGAAAAAAAACTGTGTATGCTCATGTGGAAGAATAACCCAGATACAGTGATGTATGCCAAGTCAGAGGAGACTAGGCATGAGTATTGTGATCATTTCACCCTTACAAAGGCATGCCAGTACCAGTGTGCCATGATGCAGACTAGGCACCCATCAGAAGATGCTCACGGACTAGAGGGGGCTTGTATATAACTCAGTGATATTTGATTTTTTGTGGCTAAACTCCTAATAAAAACCCAGTATGTTTAATATAAAGCAACATCCTGTGCAGGAATATCAAGACCACCATTCTTAACAATGCCTGATTTGCAGGCCAAGTCTTGGCTGATGCTTGGCAACTTGGATTTTGGGTGAGTTCAGCATTCCCTGACATGACTGGCTCACTGTGCGATATCCGGAAAACCTCCTTCCAACTGCCATAGACTTGAGATTTAAGACATCAATCTGACATTGAACTCCAAAACAGCATTATGCTTATGCCTAATGGATTGTGTCTGTGGTTAGTTACCTGACATGGCTATTCTGAGATGACAACAGTGGTTGCCACTAACTTGGTCCCTCCCTACATCCTATGTTGGGCCCCTGATGGAAAAGGGATGGATTTGGATACATGGGTTGAGGTTGCGACTGGTAGCACCATCTGCATCATCTGCTGGAACACAGGTGCACTGGCCTCTCCTCCCCACCCCCTACCCTGACTTCCTTTCTCTTCATGTTATCTAGGTCTCTCCCAGAGTCTCTGTGTTCCCTTCATATTTTCCGAGCAGATCTGTATCAGTTCATCCAGGGACAATCAGAATGTAACTCTGCTCGTCTCTGAATGCCAACTGTGGACTTGGGGTGGGTGACTCACAGGCAAGTGCTTAACAAATGTGTTTGGTGAGGGTGCAGATGGACATGCTATCTGCATTCCTGAGAAAGGAGCAGATAAAATTTTAGAGACAACAAGTATTCCAAAATAGACCCAGATGTCCTAGAAATCTCACCTTTTATTACTGTGATACCTATTCTTGGTTGTCAACTGGACTATATCTGAAATTAAATCTAACCAAAGCAGCTAGGCACATCACCTTCAAGGGATTTTTCTTGATTAGATCATTTGGGGTGTGAAGATCCACCTTCAGTCTGAGCCATGCCTGCTGGTGGCAGCCAATGAAAAAGGCATGAAGAAGGATACCCCGACCCTTTGCCTGCTTTCCTGCTCTCCGTGAAAAGCCCATTTCCTCACTAGCATTAGAGCCTACATCTCAGATTCTGACACACACTGAAGACCAGCCAAGACGTCCAGTGTCATGGGATGAACAAGTGTTGGATCCTTGGACTTTCTCCTGGGAGACAGCCATTGGCAGACGAGTCGGATCACAGTCTGTAAGTCATGCTATAACAAAATAGTGCAGAGATGCCTCTTACCAGTCCTGTTTACAATTACATTCAGATGGCTGGATAGAGGTAAAGTACACACACGCTAGGCTTAGCGATGTTCAAATAATCTTAGGTTTGCAAGTAGGAGATGAAAGAGGTGAACATCAGGAGACTTTTTCACCCACAACTTATACCTATGCCTTGTCCTGGTTGTTAGGTGGCTTGCAGCTCCAGTATCCTTCCATTCAGGGTGTCTTTCCTAGTTTTCTCTCTAGGAGACACCTTCCTGCTTTCTTCCCTCTAACACATGTCACCAACATAACCCCACAGGCTCTGCCTTCCTGTGCTCCACAGTGGGGCTCACAATAGCATCCCCATTCCTACCTGTTGGTGTATTTCATTTTTTTTTCTTCAGTCTCATCATGTATCCCCAGCTGCCCTTAAACTTGTTACATAGATCAGGCTGGCCTCAAACTTGCCATGATCCTCTGCCTCTACCTCCAGAGCACTGGACTAGCAGGCATGTAAGACCACACCCAGTTCCCATGTATTTGCTTTTTATGGTGCTGGGGATTAAACCCAGAGCCCTGTGCAAGTATTCTAACACAAGTAAGCAAGAATTTCCCCACCTTGCCAGCCCCATTCCCAGTGGGGTTTTTGTTGTTGTTTTACCTTGCTGGCTTTCAGGATGTTGATCTGTTCTTCATATACCGTATCCCTGTTTTTCTCCAGAAAACCATCTGAAAGGTACTCCACCTGGAGCCATGGCAATGGAAAAAAATAGTCAGTGCTTCAGGGGCTCTGGTAGCCTCTTAGGGTAGCTTCATCTCTTCTATGGTATTTTCTATAAGAGCTAAGAGTGCACGGGTCATGTACATACATATTTCTGACTAAGATCCATCTCTCCTGACACTCCTCATTCCATATCAACTGAGATTCCACCCAGTTAGGATTCTCACCACAGCCACAGCCAGTGTCCACGGGGCTTATAACAGCCACAGTTTCAACACATTTTCACTGCATCAGTTCAGTGTCCATATCACCCTATGAGCTGGGTATTATTTTTATACACGTCCTAGAGAGAAGGAACCGAGGAAAATCTGATATACAGAGATTTACTCAGAGGCTACTGAGTATTCATTTGGCAGAAGAGAATGCTTTATTAAAAAGGAAAATCCCATGAGAGAAGGCCTCTTTAAGGCTCTATGAAAGCA
The DNA here is from genome assembly GCF_963924665.1 of Micromys minutus. NCBI lineage: Eukaryota > Metazoa > Chordata > Mammalia > Rodentia > Muridae > Micromys > Micromys minutus. Next base: position 59,196,306 of record NC_137977.1, on the reverse strand, counting down.
TTTTCTTCACCATGGCCCAGATGCATTGAGTCAGGATATGCAATGACATGCATTTTACCACCTGAGAATTCAATAGGAACCCATTTAGAGAGGTTCAGAGTCTATGCCCAACACTGGGATCAGCATGGGCTACTCCAGAAGGAATCCCAATATTGCTACCTTGTTTCTGCTTTTCCCTCTTTTATCTCAGGCTCAGTGACAGCAGACCCTGCTCTGTTGCTGCCATCTTCCCAGGAGAGCAGCCCTCCATTACTACCTGCTGTGCACGTGAAAGGCAACTGCAGTAGCACAGGCTCTGCTTGGGCCTAGGCTTTGACAGTTGGTAAACTAGAGATGAGCCAAGGGGAGGGTGGGAAGAAATCTTCAAAGAACCTACCTTCAACATCAGGTCACTGGAATTTGCAAAAACAACTTCCTTAGCCTGGAAACTATTCTATGTACTGTGGATCTAAGGTCTGTCCCAGGTCAGTAAAGAGGACAGTTACCTTGTCTGCAAAGTGGATGACAATGAAGGCCGTGTTGGACATGCGTGGTTTCTGGAAGTGCTGGCTGCTGGAGTGTCGTTCATAGAGTTTCTGGGCCCAGTTCTGATCAGTTCCTTTGGGGACCTGGAGAAGCATAAGACCGGATAGAGTGTTTGGTGAAGAAGGACAAGGCAGTGAAGTATCCTGGCAAAGGGTTGGAGTTTGGGTTCAGCTCTCCAGCCAGGACTCCAACTGGACAGTGATAAGAACAAGTCAACCACGGACTCTTATGACCCTGCTACGAAAGGTCACTGACTGGCTGTGTGTGGACTGACATCCATGGTAGGGCATTTAGCCCCAAAGAACAAATTAGCCAGCAGAAAATGCAAGTCCAGGGAAAAGACGAAGATGGCTACAAAGTCATAAGGCAGAATCCTGTCCATGGAATTGTCTGGAGATGCTCCTGTCCCTGCAGCACCACGTTCTTGCTCACTCAGAAGACTGGCATAATTAGCCTATATCCTTCCCCTAGCTCATCCATACTATTGCCCTGGCTCAGCTGCCTGTTCTTCTGAAGCCTTTCCAGGCCATTTCTGGTCTTGTGTCTCTCTTCTTGGGAATTCCTAACACATAGGCATATTATTACAACTCACCATCAGCTTTTAGTTACTACATAGTATAAATCCATAGTCACAGGTCTGTCTCAGCTCTTTCCTCACCCCTCAAAGGGCTGAGAATTGTTTTCTGGCCACCTTGAAATGCTGATCTAGACGTAGAGGGTTCACTATGTGACAAATTCTCAGGGCAGCTTCTTTTGATGGCTTCCAAAGCAAGCAAGTAACTTGCTTCCTTGAAGCTCCAGCACAGACTGCTGACTGTGCTCTGAGGCGCCGGCTGCTTCCCGGCCTTCATCAGAGAAGTTTCTCTTTGCAGTAGGTGGTAGCTAATGGAGTCACACAACTGATCCAAGTGTGGGTTCTACACAACCGTGCAGTGCCCAGCCCTAAGTAAGTTACACACTAACATGGGGCTGGGGGTGTACACGCTCAGCAACATCCTGGAAGAGAGGCTGGAAAATAATATAAATGTCAGAACTCTTGGGGGTGTGCCATGAAACAGTGACTGGTGTCACATGGCGCTGCAGCCATGAACTCACTGATGCCTTTCTGACCGGCTCAAGAGTGGACCCATTATCAGGTATGGGGGAGTGACTCATAAGACTCCACCTCTCACTAGAGTGGACATATAGGTGCTAAGATGGAGGGACTCATTTTCTTCAGTGGTGTAGCCAGTGATAAACTGCCCATGTTCCAGTAAAATATTACCAGCCCTTACGCGCACACACACACTCATACCCAAAGGCACTGATGTAGGAGGGGGCTTGTTTGAAGAAGAGTTTCAGACAGAGAGAGAGAGAGTTTCAGACAGAGAGAGAGAGAATTTCAGAGAGAGAGAGAGAGAGAGAGAGAGAGAGAGAGAGAGAGAGAGACATGGTGCCTGCTGTTGAAATGACCAGTGATGACAGGGTCTTACCCAGGGAGACATCCCTCATGCTGTTATCCTGACAGCCCCTGACAGTTCTGAGTTTCCACAGCTTGCTGACTCTCCTTCATTACTTCACACTGTACCTTCAGATCAGGCAAGGTTGGAAGTGACCCTTGCTGTGTCCACGCAAAAAGGCTTTACTCAGTAAATAACATATGCTCCAAAAAGGAAAATGCTTACAGATGTGGGAACAAACTTCTTAGGTCCTTTGTAAGCAAACTGATTTTTCCCCCCTCAGGATTCAATTTGGTGTAACTAGCACTGAATTCCCTGCGCCAAGTGGTATAGGAGATTCAAAGAGAGAAACCTCTTTCTTGAAGGAGGCTATTAATTGTGTCGGTCAGACAATAAAATGTATTTAATTCAGCACTTTCTATATATACTCTTTTATACATCTCCGAGAGTTCTGTTTTAGAACTACCAGGTGTGGGTGAAAGAGGTGTCAGCACAGCTGGGCTTGTCAGGGCCAGGCAGGCCAGAGCTGGGAGCAAGAAGGACCTCCTGGGGCTGGCCCAACTGGGTCAGACAGAACTACAAAGAGAAGCTCTTCTAAGCAAATGCTGAAGTCGGCTAGCAACCCTTGACAATGCACTTGGAACTTCAATGAGAAAATTCTATGATCCTATGTAGTTGCTAATTGAGACGGGCAGGAACAACCAGAGGACACCAGTGATCCGGGTCATGTGTACGTGCATTTTCTGACTAAGAGCCATCTCTCCTGTCACTTTTCATTCCACTCAACTGAGATCATCCAGCTGCGATTCCCAGTTAGGATTCTCATCACGGTCATGGCCAATGTCCACGAGGCTTATAACAGTCACAGTAGTTTCAACACATTCTCACTGCACCCTATGAGCTGGGTATTATGTTTATACCAGAGAGAAGGAACCAAGGCAAACAGGTTAGATAAGACATGAAGCTTGGATGTAGTAGGCCTGGGGTCCAAGTCAGGGAAGGCTGGCTCTAGGACATCTATTCAATACCCTGCTTTTTGGCCTGACAACAGTATCTAAGGCAACTGTGAACACAGGGTCAGGTGAAGTTTTTTTCCAAAAATATTTTCACATATATAAATTTTAATCAGGCATTGGGGTGGGGGAGAAAATCTTGTATTTGAACACAGCCTGGATTATAGCTATCTTTAGCTCTAGAGTGCACAGGGGGCCAAACCCTTAAAAAGGAGTCCATATGTGACTACATATTCCTTACACCCCCCCTTAATGCATCGTGGAGAACCCTGGCTCAAGAGCCTGGGTCTAGTTCCATCCCTCAGAGTCCTAAACCCTCTGGCCTGTGGTGCTGGCTGTCACTTCTCAGGAAGTCTCAACCCATCCAGAACAGGCAACTGTATGGAGACAGGAGAGGTGACAGGCAGAGGTGCCCATCCACTCACTGCAGGGCAGTGAGGATGCTCTGCAAGTGATGTCTGCAGTGCTGAGCACACAGAGAGCCACTTAACTGTATGCTTCAAATGCCCACACTGTGTGCATTACATCTCAACAAAGCTCCTAAAACACTTTACAATTAAGATAAAGTAGTATTTTTTAAAGAATTATTTATTTTAGGTATATGAGTACACTGTCGCTGTCTTCAGACACACCAGTAGAGGACATCGGATCCCATGACAGATGGTTGTGAGCCACCATGTGGTTGCTGGGAATTGAACTTAGGTCCTCCGGAAGAGCGGTCAGTGCCCCTTACCGCTGAGCTATCTCTCTAGCCCAGTAGTATTAATTTTTTTTAAAAAAGAGACTGTGTTGGGGAATGGAAACCTCTCTCTAATGTCCTTGAATAAGGATTATTTCACTACAAACATTTTTCTTGCTTGGGACATCACCTGGGACTAAGAGGTGACAGCTAAGGTCTCTGTGACCATTGATTCACCCCTGGTTTTGTTCCTGTCCCCCTGGGCAAGGCTACAATGACAGCTTACTTATATGTCATCTTGTTCCACCCTATACTTCTGCGCCCTCCCATCTGTCCCCTGAAAACTCACAAGTCATCCTTGCACCAAGCATCCCCAGGTACTTGGTCCTGAAGAAGTGCTATGACTGCTGCTGCCACCTCCTCCTTTCTGGTTTTCTTTTTTTAATTTTTTTAATTTTTTTTATTTTGTGCTGTGTTTTGGTTTTTTTTTGTTGTTGTTGATTTGTTTTGTTTTTTTTTTAAAAACAGGGTAGCTCTGTTTGGCCTAAAACTCTGTGTACAACAGGCCAGTCTTGAAATGACTCTGCTTCCTGAGTGTTGAGATTAAAGGAGTGTGCCACTGTGTCCAGCCTTGTAGAACATTTCTGTCCTCTTGGTGTCAGAGCCCAGCTGGGCCTAGGACTCAGTGGTCCCATAATTTTCTAGGGAGTGGCTGCTTCTTGCACACCTGACTACACTGCAGTGCTACTTGGGGCTCAACGACGCCCCCCTCTGCAAATACCCATGTAGTCAGCAGAACCATCTAGTCACATCCCCTTCTCTACCCCCCCCCCCCTTCACCGGGGGACGTTGGATCTCTTGTATCAATTGAACTTCACTTTGCCATGCCCTGTGGATATGATTTAGAGTGACAGTCAAGGGCAGACCAAGTTTCCCTCTGAGAATTTCTCCCATGGGCTGAGACTCTGCTCCCATCTGGAAGCAGGGATGCAGGGTACTGACCTGGCAACCCTCTATTCGGTTAAGGTTCTTGACTTCAGCAAATACACCTGTACCTTTATTACTCCCCTTCCTGTTCATAGAGGCTACTCCCATGCCCACATCCTACCAGCCTGTGAGCCTGCAGAGGCCTCCTTCTCTCCTTCACAAAGAATCCAGGTTGCCAGGCAGAAGATTAAAAACTGCTGTAGGGGTAAATAAAGTTTTCTCACTGGAAAAGAACTGGCCTTACCTGAGTCTCATCCCCAGAATAACCCTCCACCCCACACCCTACCCTCCAGTTTAAAAAGACAAAAAGGAATTCCTGCTTGAATATTGTGAGTCTCAGTATCTTTCTCCAGCTCTGCACTAGGAAGGTGATCTTCTCCTAGGGAGGAGGGCTACCCTCCTGGCCAGCATCCCATGTACTCCTATCTCTAGGAAGATTATTATAATCTCCCCAAACAGACTCGAGGTGTTTGTTTTTATTTTCCCATTGTTGAGATCCTTTACTGTCCCTGTCTGTTCAAGCTGGGCTCCCCCTCCAGCTCAGCATCCTGAGACTTGGGGTGGGGTGGGGTGGGAGTACCAAGTTGTGGATAAAGAAACCTCTGAAAGCAGGCCACCCAGGTGAGGGAACAGGAGGGCAGATGCTCCAAGGTCATTGGCCAGCGTCACTATGACCTTGAATTGACAATCAGGAAAATGAGTATTTGCTCAGCTCTCCTCAGGATCCACGGAAGGAAAGATGCAAGCTTTATGGCAGAGAAGTACAAACCTATCACATCCTGTCAAGGAGACCACCTTGTTCCCTACAGAAGCAAGTGACAGACATGCAGGAGAGTAGAGTAGAGAAAGTGTCCAGTCTGAACATGGCTTAGGGGTAGGCTGGCATGTGATCTCATGTCCACCGCAACCCCAAGACCATCCTCTAGTGCACTGGGGACAGCAGAAGCTTGTGACTTGGTCTGACTGGAGATGCTCAGGCTTTCTCCCCCCCTGAAGGAACTAAACTGGTTTGATGAGTGTCTCTTCCCTGACTCCCTGTAGCTCCTGGCCTCCTTCACAATGGAGGATGACTGAGAAGAATCCCTTCAAGGCCATATCTACACTTCCAAAGGAAAGGCAGTGGCTGTGAGCTTCCTTCAACATCTGCAAGACCAGGCTCCCTGCTGGCTGCTTTGTGCCCTTAGCTCCCTCCTTGTTTGGTTTTGTGTGTTCTCCCACAGAGATCACAGAACTCAGCTATTTAGTGCCCACTGCATTATTCTTAGAGGATCTGAGACAAGGAGGAAAAGGACATGTCTGAGGTGGCCCCTACAGGCAGAAGGTGCCAGGTTTTCTGGGTGCCATCAGCAGCATGGAAATCCCCCAGTCCTCTTAGGACCATGGTGTGGTGACACCCAGAAGAGTCCAGAACAACTGTCTTCACCTGTGGGTTGCAAACCTTTTGGAGGTCACATATTAGATATTTACATTAAGATTCAAAACAGTAGCAAAATTACAGTTATGAAGGGACAAAACTAACTTTATGGTTGGGGGTCACCCCAACATGAGGAACTGTATTAAAGGGTTACAGCATTAGGAAGGTTGAGAACCAGTGCTCTAGAGACTCCTACTTTTGACATTTTGATGTACCATCTCCAAACAGCAAAATCTGTCCCGTTAAAGGGTTCATTTGGGTGATTTTGACAAATGTAGTAGCTTCTGTTGTCTTAAAGCCCACAGCTGCTAGACTCTGTTTCAGATTTTACACAAACTCCTGATGCCTAGAACAACGTCACCATACAAAATGCTTTCACATTGCAGACTTTTTCCTCTTAGTCCTTAACTTCGTGACCACCTGGCCTCCTCTTTCACACCTGTGACCCAGCTATAGGCAGCACTGCCTGGTGTCTTGATAGTCTACGTCCCCACTAGCTTGATAAGTGGCAATTAGAACTTTTAGCAAACCTTCCTTTCCAAGGAGCGGTGAGACCCCATGTGGAGACACAACAGCCAGGCAGCTCAGTGTCTGAAGCACCTCTTTCCTTATTACTACTCAGTTACCACTCCAATGCCCCAAGCTTATGTGCCTCTCTGCCTGTGTGGGACTCTTGACTCCAAACACAGGCTGTGCCTGCATCTCTCCCTGGGCCCTGGTGCCCCTGGTGCCCCTGGTACCCCTGCAAACACTGTCTTGTTGTTTGGAGGACTTTGCTCTCAAAATATAGCATAAGGTTTATGTAGATCACAGATTATGGCAACTGAGATTGAAAAGGTGGATTTCAAGCAGAATACCCTAAGAATGTGTACCCCACACGAACACAGAACAGAATACCCCAGGAATGTGTACCACCAAATGAAGACAGCAGGGGGACCTAGGAGCACTTCCTGGACTAGGGTAGGACCCCTGGGGGTTATCCTGCTAACTGCCCATGGTTTGCTTGTCTGTGTTCTCCACTACTGTTAGCTGCTATGTGCTGGCATGCTGCTCCTGAACTCACCAGTTCCCCACCCAGCGTTACTCTGGGGTTCCCTCAGGGCCTTGCATCATCCCAGCACTGTGTGTAATGGTTTCTGTACCAGCTTCAGACAACACGGCTGGAGAAGCCCATGAGCAGCCAGGTTTGCTGGCAAAAGGAAGTGCAACTCGTTGCAAACCACACAGCTGCTCACATCTCAGAACAGATTGTCCTGAAGCACTGAGGGGTTATTGTGACAGGCTGTGAGTAAATGGGATATGAAAGGGCACCTTCCCTGGGAGTTCCTGATTTGTGATGCATTGATTCTTCAGAGAGCCAGAAAGAACCATCCTCTATGGTTCCTCAGAGTGTGGCTTCATCCCCTTAGCTCCCAGAAGCAGAGTAGAGAGCTGTAGTCAGACTAGATCCTGCTACCCAGGTAGTGGAGGTCGTTATTGATAGGAGTCAAGGGCCTAGGGGGAGGGAAGCATGGACCCAGTTGGGTTTTGGCTTAGGAAATTAGGAGGGAGCTACAGAAGAAGGCAAACACAAGGGCCTGGGCTTTGACTTTGGCCAGTGGCATTCACTCCAGGGGCAGCTGTCCCACCTTGACCACAACTTCTCATGTTGGGCAAGCCTAGACAAGCAATAAACACCTGGGATTCTCTCTCCTAGGCTCTGACTTTGATGTTGAAGCTCATGTCTCCACAGAGATGCTAAAACCATTTAGAGAGCCTGGTGTGGTAATATATACTGGTAATTCAGCATTGGGATGGATGAGGCAGGAGGCTGTTCATTAGTTAGAGGCCAGTCTGAGCTACAAAGAGAGTTAGTTCTAGGACATTCTGGGCTCCAGAGTAAGACTTTTGCCTCCCACTTTCTCCCTGCTACCCCAAAAATTATGAAATACAAATGTGCCAGCTATAGGACTTAGTGTATTTTCTACTCCCCCCCTCCAGACAGGGTTTCTCTCTGAGTAGCCCTGGATGTTCTGGAATTTACTTTGTGAACCAGGCTGGCCTCAAACTCAGAGACCTACCTGCCTCTGCATCCTGAGTGGGATCAAAGGCATGTGCCGCCACTGCCAGGGGCTGGTAGAGGTTCTTTAGTTGAGACAGGGTCTCAGTAATTAGCACAGGCTAGTGTTGAACTCTTTTTAGTCTAGGCTAGCCTCACTCTTGAGTAGTTCTCTTACTTCAGCATCCTGAGTGCTGGGACTATGAGTGTGCACCAGGAAATGCTTCAAGAACACCCTTCTGGGAAGGAAACTCCTTTTCTTCCATAAACGCCCAGCCACACTCATTGCTCTTGCAGAAAATTGTGGGGAAACTGAAATCAAAACAACTGGTTCTTCTCTTTCTAGATCAAGCCATATAAATTCTGTTTCTTTTTGATAAAGGAGAGAGAGGTGGAGAGAGAGGTGTTGGTACACGCTCATCTCACTAATCAGTCCAAGAACTAAGAGACGTTGTCAATATCAAATTCAGTCTCTAGCAATCCATAGTGCAGGAGACCAAGGACATTGGATAACTGACTAAAGTTGGATCTCTTCACCCTACATCCTACTTGCCAGGAGCTCCCCTGTTATTGGCACAATCCTCTCTTATACCAGAAAAGTCCAGAAAATGCAGAGCAGGAGGGAATCTGTCTCTTACCATCCCACAGATTTCTACCATTCACAGCCATCTGATACTCTGAAGACCACCCCAGGTTCCTGGGTCCCTCCCTCTCTGGAAGAATACCTATCTGGATGTTAGCTGCATCTTATACTTGTGAGACAAATGCATACCACCAACATAGCCCAAGAGAAGCATGCATTGACTAGGGTATATATCTGCTAGTTACATCAACAGGTTCTCTTTTAGCTAGCATGGTGGATGCCAATGCTTTTTCCAATCAGATTCAGTTCCAGGTAGGAGATCCCACTGGTTCTTTGTACCACACAGGAGGCTTCTGCTAAGACCTAGACCCCAGCTACTCAATGACTACAGGAGCAGTATTACCTTACACTCCTCATCCAATAGGTCCAGGATACCCAGCTTTGCTTCTATGAGGTCTATACATGGTTGATTGTCATAAAAGTCAATCAAGGTCCACGGGATCTGCTCCTTCATATATTCTTCTTGCTCCAGCTTAAACACATGCTAAGACAAGAAACAAAAGGCCAAGGTGAGTGCACTGTGAACACACCTGGAGAGTAATTTTCCCTAAGCTCTTATTAAATTCTGTCTTGGAGGATGGCAGGTAAGTGCCACAGAAGGTCTGGTCGCTAACTCACAGTCATGAGCAGAAATGGCAAAGCACAGGTAGGTAATTTCTCATTCCTGCCTTGGGATAGTAGAATCCTACATGTGTTGCTGGACTCTCGACAACTAAAGGGATTGTGCATCTGACCTTCAGTTCCCTAGATACCCTGAAAGCTCAGGCATGGAGACAAAATCAAGGGACATTTATTTGCTTCTTGGAAGCATCACCAAGAGGCAAACTAAAGGGAAGGTCAGAGCAGAATCACACCAATCTCAGAAGAGGAGTGGCCTGGATGTCATTCCAAGGGGACAGTGAGGTCCTGACCCCAGCTACCCAGGTCATACATTGAGCCTACCGAGTTGAACTGTTGCTGGAGCTTTTCATTGGCATAGTTGATACAGAACTGCTCGAAGCTATTAATCTCGAAGGTCTCAAACCTGTAGAAGGAAAGAGGTAAAGCCACAGGTAAGATACACCACCCACCAAGTATTCCCTGGGAGGCAACAAGGCTGCCTCCCTCCCTTATGTTAGCATCGAGTTGCCAGGTTCTGCCCTGTGCACAGACTTCTGTTGCAAATATCAGTGCTAGGAATCTTTGAAAATTGGAAACAGAGGCATTAAGTGCTTTCTTTTCAACTGATAAAGAACTGGGCGTAGGAAATCACAGGGAGGACCAACAATGCTCAGCCCTGATTCTGTGCATCCTGGTAGGTCGTTTCTTGATGATTTTTAAAGAAAAATCAAACTCATATTTTTCCTCCTGTTTTTATCAGTTAACTTTTCAATCTAAAAACACCACCATGCTATCCTTCAATGGTACCGGTTTTAGGTCTGTATGGGTCTGCAGGGTAAGACCTGGGAAATTGCAGGGGTTCCTGGATTGGGGGCAGACAGAACAGACAGGTCTGCTGCTACCTTTCAAACCTAGGACATGTTTCTCCAATTTTCAGAAACTCAGGAGCTGACACGTAGATGTATCAACTCACTAATCCCCAGTGAAGGACATTTGGTTCTTTATCATATGCTGCTATCAATACTGTGGCAATTTTTATATACCTCCTCAACTCCATAATTCTTTCCTAAGGTTATTTATCCAAGGAGAATTACCATGTTAAAAGCTCCCTTCGTTGGTGTGTGGGTGTTGTATGTGATGTGCATGTATGAGCAGGTGGTTATGAAGCAACATGCGCCTGTGTGTATAGGGAAGAGGCCAGAGGAGAATGGTAGGTGTTTTGCTCAGCCTCTCTCTACTTTGTCAATAATTCTGAGTTTTCAATCTTAGCTATTCTCATTGGTGTAAGGTGGAATCTCAGGGTCATTTTGATTTGCATTCCCCTGGTAACTAAGGACTTTGAACATTTCTTTAAGTGCTCCTCGGCCATTTGAGATTCATCCCTTTTGAATTCCCTGTTTAGCTCTATAACCCCATTTTTGATTGGGTTGTTTGGCTTTTGGCAGTTAGCTTCTTGAATTCTTTATATATTTTGGATATTAGCTCTCTGAAGCTCCTGTTGGTAGCAAGTTCCAACTATTTTTCTGCTTCCACCCCCATGACATCGGGGTTTTAGTTACTCATATAGCCATACCCTTCTTTTTCTATGAGTGCGGGGAATTTGAACTCAGGTCCTGCTGCTTGCACAATAAACACTTTTACCCACAGAAGCATCTGCCCAGTCCCTAGCACACTGTTTTACAAAAGGCAGAAGCAGGCACCAGAAAGGTACAAGTAGATTATTTTTCTACCTGTGCCTTGCCATGAATGAGTGTCATCCTAACACCAGTCAATAGTGTTATTACATAATTTCTACTGGGTTGAGTTCATCTATACCAGTAGGTTTCAATATTTTGATGCATTTAAAAAAATACAAATGTCATATATAATGTATCACAGAGATCCAAATAACATTTTTTCAGAAAGATTATTTTTTAAACACATAGAAGTTCAGTGTTTTATTTAGGTCAGTCTATTTCCTCTCCACACCTTGCTAGGAGCATTACCACAGTCTTGCTGTTAAAAAATGTTTGGTATGATTTAAAGCCCACTCCACAAGATGGAACTCATGCCTTGTACCATTAACCAAGCCACAAACTAGTGACTGTCTAGGTCATAAGTCCCAGGAGAAAACCCAACACTAATGAATCTGCTAGACAGACACAGTAATAAAGTGTCTCCTCAAGGTCTTGGCTTTACACCTATAGATTAGCAAGTCTTTCAGCCCTCATTAGAGAAAGGTTCTTTTTCCAACAGTTAATAGTGACCTAAACCCGACCAACATAAAACAAGAGTCTGGGATTCCCAGCTCTAACTGGGACAGCTACATCAGGATCCATCTCAGAAGAGATGGTGGAAAGACTGTAAGAGCCAGAAGTGTTGGGCAGTCTTAGCTGCACATGACAGTGTCACTGCACACGTGAGCTCACACAGAACCTGTACTGCAGTGGCTCTCTGCTTTATACATCAAGCTCAAAGACTGCAGAGGCCCTGCTCATCAGCACCGTTCTTGTTAGGGTTTCTATAACTGCAATGAAACACCATGGCCAAGAACAACTTGGAGAGGAAAGGATTTATTTGGCTTACATTTCCACATCATTGTTCATCATCGAAGAAAATCAGGACAGGAGCCCAAACAGGACAGGAACCTGGAGGCAGGAGCTGATGCAGAGGTCATGCAGGGTGCTGGTTACTAGCTTGCTCTCCATGGCTTGCTCAGCCTGCTTTCGTATAGAACTTAGGACCATGAGCTCAGTAGTGTCCTCACCTACAATGGGCTAGTCTCTCCCAAGTCCCACAGGCTTGCCTATAGTCCAGTCTTATGGTGGCATTTTATAAACTGAGACTCTCTCCTCTAAGATGACTCTTGTTTGTGTCAAGTTGACCTAAAACTATCAAGTACAAGCACCTACTAGACACTAAGATCAAGGGCTCTGTGGGTTTTCCTTTAATCCCTCTAACAACCAGGAGTGAGGGTCTCTCACTAAATTCACTCTACAGATGAGGAAGCCAGGATATGAGGAAATTAACCAAACTACCCAAAGCCAGAGAGTCACAAAACCAGGGTATTTGCACACAGAGAATCTAGTCAAAATCTGAGAGAGGCAAAAGTATGCTTTAGAAGGAAGAAGAGATCACTTGGAAAGGCTGTGAACAGAGTATGTTTGGAAGGAGGAGTATCTGAGGCCTGGGGTGTGGGAGAGAAGAGGGACTATCAATAGGGAGAAGATGGAGATACAGGCTTCATCTGGTCTTCTCCATCACCGCCAGCAGCCACTCCGCCCTCCCAACCCCCACTTCTAAATACGGAAAACTGAATTTTCCATCTTTGCAAGCACTACTTTCAGGAAGGCATGGCAGTCCTGTCCCTGGTGAGGGACTGACCATATAGTGGTGGGGAGATAGCTCTCTGTGCTGAGAGATTACCACAGGTAGATTCATCAGACCCATAACAGGCTCAGAGCAATGTTTCAAAAGCCTCGGGGTCTCCCCTGACACCCCCACCAAGGTCTACGACATGGAAAAGTGGGAAATCACCTTCAGATCAAAGGAATCAATTGCTCGGAGACAGCCATGTTAAAGTACAGCCTTTGGATGCCCACGTGGGAAAAATGACTCCAAGTTAATAAAACAAGATCAAAGATTCAAGTGCTATGATGAGTCACAGCCCCAGTAGAACAGACCAGGCAACAGCTATTACTCCACAAATGGCCCTTCTAGTCCAGATAGTGCTTCTGTAGACTAAGCTACATCACTTAGAACCTAAGTCCACCCCCACTTCCAGCCACAGTGATAGCTGATGACAGCCCAAGCCTAGAGGAAATTTAATTAATATAACCTACAAGGAAGATTAAAGAGCCAGCCCAGCAATTGGCCAGATAATGGGCACGGGGTGTGTTGGCAGAGCCAGCCCTGGCTGAGCTCTATGGGCTGAAGATTTAAATATCTCCCACTTGTCATTTTTTAAAGGTTTACATTGGTAGCACTCCACAAAGAACATTCTCATTAATTTGAGATGGCGGAAATTAGCTCATAATTTCCCTGTTTCTAAGATATTATCTGGTAACAATTCCTCTGCCATCTAGCATAATTACTGTAAGGCTGGAGATGGCTGAGAAGCTTGGGACTGGGAAAATGAGTAAGACACCTGACCTCAGGAACACACAGCCAAGGGGAGAGGACAATGCTTTCTCTCCAACCAAATTATATCTGTAGTAATTCTATCCACCAACAGAAACAACTCTGAAAAATAAATATACTCTTAATCCATAGCATTAAAATGCCATAAGCAAATATATGCAAGTCTATACAAGAGGGCACAGGATCTGTCCTGAGAAAAGTTTGACCAAAATGTGCAGGTGGGAGGAAGGTGTGCGTACACACAGAACTACCTAGTTCCTTATCTTCATGGGGACGAGAAAATGCCCACTCTCGGGTACCATGCTCTCCAAATCCAGCCAAACTTATAAGAACTGCAAATAAAGAGCAAGCCATGATCCCTTTGCTCCAAAGGACTACCAGAAAGCTGTCGAGAGGCTGTCGTCACAAGCGAGAACCTTTCGGGGGGGGGGGAATATTAACTTCATCTGGTCTAGGCTTTCAGAGGTGAGGTTACAGTATTGGGTGGGGGCTGGGAATAGACAGAGGAAAAAGTGGAGCCTCATCTGAACACTTAATTATGAGGAGGAGAATATTCAAAAGGACTACAAGATATGCCCAACCCATGGGTCACATGTGGCCATGGATAGGTGTGAATACATCCCCGAATGTAAAATCGTAAACTTCCTTAAAACACCATTTTGTGACTTTTGTGTATGTGTTCCTGTGTGTGTGCACACGTGTATGGAAGTGAACATACATATATATGCTGATGCATGCAGAGGCCAGAGGTCAATGCAATGGTCTTCAACCACTTCACCTTATTTTAAAGACAGTTTCTTGCTCTCTCACTGAACCTGAGTCTCAAGGATTCTGTTAGTGTTTAGCCAGTGAGCCCCACACCAAGGGTCCTCACGCCTCTGCCTCCTCAGCACGCCCAGCTTTTTTATTTAAAGACATGGATTCAAGGTGGAAGTGGTTGGTTGGGAGTGGGTGTATCTTCATAGAAGCAAGGGGATGCGGGAGGGGGGATGAGAGATGGGGAGAAGGGGCTAACATTTGAAATGTAAATACATAGAATATCCAATAAGAATGATAAGAAAACAAATGCTATAAAAGGTGCTGACATTAAAAAAAATCAATCCAAAATTAGGTTCTTGTGCATGGATGTCATGTGCATCACCAATGGAGCCATCTTCCCACGATTTTCTATGATAACTGAGGATTGCACAGTTCTCCAGCATAAATTCTGTAGATAATAGCACTATTCTATAATGGCCAAAGGGTGGACACTGCTGCGTGAGTCTGGAAGACTGAACGTGGCCTTAGAGTATCCCCAGATGTAAAGCTGTCTTCATAAGCCAAGGTACACAAGATGAGCAAACCGTGTGACCTGTGAGGTCTAACTCCCTACGCTGGCCCTGAAGCTGACAATGTCCTATGACCTTCTGGGCCACCAAGGACTGGGCTGCTGTCCATAGGACAAAGGGTAAATCAATAACAGTTTGTGACCATAGTCATCTGCACTGGAGAGTGGATTTAAAGCAAAACAGACCAAGGACACAAAGATTTTCCTTCACCAGAGACATGAAGGCAATGGGTTCACCACTACAGGACAGAGAGTCTATAGAAGAGAAACAGAGTAAGGGTAACTCAGTGTCCACATTCAGGACATGCACTAAATTCCAGAAACCTAACAAAAGCAAACATTAAAAGGACCTGGAGTGTACGGTGAAACCCAATGAACACCATTCATACCGGTTCTGGCATACATGTGATCAGATACTTCAGGCTCCCCTGCCTTGACTTCCCCACCATGATAGATTCAACTTTGAACTTTGAGCTGAGATCAACACTTTGTCTCTTGGTTGCTTTTGTCAAGAGTATTTTACCATAGCAAACAAACACACACACACAAGACAGCAAATCCCGTTCCCTTCTTCCCAGAGTTCAACCTGCTGACTTCTTGCAGTGTCCTCAGAGTGACACGTCTGTTTCATCCTGAACTGTCCTGTCCTCTGCACAAACCAAATGGCTAGAGCCAAATCCTGGCAAAGCCAAGGCCTAAGATTAAAACAATAACAACAACAACAATGTGTATTTCTTCAAATCGAGCCATTTATTCCTTGATTCCTCAAGGAAGGAAGAGGAATAAAAGATTAGCTCTGTAACTAGCAAAGCCAATCGAGGTAAATGCTGGCTAGTCAGCATGAAAGGAGATTCCAGCCAAAAGCTGCCAGCCTGTATCAATATCCAGCCCTGCCTGGCAAGAACACCCCATGGGGAGTTTCTTAGGTCCTTAGTTAGAACAGCTTGGCTTGGCATAATTGCTCTGGGTACTGCCCATCTTGCACTATTTGGAGAACAGACAAGGGAGCTAAAGAAAGAGAATTGTTCTTATACCTAGGCACTGGGTGTCTGGAACTGGTCTGTTCAAAGGCACTGTCCCTCAGAGGGGACAGTGGTTAGCAGGCCACCACAGTCTTTAAGGGAGCCACAGCCTTTTATACTCTATGAGCTACCTCCCAGTCAGTGCAGACAGACTGGGTGCTTGCTTGGATCCCAAGTGCTTATTTCAGAGTGGGACTTTGTGAAATCTTCACATTCATAGGTTAAAATGAAGCAGCTTACTCATTGCCCAGAATTCTTCTCAGTTCTAATTCCGTGCTGAGATTTAAGGCTGGCCTTCAGGGCCACGTTTGGAAGGAAGACCTGGAGGCACCAGGTTATAACATCTGATCTTATGTCTCTTAGTTATTTTTAAGTTACTGTAATAAAATTCCACAACAAGAGTCACACAGGAAGAAAGGGTTTTCGGTGCATAGTTGGAAGTTACTGTCAATCATCTGAAGGAAATTATAGCATCTGGAGCCTGGGCAGGTAGTCACACTGCATCTTGCAATCCAGAAGCACAGAGCAATGAATGAAATTTACATTTTTGTATTTAAATTTATGTATATGAGTGTTTTGGCTGATGTCCACCGAGATCAGAAGGCATTGGGTTCAGTTACGACATTGGACCCGTCACACTGGAGATACAGGTATGTAAGCAACCATACAGGTTCTAGGAATTAAACCCAGGTCCTGTGCAAAGCAGCAAGTGTTCTTAATTATTGACTCCTCATCTCTCCGGCCTTAACACCTTGGGTATTTTTTCCCATCTTGACTGTCTTATACCACCTCCGGCAGAAAACTTTTCTGGCTGTATAAACATGCATGACCTCTTCTCACATTGATGCCAGACACTGATATCTTCAGCATCAATGTGAGAAGAGGCCTTTGGTCCAGGGAGGGCATGTTTTCCCAATGTAGGGGAATGTTAAGGCAATGGGGTGGAGAGAGTGATTAGGAGGGAGTGCACCTTTGAGAAGGCAAATGGAGGGGGAGGGAGAGGGGGGATGGGAGTGGAGCAGGGAAAAAGGGATAACATCTCAAATGTAAATACAGAGTATCTAAGAAAAATAAAAATAAAGCGGATTCTCCTTTATGCCACCCTCAGGGGTTCCAGCAATTCCCGCCCACCAAGCTGTGCTTCCTTCCAGTGTCCCTGTTCTTGCAGCACTGCAGTCTATGGGGCTGGGTTGCTATTTTAAGACAGAAGCAGTACTTTTAGGAGAACGGAGTCTATTCTTAGCTTACAGAGGTCAACGCCATTGTGAGAAGAAAAGATCAAGAGGGATACAGCACTGTCCACATAATTTCACATGAGTCTAGACGGGTGTGAGGCAATGATGCCAACAAGACTGGCTCGAAGCCTCCCTTGAAGCCATAGGAACAGCCAAGAGGGGCTGTCATCTGCAGTCACGCAGCTCTTGGTGGAAGCCTGGCTAAAGAAAGCCAGTCTCCTGATGTCTCGCCATGAGTACTTCCCTCCAAGCTATGTGGCCTCACCCTGAAGAGATCAGTCATAAATAAAAGCCCGTCTGTCCCCTCTAGATTCCAAAAAGAGAATCCACACAAAAGCTAGCATACAGCACTCGTCTATGCAGAACTGGGCAAAACTGATATTAAAGCAACTACCCCGGTTGAGGACAGATCAAGAAGTTGATTGAAATAGAACCTAGTAGATACAAAAAGTGAGGAGGCTTCTAGAATGAGAATGTGCAGCCCATTTCCTTCTCTGGGTCTGTTTCCTAGCAGTAAAAATACGTGCCTAATCTGACCCTGGTGGTATACAGTTGTCATCTCTAACACTGGGAAGCCCAGGCAGAAGGATTTCAAGTTTGAAGCCAGTCTAGGCTACATAGTAAGACTGTATCTTAAGAGAAACAATGCAATCTAAGTTTGTGACAGGGACAGGGATATCAGTGTTTTGATAGGCCATATTATCCCTTGGGAACTGTCACCTGTATTGTAAGACACTTGGCATGTCTGGTTTGGGGTTTGGCAACAACATCCCCAAATGCCCCTATACCTCATTAGTTTTCCTGGCTGGAACCAATGGGAATCCACTGAACCTATTGCTGGCTCCTAAATGCCAATAAGCACATACTTATGAACATCAGGTAGAGTGAACCCTAAGGGTGCAGGCCTACCCATAGATATCCAGGACCCCAATGAAGGAGTGCTGCTTCAGAGAGGTGTGCAGAGCCTTGTTGATGTGCTCCACAATCCAAGAGAACAGCTGGGCATAGATATGCTTGGCCAGGGCATTGCGTGCGTTCACCACTTGCTGCAGGGACATGGTCTTGATGTAGGTCTCTGAGGTGGTGACAAGCTTGCGATGACACAGCCAGTGCTCCATCTGACTGTGCTCTATTCCTAGCAGGCGGCAGAAGTTGCTCAGGTGTTCATCGTGAGGCTGAGGAAAGGAAGACAGGGTCAGGAGAAGAAGGGGTGACAGGTTCCTTTGCATACTTTCCATCCTACCAGAGACCAAGTGCCTCCCGGCAGCCATGGAACCCCGGCTCCACCCTACCAGTTTAGCCCCCACACCCCTACCTGTAGAGCCTGAGTGGTATTGCTTGAACTGATCCTCACACCCGCCAAGGACCATGTTACAAAGACTTGGAACAAGGTAAAGCACTGCACACTGTGCTTGTGCCCTTCCTGATAATTGGGAGAGGGGACAGCACTGGTGAAGGGAGCAGCCTATAAACTGACAGCTTAGGAATGAGGGAGCCTTCCAGAGTCAGGAGCCAGGAAGTAGTGGGTGCAAGCTGAGCGTGCAGCTCGCATCTGCAGAGGGCACGGGCACTACACCCAGAACTCAAACAGTTCTCGGCCTCCCACTCAAAGCCCTTCACAAAAAAAGCTATAGGACTGCCTAGCATTCAGCTGCCTCTGGTCCCTAGGCTTTAGCTCCACTTCTGTAATAGAGACCAGATTGGTGACTGTCTTATGGGTGGGCAGGACATGGGAGGCATCCTGGGGTCTTACGTTCTGGTTCTGTAAATCATATGTGACTTCAGTGGGTGTGTTCCGATGGGCTGGGAAGAAACAAGCCCAAGACCTAGGGGACACATCTCTCAGCAACCACATGCAAACAGACTCCACAGCATACCTAGCGGCTTCCCACCACAGAGGGCCTCCTTTGGGTCCTGGCTCGTGCTTACCAGACATACCACCTGGCTTTTGGACTCGAAGAAACCTAAAGTCCCCACAGGGACATACCTCACTTTATCAAACCATCTAAGTCTCCTGCCCATCAGGAGACCCCACAGAAAACCTCTCATCCCTGCGGTTATCCACACCGTCATCTTGTACTTGGCAAAGTGGTTAAGCCAGCTTCTTAACTCTGAGGCCAGAGGAGAGTCTGTTAGATTCAGAACATGATTTCCTCGTGGTGCTAGTTCACTTAAGGGTCTCAATTTCTGATGAGGCTGAAATGAGGGATTATTTAATAAATCAACATAGACGGTGTTATAACTTCCCCCTTCACATCATATCTGCAGACCTTTTGCAGCTCAATATGTAGTCATCCAGCCAAAGCAAACATTAATATGAAGGATGTTAGAGAAGAATGCCCCTCCCCCAAATCTCCAGAACAGTGTGTTCCCCAAACGTGGGTAGGGACCCAGTCTGGAGAGAGCGGTACCCAGTGTCAAACCAGGTTCAGCCCAGCTGAGCTCATGAACACCAGACATCAGGCAGGTTAAGCAGAATTCCCAGACTCATCTGAGCCAAGAATCCTCACCTCTGGGGTCAGGCTCAGCTTGGGAGCGGCCATTCTTTTCTCTCCTGGTTTACTCAGGCTGAGGAATGTTCCCTGACAACAGGCCTCTTGAGTGGAGAGACTTGTCCTCCCCACTCACTAAGCAGATAACGGTGTCGTGACTACTTCTGGCCACAGGTTCCATCTGTAGTCACCCTACCTGTGCCTGCTCCAACATAACGTTACAGTTCAGGATAGAGTTTGGAGTCTGCTTGGCAGTCAACAAGTTCATAGGTGGCAAGTGTCTAATTTGCTCATCTGACCTATTTTTAGGGATTTCTTAATTGCTAGGCACACACTACAGACGGATCATCTGACATTTCAGTGCTTTGCTTGCAGCAAACAACGTGGGCCTGCTCTCAGGTGTGCCCTCTTCTCCCCTCCTTACCCCTCCACTTCCTGCTCCTCAGCCCTCCTCTCTCTTGTTGGGGTGTGGCAGAGACAGAACCACAGTCAGGGAGCTAGCTCTTCAAGAGCCATTAGGGAGCAGGTTTCTAGACACCACAGTGGGACTGTGTTCCCACCCACTTCTGACTGTTGATTAAAGGCACTAACAGAAACTGATTGAACGTCATGCAATTACATTTAAGCATAATTAGATGATGATAAGCCGATTAAAAGAGTCAGCATTATAGACAGCAGCTTAGTTTTATGGGCCTGCATTGCCAAATTCAAGGGGGAAAATGGCCTCTGGTGTCCAACTAATTGGGCAGTGTTTCATCTCTGAGGTAACCCTGGCAATCATGGAACACATTCCCAAGCCTTAATTAAAAGTAAGAAGTCCAGAGCAGGAGGAACATGGCTGTAAGTAGACAGCAAACCCACCTGTGGACCAGAGGAGCACAGGGAGGCTCTGCCTGAAAGTGAATCTCAGCAGCGGACTTCTTGAGCTCACACTTGGGCTGAGCACTGTGTCCAGGACCACTGGGTCACTAGCAAGTGTGTGTGGGGGGGGATGGGGAAGGGTGGCCCAGGTCTTTTGGTTAAAAAGAAAAAAATTCAGTTGAGTAAGAGAAAGTGGTATGGGATAGAACCCTGCCTGCACCTGTCCTGGCAGGGATATTATCATCCTGCCATTTAAGAGGTTCCTCTCTCTGGGCTCTATTTAGGTTTTCTTGGGCTTTATTGGGTATTCCTCTGCATAGGAAGAGGCATGTTCTTAAGGTCCATTCTGGCTCCAACAACCAGAATAGTACTAGTTTCGAAGTTCTCACCATCAGCTCTGAGTGAAGGCCTTCGTGCAGGGCCCTGTTCTCCCTCCACTCAGGGTGCAGAGGGGGAAAGGGACGTAGGGAGGTGAGGGAGCATCTCTAAAGTTACATCCTCAAGAAATGGTGGAGTCAGGATTTGAGCCTGGCAACCCTGATGCTGTTATGACTCCCACGGCCTAGACCTTCAACCCATGCTAACAACCCTCCCATTTCAGGCCATCTCAGCTGTCACCTGTATCCTCTGTCCATTTTTCTTCCAGTGTGTCCTGATGGTCCCATCTTTGTGCAGACCTCACAAATACATGGTACCGTAGTCTATCGAGCAGAACACAACAGATGTGGCCCTATAGTTTAGTGGTGGAGGTGGGAACAGGCAATGATAACAGTGATTCCTTCCCTCCATGTAAATGCCCAGGAGTGAAGAACTAGTCATAATATCAGAGACACCGTACCTATGAGCCCAAGGCTAGACTTTCTACAGAAGTGGTCATGGTCCTCTAGCACTGATGCTCAGGGCTTTGCTTCCTCACGGGTACCGCCTGAGCTCTGTCTCATCCACACTGGCTTCAGTTTTATTACCACTGAAGCCTAGACAGCCTCAGTGAATCACCCCGATACCCATTCTAGAGTGTCTGCTGGGACCTGCACATGTGACCCTGCAAAGGTGACTAAGAACACAGACTTACCACCCTGCAGTTTGGAAGAAGAGGGGAGAAGAAGAGGGGGAGGGGAGAGAGAGAGAGAGAGAGAGAGAGAGAGAGAGAGAGAGAGAGAGAGAGAGAGAGAGAGAATCACACAAGGAATGCAAAATCAAGTGCTAAGACTTGGGAGCAAGGGAGGCTTAGAGAGCTGTAAGAATCCGTGACAAAGAGGCTTAGTGCTCTGTGGAGCCTAAACCTTGATCTCCAGCAATGCACACACCCAAAAAAGAAAACAAAACAAAACAAAACAAAGCAAAACCAAAAAAAAAAAAAAAAAAAAAAAAACCAAAACCAACTTACCAACCAAATAAAAGCTCCATGACCAGGAGTGTGACTCTCAAACCACTGGCAAGAATAGGGAAGGTATGTGGCTAGAGATTAAGGAAATATTGGTCTTCGCTTTTGCACGACCCCAGCCTAAGTCAGGAATTTATCAATGAATGTCCTCCTAATCTTCCCTGTCCCTTGCAGAATACAGCTGCCTTCAGTACTTCCTTCAAGGCTGGTCACAGACAGGCACACAAGTGAAGCCATGGCAGATGTACTTATTCATCAAGGCCAGAGTGAAGGTTTAGCCCTGGCCAGTAGCACTGAGTTTCAGAGAGGCAGACAGACAGAACTGCTGTCTAACCTACAGCATGAGCTCTCTCCAGCATCCTCTGTTCCACACAGCCACCTCCTGTCTACCACATGTCAACTGCAACACTAGGTTCAGGGGAAAGGACCTTTATGAGCCTTTAAGGACCTACGTGTCAGAGCTGGTAGGACCTTGACTGAGATGCCTCACTAAATATTTAGCCTTCTACAGGGAAAAGGTCAGCCAGTCCCATCCTGGCTGCTCAGCTAGAATACAGGCTCCTTAGAAGCAGTTACCAACTATGGTGCCCAACCCTCCACTTGCTTGCTGCAAAGACTTTAGCCTGGAGCCCACATGGTACCCAATAGATTGATGACATGTCGTAGATAGAATTCTATGTTCCTCAGAGTGCTTGGAAAATAAACCCATCAGACAGATTTACTGACTGGTTACTAAATCCCTTACCCCAGCGATAGAAACTTGAAGGCAGCCGATTTGAAATGAATTGGTTCTTTAAAAAAAAAAAAAAATCATCAGTGAGAAAACAGAAGCCATTATTGCTCAGAATAAATAACCCAGGGGTGCTCTATAAGCGCAGAGGGGAATGCCCATGGTATCAGGCAGAATCTGAGTTCACTGTGCACATTTTATCTCCGGTGCCACTTACCGGTATGCTGCAGGATTCTCCATCCCGCTCAGACTGAATCTCCACACTTCCGAGATGCAAGATAGAAGCAATTATCTTAAAGATGCTCATCTGATGGGACTCCCGTACTCCTGAAGGGGGAAAACACATAAATGACACTTGGCATCTGTGCTATGATAGAAAGGTCTTCTTACCCTTCTCAAGGGCTTTAGAATTTGTTTGATTTTCCTCCCTGGGTTGGGGTTAATGATTCCTACAGCCAGCCAGGCCAAGTTATTACCACTCAAAGCAGCATCTCAGTGGCAAAGGGGGCCCTGGGTTGAAAGGGAAATATCTTCACTGATTGTCTGGATCACACCAGATGGGGCACATTGTCATTTTAGCTTCTCTAAGGGCACAGAGGGGCGGCGGTAGGAGTGACTCATTTTGGACTTCATCTCAACCAGAGACTTTATGGATGTTTTTATGAATTTAATAAGGATGGCCATTTATCTGTAGTTGTTTTTTTTTCCCAAACCTAATATCCGGCAGACATCTGTGGCACAAACCCAGGGCCAACAGGGGGAAAAAAGGACCTTCCACCACACCCCTGGGATTACTGTTCTAGGGACTGGGCAGCCAGCTGGCTGATGGTCTGTGCCAGCTAAGGGTAGCTGTTCATCTCCTATGTACACCCCAAAACTGACAGAAATGCACTCAGCACAGAAACACTGTGGCCACAAACTTGATCGTCAACTGTGTTATCTGCCTGCATCCGGTTCCCAAAGCATCTCTCTGAAAATTCAGATTTAGTTTGAAGGCATTAGTTCTTTGTATGTTTCAAAAGATTTCAAACTCATTAGCAAAGCTGACAGAATGGTATGAGGAAAGATAGTAACGTTGCCTTCTATCAAAGAGAAGGCGGTTCCCCCCAGATTCCTCCTCACCCACATCTATTTATTCTTTACTTAAGCCACAACAGCCAGCCTACCTGCATATGAAAGGAAGGCAAAGACTGGACTTACTAGGATTTAAAATTTCCCCAGGTAACCCACAAATGGACATCCCAGGCATGACCTCAGTAAGTCCTTTGTTATCATCATGGGCCCTCTGAACAAGTCATGCTGTGCCATGGAAGCAGAAACCAAGTACCCCGCGACAAGCAGCGACCCAATGCAACAGTCAGATCCCTAAACCCAAGGCTGAGGAAAACCAGGAAGAGAAAACAGTAACACTGCAGCAGCCAAAGAAGCTGTGTGTGTGTGTGCGCGCGCGCACGTGCACGTGTCTGCTCGAGACCTGCACGGTGACCACAGTAGCTGGCATGGCAGTGTGAATGGGGCTGTGACTGGCTACAGGTAACCATAGCTGCTAAAAGAGGGGAAATCAGTTTCTTTAGAGAGAAACTCCCCGATAGGTTACCTAATCCCAAGTGGTTAGTCTCAACAGCAACCTTGGATGGTCTGAGTTCATACATATATAACAAAGACAAATAAGAGACCACAAATTTGAAAATGAGTGTTGGGGGAGGGCACAGGATGGGCTCGTGGGGGACGGGAGGAAAGGTAGTGTAAATACAGAAGTGATTTACGAAATTCTCAAGAAATTAAACATTTTTTAAATCACCAGTTAAACCTAAGGAACAAAAGGGCCGACACCACAGCGCACAGGGCGTCAGCATAAACCCATACCAGCTCATGCTCACTTGTTCATCTGAAGCTACCGGCAGGCTGCCGCACCAGGGATGAGCAGAAGCAACAGAACCCACATATGTCCCGAGGCCTGAACAAACTCTTTACTATCTTGTATTTTAAGATGATGTGCTGACAACCTTGGGAATTAAGAGGACATTTATTAAGAGTAGTGAGGAAAGTCTTACTAAAGGGATTTCATAAATGTGATCTACTTTGAGAACTAAATTATTTATCTCAGAGCCTGGGAGGTATCTGCCCCCTCCTACCAGCTCCTGTTCATTGCTCACAGCCTCCCAGTATGGGCACCAGCCCCTTGGAGGGTGCATCTTCTGTTGGCAGGCTAGGCAGAACACACCCTGCTCACCAAACCCTGCTCACCAAACCTTGCCTACCAAACCCTGCCTACCAAACCCTGCTCACCAAACCCTGCTCACCAAACCCTGCCTACCAAACCCTGCTCACCAAACCCTGCTCACCATCAGCCACCTTCCTAAATCTCTAACTGTAGAGAGCAATAGGGTGTGGGATGTTAGGGGAAGCGAGACATGCAGACATCAAAATCGTCTCTATGGCCTCCCTCCCTCAGTGAACGGCTCTGTGCGACTGGCAGGGCATTGGGGTTCTGAGCAGAAGTCCCCTCAGTGATGCAAAGGCAGTAGAAAGGTGGGCCCCATCCTGGTTCTGGTCTCTCCTACGCATCACTATTCATCTGGGATCCCAACAACTTCCTTGCTAAGCATGCATTAGGCCTATGGACCCACCACACTCAGGGCAAGCACAGGGTGCTGGTCCTTACCCTTGGGCACACTCCCCCCTCCTCCTGGACAGGTCTGAAGTTCACCTACAAATCTGGCTCCTCAACCCAACAGTCCCTGGGATGCTTGGCCCCTTGCACTGTCATAGTGATGCTTCCATTGGCTCTGTGATCTCTGCCCTCAGTCCACTTGAGCCCTTTCCACAGTAATCACTCACTGCTGCTCTGGTTATAATGTTCTCATGCTGGAACAACTGGAGTGTTTTCTGCTCCCGATAATTCACAGGTGCAAAAGACAAATTCTACTCAAGCCTCAGCTACAAAGACCAGTGACCACAGCCACATGCCCTTTATCTCCTCCCTTATAAAGGCGAGGGTATATCCAGTTTGTTCACGTTTAATTTAGACACTGACATAACTTGGCTTATAGCACAGAACTGAGCAGATGCTGTTCTCAGCAACCTGACAGAGAAGCCAGATGCTTCATCCCTGTCACAGAAGGAGTGGGGAAGATGTAGTGGCCATCTGAGTCACTTTCGAAGTTTCAGACTATCTTACACGTCCCTTTCCCTGGCTATAGGTCCCAGGATTGTCTGTTTCAACTTCCCAATCAAGAAAGATTTACCTTTCATCTCACAAACCTGGGGGTGCTTCTCCCCTAAAACAGGCAGGGGATAGGGACAATTCTCCCCAGATCTACTGAGCCCCTCTGCTACCGAAGGTCAGAGAGAACTCCCTGCTTTGAGGATTATAACACCAGTGGCTAGCACACCAGCATTACATGTGCCACAGGGATCTGGACTATGGTGTTGGCTTCAGCTCAGATCCTGCGGCTAGTGCACAGTTGGGCTAGCTCAGTGAGAGGTCTTTATGGGGGTACACACTGCCTCTGAACTCAGACCACAGCACATGAAGACATGACTTTAACGGGCTTTTCTCCATGTGTTTCTGCAGCTAAGCAAGTGATAGGATACTTTGTAGTACCGAGCTCAAAAGTTTATTTCTAAGTAAGTTCCAAATTCTGAACTTTAAGCCTGTGGACTAGAGAGATGAGGGTGTAAGGGGACATTCATCAAGGCTCAGATGACTTAACAGGTAAGCCAGTGAGTCCTCATCTTGCTCTCCCCGTCCCCACTCCACGGGACCCCTGTATGGGTGACTCTCATTCAGAAGTTCCTTACCAAGGAGTGTGAGGGCTTGTCTAGTCTTCTCAAAGTCTTCTCCGTCATCGACACCCTCGATGGTCGTGTTTCCTCCATGGGCTGTGTAGAAAAAGTCCTCTGCACATGCTGTAGGAGGCAGGAAGAAAGGCGGGAGACATCAGAGAGCTTCACCCACATATCTCCACTGAGGAGGATGTCCACCCTAGCTCATGCTAGCTCACACCAAATTCCCTGTGGCCTGATAATCCTTCAGCATACTCTTTGTCCACAGAGGGAAACAAGAGAGAAAACTGAATCAAAAGAAACTTGTATTATACTCAAAGTGTGAGGTTGTGAGTGTGAGACTGGCAGAGTTGAGCAGGTGTGGTGAGCATGGTCGGCTAACCAGGTCACGGAAGTCCAGTCCACCATCGCTCAATTCAGGACCTAACATCAATGAAAATGTATACTTAGGCTTACACCCTAGAATCTCAGAACTGGCGTTAGGAGATAGTTGTCTAGCAGACACACTTGACTAATGAGGGGCAGCAGAGGGTGTCAGTGACTTGGTTTTGTCTATTTTGCAAGTCCTCACACACAGGAGCTATTTGGATGTAAGGACAAGGAAGGCCTGATATCCTTACGTGTTCTTCTCTCACCTCTGGGGTTCCCTCTCTCTCATTGCTTCTGACAGGCTTGACTGCACATGAGAAGGGGGAGTCAGCCCAGTGTTTTACAAGTGAGAGACAAGCTTATCACAGGGCAAATATCCAGCACTGACTGACTGTAATAAAATGGACTGGTGGGGCTGGGGTGCTGAGGAGCTGGCTCAGAAGAGCATGTACTGCTCTTGCAGGGGATACAAGTTTGATACTAAGTATCTGCCTATGCCAGGAGGCTCAAAACCTCATGTAACTTCAACTCCTGAGAACCAGAAGTCTCTGGACTCTGTGGGCACTGATACTCACGTGTGCATGCGCACACACACATACACTCACAAGCACAAGTGCACACACATGCACACACACACAATGATTAAAATATCTTTGGGACATACAAAATGTGAGGACAGCCAGTTAGTGGCACTGCACACTCTTAGTGCACAGAGCTTGGTTTGGATGGGATGCCAAGACTGGACATGCCCTGCTTCTCCTCCTTGTTCTCTGAAACCTCCCCAGTGAATTCTTTTCCTGAGACCTAGACACGAGGACTGAATACTTATCAGGAAACCACACTCCACAGGAACTCCAAGCCTTTCAACATCACACCCTTTGATTTATCTCCCAAGAACATCAGAGGTCCATTTTCCTTTCTCCCTGCTGACTACCATTGCTGAGAGTCTGACCTTCAGCAAATGTTGTCTAGGGGAATGTTGCAAAAGATTCTAAACCCTTCTTTGTATTTGGGCTTACATTCTCCCAAACCCAGCCTGCAAATGCTGGTAAGTTCAGCCACATCCCTTTCCTGCTCAAAGCCCTTCAAACAGACTCACTGCCCTCAAGGCCAGGAGTATCCATGTGTAGTGTCCTAAGCCTTTTGTGACATGACCCCTACTACTCCAGATCCAGAGGCTTGTTCCTTTTTTGTCTTTGTGTTCTACACATGCCAGTACACTCACAGTCGTGCCTCAGCCCTTCCCTTGGTCATGTTGTCAACAGCCTCTCTGCATCTCTCCTTCCCCATCTCTAACCACGTCCTGGTGCTCTGATATAACATTAATGTCCCAGGCCACAGTAAATTCAGCCAACAATTCTGGAAATTTCTGTGGGTCTGACCTAAACACAGCCAGGTCTAGCTAGAAAGTATTAGAGGTCAGCAATGAAGTTCACGTTGACAGTTCAGCCACAATTATAATAGGCTGAACCAACACTTGAACAGGAACAGAGGGGAAATGCATAGACCACCCACTGCATGCTAAGACAGGTTTCTTAAAGGATTAACTTAACACTTAGATCAATGGAGGTCGAGATTCTTGAACTGGAAAAAAAATTTACCCATTCAGAGGTTCAACAGAGGTAAATTTTAGGACTTATGCTCAGAACATATTTAGTGATTTCATAGCTAATTACTCCACGTGCTGAGCAAGAATAGACCACAAAGGCTAATAAATCCATGCCACCTACAAGGGCTTACTACATGTGCTCCCATATAGTAACCGAGGACTCCAGCATGCTAAGGGGTTGCACAGGCTTACCAAGGATGACCAGGATTGGGAGCCCACTACTTGAACATTCCACTGAAGAGATAATTGATCTTTAGCATCTCATGACTGAGATTTAAAAAGCAAAAGCAAAACAAATTCATTACTGTCAGCCGAGACAGAAGAGTCACTGGAGACTAAAGGGGACATCTGGCTCCCACATCAGAAGGGAAGGCAGTTGCAGCATCTTCAAAAAGTCCTTCACTGTCAACGGCTAGGGCCCTACTGCCCACTGTTCTGAGTCTTACAGAATACCCCCACCTTTCCTGCTCTGCATTTCTAGACTCTTAGGCTCTGCACTGCAGGTACCACCTGCCAAAGCATCTGACTGCCATCAACAAGGTCGTCTCTCTCCCCAGTCACCAGTTATCACGAGGACAGACCCTGTTAGTAAGAGACAGGCAAGCAGCATACAGTTAGTCCTTCCCTATCTGCCTGGTAGCTGCTGCTCAGTTCTCCTCTAGTGGGGTCCATGAAGCCTGCACTCCCCTTTCTTCCCACAATACCTTCTCTCATCATGCAGCCGTGATCCCTCTCTCCTCCACACTCTAAGAATTTCCAAGTGTAAGTATACTTCACAATGCCTATTAACTGGCTCACCAGCAGTTGACAGATCAGAGAGGCCGTTATTCTATGATTGGAGCACCAAACATCAAGGTCAACGGCACAGAGCTTAGACCTCACCCAGGGAGGCTTGTACTCTGACTTGTGCAAGGCTGTGTGACTCCTATAAAAGTATTAACTGGGCTAGAGAGATGGCTCAGCGGTTAAGAGCACTGGCTGCTGCTCTTCCAGAGTTCAATTCCCAGCAACCACATGGTGGCTCACAAACATCTGTGATAGGATTTGATGCCCCCTTCTGGTGTGTTTGAAGACAGCTACAGTGTACTCATAGACATAAATAAAATCTTTTTAACACACCCATGAGAGTGAATGGTAAGGGATGGAAACTGAACCAGCACTTACTCCAGAACAAAGATCTCACAGGACTTAGTTTGTTAATTTCCTGTGATCACTTTAAACATAAACAAGGGGATGGAGGAAGATACTGGTTATAAGACACATACCCACACCCATGCTCTCTGCTTTTCAGCAAATATACAGTTAAGCCAGAGCATCAGACTTGCAGAGATTCTGTATAATGTGCTTTAGGTTACGAGCAAGAGAAAGATTACTGTAGACTCAGGAGCTTCAGGCTAGTCCTTCATTTATTTGACTTTCCCAGGTATTTATTAGGGTTATCAAGGAAACCAAAAACTAAGCTTCAGGGTTCATAGCCAATCCACCCACAGGCCACGCGGAGCCCCATAAGAGCTTATCATAGGCTCTTCATTTCACTCCATCATGCTCTCCTAGACGTAAGAGATTGATTGAATTGGGCAATTTTCAAGGATTCTGGCAGAAACTCAGAGAGTCTGCACCTTGCACAAACAGGAACTAAGGAAAAGACATTCTAAACCTCAATACAACTCGTGTAAGTGAAAAAGTTAGACAACTTCCCTATTAATGTTCCATTCAGGACAGAGTGACCAGCCAGATAGATCTTGTCAGTATTTGGTTCTCCATAAAACAACTTCTGCATGTTGACCATGAAAAACTCGCCTCCCTCTCACCCCCCCCCCCCACTGCTTTGGGAAGACAAGAGGAAAATGACAGTTGTCCATATCACGGCTACTCATCTGGCCACGTGTAACTAGGAGCTGGCATCCAACCCTAAAGGCCCCACTTCAGGCCAGTGCTCAAACAAGGGCCACTGAGAACCTGCTCTGACCAGCTGGTAGCATGTATTCCTTGTCCTTGGAAGGATCAGACTTGCCAGCAACCGAGCAACAGGACAGACCAGTGGGTGCCACCCAGCACGTCCTTTCTGGGTTCCAAGTGGACTATGACTTGTCTTAGGGGAGACTTTGCCTGAGAATGAACTTCCCACAACTTACTACATTCCACAACATCCCACTCCCCACAAGATCCCACACTCCCCACAACCTCCCACTCCCCTCAACCTCCCACTCCCCACAACATCCCACTCCCCACAACATCCCACTCCCCACAACCTACTACTTTTCAGTGACTACTGTAATTGACAGGATAAGCTATGGCAGAACCCACGGCTGGATCATACAATATTGCACCAATGTGGCTTAAACCAAGTGATATATAAACAAATACCATAAGTAGTTATCAGGAAGGAAGCAAATCCTTGCAGGTAGCCTGGGAATTACAGTTATCTTTGCATTGATAACCTGCAGTAAGATTCTGATGGGACTAAGGTACAGGCACACAGTAAGGACATAGCTGAGACAAGAATCCACAACCGAAGGCTCTAGGCAGAGCTGCTAATTGTCCTTGCAGGGGACCCCGTGTACCTGGATGACTTACTTAGTGCGAGCTCCTTAAATTCAGGAAGGCTGGCAGCAGCACAGAGCTGGTAGAAGATGTGGTAGTTCCTCTCATCATCTGCCTGGGGAGGAAAAGGATCAGTTTTAGACAGTGGTTCCCAGGATCATCTCCTTGGCCATTCCGGTCCAGGTGTTCCATCCAGGTGGCAGGAGTCACCTTCCTCAGGTTTTCCCTCCATGCTCCGGCCACTTGCAGTTTCAACTGACACATTTTCCATTTGCTATGACAGGGTCTTTTCTTTTCCTGCGAGGACTTTTACCTTTTAGCTTTTATGGAGGCAGACATTTCCTTTCCTTTCTACATTAAACACCAATGCCATGCCACAAATGGTGGGTCAGTCAGCAAACACTATGAGCCTTGCTGCTTGTCTGATGTTTTTCCTTGTTCCCTGTTGGAGGTTCCTTTTCTCCTCTGGGACTTGCAAGTAAGTAAAGCTAAGCTTGCCCACTGTGTTGGGCTAGGCAGTCAGACACATCTAGCCAGACATATAACAAGCAAGCAGGCAGGTTCCCTGAAAGCTGAGATCCAGGCTGCCTATAGCATTCTCTAATGGTAAGACCCTATAGCTGAGCCCTTTCTTCAACCCTGGATCCAGTTCTGGTTTAACATACAACAGGCAAAGCAATACTGTGTAAAAGATGTATGGAGACCTGTGGTTTAGTCCACACCAATATTAACTCTGAAAGAAGAAAGAACAAGAACCTTGATCCCAGGTTAAGAGACGGGCTTCTCTGTGAACTGGGGGTATGGACGATCAGTAATGGGGATGAAATACAAATGACCGTGTCCTGCCACTCACCTGAAAGACCACCCTGGACTTCTCCAGCAAGTAAGTCCTCATGTTGGCCCCAATGATGTGGTACTTTTTATCGAAGCCAATCTCAATGTACTTCCCAAATCGGCTGCTATTGTCATTTCGAGTGGTCTTGGCATTCCCAATGGCCTGGATTAATAGATAATATAAATGTGTATATTATGAGGACAAGGGCTCAGTCAGTAAAGTGCACAGGCACCTCCCACCCGTCCCAGTGGCCCATGGGCTTCTTGACTGTAGTCCTGTGGTAGCACGGGATCCCCGCTTTCCTTCCACACACACCTTGGCTGTTGTGAGGACAAAGGGCAAGGCGAGAAGCTCTGCTTGGTTTACTTAAAACTAAACCAAAGCAAACTCTGATTTTCAGACCCTTTACCATTGTCGGCCACACTTAAAGAGTCAATTGTTGAGCAGAAGGCTACTTAAAGGAGATTGTCAGGTAAGGGATATTCTAACCTGCCATTCCCCTCCTCCTAGTCCCCCTTTCTGTCTAGAACACACATGACAATGAAATCATTCACCCTGGGCCCATGAGCAAAGGCCTAGAGATCTTGGCTCTGATGTTCTGGAGCCACCAAATCAGTGCCCACAGTTCTGAGAGAACACCACCTGCTGTGCATAATCTACTTCCATCCCTTACACATTCAAGCAGCCAAATGTCCCACCATCAGCCCCCACTGGTGAACGGCACTTTCTGGAAAGGCCATCAAATGACTTGACCACCCCCTAGGGTCAGGAAGTCACCTATACTAGGGGTGATTTTCTATACAACAAGGCCACGGTTTCAAAAGTACAAACATTTTTATTTTTGAGACAAAGTTCCTACATAGCCTCAACCAGCCTGGAATTTTCTACGTAGGCCAGTCTGGCCTCCAACTCACAGCATCCTCCTGAATTCTGGAATTAAAGTTGTGTGCCATCACTCCAGCCCATAATACTCTTTTTGGCCATTAAATAACTGATCTCATATGACAGTTCTGTTTCACAAAACTAACACACCAATAATGTATTTTTCTTATTTTAACCTCTCATTTATTCACATTTTTCAAGGTACTGAAAACACTTGGAAAATCCCATGGCAACTTTTTTGTGGTCTAGAAGATATGAAGTGCCAAGAGGATGAGAGAAAGATCCAAACCCACCCTCTAGTCCAGGCCGGCCGAGTCTATCCAACCGTCTAAGTTCTTCTATCTGCTAGTTTCAAATCCCAGCTGGCCCCTGAGCTGAAGGCTCATCTCTACTGCTTTCTGGACCTGAGAGTGACTTCTGACTCTCACACTTCACGAGAACAACCTTCTTCACCCTGCAGGTGAACAGAGTGAAGCCAGTTCCTCACTCTGCTGGGGAAATGGTTCTGCCAGCACTGGTCTGCCCAGGCACACCCACAGTGCTTTCAAAGTGATGTCCTATGACCAAGCACCTTCTGATTTCCCTCTGTCCTACTGCATGGACCTGGCCCACATCACCACCATCTCTGTCCAAGATAATGTCTGCTATTTCTCTACATATACATTTCTCATTCCTGACCTTGCATCCTGCAGTCAATATTCCCCTTGATTAACAGAACACTTTGTGAAATATGTGATTATACTCTTGGTGTACAGTGCTTCAGTGGCTTCTACGCTCCTTTAGCTTTACAACCTCAGCACGGCCACATACCCACCAGCCTTGCCATTTATCACTTTAGCACTTGGTCCTTGGCTCTAAACACCAGAACCCTTCTTATTTTCTCTACCAGCCCTGTTGGCTCTTCACAGTCACACAAGACTCACCCACACCATTCCCTTTGTTGGGACTCTCTTCCCACAGTTCCCTGTGCCTACCAGCCCTTCTCGTTCAAACTCAACTCCAAGGCAGGAAGCCAACTCTTTTCTGATGCCACAAGAAGAAATCATCTTTCTGGGCTCTGCACACACACCAGCGTTCCTCCAGGAAAGGATGGCTGCACAGTTACATTGGTGGGCTGCTAAGTCCCCAACTCAAATGAC
Source organism: Micromys minutus (assembly GCF_963924665.1). NCBI lineage: Eukaryota > Metazoa > Chordata > Mammalia > Rodentia > Muridae > Micromys > Micromys minutus. The sequence continues at coordinate 59,162,631 of NC_137977.1, read as the reverse complement.
TCTTAAGCTCCACATGACAATGACAGATTGTCACACTTCAGTAGGGCAGCTCTGTTTTGAAGATGGAAAAGCTGACAGAACTCAATGTTGGCAAAAGTTAGACATTCCCAGGTTTCCAACACGAGGCCCTGGGTTGTTTATTGTTTCAGTTAAACTGAACAAGAGCTTTAAGAGACAGACATCAATTCCATCTACTTACAGTGATACAGGCTTGTGAAGATCAAATAATTTGCCCAAGGTCATATGGCTAGGAAGCAGTCAAGATTTAAATTCAGGTACACCCAGGTTCTCAAGTCCAGATTCAGACTGCGTGGAATCACAGTCCTGCATGCCGTCTCCCAGAACCCACTGCCTGACTGGGGCAGCTTTCACAGTTCTAACGACCAAGCCAAACATTAGTAAAAATGGAAGGCACTATCGACTCTCCACTGGAGCCTCTCTTAGCTCAGGCAGGGTGGAGGGCTGTGGAGGATTGGGTGAAGAAGCACCTATCTCATGTTTATCCTCTCAGAGAGGGGAGGAAGGTATGCTTCAGAAACAAGCCGCACTAAAGCCAGCAAACAATCAACCCAGTACCTAAGCTTCATGGAGCTGTACCCGATGGGCTCTCTGCTTCCTATGTGCTTAGACGTAAAGAACCCGCAACCACATCCCTCCCCTAACATGTTAGAGTGGCCATGCACTTGGGTAAAGTCTCTTTGTAGGTTTCCCACTAGTGAATACAGGAGGAGCAACTTAGTGTGACCGCCACCATCTTAGAATTCTGATGGATTAATACTCAGCAGGAAGGAACGTTTTCCTGGGAGAACAATTTTAAAGGTAGAAATTTTGCTTAAATAACTAAAACTGCTCTGATCTGGGACTCTGAATTCACTCTTGCATTTGGCAAAAGCAGAGGAGAGAGGGACAGAAAGGAGACCATGGAGGGTCCAAGAGATGTGTTGGTCCACAGCAATAGAATGGCTGTAATGACTTGTCTGGTTAAATGTGAGGCTGTATAGGAGAACATGGACGCAGGCATGTAGGAACCGAATGTTACACAGCTGCAGCCATGTTTAAAACAATGAAGACAAAATCCTAAAACACACACCTTTGGGCTTTTATTATTATCTTTTTTATCATTTTAAAAATCATTTTTGTTCACTGTACCTTTCTCCTTTCAGTAGAAGTATCCGTGGCTCTTAGGGTTGTTTGTCTGGTTTCAACCCATAGCCTGGACTTGGATTCTCTCCCTGCCCCCACCCTGATCTCCTGGATTAGCAATGTTCTCCTAATCAATTCAGACTTAGGAATAAATCCCTCCTAGGGTGCTCACAAGCTGTTAAGAAAAATGGGGTCAGAGAATACCAGCTAGCACTGCTAACAAATCAGATCAATCTGCCCCAAGCCAATCCCAGCCCAGCCTCCAGTCTGCAGAATTCCACAGATCACTTCATTCAGTTCTGTCTCCCCGGGAAGTGTCTGCAGTGGAAACAAGAAGGAACACCACAGTAACTGATTGCTTGGGGTGAGCTGGGGACTCTTCCCAGGGACCGGGCAGAACAGCAAGTAATCAGCAGCTTCTAACGGAGAGACGCTCGACGCTCGGAGGAGCCACCAGCTGATGCCCTGACAGGAAGGCTCAACCTGGAACATTTGAAAAGTTGTGCTCAACTTTGGTAGAGCAAAAGTTTCTCATTTTTTGTTGGCAACACTTGATTCCCAGCCAGGCTTCCTCCCAATTCTGCTGCCTCCTCTCCATAACCAAATTTGAGCTATCCCCCAGACCTAGCACACTAATGGCTAACAGTCAAAGGGAGGAGCCCTGAGCACATAAGCTGATGGTTTCCAATGCAGCAAGTTGCACACGGCAGAGAGTTAGTGCCTGGGGCCCAAACATCAGAGTTTATGCACACATCATGGTTAGAGTAGTTAATTTCTCCACCCCTCCTTCAGACCCACGCACTTAAGCATACCCTGGTCTTCTGCGGGGATGCATGCTGCTCTTATGTTTCTAGTGTTCCATCCTCAGAGAATTCAGAAGCCTACTCAGGCTGTAATGAATTCAGTGCATATTTTAAATTATTAGTAACTACCATAAGCATTCCTAAGACATGGACTTTAATTAATAACACCATTCAGCACCAATGCCCATAGCAAGAGTTTTCACAATAGGCAAAAGAAACAACCATGTACCCATCAGGAGAGAAATGGCTAAATAAATCGTGGCGAATTTATATATACAGCCATTTTAAAAAAAACAACAAAGTATTGGTAAATGCTAAAATATGGATGAACCATGGAAACACCATGTCAAATAAAGTTAACCAGATACACACGGACCAGCATCTTATGATGCCTTTCACGTGTAGTTCCCAGGGGAGTAAGGGTCAAAGACAAGAGGTTGAAATTAATTTGCCAAAGGGCCTGGGTAAGGGAACGAGTAATTCAAGGTTTCTACTGGGGTAATGGGAAAGTGCTGGAAACAGATGGTACTGGTAGATATACAGTGAGAGGTATTTTGTGCCTCTCAATCGTACCTAAAGTGGAATGTTTTTGCCATGCATGTTTTATACAATAAAAAAGTTTGAAAATGCCCTTTGTCTTATTTAGGGACATGGTGTCTTGCCTGTGCTGAACTCCTAGTGTGACTAACATTTACTTTGGTCACCAAGCATCAAAGAGCAAACTCTTTGCTTTGCAGAGACTAACTGCTTTATCTTTAAAAGGTTCACATCTCTGAACTCTGCCTAAATGATAAACTGAATATATTGAAAGTTGATCGATGGAGAAAGCTAGTCAGGTTTAGAGAAAACACAGTGTGAACTACAAAAGCACTGGCCTAGCTCACACATATGGTACTGTCTTAGTCAGGGTTTCTATTTCTGCACAAAATATCATGACCAAGCAGCAAGTTGGGGAGGAAATGGTTTACTCAGCTTACACTTCCATATCACTGTTCATCACCAGAGGAAAGTCAGGACTGGAACCCAAGCAGGTCAGGAAGCAGGAGCTGATGCAGAGGCCATGGAGGGATGTTACTTACTGGCTTGCTTCCCATGGCTTGCTCAGCTTTCTTATTGAAACCAGGTCTACCAGCCTAAGGATGGCACCACTTACAATGGGCTGGGCCCTTCCTCCTTGATCACTAGTTGAGAAAATGCCTTACAGCTGGATCTCATGAAGGCATTTCCTCAACTGAGGCTCCTTTCTCTGTGATAACTCCAGCTTGTGTCAAGTTGACACAAAACCAGCCAGTACAGGTACCAAAGACACGGTCCACGGGTTTCTTCTGCACTGAGGCCACAGGCAGGGCCCAACCTCAGAAGTCTTAGACTACATACCTTAAAATGGATACCAACTAAGTGTTGGACAATAGAGTTTATGGTGGAAAGCCACTTACTAATGCATGGTATGAGTAATAAGTTCACCAAACAAGCTTCATGTTCCAATACCCACGAAAACGGTGAAGGCAATGCATTAGGTCATGGAGGGCCAAATGGCTATAGAACCACAGGGATTGTCATTGTTCATACTATCAGAGATCTCTCCTCTCATCTTTATTGGCTCTAGAATGGTGTATCTGGATCAGAAACATCGCTAACACATTGGTGCTCATGAGAAAGACGAAGTACTGATCTCTTTTCTAGACCTTTTGAATCAGAAACTCCAGATGTGCAGTCCAGCACCCGAGGTTTTATGAGCCTCCCAGACAGACAGTAATCAGTACCCCCCCTCTCTCTGTGTGTGTTTCTTTTCTTTTTCTTTTTTAGTTTTGAGACAAGCTTTCTCTATGTACTCCTGGGCTGGCCTCAAACTCTCTGAAGCCCAACTCAGAGTTGGAAGCCAACCTCAACTCTGTCATCCTCCTGCCTCTGTCACTCAAGTGCTGGAATAAAGGTATGCACCATTACCCCCAACCGTTCCAAGCACTGTGTAAATGAAAGTTTCCCTTTGAGTTTTTGTTCTCTTGGTAAAAGCACCGTCAACTGTATAGAGCATGTTCTAATTTATATAAGAATAGTGAAGCTAGCTTTTGAATTCTTAGAGAACACGTGGTTTCTTGTCACTCAGCAGGAAGGAAAGTTTTCCTGGGAGAACAATTTTAAAGGTAGAAATTTTGCTTAAATAACTAAAACTGCTCTGACCTGGGACTCTGAATTCACTCTTGCATTTGGCAAAAGCAGAGGATAGAGGGACAGAAAGGAGACCATGGAGGGTACAAGAGATGTGTTGGTCCACAGCAATAGAATGGTCCATGGTTGTAATGACTTGTCTGGCTTGACAAGGCTTGGACATGCACCATAAACAGATGTTATCCCAACCAGGCCATTTTTGTTTCCTTCCCAGCCAAACTCCATTCAGTTTTGTCAATGGTTATTTTCATAATGGGCAGATAAACATTAACACACAACTTTCCAACACCCTTCTCGTATAGATTATTAAAATCAGACAGCAGCTGTAAAACCCAGTAAAGGCTTCATTTGATGCTCTGAACAGGTGAAGTTCAATGTGAGGGTACTTAGGAAGCATGTCCCTTAAACTTTCACAAACAAGCCTGACTTCCAAGAAACCAAAATGGCAGAATTACTCACCTAAAGACTCAGAAAGTAGGAAAAGAATGACCGCTCTTTTGAAAAGGGCAGCTTCAGTAATGTTACCAACCCCCTCTCCCAACAAGCAGACACACTGTGCCCAATAGGGCTCCAGACTTAAGGGAGTTAAGTCCATATTGCTAGCAGAGGGGAAGGAACATAAAATGGGGTGGAGTTTTTACTTACCACAGGGCACCTGTGCCAAGTGGCTATGGGTCTCAGTGTCAGGGGACCTCTACTCTTGGAACCAAAAGGATGACTCTTAAAACACTATCAGGGAAGATGTTTTCAGTGCACATCAATCTAGCCAGGGAGACACTGATAGCAACACAGCTCTTTCCCCACGACAGTCAAGTTTCTGTGTGCTAACATAACCAGAAAAAAAAGAAACTGCTTTTCTATAAAACTTGATTAAAACTATTTTCAACTATATAGTCACTTGCACAGTTGCCAAAACAAACATGCTTCCCTTGGCATCTAAAGCACCTTCAGGCTTTTGGGGCCAGTCTGTCCATTTCCACAGGGGCTGTTCACACTCTTGTCAGCATCAGCTTTCCCCTTTCTCTTCTCTGCACCCTTCTCTCCCCCTTCCCCCCCAGAGCCCCTTCAGGCTTAGACTCCAGATTTCAGGATGTTATTTCCACAGACAACTTCTCTGTGGCTTGTTACCACCTTCACTTCCTCTCCCTTAGCTCTCCACATCACCCTTCTGCAGGTGTTGAGCCAGTGATTGATACACGGAAGATAGACACACAAATGTACACAGCTTTTTGTTGGGCTGGGCATCATTTTTTGCCCCATACCCTTCATGACACTCTTATAATTTTTCTTTTTTTTAATTTGCTAAGTCTTATGTTTTTCTTTATTTCAATGTATTTATTTATTATATATAAGTACACTGTAGCTGTCTTCAGACACACCAGAAGAGGGCATCTGATCTCATTACAGATGGTTGTGAGCCACCATGTGGTTCCTGGGATTTGAACTCAGGACCTTTGGAAGAGCAGTCAGTGCTCTTAACAACTAAGCCATATCTCCAGCCCTATACTTTTTCTAAATAAAACAAAGAGACTGTCCATCCTAGAGAAAGAGTAAGCTGAATGTAACCTTGGTAAGAAAAGGAGTCTTGGCTTCAAGAGTGAGTGCAGTAGTTAGCTTTGATTGCCACCTTGACATGGCCTGGAGTAATTTGGAAGGAAATTCTCAACTCAGGAATAACCTAGATCAGATTGGTCTGTGGGCATGTCTGCTACAGACTGCCTTGATTCTTAATTGATGCAGGAAGGCCCAGTTCACCATGGGCAGCACCATTCCTTAGGCAAGTAGCCCTGGAAATATGTTGAGAAAGGTAGCTAAGCATGCTGTGGGGAGCAGCATTCTTCTATGGTTTCTGCTTTAGATTCCTGCTTTGACTTACCATGTAAAATAAAATAAGCCCTATCTGCCTCCTGGCCAACAAAAGAAGGAAAACCAAAACAGTGAGAGAACCAAAGTGAACCAGGCTATGAAGACATTTAGCCCTACTCTATTAGAATAAACTCTTTAAAGAGGAGAGATAGAGACAGGGGGAGGGATAGGAATAGATAGACAATAGGTAGGTATGTAGACAGACAAACAGATTTGACTTTAAACCATTATATTAGGTACAACAAGATCTAAATTTTAGAAACAATCTTGGCCTGAAAACAAATTCTCAGAGTCTACTCAACACACATTCCTGCCATAATGTCCTAGTCAATGACAGGACCCAGGGTAAAGAAAGAGACAGGGCATGCCTTGGCTACTTCATGCCATTGCAGGTAATTGTTTCTAAAGATCTTCAGCAGAAATGATGTTGTCATTAGTGGCTAGCTCTCCTTTATCACCTCCACAAAGACAAAAGGTCCAGTTTCAACTCATTGGCCTCAGCCTGCATGAGAACCATCTTCTCATGAAGAGAGATTTTCAAAGTATCTACTGGTTCTGGGGAAATGCTAATTTTCCAACCTATGATGACTGCAAGAAGGGAAGGCAGCAGGTGGGAGGGGCCATTATTACAGCACGCACAGAGCCTAAGGGCACAGAGCATGAAGATATTCTACCTAACATGGGGCCCTGCAGGACACGACCAGGTCATATTATTTTTAATCTGAGGTTTCTGAGGAACCTCCACCATCTCCCTCCTGACAGAGGAAGAGTGTCTGTCAGTGCTGCCTAAGTGGGCTCCTTCAAAGATTCTCTTTATTGCCCATGCCACGTTCAACCCCCAGAGATTCCCTGGGAAGGCTTTACCTCCATGATGGGACTGGATGCCAGGACCTTCTCTTCAATGTTGGTATCACTGGCTGAGCCACCAACTGTGGCAAAATAGCGCATGGCATACTTGGCTGACACCGTCTTCCCTGCTCCCGACTCTCCGCTGACTATGATGGATTGATTCTTTTCATCTCTGGAAGGGAAAGAGCTCTGGTCAGTCACTGGCCGTGGCAAGGTGCTGCTGCCTGCCAGGGACTGTGGGCAAAGCTGGTAATGGACATCCCTTGGGGAGAAGTGTGGATCGCTGTAAATTCTGTCCTCACTCATAGGCCTATATAAGCTTCGAGAAAGGGGGGAAGAGAGCAGATCTGAGCAGGGTTTTCAAGTAGCACAGCCCCCCCCATCACTGAGCAGAATGGTGTACCCTACAAATAGGGACACAGTACCTATTATTCTAAAACATCCTTTTGTCTCTGTTCCTTTAACAGGCCTACCCTGTGCCACTGAATTCCCTATAAGTTATCTGGTAAGAACACGGATCTTCTCTTGTACTGAGTCTAGCTAGCATGTTGGTTGTGTGAACTTGAACATTTTTGTTTATAACATGTATGGCACAAAGGGCACGCCGCCACCCTCATCTCAATCAAAGGGATGAGAGAGTAAACTCAAGTTAGGAAAAGAGGATACCTCACACAGGATAAACAACTACAGTTGTTCTTTTAAAAGACAACCCAGGAAGACATGTAAGGAATGAAGGGTGCATGTCTTTAGGTCCCCAAGGAACAGAGGTATTCAAAGCAGAGAGGAATGGCAAACATTTGGGGCACAGTTGAGGGTAGGAAATTGCATAAGGTGGTAAACTCAAAACCACAAGAAGGGCTGGCATTTTACTCCCACTTGTCAGTCCTGACAACAGTGCCTGGTGCCACATATTTACTCAATGTCAACGGGTGAACTAAAAGCAGCTTAGGCCTCGGGGGATCTAATCCCTTCCTTTCCTAAATAGAGGCATGTTTAAAACTCAGGGGTCCTAGTACCAGGTCCCATGGTTTCCTAGGCAGAGTGGGAATGGAATAACCACAAGGCCTCCATGATGGGCTACCCTACCTGACTATCGGCATGACTGGAAGAAAAAGCAAAAAACTAAACGCCAGATGTCTCCAGGTCAGGACCAATGCAGAGAATCTGGGCAGGGGATGATCATGTAAAGGAACATGTCCTACTGAAGGGAGGCAGGGGGATTACCCAGAGGAGGCCAGCTGGAGGTGTGAGTGCTTGAAAGAGTCATGTGAAGGATCTGGAGCAGGGAGTGGGATAAAGTAGTTCCACTCAGTCCCCAGGAGCATAGAACACAGATTTCAGCTCAGTTATGGACACCCCAAAAAGAAAGCCAAGGGGCTCTGGATGAAAAGCAGATGCATATGTTTCTTAAAATCTGCTACCCAGCCAATTATGTGAAAATGTATGTAGATTTCTTCCTAGTACCTGGGCAATGAAATTTCCCATAGCTTCCTGAGATCCCTTTCCTAAGCAATTTTGCTCTTATCAGTGCCTATTTCTTCTCTCCTCGATCCCATAACACTAAAACATAGGCCCACAGATGTAGCTGTTTCCCATTTCTTCCATTATTGACTTATTGTGGATGTTTTTCTGGTCTTACGTATGTTTACCATGTATTTGACTAGTGCCAGAAGAGGGTCCCCTGGAACTAGAGTGACAGATGTTTGTGAGTCACCCAATGGGTGCTGGGAACCAAATCTAGGTCTTCTGCAAGAGCAGCAAGTGCTCTCAGATGCTGAGCCATCTCTCCAGCCTCCATTTCCATCCATTTGTTGTTTGTTTTGTGTTACATTATTACATCTGCTGGAGCTCAGAGACAATGGTAGGTGTCTCCTGTCACCTCTGTTCTCAATATGTTTGTCATCAGGTCCTTAGGTATGAGCATAAGCATTCAAAATGGCTGGGAGCATAGGCTGGTTCTGCACCTTGGCAAGAGTCATTTCTGTAGCACTTTGGGCCACCACTCCTCTCTGGTGTTACCCGAGAGCTCCCTGTGTGTAACAAGAACCAGACTGGGCAGTCAAAGACTTTGGAGCTTTGCTCAGTTTTTCTTCCATAATAAGAGGATGGACGCAGGGATGTGCCGAGCATTGGTCCTCAGCAGAGAGCCACTTGGAATGAAGAGGTACATACTGTTCCGTTTAACAAGGATCCAGGGAAGCAACACACAGAATGAAATAGTTCGATCACAGAGGGAACACGTCAGTGCCCCAGACTTTGTGCCACAACAGAGCACACACAGGAAATTTAAAAGCAAAGGGATCTGGGTAAAATATCTTCCTTGACAAAGACAAATAGGGTACAAATCAGTGATCCTTATCACTTTCTACTCTTCGTCAAGATGCCAATTCCTCTGCACGACACTGAGGAACAACTGAGCATGTACTGCTCAGGGAAGGGAATGGTACTAGAGGTAAGATGCTTTAGGAAATGAGCCGCCTAGTCCAAAGATAAGTGGCCAAGAAGAAAAAACAAAGGGGATAGTTTATGTGATAAGTGTCACATATTTAAAAAAAATATTAAAGGAGTGGAATCGTCAAACCCCAACAGGATGAGGAGGCAAAGACATAGCCAGGGGTCATCAACATTTCAGCTATCTATCCTCAACTTTCAAACTCTTTGCATTGCTCTGGCAACAAGAATCAGTCAATAGAGAGCTCACTGCACACGCATGAGGACCCGAGTTTATCCTCAGTATACATATCAAAGGTGGGATGCAGTGTGTGCACTTGTAAGCCCAGCACTGAGGAATCAAGGACAAGAGCATCCCGAGGCTGGCTAGCCTGACAATCTAACCAATGGGTGAGCTCCAAATTTAGCGAAAGATCCTGTCTCAAAGAGCAAGTTAAAGAACAACTGAGAAAGGTAGTGTACACCCACGAATGTGTACACATACACACAGGAACACACACACATGCATATACACATATACACACATATGTAACGATACACACACATACATACATACAGGTACATACCTGCATACATACACACACACACCATTTCTGGATATGGGTCTTTTTAACTGCTGGAAGTAACTAATTAATCTGGTGACTGTAAGGAGAGGTTCTTCCATGTAGGCTTAACTCAGATATACCTGCTTTTTAGACCCCCAAGTTCCTTTAAATGAGCCTGTGAGGTATATATGCTACTGTGTGTATCCACTCAAGGGTGATGGGGCAATCCCACCTTCCACTGAGTCCTTCCTATGTTAGCTGTCCTCCTGACTCAGGACTGGAGACCAGGATGCAGACATTAAAACAGATTGAGTTTGAACTCAATTGTATCACTGATGGGCTATCTGACTTTGCACATGGTTGTTAACTTAGCCAATCATTTCAGCATCTCTTAAGACTGAGCTCCTTGAGCCCTAAGCTGTTCTGAGTGGCTGCCTTGATTTGGTACTGAAGTCTCTCATTTATCCTTATGCCCTTGCCAGATTAACTTTCTAAATCGATGCTCTAATTACATTTTTTACTTTTTCAGAAAGTTAAATAGCTATCGGCTCCTCGTCAGATCAAGTGCAGGCTCCTCCGCTGAGTATATGGACTCCACTACAACATATAACACTAAGGCCATCAGCGGGTTTGGTGCAGTCTAAAAGAGTGTTGAATGTGTTGAGCCCGGGTGCCGACAGGAAACTCTGTGCACTGCATTTCTGTTACAAGATTACATAATGGTTTTGTGAATCAGCCATATTGACCACTTAGTCGATGTACAGTGTACCCCTCCCCCAGGACTGCATTTGGGGTACTCTCTCTATTGGAAGTTTCCTGGGAGTCATCGACACACCCTGCCCTAGGAACCTCAGAAGATGTTACTCTCATCTCTTGAAGTCTGGCGCCATTTGTTTTGTTCCACTTCTAATATGTTGTCACATTTCATGTGACACTGGCTGCAGTCCTTGCTGCATGACATTTGTTTGCATCCTTTCTTTGCCATCCTGTCTTTTCATCTCTAGGTAGAAAGCTGCAACATGGGTCTCCATGTAAGCATCTGTTTTTGACATTCAATATTCTACAACTAATATATTAATAGGACCTGTGAGTAAGGGAAAAAAAACCTAGTTCCCAATTTTAGGTCATTTTGGAATAGGTATGAGGATACAAGAATGAATATAGATTTCTATACAGCATCCTCCAAAACCAACGTTGGCTCTAGCCATTCAGCCTTATAGAGATGACTTAGGTGGTAACTTGAGTCAGTCTGCTTTTCAATAAATCTTTCTCTTACCCCAGTAAAATTCCCTTTAGAGAAGGCAAACCATGGCTAAGAATTCTAGTGCCCAGATGTTGCCAAAGTCCAAGCTGTGTCTAGGATGACATTCACTACTGCAGACAGGAAATGCCTTGAAAGACCTCTGCCTCACACAAGAGCAGAGGAATCTGGAATATGCAACTCAGCTATTCTGCAGCTTCTGCCAAAATGCCTGACACCAACATACATACCCACCTTTAATGCCTGACACTGCCATATATGCCTGCCTCTAATGCCAGACACCGGCATATACTCCAGTCTCTAACGAATGACTGGCATATACACCTGCCTCTCATGCCTGACATCAGCACATCACACCTGCCTCTAATGCCCAGCACCAGCATACACATCTGCCTCACCCAAGCCCCCCTTCTTGCTTTTAAAACTCGAATAGAAACCCTGACTAAGACAACAGTCATTATCTGCAAGCATTGGTCAGCAACTATCTAAGCCGATTACTCTTGCTCTTTGCCACATCCATGTTATGTGACTTTCTAAACCAATGAGGCTCTGCCTACCCCTTGCTGTTAAGCCTTCCAGTAGCATCATTTGGCTTCTAAGGAAGAGCCACAACTCACTGAGCTCTAAGCCTAGACCACCCAGCGCCTCTGCTCAGCCTTGCTGCCTACCACTCTTCTTCCTACTGACTACATCCACACTACAGCAAGACCTTGTCCTCTATTTCTTCCTGCTCAGTGACAGCTTGATGCTTTCCTAGATCAATCCAATTACCCACTTTTCATTTCAGAGCTTCTAGTGCCTGATAATCATCTCATGCCTCGTAACGCCTCATGTACAACTGCTTTTTAATTTGATTACTAGCCTATTTACATCATGCCCAGGTGTTTGCAAAGCCCTTCGTCATGCACCTCACACTTAGTGGTCATAAAATCAACAGGTCTCTGTCTTTATATCTTAAGAGAGTGCAGAAGCTGAGTAGGTCCAAGGAATGTGCTCACAGTCCCTGAGTTAGAAAAAAAGAATACAAGTTTCTGTCTCTGTTCAACCCACATCATCTTTATGACAATTCCTTTCTAGGATAATGGAGCAGTGTTAGCAAATCTAGCCCTAAGACAAGGCAAAATACAAGTTAGGCATCCTCAGCATTGACTGGCTCATTTTCAACTAACTCCTCTGCACAAACACTACATCATTATAGCACTTACTCCACAATTTACTGAGGTATTAATTGTCGATCTAATGCCCCAAAGCCCGAGTCTCATGATAAAGACTGTCAGATAAAAGGTCTTGGGTGGAAAGTCTAGCACCTGGGGCTCTGCTGTGAACACAGCCTGCAGCCTTGTAGTCATGTATAGTGGCAAATGCTGAGCTCAAAGTCAGAGCCCCTTAAACTTGTTGTGTAGTTTCCTTCCTGTAAAACCAATCTGGTGATCCTGCCCTCATGGGTCACTTGTGGCAGGAATGGGGCTAAAAGCGTGTGGAGCCTCAAACCGACACAAATCTAAATATTGAAACTGGAATCTCTGTGAGAAGATGAAGTGAGAACCTCATATGCTAGGCACCTTGTACCCACCCTATGTGTAAATCAGGAGTGAGAGGACATCTCATTTTGCCAAAGCACAGAGAGGGCTCATCAGCTCTGACTGACATGGTGTTCAGCCATTCTATTGTTTGCTCCAGAGTGACAAATCATCTTCAAACAAGAGTGTCAGGAAGTATTCTATTTACCCCAGTGATAATCAATCTACTCCTCCTTGCTGTATACTCTCTAATTACACTGTCGACACCACCAGTGATACACAGAGCATCTACTATGGCAGCAGTAAGAAATAAAACCGTCTGTGTCAGTACCATGGACAGTGGTGCTTGTTGGGAGACTATGGAAAAAGCTACAGTGAAACTTGGAAAGAATGACTACTTATTTCAAAATGGCAACATTGTATCCTGTTTTAATAAATTCAAACAAAATGAAATTACCTGAGATGAAATATCAAACCCATATTTACATAAAGCAATTAAAACCTGTTGAGTGGTAGCACAGCAGAGAGGGGCAAGCTGGGAAGAGGAAAGTTAGGTAGGAGGTAAAGTTAGGTGAAGCTGGAGAAGGATACAGAAAACTTCAGGGAGGCTGAGGTGTGACCTAAGAGCCACATATTTGCAGTCACTTTAAAAGGATGGAGCTCTGTCCCAAGACCAGGAGCTACATAAAAGACACTGTTGCTATGAGAAGAATCTGGGCCTATGGATGCAAGCATTTGAGGTGCAACTAAAGAGCCAAGCTTAATAGAGGTAAGAGCAGGCACCTGAGCAGTGTCTGAAAGAAGGGCACTGTGTGAGGGGCCCTAGAGACCCCAGGTTCCAGGGGTTAGGGTGACAATAGACTGTTTCCAATTACCTTGGCCACTGAGCCCTGGCATCCTGCAAAGCCCTCTCCTTCCCTCCATTCCCTTCAGGCCCAGAACTCAGGTGAAGCCATTCAGGAAACTGTCATAAACATTCAGAGAAAGCTGCAGAGCTTGGGCTAGAGTCTCAAGTGTCTACTTGATGAGATGAAAACAGACTTCTTAGAGATTTAAGTGAGCGCATTTCCCACATCTGTTTGACAGGAGTCCTGGGAGCCAGGAGCTCTGTTTATAAACCACATAGGTGTGGCTCCATTCAGCCCACTTCCTTAACACAAAAGCAAGGATAGACTGAGGACCAGCACCCTTCCCCCTACGTGAATGGGAATTGCCAGCATCTTTGTTGATAGGGCAAGGAGCTAAATGATGATTCCCACAGCCTCCTGCAGGCTTTGTGTGTGTGTGTGTGTGTGTGTGTGTGTGTGTGTGTGTGTGTGTGTGTGTCCAGGCCTAGGCAGTCAACTGAGCTCCTTACCATTTGCAATTACCTGATGACCTCTGAGAACAGTTTGAAACTAAACTAAAAACCTTCGGAGTAACAGGAAACACTTGCTGTAACTTCTGATTTGTTGTGGTTTGTGTCACTAGTTGGTGGTGATGGTGATACATGTGTGTAATAAATGTAGCTTCATTTGGTCCTGGAACTAGTTCACAGGAAAAGATGCTAGAGCAAAATGACCTCTTCATAGCCAGCTATCCAGTTGGAATCTAGATGTGGGGAATTTAAATTCACCTAAAACACAAGTTCTTCCTTGCTACCACTGGCTTCCTTTGACCTGGAAATAAAATACAAGATTTTTTTCTTTCCTACAGACTGTTTCATCCCTCCATCTTCTAAATTTAGGGCCTCCCTGAAGGTAAACTGCAACATCACCCTCCCTTCTCCAGGTGATCCATTAGGGAACTCTCAAATTTCCCATGAGTCTTCGACCTACATGTTACAATTCTCTGATACTGGCTACCATGGTCAGCTTTAATGATCAACTTGACACAACCTAGAATTACATGAGAGCCTCAGTGAAGGGGTGTCTATATTATTGGGTTGCCTTGTAGACATGTTAGTGAGGGACTGTCTAAAGTTAATTGATATAGGAAGACAAACCCACTGTGGGTAGCACCACTCCCTAGGGCATCCTGACTAAAAAAAGAGTGGGAAAAGTCAAGCTGAGTACAAGAAAGTAAATGAACATTAATTAATTAATTAATTAGTTAATTAATTAATTAATTAATTTTTTGGGATGTGATGTGACTACCAGCCTCAACTTCTTGCCCGGACTTCCCTGACAAATGATGGGCTACAATGTGGGATTGTAAGCAGAAATAATTTCTCTTCCCCTTTAGTGTATCAGGATATTTTATCATAGCAATAGATATGAAACTAACCCACTTCCCACCCCAAAGCTGTCCCGAGAGTTACATCTGCATTATACCTGTCTTCTGGGCAATTAGATGTGGAGACACCCAAAGGTTCTATGTCCAGAGAATAACTCTTCAGTTCGCTAACCCTTCTGCCCTTCTCCTTGACTTGCCAAGGCAGAAATAATGCGATTCTTGGGACCCCTCTTTCTCTTTCTTCTTACATGAAGTCAGGAAGGCTGTGCTGCCTTGGTAGTTGTAGAGCACACCCTCTAAGTGCTTCTCTCCCTCCTCTCTCTTTTATGCCCCATCCTGGCACGAGTCATCTTTGTCAGAGTTATTCATGTCCTTAGTCCACTCCCCACTCACTGCTTCTGGGGAAGAGAAGAAACTCATCTGCATGTGTCTCGGTCCTCTTCAGTGCACCCCTGTTTGAGACATCTTTAGTCTATGAAGCATCATAGCCTATTCCCAGAGATTAGTCTAGGCAGAGGTGATGAGTGGGCACAAGCAATGGGGGAACACAGACAATGGTCATGGAAACACAATGTCCAGAGCATCCAGAGAGCAGAAGCCAGAGCATAGCCTCTGACAACCACAAAGAAAAATTGCTTACTAGTAGGCAAATTTGAGTTGTAGCCTGGGGACTAAAGTATCCATGACAGTTATGAATGCAGCTTGGCATACTATTGTAAACTTACTTAAAATATTTTGAGGTTTCCTTTTCCCAACAACAACAACAGGAGCAATAGGCCTCAATAACTTGATTAAGTATGAGCTTTGTAATTGATAATGGCATACCTTACAATTCAAAGGCTGGACACATTTCTGCGATTCTCCAACCTGGTTGTACAAGGCCAACACACTGGTGCTTATGATGACCCTTACATCAGACCGGCAGAATCACAGTCTGTAGGTTAGGACCTAGGGATGGATTTTTAAATTCCACAAGAGGCTATGGGGCTAGAACTACTTACTGCTAAAGCTTTGTTAAATTATCCACTCTGTGAATATGCTCAGGCAGGAAAAACGATTCAGATACAGTGTAACTTCCTTATTGTCTGTCCACGGTATCCTGTACACACAGTAACCGCTCTTCCCAGCTGCAGACAACAGGTGCCCTTGCTTTTCTAAGCTCTATGGCCTAGAAAACCAAGCAGCTTCCTCATTAACTGAACATATGTTGTTGAATTTCAGAGTTCAAATGTAACCAGGTATGGAGATACAACTTGTAACCCCAGCCAGAAGATAACTATGCTGGGTGGTTTTAGGGTGTCTGCTCCACAGGCCACATGACAAGCTGAAGAGAACCAGTGTTTATGACCCCCCCCCCCCACCTCTGGTTCCTTTCATGAAGCTGCTGCAAGGTTCTCACATTTACTTAAAAGGTTGTGTCTCCCTGTTTCTAGTCCCTCCCCCCCAGACTCATGGACCAGACACAGTACCTCAACCACTGAAATCATTGAGACCCTGAAGGCTTGAGGGGTGGAACAGGGAGACAGGTGCTTAGTATATGGTGGTGTCAGGAGCTTAAAAAGTCTGTTTGGGACACATGGTGATGGTTAAATGGTACAGAGCACAAAGGCCTGTTTGTGAACCACCTACTCCCTTGTCTACTACACTGTTGGCACTCAGATATTTCACAATGGATGAATAGATGCTAGGGGTGAAAAAAAAGAACTCTCAAATATTGCTTGGCTATGGAAAAGCACTACTAATTACACCCATTCATGTCAGCTCTTTGATATCTATGACTAAATTAATGCAGTGTGATGATTATGAATAGCATTAAGCCTGATACATGAACGTGCTTTAGGCTTCATTCAGCTGCAAAGATTAATATCCCATCATTTGTGTTGCCTATAGAATTTTAAAAGTGCAATCAATAGATTTCTCTCTCCAGGAACAGATGCATATACTTACTTTGGGACTCTCACCTATAGCACAGCTTTCTAGCCAAAATCCTTTTGAGTGTTCTAGAGGCAGATAAAATAAGAGGTCTCGAGCAAGTAAGTAGCTTCTAAGGAAACACTCAGAAGCAGAGAAGCAAGGCTCATGCTGAACAAGTACTCGAACCTCAGTTTCTCATTGACTTAACAGATCTGAGTATGCTTTGATTATGGGTTTGAGAACTAAGGCACCAAGAGATACTGGAGATGGTTTGTGATAGAGGATGGATAGCTCCACTCTTCTTGGAGAAAAACTAAGCTAGTGAGGCTGGTGGAACTTCTGCAAGGCCTCCAGGAAGAAGTCTGGAGTCCACATGGTTTTCATGTTCTGCTAACAGACTGCCAAGTAAGAGCACTATATCCCTCTCCCTTCAGCAGAGGCTTGGGGTAGACTGAAGTGTCTCAGGATTCTTAGAGAACACAGCACTAGGGGCTGAAGGACAATGGAATGTACTCTTCTCTTACATCATGTATCCAAGATGCCAAAAGAGGAGCCATGTCTTCATGACCACAAATTATATGGCAGCTAATATTTTAATCCAGGAGTTCCTCTTCTCCAGCTTCAGCCCCACCCAATTTCAACATGGCCCGTGGCCCTCACTTTGGTTACCATTAACACATTAGCATTAGCCCAGGAGCAACCCAGTAAGAGCGACTGGCACAAGGAAGGATCACGTCTGACCACATCAAAGAACGGCTCAATTTGGGTGGCTCGGTCTGCCTGTAGGG
Organism: Micromys minutus; assembly: GCF_963924665.1. Classification (NCBI taxonomy): domain Eukaryota; kingdom Metazoa; phylum Chordata; class Mammalia; order Rodentia; family Muridae; genus Micromys; species Micromys minutus. The sequence goes on along the minus strand of NC_137977.1, from coordinate 59,145,108 downwards.
TGGATTTGGGTCAAGATTCCACTGTGTTGTGCACTGTGGCACCTACAGATCCCATGGCTCAGACTAACATACAAGGCTGTCTATAGCGAGGTGCACAGAGGTGCACAGACTGTGAGAACCCTGGAAATGCCATGTGGGATGTAAGGCTTGGAATGTCCAGGCACAATGAGGGAACACAAAGACCCAGAGGGAGACCACACATGAACCTGACCAGGCAGGCTTCATTCATCACCCAAGAACCAGTACCAGTGCATACCACAAGGGACCCATGGTCCCTTCTGATTCACACAGACCCTGATGGCCCAACCAATCAGGACAACTAGTGCCTTTCAGCCCACACTTCCTTCTTACACCTTCTTGTGAAAATTCTCCCTTTTGCTATCTCTGCCCCTGTTCTCTCCTCGAGGCCAACCACAAAGATCATCTTTGAATCGCCTTAATGACAATTCTCTTAAAAGTGGACATCTCTCCCTCTGGGAGTCTCCTCTTACAGCTTCCTCTTTTCTCACATATAAGTGGGGGGGGGGAGAAACAGAGCCACACAAAGCTGTAGAACCCAAACTAGACATCTTAAGTCCAGCATTTTTCCCCCACCACGCCAAGATCCTTCAAGTACATCATGCATCCAACCTCTGGAGTGGGATCTCTGTGAAGTGCCTGCTTCCTCCTGAGGTATTTGAGCAGATGCTATCAGTCTGAAGGCTCGGTTGATAATTCGTGCAATGGCAGAGCTCAGAGGAGGCACAGAAGCCACATCTATTGGTGCTATTTATCAATAGAGCTCACTTATTCACTGGTCTCTTTGATACAATGTCCCCAGACTGTGGATCCTAGGTCACAAATTAATTTGATCCATAAAGTCCCTGAAGTCATTTGAGTCCTCAAAAGGCTCGCTGTAATGAGCTGGAAGAGACCCAGTAATAGAAAGAAAATCAATCATTCATTAGGCTAGATGGAAAACTTACTGAATCCATATAACAAAACTAAAATTAAGGTTCTCCTTTCTCACCCACACAGAATCTGGATAGTATCTGGTGGGTCTCATCTGGAACATGCTATCAAGAAGAACCACCTCCATGTCTGTTCTTCACAGCACCCCTCTCCACCCAGAGCCATCTGAGGTTTTAAGGTGACAAAGAGAGGAGAATACCACACTTAGGTCAAGGGCTGAGCTTCACGCTAGCAGCCTCTGGCAAAACCAGACATTAGTCAAAGTAAAACACAATCTATCAATACCCTGCTGGGTGGGAGTGTAATCAAGATCTTGCCTATAGCTAACAGTGTTTCTGTTGATGGCTTACCTTCCTAGCCTCTCTCAGGTTCTTTTTTTATATAGTACGTATGAATGCCTGCATGTGCAAGTGTGTGTGCACATACACACATGCAGATAGACACACAAATACACAAAACCAGGAGTTGGAAAGAAAACAGAGTTGGAAATAACACAAAACTCCAAATTCGCCATATCATCTATTCTACCCCATTTACAGCCTTAATTTACCCTCAGCTAACATCCCTTCACTCTCTTTACAGAACAAAGCTTTAGTGAATTTGGGGGTGGGGAGGAGATCCTGTGGCTACTGCTCCATCCACTACCAAACCCAGAAGAGTATGTGGCAGGGACACTTTCCACAGCTTCAAGGACCAATTGCCCTTGGACAAGACAGATCGTTTTTCTGAACCAGGCAACTAAATGTTAGTCAGTTCATCCAGTTTATTTCTTCAGATGTTTTGTGGAAAAGAATGGTAAAGGCAGAGCCCATGTACACGGCCTGAAGATATGAATAGGGCCAGCAGCCTCAGCTCATAGATGAGAGATGAGTCTGCAGAAAGGACAGGGATTGATAAACCTCTGCTGGAGAATGCACAGGAACTACAGGGAAAATGGACAGGATCACAAGGGTAGAGGGTCCACAAAAACCCAAGTGATCACCATCAATGACATTAATGGGGATACAATGGCCTTCCTTCAGAGGATTTAGAGGGACATTGCCAATTCGGGTAAATTAGGTCACTTCTTTGAGCCTTGGTTTCCTCAACTGTAAAGCCAAGTCCTCAGGATTTCTCAATTCCTTAATTAGGGGGTAGCATGGCAGAGGATGGGATGGGCCAGAATTTGTAGACACTTGCAGCAGTAGAACCCCAGATTCCCCACAGTCTCCTCAGAGCATCTTGGGCAGCCACAGGTGTGTGTTGCCTTTGCTCTTTATCTACCTCCACCTGAGCCCAAAGGTCTTTTCAGCTGTTCCCTGAGGAGCCTAACGGGAGCCTTCCCCAGCACAAAGGCCCGGGGATGGCTGTAGAGGAAAGGGAATTGACTGTCCTCACACTATCACATAAGAGGCAGCAGCACTGGAATTAATTGCACAGGAACCCCAGGAGGATGTATGTAGTTAATGACATATTTGGCACCTGAACCCCTGGAGTCCAGAGTAGGGGCAGGAGAAGGGGTGGCTCTCTACCTCTTCCATGTTGGCTGGAGATGCTGCCAAGAACACAAATGACTTGTGTTTCATCATCTTTGGCTCTGTGAAGTGGGAAGTATGTCTGTTTTCTCTAAACACTGACAAACATAACTCTCAAGTGTGGGCGTGGGCAAGGGCTCAGCTGCTCCAACTGGGAATTCTTTACCTTTGGGCTGAGGAGCATCCTAGCTTTGTAACAAAGCATGGAGACGCTACACCTGAACAAAGCAGGTCCTTGTGTTCAAATACAGAGACCAGCAAGGGTCCGATGGTTCAGAAAACGGGACACCCAAGAGGACCAAGGCTGCAGATAAAGGTTTCCTGAATCAAGAGCCATTAACTGTCCAAATGTTGACACCCAGAAGATTGATCTTGACAGAGTTAGTTTACACAGAAGGAGGGAGATCCAGAGGCAGGAATTTGCTGTACATAGATCCAGACTTGGATGTTTGTTTCTTCCTAGAAAGGAGATTTGGCAAAGAAAAAATGCAAATATTTATCTACCCTGTGATCTACAGCACAGAAAGAACTCTTCTAAAAAGTAAACGTCCTTCTTTTTGAGATTTTAAGCCATAGCTCCCCATTAGTGATGTACTTATTTTAGTTTAGGTGACTGACTACTCTGTCAGAAGGGAAATTGGAGGTACTGAGATTGCATACTTTGGGGGACTGTGATAGAGTATGGTTAAGGCCATCTTCAAATATCCCAGGTTTTGATTTTAAAAATTATTTTGATTTTTTAAATCCCTTTTTATCTTTTTCTTTAATAATCCCAATTCCCAAATCTATTTGCAGTGATGATCATTGGGAAAACCTAAAATTGTGTTTCTAAGTGTCTTTCCTTGGTCCTTGAATGTGACTCATCAAGATCCTGGAATTCTGAAGAGCAAAACGTTCTACTGACGCAGAGTAAGGAACACCAGGCTGCCGCACAGTCACAGCCACATCCTTTGAGGACAGAAGGGATCCTGGACCCATTCTCATGGGGCATCCCTGACACGAGCAAATGGCTCCTTCAGATGTCAAGGCTGCCTTGCTAAGCAGTGTGTGCTAAGCTCTCTCAGGGGTGTGTCTGTCCTGGTATGGATTAATCCAGAATATATTAAAATTCTTGGGGAGGGACATCAGGTTTGCCTCTACTCCCAGTTGCCTAGACGAAATTCACACAAATCTTGGATGGAATTCTTCACAATTTAAAACCATTTGCACCTGCTTCTGCCTCTATCCAGCCAATCTGAACCTCACCTCCTGAGGCCTCAAATGAAGTCTTCCAAGGGACTCCTTTGAATCCCCATTTCCTAAAATGCAAATACTGTGTTTACTGACTGGGTCATTGATGTCATTGATTTGAAGCTATGGCACACATGTCATAGAATTTGCTCATTCAAGCTGTAGAACAAACTGGTTTTTCATATGCTTAGGGTGAAAGAACCACAAGAATAGTTGTGAACATTTCCACAACTCCAGAGAAACCATGTCTGTTATCAGCTACCTCCCACTGTAGTCTTCATCCCAGACCCTGTTGAACTTTCTTCATCTACAGCTAAGTGTATTATGGACATTTTATATAAATGACATTCTGTGACCAACTGGTTCCTCTCAGTGTGGTGTTTTCAAGGTCCCTCCATGTTATTCCAGCACTTCTGTAACCCTTTAAAACAATTTAAGTTTCCATGGTATAAGTAGCTTTTATCTTGTTAATTCATTTTCAACTGATAGACATGGGTTATTTCCACTTTGGGCAGTGATAATAATGATGGATTTGTAGGTGGGTTTTTGTTGGGTCATGCTTTCATCTCCCTTGGGGTCAATTGTACTGGCTAGTTATTCATCTATCCGAGATAAGCTATCATCATTGGAGAAGAAAGAACCTTAATTAGGAAAGTGCTTTCAAAAAAGATGGAGCTGTAGGCAGATCTATAGGTCATTTTCTTATTTAGTGATTATTGGAGAAGGGCCCAGTCTAGTGCAGGTAGAATCACCTTTGAGCTGGTGGTCTTGAGTTCTCTAAGAAAACAGGCTGAGCAAGATATGAGGAGCAAGCCAGTAAGCCGCACTCCTCTCTGGCCTCTGCTCCTGTGTCCAGGTTTCTGCCTCATTGAGTTTTCCTCCTGACCTCTTTTGATGAGGACAAGTGATGTGGAAGTGTAAGCCAAATAAACCTTTTCCTCCCAACATTGCCTTTGGCCATGGTGTTTCAGCACAGCATCAGCAACATGAAGACACCCCACAAATCACAATCCTAGGTTAGATCTATTCTACTCACAACTCCCTCTTGCCCTATGGTCCAGTCTCTTGGAGGCCAGTCTTTTAAGTGTTTCACTGAAAAGTGCTCTACAAACTAATTCCCCATAATGGTTTGATATCCTGTCCATCTTGGCCAAGCATTAAGTACCCTGGGGTTGAGGACTGCCTCTGTTCCTATTGAGACAACAGTGGGTAGTCCTGGGTTTGACTCTGTCCATCAGTACTCTTCTCTTGAAGCTTAGCAGCAACACTGGGCAATGGGTCTCTTATACCTGACAATCATATCTTGCTAACTCATTTTCAGCTGATGGACATGGGCTGCTTTGGGCAATGAAGAATACATTCAATATGGAGTCAAGGAAATGTCCTTTCATCCCCAGCACCTCATTACCTTTCCAATAACCCTCTAAGAAGCTTGGCAGCTGTCCAACCCTCTGATTCTGTCTGTCTTCTCCCTGAAGGGTCTCTCTACCCCACCTGTGACAAGTTTAAGTTCATAATGGGGAGAAGCAAAGTCCACTCCCATTCCATTCCAGTCCAGAGCAGGAGTGATAGGTCCCTAGGATATGACCCCAATGACCCCAATCCAAGCTCATCTGTCACAGGCTCTCAGAAGATCCTCTAACCCATCCCTTTAGTTACCCATCCCATAAAATACAACCCCTTCACGCGGCCACCTTAGTTATCTATTTACTGCTTACAGGCTTTTCCAATCACTGCAATTGAGCTGCAGACTTTTTCTTTAAATGTGTGTGATTTATTTCCGTCCAAACCAGGGATTTATAGGAGACATTACAAGGAATGTAATGTCCACCCATTATTTATTGTGAATCTCATTGTCTGCCATATACTAAGATCCTAACAGAGCTTAACAAGGAGGGAAGTCCCGAAACCTTTCCTCGGCTTCTAGTCTGCTGCGTCAACCTTCCTATACTGGCTGCAAAATCAGAGGCTGCTCTAATTTTACATCACACTGAGGGGGTGGGGGATAGTTATCTTCTTATAATTAATTTGCATTTTAACCCACCAAGTCTGCCCATGTCTGCACAGTCATGGGGTCACCCACCTTTCTGTGGCCAGTTTTCTAAAGCAAAGTGACTGTCCTTCGGTAGTCACTGGCAACAGCTCCTCAGCTAGGGGTAGGGGTCTCGAGATACCACCCCTCAATCCCAAACTATTTTTAAGAAACTCTGATAGAACAGAACCCTCGAATCTTCAAGGCATTTTAACTGACAAAAAGAACAAGATTCATTTTTATTATAAACATCAAGGTATAATGTGTTTACAAAACTATGGCGCTTATAGGACTAGCTTACTTCTGACTCCTGAAAAAACCATTTCACAGTGAAATCCGGTCAGCCACCTTCTTCCCAAGATACAGAAGTTGCCCGTCTTCTCTCCGAGGGCACTGCAGTCCAGCTCTCGCCACACTCCATTCTGCTCCAGACCCAGCTGCCTATTTCTGCTCCTCAGCCTAAGCTCTCCCCTCTGGCTGGCTTTCCCATTGGCATTTATAGACTAAAGTTGTTTATCTTAAAACAGTCTTGCCTCCTTCCCCACCCAATTCTGAGTGAGATTTAATCCTCCTCCCTTGGGTCTTCCTTATTACTTAGCTTCCTTGGGTCTGTGGACCGAAGCATGGTTACCCTGTACTTTATGGCTAACATCCACTAATCAGTGAGTACATACCAGGCATATTTTTCTGAGCCTGGGTTGCCTCACTCATGAGGATCTTTTTTAGTTCCATCTACCTGCCTGGAAATTTCATGATATTTCTGTTTTTAATAACTGAATGGTGGTTCCATTGTGTAAATATACATTTTCTTTATCCATCCTTTAGTTATGGGACATCTAGGTTGTTTCCGGTTTCTGGCTATGAATAAAGCAGCTATGAACAGGGTTGAACAAGTGTTCCTGAGATATAGTGGGGGTATCTTTTGGGTACATTCCCAGGAGTGGTATAGCTGGGTCTTGAGATAGAACTGTTCCCAATTTTCTGAGAAGCCACCTAATTGATTTTAAATTGTTTGCACAAGCTTGCACTCCCACCAGCAATGGAGGAGAGTTCTGTTTGCTCCACATCCTCGCAGTCATGTGCTGTCACCTGAGTTTCTGATATTAGCCATTCTGGAGGGTATAAGATGGAATGCCAGTTGTTTTGGAGGTTGATGGAAGAGGAAACTGGGTGGGAGAGGGGGTGAGGGCTAAAATGGGGCTGGGGATCAGGTATGGGGAGGGAGTGGGAGAGAATGGAAATGGGTGGGGGTGGAACAAAATAGAAACCTGGGACCTGGGGTAGGGGGTGTCTTAGGGTTTCTATTTGTGCACAAAACATCATGACCAAGAAGCAAGTTGGGGAGGAAAGGGTTTATTCAGCTTACACTTCCACATTGCTGTTTATCACCAAAGAAGTCAGGACTGGACCTCATACAGGGTAAGAAGTTGGAGGCAGGAGCTGATGCAGAGGCCATGAAAGGATGTTACTTACTGGCCTGCTTCTCTGGCTTGCTCAGCCTGCTTTCTTATAGAACCCAGGTCTACCAGCCGAGGGATGGTACCACCCACAATGGGCTGGGCCCTCCCCCTTGATCACTAGTTGAGAAAATGCCTTACAGCTGGATCTCATGGAGGCATTTCCTAAAGGGAGGCTCCTTTTTCTGTGATAACTCCAGCTTGTGTCAAGTTGACACAAAACCAGCAGTACAGGGGAGGTTCCTGGGAGTCTATGTAGGTAGCCCGAGCTGAGACTCCTAGCAGCTGGGGCTATGGAGACTGATCGCCAGCTCCTGTAGCCAGGCGGGACTTCCAGTGGACAGGGAAAGAGATACCAACCCTCTCACAAAACCTTTGTCCCGCCTTTAAGAAGCACATAGTCAGGGATGGAGTAGAGATTGAGGGGATGACCAACTGACAAAACAGTCCAACTTGAGACCCATCCCTCGGGAGAAACCAACTCCTGAAACATCAGTGATACTCTGCTAGGCTTGCACACAGGAGCCTAGCATAACTGTCTCCTGAGAGGCTTGCACACAGGAGCCCAGCAAAACTGTTTCCTGAGAGGCTTCATCCAGCAGCTGATGTGAACAGATGCAGAGACCCTCAGCCAAACATCAGGCAGAGCTCTGGGAATCTTGTGAAGAGTAGCGGTTAGGATTGACGGAACTGAAGAGGTCAAGGACCCCATCAGACCTACAGGGTCAACTAACCTTGTCCCATGGGGGCCCACCAACCAAAGAGCATAAAGGGGCTGGAATTAGGCCCCCTATACATTTGTAGCAGATGTGCTACTTTGTGGGTCTTCTAACAATTTGAGTGGGAACTGTCTTTGACTCTGTTGCCTGCTTTTGGATCCCCTTCCCCTAGCTGGACTGCCTGGTAGGGCCTCAGTGGGGGAGGATGCACTTATTCCTGCTTAGACTTGATGTGGCAGGGCTGGTTGGTACCCGTGGGGGGGTTCTCCTTCTTGGGAGAAGGGGAGGGTGTAGTGAGGGAGGGTCTGGGAGGAGAGAAGGGAGAGGGGACTGTGATGGGGGTGTAGAGTATATAAATAAATTAATTAAAAACCCCAGATGGTAGATGACATACTTAGGAGTCGAAGGCCAGCTCAGGGACTGTGGCAGTAACCAGGGGAAGGCAGGCAGGAGACCTGAGTCACATTTCAGAAGACAGACAGAAATGACATTTTCTATTTTAGAGAATATGCATATTTTAATAGCTTCTGACTCAGAGCTGACAGCAAAGGTAACACTTTAAACAAAGTGACAGGCCAAGAGATGGATATTTTTCCAGCAGGAGGATCTCTGGGCAGTCAAGCCACTAATACAATATAGTTGCTTGTCTGTCCTGACAATTTCAAAATTCCACATGGACTGATACCCAGAGCTCTCAATCCCTCGTTCCTGCCAATCAGATACAGGATGGACAGGGAAATGTGCAGACAAAGGAGAGCAAAGACTGTGCTCATCTAAAACCCAATACTGGCCCTGCAGTCCCCGTCTACCTATGGGGGCATGTAGGTACATGCCAAGGAAAAAAGCATCACCTGCTTTGTGACATTGTTTGCACAGCCATCAGCAGCAAGGATCTCCCAGCAGACTGGCTGTGCTGCTGTTGAGAAAACTTCCCACTGGAAAGAGTTAATTAGCCAGTATGCATGTGACACTGGAGATCACACACACACACACACACACACACACACACATACACACACACACACACACACAGTGTCCAAGCATGAGTCACACAGAAGTACTGGAGGGATAATGAGAGCCTGAGGTAAGAAGTCTGATTCCAGCCCCAGTTCTTCTGTTCATGACTTGATAACTGACCCAGACCCCTCACCCCAGGCCTCACCATTCCACAGGCTGGTCTTCTGCATCCTAGAGTTACAGAGAATAGCTACAAGGTAAGGGAGAAGTCAAAAGTCAAACAACAAAATGTAGAACTAGTGTGAGAATTACAAAGAAAGCTAATAGTCACACTGTGTGCTGCACACTGCCTGATGGGAGCTAACCCTTATACACAGAGCCAAGCCCTATACTACACTACAATGTACTCTGTAGCCCTGACCAGCACCGTGGTGCTCTGCCCCAGTCCTGTTTGCCTCACAGAGGGCTCAGTTGAGATTCACTCACAAGGTTGGAAATTTACATGTGGGTTCCTCCCCTTCTGTCAGAGCTTCAAATGTTGACTGTCCTCAGGGCTACATCTGCATGGTAACTTCCTCCCAACACTCTCCCTACTAGACACCATCAGTTCCCAAGGTTGGGTACCATCCACAGACCAAGAGCTCTCTGGCCTGCACTGTATGTTCAGCTACGAGCCATCTCTCTGAGAGTGACAGGAGTAGAACAGAAAAGGTCCCACGTAAATCTCTTCTGTTCCTTCCTCATTATTCTTGCTTCCTCCTCTTCCTACTCCCCTGCTCTCAGCCAACAGAATTTCTACCTACCCAGTTTCCTGAGTCAGGAACCCAGGCCTGTATCCAACCAGTTAACATCATAGGGGCAGGAGTTATGGCTTCCAGGTCCACAGTATGGCTGCCAGACAGTCACACATCTTAGAGAGGGAATTTCTCTACGGCTCTACTGCAGCTCTACAAGACTGCGATCTTGTCCTAATGGCGATTAAATAAGGCCCATACATCACATAGGAGAGCCAGGACATTCCCTCTCATTATCATGCATATCAACAATGCAGGGAAATATTTTTTGAAGTATATTAATAGGCTTTTCTCTCCCACATTTCTTTTCTATGACATTCTCCTTTTTCAACTCAAGGCATTAATCTGTCTCAGAAGATTAGGATTTTTATAGTAGGAAGACAAAGATGAATAAAAAGTGCCACCAAGTCCAGCCTTTGATGACCAAAATAAAACATTTTGGTCCTTAGTATGACTGCCTTGAAATCCCACCAGCTGCTGTGGAGATGGGGGGTTTCAATGCCTATTTATTTCTTCCTAGCTACCATGAGCCAAGTCTGCAGATCTGATAAACATCATGGCCAGAGCCAGTTCAGAATATGGTATGGCATGGGTCCCACTGGCTGAGGGGAGCCCAAAGAAATGGAGGCAGAAACAAATCCCCATCAATTTCCAAGGCTGGGTACCATCAATAGGCTGGAGCTCCCAGGATTGGACTAGGCAATCAGCTACGAGCCACACCTCTCCGTGAATGACTCAAGTAAGGGGTCTAGAGTAGAACAAACAGCCACAAAGGATCATTCCCTGTTATAGAGAAGAGCTACAAGGTAAGGGAGAACACAGAAATCTAACAATCACACTGTGTGCTGCATACTGACTGATAGGAGTCAACCCTTAGACACACAGACTTACCCTGCCCGCTACAGTCTGCGCTGCACCCCTGGCCCACACCCATGAAGTACCATGGTGTTATGCTCTGGCCCTGTTTGTGTCAAGTAAAAAGAGGGGGATCTATGTTTCAAGATGTTCCTGAGGCAGAGCCTTTACCCCCACTTCTCAGATTTAGAATAGGTTTTAGAGAATCCCATGGAATATACTTAAAAAGACAAACCTCAAGGGAAGGGTTGGATTCAGCTTTGATGCCCTCTGGTCTGTGTGTGACAGATTAAGGCCACGAGAGGCAGTGTGTAATGAACCCATGGGATGCACTGGGAAGTGTCGAGATAGAAATGGTTTCTCAAAGTTAAACAGTGTCTTCCTTCTCAAGAGTAAGCAACACTTTAGTCCTACAACTCTGCTAAGAGAGCACCTCTGCTCTGTGCTATAAAAAAAAAAATCTATTTTGGCAACTGGCCACCAGGACAGTCGCCACCATTAGTTCTAAGCACATCACTTCATCAGATCAGCTCTCCAGCAGAAAGATTAAAAAAAAAAAAAAAAAAAAAAAACCAAGACCACAAAGCCTGGGTCACAGCTAGGACACGGCTACTTAGCTATGCTGCAAGACAGTCTTTAACCATAACCGGCCCTCGGCACACTCTACAGCAGTGCTGAACCAACCAGCGCCACAGTGTGACCAGAGTCTAGACACACAATGGATCATAGCAACCATTGTAACTATCCAGCAACGCCATGCTCAAATATCTAGATTCTAGGAAAATGAAACAGAGCTGTAATCGACTCTATTCAGATTAAAGGTGAAATTGTAGCTCAAGTATGAAAGCAGCGGAGTGTAGGATGGGTAGAAGAAGCTGGATCAGGTACCCAATAAAGTCTGTCAGAACGGTAAGCTATCACATGATGGACAGTAGCTGGACCAGGAAGAGTTCAGTCTGGTGGAGACAAGACTAAATGCTCATTCCCAGCTGCTTCAGAAAGAGGCAGACGCTTGGGTGGGAGTGAGCAACAGGGAAGCAGATGCCTGTTCAGCTCTGCGTGCTTCCAAAGAGTAGGGCGGTGGAGTCCAGAGGGCAAGTTTCTACCAGACTGGGTATCACACACTGCAGGATGAAAATGCTGAAGTAGAAACCTTTAGTCCTAGGTGGTGTGACCTCAAAAGCCTTTCTCTGTCAGGAAGAGACACACTCCTCACACTGTGCGACATATCACATGCTACCAGATAAAATATAAGAGCGCCTATAAATGCAAGAAAGGAAGATGAACTGGACTGTGGAAATGACAGCCCCACACAAATGCAAAGAAAAATCTCTGCTGAGGACTGCTGAGCTAGTTTGCACGTGTCAGGCAATTATGATGGATCAATACGGGGAAGACAAACGAAATGATACTCGGGAACCCAATGACCCAGTGGGGAAGCGGAACAAACCAGAGTGGGCATTGATCCTGAACAACCCAGCTGAAGAGCATCCCCCTATACCCATGTCAGCTAAAAGCAATCAGAGAGCTGCTTAGCTCACACCTATGTCAGCAGGCCTGCCGAGATCTCTCAGGAACACTAGCTATTCTTAGCAGGTAAAGGCCAGTGATCAGAACAGTAATCAGAACTGGATTTCCTCCTTCCTCCCTTAGGCATAATCTAAAAGAAATACCATAATTCTATTGTATTCTTGGTGTTAGCTCTTGTGAAGATTGCTAATTCTATTTTTAACCAAAAAAAAAATATCATTGTTACACTAAATCACTAATCACAAAGCATTTTATCTTCTTTGGTTCTAGGAACATGGAGGACAAGCAAATTAGTTTCTGTCATTTGTTGGCTGTGGGTGCTGCTCCTTGGATTTTCAGCATCACTGCTTTCTAACATGGGGTGGGAGTCAGACACAGTATCTGTTGATTTAAGAATGTCCACTGAGGTTATGGAAGACACATACATGCCCTGTGGTCATACTTCACCTTTTGTTCTTCCTACCCCCCTCTTGCTTATTCACAGAGACCTCCCACGTCTCAAGTCAGGGTTATCTGGGCTGTGCAGGCAATTTCAGCACTTCCACAAGACAGCATCTGCAGATACCCACACCCAGCCTCTGCTAAAATGAGGCCTGGGTTTTGGTAGTTTCAAGTCTTCCCGGAGGTTTCTCTAGGACTGACATGACTTCAAGAGGTAGGCAGCTGCCAAGATCAGAGGATCTACCATCTAACTGGTTCCCAAATTCGGAGACCTCTTTCTTTGATCAAACTATGTCTTTGGATCATTTTTTCGCAGGGAGGTGTTGAAAGCAACCTGTTGAAAGCATGAAGGCTGGGAGACAATCAAAACCCATCACAAGGGGGTCTGTGGACACCAGCTCCCAACATCCCGAACCACAGAAGCTAACCCATTCCAGAAGTTCCCTGAACACTAGCCTGAAGACTCGCACCTTTTCAAAATCACTAATAGAGCTTTTCTAAAAAAATGCAGAGGACTCGATTCCACCTGCAAGGTTCTGACTGAGAACTGTAGAGATCTTAATGTACAACCGTTAAGGACTGCTCAATCTGCCCCCAGAAAGCCAAGCCTTGTCATGTGCTGGGGCACAATTCCATCAACATGAAAGAAGGACTTTTTCAAAACCTTTTTTTACCCTATGCCCAACACTGTCACCTCTTGTTCATGCCCCCAGAAACTGCAGAGCTACACAGAATTAAGTGTTCCTTGACCCAGCCTAGAGAGACACATCTTTTGTGAGCTGTCACCGATGCTAGGCTGGGCTCTTTGGAGATTCAGCTGCCTTTGAGTTGTCCATGTTTCTGTAAGCAACCTCTCATCCACATTCCTACAAGTGACTCAATGAGGTATGCTTGGATGGAATCATTTCTTTGGTCTGCTGTTGGTGCCTTATCCGGTATGAGTAGATGTTTGTTCCCATCTCCTCCAGGATAAGTCATGTGATACCTATCCGATTTTCAATTCTTGCAACACCACCTCCTTGAGGACACTGTGCTAACATGGCATATATCCCACATTACTATCAGTAGTTTCAGTCCTACAACCATGCCTCATATTCAGTACCCTTTGCTTAGTCACAGTAAGAATGTGTACTTATCAACCTGCTTCATTCTAAGTCTCATAAGCTAGATACGGCACCTCTATTTTGTTGACAAACATGCACCAGCAACTACAGTGAGGTAAACCTACAACTGTTCTGGACCCCTGCAAAACACACACACACACACACACACACACACACACACACACACACACACACACATCCTGTCCTGGTCTGAGAAACCAAAATTATTCCTGTCCTTGAGACCCTGTACTTGGCCATCTTGCCTCACACATCTTCCTTCACTGCTACTCACACTCAGCCGTGTCAGCACACATGGCGTTCAGCTGCTCTGTCTCCTGGGATATAAAGGTGAAAATGTGTAGTTGAGAAAGAAAGCAAGTGGTTAACATGGCGTGAAAGGCATTACCGTGATATAAATAGGAATGCCATTCCATCCTGTAAGGCTTCAGATTCTATTAGCTGTTTGCGCTGAAAACCACTTCTGACACCTTGAAAACAGAGATCTTACTTACATGTCACCACCACTATTAATTTCAGAGATGCACAGGGGGTGACAAGCTCAATGTTGACACTAGAAAAAAAAGGCTACAATAATGTGAATAATATGAAACAAACTCAAGAGCTCAAGAGCCTACCTCTATAAAGCAGAGCATAGCACTGGGCTCAGTCACTATGCACATGTGAAGTCTTTGTGCCTTAGAGGAGGCACACACACATATGCACACACACACACACACACACACACACACACTCACAGTCACGTGCAGATAGACACACACTCTTGTCCTCAACAAGACAGCTGAAGTGCAAGACCTGACCAAGTGGAGCTGGGATGCTGATTGGGTCTGTGCTGCTACACCTGCTCTAGACACAACCCAGAGCACATCTGACCACATTAGCAAAGGCTTCAGCAGGACTTTAAAATTGTTTACATTCCTGATTCACATCTTGATCAGGCAGATTAATGAATGGCATTTGAAACTAAGTAGCAATTAACTAGCTGGATCCTCTGATGGGAACTCATCAAGATGAACACATTCTTGCATGCATGGGTGGGGTCTGAGGTTGAATCTAGGGCCTTGGGTATGCTAGGCAAGCACTCTCATGGAGTGAAATGCCAAGCCCCTTATTGATAAAGAACCTAGAACAGAATCATTGAATCTACACATGCACCAAGCTAGGAGCGTTACACCCGATGCAAAATTCAGAATGTAGAAAAGGTACACTCAAGGAATCACAGCAGTTCAGAGGTGGAATGCACTGGAGAATTCGAATCAGCACATTCTTAAAAAGTGATCTCAGAAGCTCAGGGAACGGGGCAACAAATCTTCAGGTGGTTAGAGTTTACATGGTGAATTTTTATCTCAGGAAACTTTTGGGAGTTAAGGAAAGTGTTGTGTTGAATGTGGTGATGGTTACATGAGTTGCATACATGAGTCAGAATCTGTCAAACTAGACACCCTGTATGTCTAAGTTCTGTCACTGCCAATCACTGGCTTCAAGTGTTAAGTTGTGACGCCTTCGGTCCTGGAGCACAGGCATGGTTGAGAAGGGCACAAGTTTACATATTACAATCTTACTGTAAAACAATATAAAGTGGTCATCTAAAGTAAACATATTTCGTCTTCTTTTCCGAAGATCCAGTGTTGGAAGTAACTTCATCGCACTTAGAAAACCACCCCATACCACAAGAAGGGATGCATCTGAGAGATGGGTGGCTACGTGACACCCAGAGGTCCATGGCATAGTCACGGCTGCAGGTTCTTTTCTCTCAAGAGATAATGCTTCAGCAGGGTACACAGACTATTCGTGAAGTATCACGTTAAGTGTGTGACTTTGATTTGGGATTCAACATTACAAAGGAGGCACGGTGAAGGCATCACTGTTAAAGAACATTTACAGTGTCTTGGGGAGCATGATCAGCACATAGTGCAATGCTCGCGACATGGTATTAATATCATCCACAATGTCACAAAAGAAAAAGAACTGTCCTGGGTCTACCATCTGGAGGTCCCCCTGACCCATGTCCTAATGCAGCTAAGAGTCACGCTTACATCACATGAAAAGATAGAAAGGCAAATAAAACTCCATGCAAAGATCAGCATCAACCATGTCAGGGATTCATATTACTCTGAAATTCAGCCCAACTGTGCTGCCCACTTATGAAGCCCAGGGATTTTCTCGCTTACATACAACAACAGTCACTGATGTGATCTATCACCTTTAACATGTAGGCCCCATGATAGACAGCTGTCAATGACTCCTCTATCTTCATTTGAACTCGATTGTTTCAGAGGCAGCAATGGTGCTGCTCTTAAGAAGAGGATGCCCATGAGCCACAGAAGGCAGGGGGAGAGGAGTGTCTGTCAACACTCAGTTCATTGGGAGAGACAAGATCACCAGTTTGGAAGCCTAGATTCTCATGCTTACAAGTGACTCAGAGAAATCAAACTTATCTCTGCCTTGGTCCATTGATGATGTTCTCACCCTGAGAGACTCCAGTAGAAAGCATTTTACAGCCCACCCCACAACAAAGGAGGTAATGAAGATAAAAAAATAAAGCAACATTCTGTTCAATTTAAAAGCTGATCAAAACAAGCTGTAAATTTTGCTCACAGATACTTGTGCCATTTTTCTCTCCTAAATCTCAAGTCCAAGTCTGTTCTCATGCACACAAGAGTACCTTAACAACTACAAACTTGTAAGTTGTTATTTCTGTCTCAGGGATGGAGAGTGCATAGCTTTTCTTCCTTCCTCTCCCAGTAGGCCCTTATTGTGTAGAGATGAGCCAAGCTGGCATCTTTTGACGGTCAGTAACAACAGAGGAGTCTTCAATGTCCACCTGCTGCTATCATCCTGAAAAGCCTTTATTCTTGGTTACCACATAGGGTTATCTTTAGCTGTATACTGGGGGCACTTTCTCACATGGACACACATTTTCTCTGGAATCCTCTGGAAAGATCTCCCATTCTCTACCAACTCAAGCTAAGCAAGATGTTTGCTCTCAAGAGTCTGGTGAGGGCCTTGAACCAGACACTGTTCTTACTGAATGCAAGCTTCCCTCCTTCCTGGGCTCTATCTCCAGAAAGGAGAAACTCCTGCTGGGCCTTCAGACATTGCCAGGAGTCCTGCCACGGG
Organism: Micromys minutus; assembly: GCF_963924665.1. NCBI lineage: Eukaryota > Metazoa > Chordata > Mammalia > Rodentia > Muridae > Micromys > Micromys minutus. The sequence continues at coordinate 59,128,387 of NC_137977.1, read as the reverse complement.
TGCCCAAAGCTTCCCCGCCCACCCTTGAGTTCTAGGCAATGGCAAGTCCACCTTTCATTATCAGTCACGCCTTGGCAGTGTTGAGCAGACAGATGGGGAATGTGGGTGCTCAATTACCTTGGCTACCTGAGCAAACAGATTTGCTCTGCAGTGTTCCTATTCATTTTCAGGAAAGCAATTAAAAAAAAAAAAAAAACCCACACAAACAGCTTTTAAGAAGAATTGGACCCAGCCAGCTCAGAAATTTGACCACTCCCACCGAGGCTGGGAAATGTACCAAATTAAAACTCCCAACAAAATCAGAGCTACTTCTAAACCACTGAGAGAAGAAATCTAGCTCAAGATCCGGGTGTGGCTTTAGCACCAGAGTCTATTCTGTTTCGCAAACTTACTGAAACAGTCAATGAATACCGGTGTAGGTGGCATGCTTCTCGGCTAACACAGGAGTCTTTATGCAAAGCTACTTGGTTTAAATTTCATCTTTACCCATCTGTCTTAGAGGTTTACTGATGTGAACAAACACCATGACCAATGCAACTCTTGTAAGGACAACACTTAATTGGGGCTGACTTACAGGTTCAGGGGTTCAGTTCATTATCATCAAAGCAGGAGTATGGCAACATCCAGATAGGCATAGTGCAGGAGGAACTGAGAGGAGGTCTACATCTTCATCTGAAGGATGCTAGGCAAAGACTGACTTCCAGGAAGTTAGGATGAGGGTCTTAAACCCCATGCCCAGAGTGACACACATACTCCAACAAGGCCATACTTTCTAATAGTGTCACTCCCTGGGCCAACCATATACAAACCATCACACCATCTGATTTAAAGAGTATTGTCCAGAGTCCTGACCATTGTCACAAAAGTTTATATAAAACTGTGATAAACAAACACAGAAATGTGTTAATTATTTTTGTACATTCTTGAGCAACAATCATGTCCTGGGGTTAAATATATGTGTGATATAAGAAACAACTCCGAACCACAGGCTCACGCTTAGTTCTGTGCTGTCTGTTCATTCTGCATGGGTTGGTAGGCAACTTACAACAAAATGAGTTATTTCTACAATTAATCTTTCATGAGATCATATTCTTATCCTTGGGAATGGCAGAGAAGAATATCATTATGAAACAAGACCCACCAGAGAGAAGCTGTTCTCTGAGCAGCACATACATCGCATCGTGTTCTTATCCAATCAATTAAAACACCCCCATTGCTCTAGGCCAGTGTTTCACAAACAGTGCCACACAGAACATTGTTCCCTTGAGATGCTCTTTGGAAACAGTTTTCTGCCTTAAATTTGTAAACCAAGCAACACAGAGCCCATTTGCAGAGACTCATAATGCATTTGTAGACTCTGAGAAGCTCTGCTGTGAAGATGTCCTACTTATGATTAACTCAGGACCCCCACACTCATCTGATCACCTCAGCTACTCTTGCATATTCCAGAGGCCAAAGACCACCACAGTTATGCCTGGGCTCACCTGTAAGCTCACAACTCTGTATGGACCAGCACAAAGGTCAACCCTGACTGTGAACTGTGGCCTTGACTACATTGTTCATTATGGCTTTAATACAACGGACTCCTTGAAATCATTTAATCCTGTGCCCTCAACATGGGTCTACTACATATGTGGACTGGTTAGGTTTAACCTACCTTTAGGAGAACATTGTAGCTAACTTTACTTGCCTTGGATCGCCCATGAAATTAGCATTTAGAAACCCAAATGAATGCACAACTTTAATCTTAAATTATGTGCCTATGTATGGCCTTAACTCAATTTTGGTTTTTGGTGCATGTGTGTGTGTGTGTGTGTGTGTGGGTGTGTGAATGCACATATGCACATGTATGGGCATATGCATGAATGATGTCATGGTAATTATTTGCTAAAAGCAGCCAACAGGTTGAAAGCAATCTTAAAACTAAACACATTCTATACTGATGTAATTTTGTGTTTATAGGTTGATAATCTGTGTGTAGTTTGGGGTGATGTTCTGGGTCAGCTGGAGTCAGTAAAGCAGCCTCCCTTGTAAGACTCTTTCATTTATGTAAGAACACCTCGTTTCTTTTCCATATCATGTTTTCTGTGCCATTCAGTGAACTCTGAGCAAAGACAAGTGCACACATAGAAGCACAGGACAGACACAGGCAAGAGGAACTGACAGAACAGACATGTAATAAACAGGTTACAGATAGGCCAGCAATCACATACTCCAAACAGAAGACGCGAGAGGAAAGAGAAAATTCAAACTAGGGCTTGCTCTTGGTCAAACTAATGCAAAAGGAACTGTCAGTCTTCATTCCTTAATGCAACATCAATATAAAGTCTTTCATGACATGCACCAACTTCTGAATTCCTAAGTATGACTGGCCCTGTCAATGGCATCCATAAAAGAGCAAGGTGAAAGTCTATCTCTCTGTGCCTGCTGTTTGAACTCTACGTCTGTCAGACAGTCCACTATCTTGTTGTGTTTCACAGACATAAAGAATCATCCATGAGAAGAGGACATAACTTCATCATCCTCACACAAAACAAGTGTGTTCTCCTCAAGCATGGGGTGCCAGCCAATCCCCAGGCTCCTCTCAACTGTGACACACAAAGAATTCCACAGTCATCCATACAGGGCTGTATGCTAACACACTGACACCCACCATTCTCCCCATACCAACTGCCAAGACATAGGTACCAAGTATCGGGTATCTAGATCAAGCCCTGGAAGGTGAATTTGGTGCACGATCTTTGCCCTATCACATTTGATACAACAAAGGTGGCACTCACCACATTTGAGACACAGAGTTTCAGCTTGTTGTTCATTAGATTTGTTAGCTCTCTGGTCATTTAAAACGAGTGAGTAGTTGCTCTCTCTAATGAAGGAGATTTTATATGCTGATCTGTATGATAGGAATATTGTAAATTCGGAAGGAAACCCATTAAAGTCCTCCCTCATGGAAGATTCAATTGAGCTAAAATTTATACTCAAATTCACTGACACAAAGATTTCTTGGAGTATGATCCTCCCCCTATAAAATTATTCCTTAAAAGTTCATCTCCCCAAAAAGCTTTGCGATGTTAGGGCTCTAGGAAGACATTCTAACTGTGACAAGAAATACTCAGTCTGCCCGGATCCAGTACCATAGAACTAACTAGAAAATGCATTTCCTGAGGCACTAATAAAACCCTCTTTCCACTCCTTGTGTCTGGAATAGGTTTAGAGCATTGGGAGGCCCATTCTCTGATGGCACGGAGTTGGGTGTGGGGGAAGAAAGGGCAAGAGTGAGAGAGAGCACACACCAGTGCATGCATGGGGTGGGGAGGGAAAGAGAAGCGCTTAAGGACACAAACAGAACTTCACTTCCAGGCTAAAACCCGAAGTGCCGTAGGTACAGCTGCTCACATGCAGTCCTGACTTCCTCTGCAATGCTTGCTACCTCAAGAAGCTGTCAAGGAGTCCCGGTTTCTTCAAGAGTCTATGGTGTGAGGTCGTGGTTTGGACAGCGCTGATGAGCGGTGGTGCCGTGAAATGGTTCTACGGTAGAGCCAGGGAGAAAGGAAAGCCAAGAAGCACTTGGGGACAGATAAGAGAGGGAGGGTTATTCCATTGCTCAAAACCTGAAGTCAATCTAAGCAATCACTGGTCTCTAGGTTCACATGAACAAGAGAAAGAATGGAGAAACCCAGGCGGCTCTGCTTCCAAGAGCTTCTCCAGTCCTAGCTTTACCATCCTGTAAGCAACAACCTTCAGATAGACACTCCCCTTCACGCCCTGCGGAGCCGCGTCTTACCTGGCCATCTGCTTGTAGGCTTCTTCTGCCACCGCAAAGATGTGGGGGTCCATGTCACCCATGTTCTGGCCACTGTAGGCATAGATGACATCCTGCCCGTAGATTGGCAGCTGCTCATAGGGATTGATGGCAACAAGCACAATTCCTGTGGACAGACAGGACAGCAGCCTGAAGCACCATTCTCCTGCGGTAGATCTGAAGGTCAGGTGGAGGCGTCTAACCACTCAATCACATAAAGAGTTACCCTTGAGCGTCCACGGTAGTCTCTTGTAATGGAGAGGGTGATTAGGACACAGCCCAGGCCTCAAGCTGTCCCACAGGAACAGCACAGACACGTTAAGTACTCAGAAGCCGAGCACATGAAATAGACACAAAGTATTTTGAGACCAGAGGGAGTTTTAAGTTTTAACTTAAAACTCCACCTAAGGATTAAAATCTGGGGAGACATTTTTCCTTATTTATATACGAGGTATTTACACAGAAATACCAACTTGAGGACAGCATAACTGTCTAATATTGACTTTCCCAGAGACTATGCACACTGACTACTTGTCTCCGCTCTGTGCGCCTCTGTTGTCCCTGAGGATAAAAGACCTAGGATGTCCCCAAGAAGACAGCACAGGAGAGAACGGACCCCAGAGCAGTGGCCCATGCAGAAACCTCTGCTTTCTTCCGTCAGATCACACCCCTCGTCTCTGCACCCGTATCTTCCAACGTCTGCACTGCAGTGGGTTCAAACATGCTGACGGAGCAAGGAGGAAATCCTGGTACGTTTTAAACCTCTTTTGTGGATAGGCAAGTTGGTAGCCAAAAATATACAAAAGGGGGGAAAAAAGCAAATTTCATCTTCAAGACATGGTAGCAATATGTCTTTTTTTTCCCCTCTTCTATGAGATTACATCCCAGATATCCAAAGACCCATGTACTAAGGCACAAAAATAGATGTTTTTTAGTCATCTTGGGATGAGGAGGAGGGACTATGACAAGAAGAGAAGTTTCCTTATGTTGTATTCCCTCCTGTTGGTCAGTGGGAAGAGAGACACATGTACCTCTTTCAATGGGAGTCTGGGGGAAGGGGGGAATAAAAACCCTGAGAAATCCCACTGAGGCTAGTCACATGGAGAACAAGAAGCAGCCACACATCTGGTTTTCAGAGGGTTCAACTCAACTCCCTCGATACTCAGCTGACATTTTAATCTCCTGTCCTGAGGTCAGCTATTTCCCCAAAACACTACAAGCCCTTTCAGAGTAGAGAGGAACACTTCATTTTACCGCCATGCTAGGTGGCATTGGTTCTGTTGACACTTGATGGGACACTGGGTCATCGGAACCCCCTCTTGTCTGCACAGACACCAAGGCATTACAGGGTCCAGGGATTTCTGGGGCTGGGAAAACTGATGGTCATTTCGCCTTCTCTCCTAAAAATGGAGGCTCTGCAACAGCTCCAGAAAAGAGGTTTTCTGGAGTTTCTAATAAGTGTTATTTCTTCTAAGTCAGTCTAGTTGAGGGTGAAGGGGTTTATGAAAGCCATCCCTTCTAGGCACTAAAACCTATCAAAGCAGCTCACCCAGGATTGCAAGTTAAGTGGTAAACTTCAAAGGCCAAGTAGAATATCAAAGTGGAAAAGCCCCCAGGCCTGAGTCTTCACTGTAGTCATAGGGAGCCCAAGATCTTTAAGACAACACCACCCAACATAGACTTTCCATCTACAGTCTGACTCCACCAGGCTCTCACTGTTTTCTACAGACAACTGCTGAAAGGTATGTTCTTAACACACTACCAAGCAGTATTCTGGGAAGGAGGGAGGGAGGGACGGGGGGGGGGGTACAGATGAAATGAGAATATATTAAAATTTGGGCTATGTACACAAACACAAACATTTCAAAAAATCAATTTCAGGGCTTTATGTTTTAGACATTTTTACTGATTTTGTACATTACTTGGAAAAAGTCTTCAAGCATCACGTTTGCACTTGGGCAGTAAAAACAGCAGCTAGGAAGGCGGCTCTTTCAAGCAGACGGGGCAAGCCAAAATCATTTGGTAGGCATGCCTCTGTGACAAGGGCATGCTTCCGAGTTGGGATGCAATGGAAGGCTTGCTTTTCTACCAACAGCAAGCAAGACCTAAACCAACTTCCCCAGCAGCTGGAGCCATTCTTCCCCAGTGCGGCTGCTATTAACACCAGGCATCCCACTGACCATAGACCTCAGCCTCTTATGCAAAGTTCATGTGCACGAGAGCGGAGTCATGATTCTTAATGTTTGAGTTTCCTAAGTGCAGTCTAATGGTGAGACTCTCTCTCTCTCTCTCTCTCTCTCTCTCTCTCTCTCTCTCTCTCTCTCTCTCAGCAGGTACCTCCACTTACCACAGTAAGTGTAGATGTGGTTGGATTCCAGGAAACGGACCTTTAAGTTATGCAGAACTGCGGGCTCATGGAGATGGCTGAGCGCGGTGAGGTCGTTTTCTCCTACTAAGATATCTGGATTCCGCAGGAATGGCAACTGGTTATTCTGGACATCTATTGGGTATTCCCGAATCTAGTAACGAACAAGCAGTAGACACAAAAGAAGCACAATTATGAAGCATTTAGCCCATGTTTGCTGTCTGGAATCACTACCCTGGCAAAAATCCTAAGACATAAACATAAGAAACATTCTCAAGAAAGGCAAGATGAAAACAGTACTTCTGATCCCCATAGACACCAGGCCACATGGAACTGTGGTTACATAATCCCAGCATATCAAACGCAATAGACTGATATAAGAACTGAGGAAGCACAACCGGATTGAAGGGTGCTTGGCTGTGTGATAAAGAGGATTCTGGACGTTACACTCCAGTTAGCACGGGAGGGCTCTTTCTCCCAACTAGCAGACCTTCCTAGACTCGCCTCATCCACTACAGGTGTCTCTTTACTAGCTTTGTTTTTCTTCTTTTTTAATTAAAAGTTTAATTAAAATTAAAATATTGTGGTTACATTTTTTTGCCCTCTCTCAGTTCCCACCAGAGCCTTCCCACCCCCTACTCACCCAGCTTCATCATGTTCTTTTTCTAATGCTCTCAACAAACAAACACAAACAGTAACCAAAACAAATGGACAAAAACCCAATTAGACAAAAAAAATTCTAAAAGAAACAAAAGCTCCCACCCACCACACACACACAAATATCTGTGGAGTCTATTTTGTGTTGCCTACTGGTAGTAGTCATGGGGTGTGGGTGAAATGCCGAGTCACATTCTGCTGAATCAAGTCTGAGTTTCCCTTTATCAGCAGGTTCGATTGCAAGTAGCTTCTAGGTTATGAGTGGACACATATCCACTTCCTTTCTTGGTGCCTGGACCTGCTGCAGGTAGTTTCTATGGCTATACACATGCTCACTTTTATTTAGAGCATCTTGCTACTGATGTCTTGTGGCCATGTAAAGAGCTTCAAATCTCAAGACTGACCTTGCTCCACAGCCTGTCCACAAGCTCTTTCAGGACAAGCTCTTTGGCCACAAATTCAGTGGAATCTGAGCCAGAATCTGAGTGGGAATCAGTGTAACTAGGGTGTTGGTAGTTAGGGTGTTGAACTGTTGATCCAAAGGTCAGAACTCTGAGGCAGGATGTCAGGTCCATTGTGCTGCATGGCTTAGCATTTGAACTGAGTGCTCAAAAATATTTGACAGAACACATAGACACATATGTAACTTATTAAAGGCAGTTTAGAGGTGGGGCTTTTGAACATTTGAACAAGAGGAAGGTGGCTATTGCTGCCTGTTTAATTAAGTGTTAAGGTTCTTCAGAACTAGCCGAGAAGCTTTGAAAGTTTCCTGAGCACAGTTTTGTTTCAGTAACTGTAAAGAACAGCCTATATAAATTGGAAAGTTTCAAAAACATTCAAATAACTTTGATACACATAGCTCGTGGGTTATATCAAGAATTACTAATCCAATGTCAGAGTCTCACCAATACACTTAGCAAAAGATGAATTGAACAAAGATGAAACCAATGGACATATCAATGTGGAGAAAGACCACACTGCACAAAGAACTACAGATAACTAAGGAATGCTGACAGAGGGAGGAATAGTCCTCCCCAGGGGGAACACACCAAGTGCTTATCTAGTACCAAGTGACAGAAAATATGCAAACAAGCAACATTATATGGGCTAAAAAGGTTATATTTAGGAATATATGTGTGTATACATATGTGCATTCAGTAGCAGTTAATGAAAAGAGAGGCCATAAATTTGAAAGACAGCAAGAAGGGGTATATAGGAGGGTTCAGGGAAGAAAGGGACAAAGAAAATGATGTAATTATATCAAGAACATTAAAAATATTTTTAAAAAGAGAAAATGTGATAAGAAAAAGCAGGAAAGTGATATTTTTTTTCCATATACAAAACTTTTGGTCTAAATTTGCTTGTTGGAATGTGTTCAGCGTGTCCACATGCTTTGGAGTCTTTCTTTCCTCCTCCTGCTCTCCAAGACATTGTTTTTATGGAGCCTAGACTGCCTTCAAATTCGCTATGTTCATGAGGGTGGTCTAATGCTCCTGACCATTATCCTGTTTCAACCTTCCAAGTGTCAGCATTATAGGTGTACATCACCATGTTCCACTGTAACAGCTTATCAGTTTTTAAGAAAATGTATCAGTATCAGCAGCATCTGTAAGAGCAAGTTTAAGGTGTGTTAAAAAGCCACTAGTTAAAGTACTAAGTGAGTATAACAGAAGACCTTAAATGCACGCACATACGTAGACTTGTACATTACACTAAAACTGAGAATGGGTAAAAAGAATCTTTTATTTAATGTTGGTAAATAAACTAGATAGATGTTTAGGGGGAAAAAACTAAGCCATGGTTCTACACTTGAACACAAATGAAGCCAAAAAAGGGAAAGTAAGCAAACATTTTAAGTTTCAGGGTCAAGGATACAAAAGCCAGGAACATGTAAAAAAAAACAGGAAGTTTCACTGTAAATATCTTTAAAACTGCCACAAAGCACAACACTCGCAAAGACAAACTGGGTAGGGGACAGGTTTCTATAGCACATGACATAAGTGAAGAGAGGCCATCCCAACAGAAAGTGGGCATATGAAACATAGAGTAAGCAACCAATAGAAGACACGTGAAAACTACTGACTGGGACCAAGGACTTCAGAGTCAGCGTTTGGGAACAGTGGGGTGTGAGTCTGAGCTCACAGCACTCCTCAGAAGACAGAGAGAGCATGATTGCAAGTTCAAAGACAGCCTTTGCTACATACAGTCTCCATCTCAGAGAGAGCAAGCACGGAAAGCCCATCACATAAGCCAGGACCTGCAGACACTGTCAAGACCCTCATGGGATGCGAGAGAACAGTGTATCACTCACAGTGAGGCAGCAGCCATCTCCTGAAGACGGCCAGCAACAAGCATTGAGACATATTCCTTAGTATGTTCTCCCTGCAAGGCCTAACAAGATAATCTCCCCACACAGCCACCACACAGACTGGGAAAAGTGACATCGGCGAAGGTGGAAGTGGCATGGGTCTGCGTGCATGGCTGTATCATACAGCTGTCACAGTGTGCTAGGCATTTTTAAAACGTGTTAAAAATGCATTATTTCCTGCAACACAAGTCTGCCTATCTAGAGTGATGTCTGCAAAATATCATTTTCTCTGTTAGTGTGACTTTCTTCTCTCTCTCTCTCTGTGTCTCTCTCTGTCTCTCTCTCCCTCTGTCTCTCTCTCCCTCTGTCTCTCTCTCCCTCTGTCTCTCTCTCTCTCTGTCTCTCTCTCTGTCTCTCTCTCTGTCTCTCTCTCTGTCTCTCTCTGTCTCTCTCTGTCTCTCTCTGTCTCTCTCTGTCTCTCTCTCTGTCTCTCTCTCTGTCTCTCTCTCTGTCTCTCTCTCTGTCTCTCTCTCTGTCTCTCTCTCTCTGTCTCTCTCTCTGTCTCTCTCTCTGTCTCTCTCTCTGTCTCTCTCTCTCTGTCTCTCTCTCTCTGTCTCTCTCTCTCTGTCTCTCTCTCTCTGTCTCTCTCTCTCTGTCTCTCTCTCTCTGTCTCTCTCTCTGTGTCTCTCTCTGTGTCTCTCTCTGTGTCTCTCTCTGTGTCTCTCTCTCTGTGTCTCTCTCTCTGTGTCTCTCTCTCTGTCTCTCTGTCTCTCTGTCTCTCTGTCTCTGTCTCTCTGTCTCTGTCTCTCTGTCTCTGTCTCTCTGTCTCTGTCTCTCTGTCTCTGTCTCTCTGTCTCTGTCTCTCTCTCCCTCTCTCTCAGGGTCTTTACATGCCATGGCTGTCCTGGAATCCATTATGTAAACCAGACTGGCATCGAACTCACAGAGATCCGCTTACCTCTGCCTCCCAGTAACTTGAATTAAAGGTGTGGGCCCCAACATCTGGCCTGTTAAAATCCCCCCTCCTAAATTTATCACCACTGCTTTCTGTCAAAGGCTCTGTAGCAAACTTTCTCCATATAGTATATTTCTTGACAATTAACATGGAGAGGATACAGATGAAAATTCTAGGTGTTACGAGGGATTGGGGAGCCCTAAAGGCCCACCTCCAGCTCCTGAAACGCTGGACTTGGTAACTAAGTTTTCTGAACAAGACATCCAAGGTCCTCAGCTTCCAAAGAGGAGCAGCTGGTTTGGGCTGGGGATTTTGGAGGTTTCAGTCGCTTGGCTCATTCCGTTATGGCCGACAGCAATGCAGAAACTCACAGCAGAGAAAGAATGGTAGAGCAGAATCACTTAGCTTGATGAAGCCAGGAGAGAGAGAAAGGAGGAGGGGCCAGGATCTCAATGCTCCCCTCAAGGGCACATCCCCAGACACCAACTTCTCTAGTACCAGGCCTTCCTTGCACCGCTCCCTAACAGGTCAGGCACCTTCGTGGAGCACCGCACTATGCGGCCATGTGCTGAGTTAGTGGAATCCTACGACTCTGCCAGGCCTCCCTCCCAAGTGTCCATCCCCCCATCCTGCCCTTCGAATTTCAAACTAGTAAGCTTTAAACTCAGACCAATGCCCTGACATTCCAGGGCAGACACAGGGCTTTCCATCACTTCCAAGATGGTTCTTCTCCCAGAAGGCCTTACCAGGCAGGCAGAGACAATTGCATAGAACATTTTGGGGGGAAGGGGGATCCACAAATAAGCTAGTGGTATTGGTTTTAGAAAATTGATAAGGAATAAAATTCCAAACATAGCAGAAGAGAGTTAAGAATTGCAAACTCAGCTCCAGGCCATATATTCTTCAGCTGGTGTCCAGGGGAATGGGGGGCGGGTTGGAGAGTAGGTATTTTTAAATTTTTTTTCCTGCAACTGACAAGAGGAACTTGATTTTAACATATCAGAGTCCAACATTCACAGATAACCCTTTCCTCAAAGGGACTCGCCAAGTATTTGTAACCCTAGGACATATCACAGAGAAGGACCTCCCATACAAAACAGACTTCATTGCTCTTCAGTGTGTTTCTACAGAGCGGAGACCACGGCATGCTTAAAGAAAGATACTGCTTCCTTACACTGGCAGTGGGGCGAAGGTTGAACTGGGCTGCAAACAGCTTTATTCTTCGTATGGTTATTTAAATATTCAAAATAATTAAGGTGCCAGGTAGATTTAAGGCACCCTCAGTATGGCCTATGCAGGATTGTAACCTTTCTCCCCTGAATACACTTGGTTAGGCTGAGTGAGATGTGTTGCAGCGCTGGGAGAGCACGCTATTCTCTGCCTGACTCATTGGAAGCCTCCTGCTCACACGAGAAGCACTCACTAGGGCTGCTAGGCACTTTGTACTGAGTTGTAACACAACAAGGCCAAAGTACACAAATAGAGAGTCTTCAACCAGCAGAGGGCAGGAGTGGAGCAGTCTGCAAGGGCGGCGGGGAGAGAGTGCTTGACCTGAGCTGAGCTCTGCTCTGGTCAAAGTTGAGGGGTCAGCACCCGAAAAATGCCCAGCATGGTCTAAAGCTAAGTATCAGCACACGTGGATCTGATATTCATCTTGGCTCTAGGAAGAAAAATGACAGATGACAATCCTCCAGAGAAGACACCGTCTTCTCACTGGCTGCAAGACAGAATGTCAGGCTAGGTGACCTAAACCAGGGGAAAGGCACTAATACTGCATAATTCTACTGGTGCGAAGCACTGTGTCCAGTCAGAAGATGGCATTGTGGCAGGTGGTAAAAGACCAGAAAGGGGTTCAGTCAGGGGCGTTTCCAGTTTTCCACGTGAAAAGGGAGCACAGTGACAGCTGCACCGGAGTGAATGTCAGAGTCGTTCACTTGAGGTTGGGTCTCAAGCCACACTTACGTTACACATTTTGCTAGAAGAAATAACTGAGCGAAAGTGGGACGGGCGTCTTAGACAAACCATGAGAATCCTGAATTCCTAACCACAGGAAGCCTTTGGCAGCGAATCACCAGGTCCTGCTACAAGCCCAAGGTTGGAATGCAGCCTTTTTAGCAGGAAATCTGACCGTCTACTTTTCTCTTTGCTTCCGTCCTAAAACCAGCAGCGATTCACTCTTCGGGCTGGGAGGTCTGTTGGTGTGTGAGCACGGGATGGCTTCAGCCTCACAGGAAGTGCTCTGAGTACTCAGCATCCAGCCATGCGGGGTCTCTGCCCCTGCCTCAAGTGTAAGTGCCCAGTCATTTGGCCAGCTTCAAGCCAGCATAACCCGTGGGTGACAGAGACTCAGATGCTCAGAGCTTATGCTCATCTTCAGCCCCAGGCTTTCTTCCAGTTCCAGAGTGACCAGTTCTAGAGCCAGAGAGGAAGAGATGGGCCATGGGCAGCGGAAGAATTCATCATGCAGGGCCAAATCAATGCAGCCAGGGACACAAGCATCTGGTGTTTTAGCAACATGACAGATCATTCTTCATTGCCACCCTACAGCTTTTTAAAATACCCACCCACTCGAGAAGGCCAACCGAAATAGAGTTTGCTGGAGTAGAAGGCGCTCCATTTGAGTGGGTGGACTAATTTCATTTTGTTTCATGTGTGGGGTGGGAAGTTATTCAACATGGGTAACAAGACTCCATCTGCTGACTGTTTCCTTTCTCCCCTCAAAACCGAGAGAGAGAGAGAGAGAGAGAGAGAGAGAGAGAGAGAGAGAGAGAGAGAGAGAGAGAGAGAGAGGACTAGACTAGAAAAGCCTTCTGAATAGAGGGTGAAGGACACAACCAACTAACTCAAACTCAGCTGCCCCGATGTTACACTCAAAGTTACTACAGAAAGAGTTGGTGGCTTCAGAATGTTCAACCAGTAGGTTGTTCAACCAACCATCTGGAGTGGGAAGCAGAACAAAATGCTTTGAAGAATGAACAGCAGCAGGCAGTTAATAATTCACAACTAAAGGATACAATACAGGCATTCCAGGCACTGGTGCTCACCCAACACAGGCCTCCCATCCACTTCATGCCTGCTCTGCAGCCCACCTGTCTGTCTGTCTCAATGTCTGTCTGTCTTCATGTTGTCCCTCCACTTTGTTTACAACCAACCTCCATGTGTATGTCTTGTATGACATGACTACTCGTCACCCCTGCTTTAGGCCACCTGGGTCCCAGGTTCAATGGTTTACCTTCCTTCCCGGTCCACTTGCAACACTGGGGTTTGGGGCATTGGGCACAAGTAGCACCTACCTAAACACTCCCTCCTCTTCACCTGAGGTCAGGCTCCTACCACCTCCTCTACTGTGCCCTCCTGCCAACACCTCATCTTATAACATGCCTGTCCTCTTCACTCCAATGTAGACTCCTGTCAGCTACCACCCAAGTCCCAGTTGCTAACCTACGTGGGCTGTTTCTTATGTGACATCCATGGAACAGGATCATGGTTTCACACTGCCATACACACTCATCTATAGGGACAAAGGCACATTTGGAGTTCAGAAGCTTTAGCAGGCAGACAAACCTAAGGTGGCAATTTACTCTCAGACCCAATCAGGATGTACCTTGCCCCACCCACCCCCAATCCCTCCAAGGACCAGCACTTACTGTGTCATCTTCCAGTCTGAGCTGCAGGCTCTTATCCCCCTCTTTGTAGTCCTGGGTTAATTCAGCCGAGCGCCACACCTCATCTGGGTCGGGGATCCAGACCCTTGTGTACTGAAAGACAAGAAGAAAAGAGACTCAGATACAAACCAAAGGATCTGAACTTCTGAGCATGGGTCAGTATCTATATAAAGAGTTTGCTGGGAAAATATTTTACAGCACCATGTATACCCCATACTCCCTATCAAAGATACACAATGATCTGGTATTATAAATAATAAATATTTCATGGGATCCATCTAAAACAGCGCCCTCTCAATCAGAAGAGAATGTGACAGTGAATTTAAAATTCTGCCAGGGAGACAGCCGAGCAGGAGCTTACTTCTGACTATGGAGGTTCTACACCATCCTTTTAAAGACACCAAACAGCAGTCAGAAAGGACAGGCATGCTGCAATCTATTAAACAATACTAGCCAAATGCAGGAAGCACAGTGCTTTGGGGTTCAGGTTACTCTGCTCTGACAGTCTACGTTCAGTAGAAATGGTGGCAAGTCAAAGGCTCCCTCTTAATGGTGTGAATCAAAAATTATCTCCTGCAGGTCCATGATCCAAATGACTTCCGGTCCTGCTGTCACTAAATCCCAGAGGCCAAGGACCCCTTTAGGACGTTGGGTCTAGCGGGAGGCATGACACTAGGGGACTAGATAGGGGTAAGGGTCTGTGAAGGTTATACCTGCCTCATTCCCCACCCAGCTACTGTCTTATTGTGTGATTCATTGCGATGCTGACAGCCTTGGCCACACGCTCCTGCTGCTGTGATCTCAGCTGCCCTGCCACGCCTCCCCTGCTGTGATGACTGAGCTCTCTAAAACAAGAGCCAGAACACGTCTCTCCTTGAGTTCCATCAGCCAGGCTGGTCACAGCCACACAAGGGCAACCAGTGCAAGCATCTTGAGTCGTCAGCCACTGATAGTTACTTCTGCATCAAGCCAGGAACATGACAAAATTCTCAGTCTCTCCAGCACTGCCCTGTAAATAAAGTCACTCGGTCTGGTCTAGTCCTGGCAGGGAAGAATGTACCACTCCTGTTATATGGTGTGGCCGTCAATCATACGTCACCAGACTCTCAGCCCTGGTTACGTTGCGCTATGCAGACAGCTTTGTAATCAACAAGTTTGGGTTGACCACAGGGCAAGTCAGTCAGGACCCAAGGCGACATGACACTTCCTGAGGGGTCACAGGCATTTGGCACAAAGCAGCATCCAGACCCCCTGCTATCAGTTCGGATCTCACTCTTCACATACATAGATACTAAACTGTTGAATTGTTGCTCAGGATAGATTTCTACGGGGTCCACTTATTTTAGAAGCCACCACTGTGCACCTGTATATACACGACATGGTTATGTCATATAATGTTCTTAACAAACCTCAACAGTCCCTGACCAAAGGCTGAACCGTGTCCCTGGGTCAGCGTAACTCACACATCAACTCACGGGCAGACAGCTGCCGTGTTCTATAACCAGCTGACTTTCTTTCCGCCCTGTCTTTTTTCTTTTTTCTTAAGCCCATGTCTTTCTCCTAGTGTACGCTACCCTTTTATAAAACCAATATCCCGGCTGCTGCTCCATTAATTCACCACCGAGAAAAGTCCCGTGGTGACAGGACCAGATCATGAACAAGAAGAAAAGCAAATTTCAGTACATCCTTGACATGGTTGACCACTAGTCAACAGATCCACGGAGTCATGCTCTCTGTGCCTCTAGCCCCGCCTTCCTGGGTATTTAAAGCACAGTGGAGAGTAGTATCTAGAGCAGCACCGCACAGTGTGGTCAGATGAGCACTGCGCAGGACCAAGTCTCCCAAGGAAGCGGAGCTGTCCCTCTTCCGCCACCAGTATCCTTTCTTCCATCTAGCGTTTGTGCTTAGCTTCTCCACTGTCCGTGAAGCCCACAGCCCTGCTGGCTGCAATAGGCAGTAAGGTGCTCTCTATGAGTGGTCAGTTGGTGGCCTTTCCTCAGCCACAGAGCAATTCCCCCTGGTCAGTCACTATGCCCCCTCCAGCAGTATACCCGAAACTTTTACTCAAAGCTGACCTCATATTTTGGACAAGGACTGCAAAGACTGCACCGAGCGGAATGAGGGAGAACCGAGACAGGCTCCTGAAGCTCAGGATAGATCTCCATGTCGGCCCTTGATTGGGATGGTGCTCAGGGCAATCAATATGCTTTCAGTATGAGGGATCTGGTGTCCTGTCGGCCAGAGCCACTCAGATATGCAGAACCTCAGCCTCTACTTGGACGCATTTGCTCAAGGCCCACACAGCCAGGCACTAGTGTCTGTCCTGACAGCATGTTCCCACACATCCTTGCTTCTGCAAGGACACCAGCACACTAGAGCTACAGGCTGCATCTGGCACCCATGAGTTGGGAATTGCCTTTAACTCTCAAATGGGGGGGTCAAAAGCCTGACATGCAAATAACATGGAATGCTTTACGAAAGGTTAATTTTGGTGTCTACAACTAATGTTTATTTTGGCACACAGACATGCTTACTGATTTACATATTACTGTTTTTGCATGTCAGGAACTGAGCTGTCAGGAATCCTATGGCCCAATGCCTAAAATGTAATCCATGGCTTTGACAGAACAGAGTGCTAACTCTGTTCTGTACTTGGTGTTTTCTTGAGCCAGTCATCCCTCACACATGTAGAGAGTCCCAGTTCCAACACCTTTGCATTGAAGGCTGTTGTTGCTGTCATCAGAGTCAGCCCTTGAGCTGCCACAGTAAATCTGTCTCTGATTAGCTTGCTTTCTGGTTTCACAGTCATTTCTTTCAAGTGACTTTCATCTCATTATTGCAAGATCTTCTAGGTACATTGCTGAGCACCTCTGCATCCCTAGGGTCCAGCATGTCTCGTGGATATGCCCGGTGATTAAGAAATTGAACAGTTCTTACAGGGGCACCTGGCTTTACTGAAAGCATATTGCCCTAAGTGCCATCTCAATCAAGGACCGACATGGAACTCTCTTCCCGAGCTTCAGGAGCCTGGCTAGCGGGGCCCATTCGGTGATGTGACAACTCCCGAGGAGAGGAATAGTGACTTGGTCAGTACAGAAGAGACAGAGAGACAGTGCCAGCTGAGAGAGGAATCGGGCAGCTATGGTCTTAGGTGGCTTTTTGGAAGACACTGCATTTTCAGACCTTGTCAAGCAAATGGCAGACTCGAATCCAGTTTTCTGGTGCCTAACCTGTGCAGCCCTGTGCTTCATGTTGTCATAAAAATCCCTTCAGTCCTCCTCCAATGACAACCTGTGTGGAAGCCCCGACATTACAGCAGTTCACTGCTAACCCGGAACACTTCTGTTCTGTACACAGGGTGGTTACATCTGCAGGCTGCCCTCCTCCTGCCCCTTACACTCATCCTCTGTGGCTTCTCCACTCAAAGCTCCTACAAATTACCAAACAGGGTCATTAACCTAACAACATATGTAGCACACACAATGGGCAATTTACAAGATGCTCAAGGGTTTTAACTTTTAATGATAACTCACTTTGCAGTCAAGCGTTGCAACCCCGCCCCCACTTTCCCACATGACTTAAGATGATACATGGTCTCCGAAAGGTGTACAAAGTAGAATCAGCACAAAATAGGGAAAAGGGGAGATCCACATGCAGAAAAGGGAGAGAAGTGCCACAGTAACCAGGGAAAACTGAAGGAGTGGGGACTGCCAGGCACAATGAAGCTTTGGGAAGGCTGGGGATTTGAAGGTGACAATTCCTTTCATAGTGACGCAAATGCTACCCAGCTAGACTGTGGGTGCACTAGATGCAACTTAGAATTACACTCTGCTCCTTCCCTCCCATTTAAAACAATGTGAATATAAAACCCGGAGTAACTGCAGAAACAAGCCAAGTACAAAGGGGTTGTGGAGGGGCGAGCCTCGTGGGGGGAAGAACCTGGGGAGGAGAGCGCCTTGGGGCGGGGAGAAACAGGGTGGGTTTAAATGGTGAGATACAATACAGTAAGGATGTATGGAAAAGTTATAAGGAAGCATGTATTATCTACCTACCTAAAATCACATGTAATATACATGTCTCAGTATACACATATACAGTGTAGATGAAATCTTCCCATGTGAGCCGACAATGCTACCATCAAGAGCCATAAGCTATTTAACAAAAACCCCAACACCAAGCATGAGAATCCTCCTTTTGAGTTGTTGGTCAGGACTGTTCAAGAGACTTCCAAAATATTATGGGCTACAGCCCTTGATTGCCCCCAGAGATGGAAAGTGAAGTACATATTGCTGAAGATACCATGCACTCAGAGAACTGGAGCTGTAATTGGCCTAAAAGCCTCTTCCCTGAGGACTAGTTTTCATGGTAACAGAAGGAGCCCTGCAATCTCTCAAGGGAAAAGAGAAATGGTCTTCCCCAGGGAAGAGCCCTACAGTTGGTTATTTAATATTAAGTGGTCAGCCCTGAGACCATATACACACAGGAAACATAGACTGAGCAGGTTGTATTTGTGTATTAAAGAATATGCATATACATGGAATATATATACATATATATTTATATACAAGGAATATGCATATATATACACATATACATATATAACTAAAGAGACCATAAATTAGAAAGGGGGGGGGTGCATAGAAGGGGTTAGAGGGAGAAAAGACAAGGGAGAAATGATAAACGAATAGCAATCCTCCCCCGAAGCATCCCCACAGTGGTACTATAGGGTATAATCACTACTGTGTATACAAACGAGCATCATACACTTTACTTACTGACTTGTAGAAAGTCATAACAACATACATTTTCAAGAAACCAATCTGCCTTTTATGTGTATAGGCATGTGGCTGCCTGAGTTATGTGTACCAGATGTGTGCAGACACCTGCACAGGTCAGAAGAGAGCCTTGGACCCTCTGGAACCGAAGCTAGAAGTGATTGGAGCTACTATGTGGGTCCTGGGAATCAAGAAGACTTACTGCTTTTGTGCAGGATAAAAATTTAACTACCATTTCATCTTAGGAGCTAGATAGAGACAGCTCTGAATTGTGGGGATGGGATATGGGGGGGTGAGGGATTGGTGGATGGAACCTAGTGCCTGACTTATATGTGCTAGACAAGTGCTTTACCAAGTCACCTGTGGCCTCTGACTTGTCTTAGTTTTCACACCTTCAAGGAATTCCTCCCGAATCTAACCTCTGCCAGCATTACTGTACAGAAGACAGCAGTCAAAAGATAAGCTCACTCAAGTAACCAAGTGCAGAGTTAGAGAACCTGCCACTATTGTATTTAGCAATGCTCAGCTTCTTTATGAAAAGCAAATAAAATAACAGGCCTGACCCAAGTACCAAATAAGTGGCGGTTTGGGAAATAGCATGTGTATTAACTAGGGGTGCCTACATCCGATGCTAAACATTAGCACCGAGCTGCTCCCTGGGTGCTACCTCCTTTCCTCTGTCTCCAGTGACAGCCCCACATGCAGGCAGAGAATAGCTGCTTATGACAACAGCGCTCTGCACTCTGGCTGCACAGTACTATCACGTGGAGAGTCTGCTAATTCCCAAGCCAGGCAATACCCTTGACCGTCTACATCAACCTCTGGGGTTGGACTCAGGCAGTGGTTTGGAAGTTTCCCAGCTGAATCCAGCACACAAGCAACTTGCGTCTGAGTAACCACTCAGGGACATCAGCAATCCCCATGCGTCTAGAGGCAAACTTCTTTGGTCATACTCATCAGAAAGTTGCAAGCAAATGCAAGCATGCATCTGCAAGAGCACATATCTGTCCGTGTATACACATGTGCATGTGGTGTGCACCGTGGTAGGTGTCTGGGTGACTTACTATATTCAGTGGGCTGCTGCACAGAGTGAGCATCAGCCTCCTCAGATAAATAATAGGATGAATGTTGTATGAAAAGCAGGATCCAGGTAAGATTCTAGATAACGATACCCATCGGGAAGATAAGCCCAATACTTCCATTACTTTGGTGTTTTCAGGTCTCAGTCCCTAAGCAGCTACACATTGCCTTAAGTGAGTAGATCTAGCCTCTTTCATTCCAAAAACTAAGAGAAGTGATTCTTGGTGCTGGCTGGTGGATAAGAACAATTTGTAGATCTTTAAGACACAAGGGCACTAACAGCCATGCCCCGCATTTGAATAATTAAATCTCCAGGGGGTTAGATCCAGAGCATTACATTAGAACAACAAAAGCCCAACTAATCCCAAATGATGAATGAACGCACATAATTACAATCAGTATTCGGCAAGCCTCGGAGCAGTAAGAACATAGGCATTTGAAACATTCTCCTCCTGGTATTATTAATGCTACCTCATGATGTTAAGGCAGCTGATGTCAAGTCCTTTAATCATTTCAACTTAGTCTCAAATCCAAGTCAATGAGAAGAGCGGGAGAATCACCCCCACTTTAAACAGAGGAATCCAGATCATTAGATGCAATAGACAATCTATCCAGGCTGCTGAGCACTGAAGGTGCAGGGGCTCTGCAGACCTGGAACAAAGATCCCAGCCTGTGCCTCCAAGTCTTCCATCCTCTGTTCTTCCTAGAGAAAATATACTGATCTTCCTGGGGAGGGGTCCAAATCCTACTGGGTAGGTATTGTATATAAATAAGGTGTCACATAATTATATATGAAAAGAGGTTTGAAGGCATTAAGCTAAGCCCCCAGGGTGGGTTTCTGTTACACATTAGGCACACTGACAATTCAGGTGCAAGGAAGCTTTGGTCTAAAGCAAAGTGGTCTGGATTGTGCTCTCCAAAAAGAGGCAGAAAGGGGATAGGTGGCTTAACTTGGTGGCTGACAGCATTCTCTGCCTGCCCAATCTGTGTTGGGGGCCAAATGCTGAAAGATCACCTAATTCTGAAGTGTTTACTGTTCTAACTAAATACCACCCAGAGTCACTTAACCCAGGCTAGGGATAGGGAGCTTCTAACAGAGTGAAAAACAGTCAGCAAATAGTCTGGGGACATGTCTTAGATTACTTAGATATTACCACAATAAAACAGTATGATCAAAAGAAATTTGGGGAGGTAAAGGTTTACTTCATCTTACACTTCCAGATAACAATCCATCACGGAGGGAAGTCAGGGCATGAACTCAAGCAGGACAGAAACATGGAGGTGGGAGCTGATGCCAAGGCCAAGAAAGATGGCTGCTTATTGGCTTGCTCAGCCTGCTTTTTTTAATGCCACAGTGGTCTGGGTCCTCCCACATCAATCCACAGCCAAGAAAGTGCACCAGAGGCTGGCCCACAGGTCAATCTGGTGGGGGCATCTTCTCAATTGAAGTTTCCTCTTCTCGACTGAAACTTGTGTTGAAATTGAAGTAGCCAGCCAGCACAAGGCATAAAGTTCATCTGGAGCCCAGTAAGGAAGGTAAATTTGAGCGAATCAGCTTTCATCCCTCAAGGAGCACAGAAGCCAAACATCCAATTAAGCAAGTCTGAGTCAGAGCACAGGACCTGCTCAAAAGACGTAAGTCACCGGCATAGAAATGAGTTAGTAGCTGGACTATCAGTTTCCGAGGGAAATAACTATTAAAGGGTGGCATGTGTATAACTTGCTCTTCGGCTTTTACGGTATTTATTTTAATTTTTAAAACTATGCACATATGTAAGTATCATTATGCAGTTTATGCCCAGGAGTGTGGTGTCTGAGGAGGGCAGAAGGGCACCTCAGATCCCTGGAGCTGGAGTTCCAGCCCTGACATGGGTCCTATAAGGTGAACTCGGGTCCTATAAGGTGAACTCAGGTCCTCTGCAAGAGCAGTTGGGGCTCTTTAAACACAGAGCCATCTCTCCGGCCCCTTCCGTTTCCTTTCTCACTGCTGTGATAGAATACTTGACAGATGAAACTTAAAGATTATTTGGGTCATGGTTTGGGGGCAGTCTATCGTGCTGGGGAAGGAAATGCAAGAGAAGCATGCAGCAGCTGGTTACGTCATCACATCCACAGACAGGCAGACCAGACAGATGAATGTTGGTGCTAGTTCAGGACACCGGATCACAGAACGGTACCACCCACATTTGGCATGGGTCTTTTCCCCTCAGTCAAGCCTTTCTGGAAACACTCCCACAACCACAGCCAGGGTATGTCTCTAGGATCATCCTATATCCAGTCAAGTTAACAGTGTGGACTAAGCATTCCAAACACCTGGCAAAAAAGCACAGGAGTGGCTTTCCCAATCCCAGGATGGGGAGAGCCAACTCCCCAGGACTGAGAGACCCTAGATCCTCTGGGTGAATGAACCGAAGCCCCTGAGAATGGATATATCGAAGGTGAGCTCAGGCCAACACCCTTAACTGTTGACCTGTAAGCTGAAGCATCTTCGGTGGTGATTTTCAGTTTATACAGCATGGAAGGGGAATAAAGAGCGGACGTCCATAGAAATTGTCAATGATTCAACCACAGGAGGGGTGCTGACAATCTTCCTTTAATAAGGAAGTTTAAAAAAAAAAACCTGAATGGTAGGTGCTTGTCCCAGCTCCCATTTATAGGCGGAATTCTGTGCTTCTGCAGCTCATCTTCCTTGTCTATAAAGCAGGAAAATAACTGCTCTGTCAGAGCTGTTGCTAGGACTCAACATGTACAAAAATGTTTAGCACTGTATCTGGCACACAGGGACTGGTTAGTGGCAATGGTTGCCACACAAGGCCTCAAACCCTGCATCCGATACTTCATGGATGCTGCCTCGAGGAAGGTGCCTCACACCCCCAAATCTCACAGAAGCATATGCCTGCAGGACATTGTGGGAACATGCAAATTCCTGGCTTCCCACTGATTTCCATAGTGCTCAACTCCTGTAGGCCCAGCAACAAGCCACGCCTCTTAGCTCCCCTGTTTATCCCCAAGAGGAGCTTATTTTATATCTGTATCTCAAGTTAAAAAAGAACCGAGTCTCCATTGTAGACAAAATTCACCACTCCACAGACATCCTGAAAGAATGCATACAATGCCTTCAAGTAACGATTTTCGGGGAAGGAAGTACTTGGTGTACAGAAAGACTGACTGTCATATGGACTTGGCTTATGCCAGGATCTACCTGTCAGCGATGGGAATTACAGGGATACTGGGGGGTGAGAGAGAGCACTATGCAGAAATGAGTTGGTGTTTATGTATCCAAGACTTCCCATGTTCTATTTGCTCAGCAGATGTATAAGTTAGGTCTCTCCCATATGCCTATTCCCAATACACTTGAATAAAAATCTGAGTCTAAATTGAGCACTGAAGATATTGTTTAGAAAGAAACCGAAGTGACCTAAATAGAGATATCATTGAAATACCTCCATTTGAAATGGTTGTGTGTCAAATCTTATCACAGTAGGAAGTGATAGTGCGGTGGTTTGAATAAGAATGGACCTCATAGGTCCATATACTTCAATACTCAGTCAACAGAGAATGGCACTATTTGAGAAGGATTAGGAGGTGTGGCCTTGATGGAGGAAGTGTGTCACACTAGGGGTAGGCTTTAAGGTTTTAACAGTCCACACCAAGCTCAGTGTCTCTGTCTACAGATCAGTATGTAGCTCTTAGTCTCTGCTCCAATGCCATGCTTCCCACCATAATGGACTAAACCTTTGAAACTGTAAGCAAGCTCCCCAATTAAATAATTTTTATAAGAGTTGCCTTGGATTTAAATACAGAGAAAATCCAAAAGAAAAATTAAATTAAAAAAAAAAGTTGCCTTGGTCACGACATCTCTTTACAGTAACTAAGACAGTGAGCAAATGAATAGAAACTTCCTATGCATGTAGATGTATATTATACAAGTATACACATGCACACATACCACCAATGGAAAACAGTTTATTTTCAGCGCTATAGTAAGATTATTAGCAGTTTGGGCTGGATAAAGAGCTCAGTGAAGTATCTGCAGGCCAAGCATGGTAACCTAAAGTCATACCCCCAGCCCACTGAGGAAGGTAAGTTTGAGAGAAGCAGTTTTCATCGATTAGCACAAAGCCAAACTTTCCACTTATGTCTGGGTTAGAGCACAGTGTCTGATCAACACAAATGCCCGCAGCGGAAAGCTGAGGCGCTCCATGGCCCGTGGGTTGTAGGAGAAGTAACAGCAAGAAGGAGGAAGCTCAGGGCTCGTCTGTACTGACTGCTTTTTATTCTTTATATGATTCCATCATTTTCTTTTTAAATGAAGGAGGCCAGAAGAGAAAGGTGCCCTGGAGCTGGAGTTTCAGGCTGTTGTAACCTGTCCTACATGGCTGGCTGGAAACTACTCGGGTCCTCTGCAAGAACAATATGCACTCTCAAATGTGAGGGTCAGTTCTCAGTACAGAGCAACTTAATACCTAAAAAGACATCAACAATTTGTTATGTTTAAAATGTGATGTTTAGAGCATGTGAGTTGCTTGGGACAGTATTACGAGCAGGCTATCTTCATTGTCAAAGGTCTCACTGCAAATTGCCATCACTAGGCAAGTTCCTCCTTCGTTTGGTGACAGAGCCTTTCTGTAATAAAAGGCTATTATATGACCTTTTTCCAGAAGAAAGACTCTTAAGATCACCACAATACTCATCAGAATGTCAGAGTCCTAAAAAAACTTTGTTTGCCTCCTCTCGGTTTAAACCTGTTCCATTACACGGACATGCTAAGTCAAAGTAAAGTCAGCACCGACTTCAGTTATTTCTCTCTCCTAGAAATTCTGCTTGACCTATGAAAATAAAGTAGCTAATGAGAGACTGGCTTCAGCAAACAATTCTTTTGCTTACCAGCTGCTCAGAGGGAATGGCGCTTTGCATCTGAGCACAGGAACACACAGGAATGTTCCTGATATTCTGCAAGTTGACAGAGACACCTGTCTCAGAACTTAAATGCCTCACACTCTTGCCTTTGGGACTCAAGGCAGCTCACAATCTTCCTTCCTTAGAATCCAGATTCACCATCCCAAATTGTCCCAAATTGTTCAACTACTCCATCTTTGAGGCTGTTCAACATCCTTTATCTTCTCCAAGTCCTCAGTGAATGGCAGGGGCCTACAGACTAGAGCATGGGTTCTAGTCCTCCAATCAGTCTGTCCACAGGACTTAGCGAACACCTCTGTGTGACTGATACAGCAATGAGAAATGGTGATAGAAGGTATATGTCTTCAAGGAACTCAACCACATCATGTGGCTCATCTACTGTGATAGTCAAACGTGCTTCAACAGCCCCAGAATCCCCATTGTACAACAGGGGCCTAACTTTTATCCGCAAAGACCACAATGAAGTAGGATTCAAGCTGATTTATGGATAGGGAAAGGACTAAGTCAGAAAGATAAGGGATGGGAAATCTCTAGGCTGGGAGGATAACTGAGTCGAAAGTACCGGAAGAAAGAAAAAAATGTGGTCTGGGAGCTAAAAGGATGGACGTGGTAGTCATGGCAACCCGGGATGTCAGGGATCGGGGCTCAAAAACGATACTGGGAAGAAATGTAGAATCCAAATCCAGTGGGTTGGTAGAGGCCAGGCTGCAGACTTTTAACAGCGATTCTACATCCAGTGGGACATGACATTAGGTACTGAACAAAGACACACAGGTATAATTAGAAGATCAGGTCCCAAAGATTAATGTATATGGGGAACTTTCAGTGTGAGGAACAGTTTTCAGTCTTTCAGCTTTCATGATCTCATTTCTTCCCATGAACAGTAACAATGGGAGGTACCAAGGACATCAATCACCCTCCCGGCTCTCCAAGTGTCCCTGAAAGCTGGCTTCTGAGAGTATTCCTGTTCATTTTATTTTACTCCTTTGTTCCTGCTCTGCCATTCTTACCAATGCATCCCAAGACACACACACAGCCTTTGAATCCTCTTTATCTAAACAGTGTCTCGCCTGCTCTGAGCTTTCCCCAGGATTCTGTCATGTCTAGCTTGTTCAGAATTCCAGAATTTTAACACTTGGAGGAAGAAGCCGCCTTCAGTTTGGGTACCCGACGACAGTCATAGTAACAGCACCGAATTCTTGGACCTCAGGGGAAAGATGCTCCAAAGCCAACACATAAGGATGACAAATCACAGCCACCAAACTGGCTATGACTAGTGAACCAGGAACTAGCAAGGAAGGATCTTTTCTCTTCGTATTCGAATGACCCAAAGACATTAAAAATATGCCTGACTCCCATGTGGTTCGACAGGGGACATGGAACTGTGTCACTGATGAAACAGTCTGCATATGAAACCCAACCATTCTCTACAGAGACTATCTAGTATACACACCAGGAAATAGAGCCACTGTGAGCCACAGACTCTCTCCAGGATGACCATGACCACTCACATTCCTCTATAACAAGGGTCCTTTTTCAAAGACAGTCTGCCTTACCTGGCATCAGTGGGAGGGGACGCCCTTGGTCCTGTGGAGGCTGGATGCCCCAGTGTAGGGGAGTGCTAGGGGAGTGGGTGGGTGGGTGGTGGAGCACTCTCATAAAAGCAGGGGGAGGGGAAATAAAATAGGGGACTTTCGAAGAGGAAATCAGGAAGGGGGATAACATTTGAAATGTAAATAAATACAATAACCAATAAGAATAAAATAAATTATTTTACTAACAAACAAAAAAATGTTCTCTTGTGCTCAGGTGAGGAGTGAGTGTGTGGCTTAAAGATGGCTGTTCTACCTGGCTGTCTCTATGCCTAAGAAGAGACCAAGGAGAGCTTAGAAAAACAATGAAGGGCAGAAGCTGCCATGAAATGCACCCCTTATAGACCCTACTATAAGGGACTTGGGAGAGAACTCAAAAAAGTGACTTGTCTCAATGTAAAAGTTTGTACACACACACACACACACACACACACACACACACACACATGTATCAGAATGAAAAACCATTCTAGGAAGCACTGTGAAGTAAACGGGGGAACCAACGTGATTCCTGTCTCTGTATGAAGAAAGGGCATGGCTGGACCCTGTTCTCCAAAGCAGAAGCCTTTGCCTGCTGCCTTCCTGCAGCTCAGCTGAGCAGTAATACCACCAGGCTAGGATGAGACCAGCTTCTCCCAGGTTCCTACAAGCCAGGGTCTGAGCTACACTCCCCAACGATGAATTCAGTGACCCCTGTGGACCTGTGATAGAAGAGGCACTACAGCCTCACACATGCTACAAGAATAAAACCGTCAACCGGAAGTGCTTTGAAGCCGGATAAGATCAGAATCTCTGCAGCAGCATGATAAACCTCGTTTTCCAACATCTTCCTAGATCTCTTAGGCTCCAAGTAACTAGTAAGCTTTTGTCAAGTGTGATGGTACATTATCTATAGTTGTTAAAACAGGCACACAGCCCTAGTTTAACAACCAGATAGCTATCTCTTAAAATAGATACACGTGCCAGGTGTTCGGCAACCCACTAATGGACACAGCCTGAGTTACACCGTTTCCTCCAGCACCATTTAGGTTTTGTTTGTTTGGGTTTTTTCCTTTTCTTAGATATTTTCCTTGTTTCAAATGTTATGCCTTTTCCCGGTTTCCCTGGAAACCCCCTATCCCATCTTCCTTTTCACTGCTTCTATGAGGGTGCTCACCCACCCACCCACTCCCTCTGGCCTCTCTGCCTTGGCATTCTTCTATACTGGGGCATCCAGCCTTCACAGGCCTCTCCTCCCATTGATGCCTGACAAAGCCATCCTCTGGTACATGTGCAGCTGAAGCCATGGGTGGCTCTGTGTGTGCTTTTTGGTTGGTGGTTTAGTCCCTGGGAGCTTGGGGGAGGGGGTCTGGTTGGTTGATACTGTTGTTCTTCCTATGGGGTTGCAAACCCCTTGGCTTTAAAATAGAGATGCCTTCTGAGTCTCTAGATCTAGTGTTTTCAGGGAAAACAAAAAGGCCATTCTCCCACTTTATCTGTGAATAATGCTTTGTCCAGTATGTACTCACTGCAGATATACGGCTGAAAAACAGCATCGTGTTGTGACCGAGCCACAGCTCACATCAGCAATGTCAACCACCCCAACACCAGCAAACCTAATACCTAATACCTACTTAATACCTTCTCCATCCCAACCACCTAGGTCCACATTTCACATCTGGTTTGTAGGATGGTAAAAGTACCCGGAGGCAAGTATGATCTGAACGAGCAATGCCTCCCTATGGTGGTGGGTTTTGGGGAGGTTTAGATCAAGAGTTCTCGACCTGTGAGTCATGACCTCTTCAGAGGGGTTGCATATCAGAGAGCCTGCACTTTTGCATTATGGCTCATAACGCTAGCAAAATTACTGATATGAAGTAGCAATGAAGTAATGTCATGGTTGGGGTTACCACCACATGAGGCACTGTATTAAAGGGTCACAGCATTAGGACAGTTGAGAAGCACTGGTTGAGATGGTGAAGCCTTGTTGGAGAAGGCATGTCAGAGATTGGGGGCCTGAGAATAAATCTTTGCCTACTCTAAGCTTTCCCTTTCTGCTTTATGCTCACAGTTGAGAACGTGAACACTCAACTTCCTGCTCTGGTTGCCAAGCCACTTGCTGCCATGACTCTTATCCCTCTGGAGCCAGGAGCCCAAACGAACTCCTCCTCCTGTAGAAGTTGCCTTGGCTATAGTTTCACAGAAACAGAAAGGTAAAATAATAAAGACTCAGTCGGGGCTACTGCCAATGCAAGGGCAGGCTTCCAGTCTACAAAAAAAAAAAAAAAAAAACCCCAAAAACAAAACTTTAAATATACATACTGCTCAAATAGTAATAGAAATGATTCTAGTATTGCCTAAAAATATAGATAAAAACATGAAACAACTCCTCCTTCAGTGTCAAAGTGCTTAAAAACACCCTTTCATGGGCCAGAGAGATGGCTCAGGTTAAGAGCGCTGACTGCTCTTCCAAAGGTCCCGAGATCAAATCCCAGCAACCACATGGTGGCTCACAACCATCTGTAATGGGATCTGATGCCCTCTTCTGGTGTGTCTGAAGACAGCGACAGTGTACTTACATATAATAATAAATCTTAAAAAAAAAAAACACCCGTTCTTTCACTTATAAAATAAGGCTCATGTAAGACTTAAAGACCCTCCTGACCACACCCCTCTGTCACTGCCATGCTCACTGTCCCGAACGGAAGTGACAGCTATTTCCACACTGTTGCTACCTCTCCTGTCTGTGCCTCTTGGCTTATGCTTGGTTTTCTGAAGTATTATTCCCTTGGGCAGAGTGCTTTGCTCCTGCTGCCCCCAGCTCCTCTTCTATTTTTAACGCAACATTCTTGAAGTGTACTTCACTGACTTGTATGCATCCCCCCCCCCCCCCCCGCTCACGAGTAACACGCTGTCAATCTTCATGTTGCATGCAGATGGAACGGTCCTTGCAAAGGGCTTGGTGCATGCTGATGGCATGGCTGATCACGTGAACACAGGCTAGCACTGTAAATTCTTGTTTCTCCCAGCAAGAAACTGCAGCCTCTTTCACCTCAGAACTGCTAAGTGTAGCTCTGTCTAAATAACTTGCCAGCACAGGGATGGCACCAGCTCACGAACACCTGGGCATCAGATTCCTCCATGAATCTGTCATCTCTGCAGAGCTGCACAGCCAAGGAGCCTGTCGCTTCCAGATCTTATCTGTGAGAAGTTTTAGCTCTGACAAATTGTCTGTGCACTGGACACTCAAGAAGCTTTGATGCAAAAGATGTAGTACCTGAACCAATGTTTGGTAGTCCTTTAAGTGAAAGGACATCAAGAACAGGATTCCTAGCACCAGTCTTGTGACTGTGAGGACCCTAAGTCTTAGGCTTCCGTATTTTAAAAGAAGAGCCAATAACTAACTTCTAGAACAGGTTGTATCAGAGGCAACAAGCAACTCCAGAAGCCACCTTACATAATCAACAACCATTACCAAGGGAAAGAATTATGAAACACCCAACATTCACTACTGCCTGTGAGGAGAAAGCAGGGTGCAGTTTTACTGAGGGTCTGACTAGATCCAGTCCCAAGGCTGCCAAGCACCCCTGAACACCTCTCACAGCAGAGACTCAAAGAGGGATCGCTAAGTGTTCAGAACGCCTTGGAAATCTGGAAATGAAGTGTATGGCATTCATCCCAGCTCACTCCACTCAGGCCCCCATTAATAGGAGCTGCCTGCCTTGCCTCAAATGGTATCAAAAGGGAAGGGCTTTTGGCTATTAAATGCCTTGTGTGTGTGCAATGATAGTGTGAGGCACAGTGGCATTTTGGGTACGATTTTTCTGTTGGGAGCTCTTAGCAGTTACACAAAGCATACAAATGACAGCGCCCAATAAGAGGTACACCACAGATTTAGGGAAAATCAGCACAAGGTTAAGCTTAGTGAGTGGTACCAGGCCTGAGAGAGGCTGAACAGGGAACTCCCAAGGTCAAATAAAGGCCATGACAGTGCTCTGAGAATACCTGGAGGCAGAAGTGAAAGCAGAGCTCATATTTCAGGCAAGCGAGTGGAGGAGACCTCAGAGGAGCAACACCAGAACAGCAATGCCACCTTAGAGTGGAACCCAAGATTTGCGGAGCAGTTAAGGTAAATCCAGATGATTTATAGCATGGCATGGCAGAAGATTTAGCCATTGCCCACCCCCCCCCCAACACACACACATTCTCATCTAACTCTTTATACAAGAGAAACCAGAGGAGCTCATGAGTAGCAGGATGACCAGTAAAGGAAGGAGTTGGCACAGTTCAGAAGGCACAATCACTATGCAGATACCAAGCTTCATTTTCGCCTCTCTAGAATTCAAGACTAGCACCACGGACTGGGTACCCAAACAACCACCAAAACACTGAAGTTTCTATGAATGTAAACACTCAATCAGGCTCTCTCTACTCTTGCAAGACGGGAAAACACCAAGAGCCTCTTAAGAAGCTGAGCCAACATGATCTCGCCAAAGTTAATTAGGAGGATGCTCTTCCTACAAGAATTCACTGAGAGAGCAATTAGTTTCCCTGCCCATTGTCCTCCTGGTGTGTCCTGTCCTCGATGGCCATGGCGCTGTTCACAAACCCCTACTGCTCCACTCACACACCCAGCCCCCATGTTTGCTGCATGCTTTAAGCTGCTGATACCTTCTTGCCCGGCCATCTGGCTACTAACTCATGTCCATGACTTGCCAAGGATTCTTTCTTAAGGACCTGTGCCCACATGTCCCCCGCGGTGTCTGGAGTTAGAGTCCAATGTGTATGAAGAACTGAAGCTAAACTCCATCTCTTCCCTAAGCTTTCTCGTCTCTGAAAGTGATGTGTCAATCTACTTGGTAACTATGGCAAAAAAAAAAAAAAAAAAAAAAAAAAAAAAGCCCAGGTGTTATGTAGCTCCCTCTCCCTCTTTAAAAGAGACCAAGGACTTTAGACTTTTATGCTCAATAAAGATGTCAAAAGAGGACACAGAGCCGTAAACAGAAACTCAATACAAATACATCTTGAACACTCAGTCTGAGTCTGGGAGACTCCGGCTTTCATCCCTAAGTGAAGCTGGAGCCAGACTGACTTCCAGCTCATGACACTCCTTCCACCAACCAAAGTGGTTTCATGTGGTAAGTATCGGTATGACTTTCGGTTCTATCAGTAAATGCCCATCTGAGGCAGGGGCATGGCTGCTGGCAGAGTGATGGCAAGGGCTGGGCTTTGCTGAGCAAGGGTGACTGCAATGACAATCTGAGGGCAAAGGGCCTCAGGAGTAACCCCTGAACCCTCCGCTGGCCAGCATCTGTGCCAATGTGGGCAAGATGTGCTTACTCTGAGAAACTGCCTCAGATGAAGCCACAGTCATGAGGGCAGAAAGAACACGGACAAGCTGTTTTCTTCATTTTTTAACTGTTAAAGGCGTGGCAAAGGGCAATCATCAGCTGGAGGCAGGACTTGTTAGCCACATACACCAGGAGAATCCTTTCCCTGGCTGTGGGAACTGAAAGAGTGTTTAACTGTAAGCGGGCATACTTAAGGAGCTAAGAGAGACATACCATGTTCCCTTCAACCACAAACATCCTCAGCAGGATGAAGATGTATATGTGTATATATGTGTGTGTATATATATGTGTGTGTGTATATGTGTGTGTGTGTGTGTGTGTGTGTGTGTGTATACTAAAATAGAAGAGAAAGGTATCTTCTTCATGCCAAGTCACATACACCTTCAGGCCAAGTCACATACACTAGCCGAAGATCATCTCATCTTTTTATCTGGAACTGACAGTTATTGACCAGGAACACAACATGTTAGCTCAAGTGCCTTCAGCACCGAAGAAAGACAATCGCACTGCTGAGCCCACCCAGCATCATGTACCTCTTCCAAGCAACATCCACACAGGTATCTTGGTACACTGTCCCAGAAGCCAAGGGAGGTGCCAGTGAGAGACATGCACAGTGGCTGTACCGCCTCCCAAGACCTTCCAAAGCAGGTACTTCCCAAGGTGCATCAGGCATCCTTCCCGCCCTTCCTCCGGCCAGCTCGCCACAGCCTTCAGTGAATGAGCCGAAGGGAACTGGGACTGAGAGATGCTTCCCAGAAAAGCCCAAAGGCCAGCCAAGAATTACTTCCAGCAGGCTACGTCATCCTCTTTCATAAACTGGCCCTTTCCGGGCCTGGCTTCAAACTCGGCCTCCATAGCCACACCTTTGAACCTTTGCCCCCACTGCTTCAAGATCTGTTAGATAAGAAGCAACATTTGTAACATTAAAAAAGCAGAGGCCATGATTGTAAACGGGAGCCAAGGAGGTTACATGAGAAGAGTGTGGGGGAGGGGAGATGATGTCATCACTTTAAATGGACAAATAAGTATCATTAAATGAGCACCTTGACAGTGCCTGTGATGACCCCCTGGGATGTCAGGTAAATAAGACAGTAAAGTAAGTGTGCACTTGAGAAGAACACAGTGGTACCTTAGTTCATGCCTATAATCTTGGCATGTGGACAGAGAGGCTGCCGCAGAGTGAGTTTCAGGTTAGCCTGGGCTACTATTATGTGTAACCTTATAAATTGTTTCTTTCTCGTCATTAGAAGCTGCTTCCAAATGTGTGCACTGCGTTTGTATGCGTGTGTTTGCATGCATGTGAGTCTGGTTTGCAAGCCTGTGCACCTAATGAATAGGTCCGAGAAAGACTTCCTCTACTGTATGTCCTGAGACAGGGTCTCTCACTAAACCATAAGCTTGCCGTTTTGGCTAGGCCAGCGGAATAGCTCTTGGGATCCATTTGTCTCTTCCCCTCAAGTGCTGGTTTTACAGTTAAACACTGTCATACCCTCCTTACGTAGGTGGCTAGGGATTTGAACCTGGGTAATCATGCTTGCATAGTAAGTAGTCTTATCCACTGAGCCATCTCGCTATCCCTACACATATTCCTTTCATATACCTATAAAGATGACATTGTCTTTTCAAAAAATGATATTCTTTATATTGGGATTATCTTTTTAAAATTTTAACAACTTAAAAAACAACAAACAGTAAATAAAACAATAACCTAGGAAAATAAATGGCAGGTGGGGCTCCTTTGCTTGTGGTTTAAAAGGACATAATCTCAGATTAGTGCAGACTGCAGGCCTCAGAAGAAGCTTCTTTGTGTAGTTGAAAGCAGTTAATGCAGAAACTCACAACTGGTCAAAATACAGAGTGTAAGTGATGGTGTGTGTGTGGGGGGGGTAGTGCTCAGCCACACAGTGGATATCTGAAACACACATACATACATATGCACACACACACCACCGGGGGGTGCTCAGACACCCAGCAGACACACACACACACACACACACACACACACACACACATATACTGGGGAGTCCTCTGCTCAGGGTATATTTGTATCCCACACATCCCCAAGGCTGAGAATCATTACACAGAAGAAGCAAAAGGACTGTAAAAGCTACAAGTCAAGGAGGACCAGGGTGAGACAGGACCTTCTGAATATGACAAGGCCACTGCTCTTATTAAGTCACAGCTGCTGTGGCTGTCTATACAAGATCAAGGCAGTCGACTTTCTAGCCAGGAGCAGGAAGCAGTTTGTGAACCTTCACCCAGGCTGAGGAGAGCTGATGGTTTCTATGGGAGGGAGAGTTTGTGTGTGTGTGTGTGTGTGTGTGTGTGGTGTATTTAAGGGTGTGGCTCCCAGAAGGTCTACCATGCTCCTGGGGAGGGTCCCACAACCAGGAGTATATGGACAGTACAGATTGGGGGGAGGGGAGAGGAGACCCAAAGTTGGGGCTTAGGGAAGCAGGGGTGGATCTAGAGCAGTTACTGGGGGGAAAAAAGAGCTAGAGCTGAATATGATCAAATAGCAGTGTATGACATTCTAAAGTAATAAATACAGTATAATAAATAAAATAATACAAGCAGAGGGGCAGGGGGACCTGACAATCTGTCAGTGGCAAGGACTCTCGTGGGTTTTCCCAGTTTGCAGTAACATGTTGTGGCTCTGCCCTTGGCAGGACTACAGCAACTGGGATGACATCTGCTTCCCTGCACACTCACTAGAGGAGAGGCCACTGGAGAATGGGAGAGAAACACTGAGAACAAAGCCTAGTGGCAACCTGTATGAAGACACCATGATTCAGCTGGTTACTTTGTATGCTAATCCAAAGAAAGGTGGTCAGCAGACCACCCCTTAACCTGCTGTGATTCCATGGGAGCCAGAGGTCAGGAGGTCAGCTCCTCCCACTGGTCCCTGTATGCATCAAAATATCACATTAGCCTTCACCTAAGACACTCTGGATTTCCCAAGTTTCCCAGATTTTCCCAGGACAACAATCCATTGTGAACTGGAGGAAAAATGTTCCCACACAAGGCAGCTCTGCTGGGACTTACAGCTCATGCTCTTTGAAAGCAACAGAAGTCAAGCAATGAGCACCAGAAGAGAAGTGACGTCAACAGAAACACAGGCATACCTGGGATGCTCCTTTTTCCTGAGTCAATCCATCTCCTAAATGCTGAAAAAAAACAGGGGTTGCCAAAGACCTGGTGCCTGTTAAGCTGAACCCAGAAAGAGGAGGCCCCACAGGAGACCCGACACCTTTCCTAAGTCAGTCTCAGATCCCTGAGCACCCTGGGAACAGGCTTGCCTTAGGCCCCTTAGGGCAGCTGCTCTTACCAGCACCACTGTTGTCAGGTTTCAGTTAATCATACTAAAATGTAATCAACACTTTCCATTTTAGTCATTTTAAACAATCTATGGCATAAAGATATACTCAAATTAAAACACACCACCATCTAGGATTTTTATCATTTCAAACAAAATTCATTGTAGCCATACTTTGGTTACTTTGTGGGTTCTTTTCCACCCTTTTCCACCCTTCCTCTTCCATCCTTTCATCTCCCTAATACTAGGTAGGAGAGAAAAAAAGGATAGAGGGCAAAGGGGGCAGCATTATTGTTAGACTACTTCCTGCTAATTAGAAGTATCAAGTTCCTTGGGGCAAGTTTGATCTTCACTCTCAGGATATCTAATTTTTTTCTTCTTGTTGTTTCTTCTTTACGCACTACTACTGAACAAACCAAAATCAACAACCACCAACAGCAACCAAACAACCCACCACTGGCTCTCAGGACCCTAACATTTATCTACTCTTTGAAGAGTCCCCAGAATTCCAAACATCACACAATTGCAGAAACTATCTGCAGCTGTTAAAAATCCTATCTCTTCTAGAACACGAGGCAAATCATAGCTTCTGCGGTCAATCTCAAGCAGCCCCATATCCCATATCTTAGATTAAAATGAAAACATATTTCCATAATGCTTTTGTGTTTTTCAAAGAAACCATAATTCTTGCTACAGTACACACAAGAGATATCTTATGCATCAGTTCCATTTTCAAAGGCAGAAGAAAAAAAGAAAACACCGAAATAAATAAAATGGCAAAATGGCCCTAGGCAGATGAGATTGCAAAGCCAGTTGGTACAGCTTGCTCAAAGTGGGACAGCCTGGACACATCAGTGGGCTGGGTTTAGTGACAAGGTTAAGAGGCATAAGCACCCAGTTCTAAAGGTTCTATATCTTAGTTCCAAGAAACCATTTGGACAGCCTCAAGTCACAACCTTCCAGTATAGACCCTTACAAGGACCTTGTTGTATGCTGTTCTCAGTAGATATGTTTATAAAATGCACAGAGAAATGGTACCTCTTCCTCCTGCCCTGCACAGAGAATAGCATTTGGTCTGAGGCCAATAGATCTCTGTGTGCATTTACAGACAATTCTCAGTCAACAGAAGGTTCCTCAAGTTTTAGGTGTTAGAAATAAGGGAAATGAGAGTGGAAAACAAAAAGAAAACAGTCAAAATTGTCACTGGACTTAAGGTAAATAATATGTACTTATGAGCCACAGACTACATATAAAGGCTGCCTAGGGAACTCCATGAAAGACTGTACTTAGTGCTGCTTGCTGAGAGTCCCTGAGGCCAAGGACAGGCAGCTGCAGCCTTTGATCTCTGAGTCACTGCCTGCCATCCTACTCCGACTCCAGTTCTATGCTTACCTTTAGCATTTCCTTGACAAGCTCAGTTGGGTGAACCAAGAAATGAGCAAGAAGCAGACTATCGAATACACGACACACACACACACACACACACACACAGTATGTTGAGTTTTGCAAACTGAACTTGGAAGAAAGTTGTAAATAATAGCAACTTCTAGTGTCTTCCAAGAAAACGCCTTCATTTTCTTCTCGGGAGACTTTATAATCATCTTCCCCCTCATCCTCTACCATTCAACAGATCATCTAAGCAGGGATTTGCCCTAAACCCCTTCAGCAGAGGTCCCTCCATGGGACTCTATCTTCCAAGGAGGCCTCAAATAGCTTATCTCCTACTTGAAATTACCAAGAGATTTGGCAATTCTGGATGAAGACAACCTTCTCCAGAGCCCAGGAGACATTCTCCAGCTCAGTCACAACTTCTTTATCCACACTGAAGATCCACAATCTTTAGGAGAACAAAGACCTTCCATTTAAAACTATCTAACAAAACACTACCTGATGGCTCTGGACTCTCGGCTGACTCACCTGCCCTGTACATGGGTGACTTACCCACCAGCTACTGTACAGGGGAAGGGAACATGCAATCCATGAGCCTCAAGTTAGGGCTCGGTCACAGCACTAGTGCCCAGGGAAGATGACAGTAGCAGGTCTCATGTTCTGTTCATGCTGCTGATCTATGAACTGTAAACAGGGGTGGGGGAGTCCCCAGGATTCCCTCATGTGCTGGACTACCTCATAAAATGTACACAACTGCTTTACCAACACAGTTCATTACAAAGGGCAAAAGACAAGTAGAAGTACACAGCATGGGGGAGTGGGGGCCCAGTTTTCATGCTTCTTCCAAGGGTACATTCCCTTAGCATCTCCATGTGTTCACCAACCTCACATTTTTCCAGACTCTATCGTTTAAGGTTTTATGGCAGTCTCATGGACATAGGAATGATTACTTAAGCTACTGGCCACTGGTGATTAACTTTACCCCAGATCCTCTCACCAGAGGCAAAGCAGCAGGAGCAATAATTAGTTACAACCCTCTAATCATGCCTTGCTTGGCATTTTTGGCATCTGGCCCCCAACCTGAACCTATGTAGAGATTGCAGCCACCTTGGTAATATAAAAAAGACACCAACTACTAACCTAGAGAGTCCCATGGTTTTAGAAGCTATGCATCAGAAAATAGAAATAAAGACCAAACATGAAATTATCCCAGGCATGCATATTCTGTTTGATGTATGGGCACCAGAGCACCCCCTCTACATACATACATACACACACACACACACACACACACACACACACACAAAATTTCTTATCCTTTAATCAAGGACAGTTAACTTCTCTTTAACACATGGTCAATTATTCTTCCCATAGATAAGCAAATATAGATTCCCATAGATTGCAAAGTTCATCTCAAGGCCACATATGACAGTGGGTGGGTAGGTACATCCTGCTGGTGCACCTAAGATCATCAGATTTTAAGCTCACTCATTCTCAAGACATCTGGTCTACCTCCAAGGAGACTTTTAGTTTAGCAAATTAACAGTATCACAAGGACATTTCTATGAACAATTACCAAAACACTTTCACAGAATACACACTCTAGCCAGGCAGATATAGTAGCATCTCTGCAACTCCAGAGAGTCATGCAGCATCTCTTGTGCCTTGGTGTATCGTGAGGTCTCTTCTGAAAAAATAGGTGGGGAAGTTCCACGATACAATAAAGCTTTCTGAACAATATCTGGCACCAACTGAGCAATGGTAGCACATAGTGTCAATTTGAGCTTCATTTTTTTCAATCTGTAAAGTGAGGGGAAAAGGCAAAACAACAATCTTAAACTCGAGATAAAATAAACATCTGGGTATTTATCCTCTCTGAGTTCTCTCTCTCTCTCTCTCTCTCTCTCTCTCTCTCTCTCTCTCTCTCTCTCTCTCTCTCTGTCATATTTAGATTTTTTATGACACCATTTTGACCATTTGTACTGTTCTCTCTAGGCCCCTTTATCTACACTTTCTCACAGTAGATTTATAGAGCTGAGAATAATACATCCATGAGAGATCTAAACCATACAACTGGTGAGATACTAAAAGGAAATGTGTACTCCTCATATCCCATCGTGCAGATCTCTGGCACAAAGATGGGTCTTATGTAGTTTGGACTTAAACATTCCCAGCCCCAGGGAACTTATTACTCACAGAGCAATTGCTTTACTTGCTAGTGAGGTTCCCAAATGCTTAACTTCTTCTGCCTTCCAGGAAATTTTAAACCCATAGTACATATGGCCAACAGCACATCACTCATTCCAATGGTGATGGCAACAGAGCTGCTTATCGTTTGGAGAATGTAAAATTGCTATTGAGTTTAAACCTCAGGATTCCTCCGAGATACATAAATGGGGGAAGAGATTATTCCCTCTCAAGAAAATGTGGTTAAGAGTAAATTTTCCTGGCTCTGCCTAGTCTTATGATGCATCTGTCTAGAACAGGTTTCTTCTGTCTAAGGCAGGGCTTTCAGACAACTCTCACCCACCTGCCAGTTCAGAAACAGACAATCTCTAGACAACTTCAACATAGTATCAGAAGCCAGGGAAATCTGTCCTGGTATGTTGTCTAGATCATCAGGCATAACCATTTTTCTATTGTAATAATAGCTCGGGTTGTTTTCATTAGGAAAACACAATCGTCACTGGAATCACACATCACCTGCTCTTTACTTTATAAAAGTTGAAATTCATAACATCGGTAGCAATGACTATCCAACAACCAGCCCGGCCCATCTCCAGGCGAAACAAAGAATGCTTAGTGAGTTACCTTTCCCAGAGACACTGGCCTCTCACCCAGCACTGCCTTTTTGAAGTTATGTATCAGATGAAACTGGGATAACTGGTTGAAACCTTAAGCTGTGCAGTGACGTAATGGACGATAAAAGTACACAAAGATAATTTAACATGCAAATGCTGTTTAGAATGGCGCTATTGCCCACAGGCAGGTGCAACTACTCAGAAAGACAGAAACCTGCCCCGTTTTATTGCCTGGGAAGCTGGGTTTCTCATTTCAGCAGCTCTATCTTCGACCATGGACTGAACACAGCATTCACGGAAGGAGGAGGAGGAAAACAAAGGACATGACTGTCCATCTACTCTCACCCCACCCAAAACCTTGGAATGCATCCAAAAACGTTTCAAGGAGTTTTCTGTGGGAATATGGTACTTTTTGAAATTTCATTTTTATTAAAACTTTGAGAATTTCACACATGAATTCTTTACTTACAGAATTTCTATTCCTTCCCCCTTCTCCAATTTTTGTGTGTCCCTTATCTTCTCTCAAACTCATGACTTATTCAATTATTGATTTGTATGTATATACACACAGATATACACACATACTCTGTACTAAATCCATTTAGTGGTGCTCATATGTACATGTGTTTAGGAAGGACCACTTGGGATTCGATAACATATCAGGGATCTCATCCCTTGAAAATCTGATTCGCCTCTCAAAAGCCACTGGATTTCTATAGGTCTTTGTATAGGGGTGGGGTCTTATAAAATTTCTCCCACTGGCAATAGCATGCCAGTTGGTACTCATTATTAAGGTCTTCTTTAGGCAACCATATTGTCATTTCATGAGTCCTGTCTAGAACATACTCTAGCAGCAGGTGTCTTGATCCTCTGGCTCATAGAATCTTCCTTCCTCTTCTAGAATTATTCTCTGAACCTTAAGTGAGAGGTTGGCTGTAGTTGTAACATTGGATCTGTGCACCCCATAGTCACTTTCAGTTTACATTTTGACTATTTATGGACTTATTTAATAGTTTCCATCTATGGCAAAATAATTTTTCTTGATGGGGGGGGTGAGAGATTATCTGTAGGTATTTGTATTCAAAATATACTTAGACATTATATTAGTTTGAGGAAGTGGCAGTAGTAGGTTCACTCCAGGGTCTCTAACCTTTCCACATATATAGATTTTGGGAATGTTTACAGTGCCAGACATGAGTTTCTGCCTATTGGGTGGGCTTTAAGTCAAAATACAATGCTGTTGGTTACCCCAAGATACTAGGTGCCACTGTTGCACTCCTGTGGATTATCTTGCTGGGCTGGTTATTGTTGTGATCCATAGGCTTTGGATCTGTTTTTTTTTTTTTTTTTTTTTTTTTTTTTTTGGTTTTTTTTTTTTTTTTTTTTTTGGTTTTTTTTTAATGCTGTTGGTTACCCCCAACAGCATCAAGATCTCTGTAGGAAAATTGGTTGGTTTTCCACCCCTTCCCACTTCTTGGCATCTGGCATAGCATCTTCTACTATAAGTGTTACTACTAGGGCTTCCAGGCCAGTTTCAGATTAATTCCTCAAAGTTCTGTGTCTGGATAACAAATGCATGCTTTCTCACAGTTGTGGATCCTGGATCTAAATCTTTAGATTTGAGCATGTAACCTAAAGCAATCAGAGAGGCCAGGAGAAGGGGGCCAGAGTGATATGGACAAAGAAGGCACTCTGTAGAGGGGAATAGCAGAACGCAGGTACGATGAAGAAGGAAATGGGAAAAGTGGTAAACTTTAAGTGCAGAGGGGAAGGGTAATACAGAGGAAGAAATAATAAAAAATACTAAGGATGTTTTGTTAAAACAGAAACATATATGTATGCATATATAGGCATATATACATGTGTATACACACACACACACACACACACACACACACACACACACAGAGTGAGGGGGGTACCTGGCATGGGAAGTCTCCTCTAAGTTTTGGTCAGGAGAGTCCAAGAGACTCCCAAACTAATATGTCATCACTGTTGCCCTTTTGCTGTCTGCCAGAATGTAAGGCCCTATTTCTCAAGGCATTACACACTTCAAACAAAGATCTTGGAGAAATGGTACTTTTCATTCACCAAAAGACTGTGGGATGCTGCAGTGTTGGGAGGAAAGTGTTGCAGATCACAGTGAGGGTGGCTGAGAAGAGTACTGTGAGGAGGGGGCCAACGAAGGCGTGTGGTCACCTGCTCTCTGAAAGCTGGGGTAACTGGCTTGCCCTTGGGTCTAGAACCTGAAGATCTTCCATTAAGGCCCCTTCACAGCTTCT
Source organism: Micromys minutus (assembly GCF_963924665.1). Taxonomy (NCBI): domain Eukaryota; kingdom Metazoa; phylum Chordata; class Mammalia; order Rodentia; family Muridae; genus Micromys; species Micromys minutus. The sequence goes on along the minus strand of NC_137977.1, from coordinate 59,087,150 downwards.
CCTTGGAGACATTTTTTAGGTGCAAAGGTTTTTCCTGCCCTGTTACTACTTTTGCAAATCCAATACATCTTATTTTGGCATCCAGGGAGAAGATCTCATACCCATCCTTATTAACAATCCCACATGAATAAAACATTCTCAGATCCATTAATTCACATAAATATCTAAGTACCAGTGTGGCAGATGCTAAGGTACATAGATGATAAACAGTTCCTCGTGGCACCGACCGACACTTTCTGGTGCTTGGCCTCTCCTCCGTTCACTGAGATCACACGTATTGTCACACTGAGATGTTAGACAATTATGTGAGTAGTCAATCATAGTATGAAAAAGCCAGTAGAGATGTTCCTTAAGGAGATGTCAAAACATCTGTACAGGTTAGGCCTTCAATATTAGCTGCCTAGCCTGTGTGCAGGACGGAGCTTGCCTACCATATAAATGACAGTTGTTACCAGTACACTGGAAAAGGTAGTTTTACAAACTGTTTGATGTCTTGGTACAAAGACCTGATACAGGCTGTCTGTACTCCAGTTTCCATCTGTTACAAAATCATGGGCGTCAAACTCAATTTCTCGGCATGACACCTGATCTTGGTTCTGCTTATTTCTGGTCTATAAACACCCTTTTAAAGAGCTTCACTCTAAAATAGCACAGATATATTTTTAAATAAAGAAAAGTTACAAGTATCCATATCCAACACTCAATGTTAACTGTTTTATGCAATTCCAACTATGGAATTTAAAAAAGGAAAAATTAAATAAGACCTTACATCACATTTGTGGGTTTCATACCCAACTGCCGTCTTGACCCCAAAGCACATCATGCTTTCTTGACAGGGGGTAGACTCTTGCCCATGTTTGTATGCCAGAACTTTATAAACAGGAATCCTAGAATTCTAACATTCTGGTTGTATATTTCAGATAAACTGGTAACATAGCATCTATTCTGTAAACTTTACAATCACCACAGACTTCATTATTGTTATCATATGCATATCTGGTTTACCCATTTTAGGATCCCAGCGGATGGATATAGTTACCCACCCATCCTCTCATCCTCTGGTGCTGAGTTTTGAAACATGTTTACCTACTATTCCACAAACTATCACGCACATGACTGAGTGTGCCCTGTACCATTCAGGCACTGGAAAAATACTGAGGAACTGTATGACCTTTGAGACCAAAGGTAAAGAACTTCCTTGTAGAAATGCCAAGCAAATGAACTGGGTCTTTGTATGGAGAGCTCATAAAAAGACAAAGACTGGGGAAATAACTCAGGGGTTATGCATGGTAGACGAGCACGCTACCCCCAGACAATAACCCAGCTCCAAATCTCCAGAAGACTCCTGTTTCTAACTCTAAAGTAGTTCATAAGGAATAAAATGGAAAGAGCAAAACAATTCTTATGGCCTTCATTTTGACATATCCTCTTACACAACCCAGAGCTTACCCCCCTTCAGGCACTCAATATTTAAGAAACAACCAAAAAACTCACTTTCTACCCATTGCTAGGATTATGCATTTGAGCACATTGCCATCTCAAATATATGCATCCACACATACATCACTGTATAAAGTGATTTATAGCATGCAGTTCATCTCCATCTTCCCCAGACTCTGCTTTGCATGCCTATCTTATCTATACATCTAGATCATAAATTTCCTTGAAAGATGACTTATGCATTGTGCATCTTTGCTTATTCCAAACTTCTTGGCCCGATAGAAAGCCTATGCTCATGCTTGACCAATCTCTGTTAATGAATTCTATTGCTCCCAGCTTCAGTAGCATCATGGTGGGGGTGTCTCCCTAAAATAATCATTTTTATTTGCCAATCATCTAACCAGAGTGACCTTCAGGAAGACAAAGCAATATCCTTTAAAGTATCATTTTAAAGTTCATTTTAATTTGTTTTTGGCCAACGCATAACCATATTTTTATAGGCTACAACAAAATATTCTAGTACATAGACACTATTTATAGACATTAGGTAAGGATTCTGGAAGACTAAAAATCCTCTTGTATTGGCTTTTAAATATTCGATTGGTGTTACAGCCATAATTGTCCTGATGTGCTGCAGGGCACTGGGAGTTACCGTTGGTTCAGATTCAACCATGTACACATCAACCGTGCTCTCCACTCACAATTATATGCCACTTTTCCCAACTCTAGTAACCATATTCTATTCACTTTCCACCCCAAAGTTCTTTTCCACCCCTTTATTAAAATATTTTCACAGACCAGAAATACAACATAAAGGTAAAAGTCGACCCCTGTGAGGAGCTATAGGCCTGACTTTGCATGACCCCTGCTGCAGCAACTTGCACAGGACAGGAAGTGGCTTTCCCCCTGCCTCAGAATCTGATGAATAAAGGAACTAAATACTTGCCCTTGCCCTGTCACACCTCCAGGTTCCCTACTCATTTTGGTATGAGTCTCTCACATAGTCCTTGGATTATGTGCCATCTGAGCAACTGCTCTTGGTGGCTTCCATGTCCCTGAGGCTTTGAGGGAAGCACCTAACCTCTGCCGCTTTGCAAGGAAGGCTCCTTGAAATCTGGAGAGAGACCAGGCCGGGGTGTGTTAACGAAGTGCATTGTACTTCAAGTACTTCCTGCTTTCTGTATTCTCTTAAGTAGCACTTTACCATCATCTTAAGATCAGCTTATAGGGATATTAAAAATAGGAAACGAGAAGTAAACCCCATTTCTTTCTGAGGAAAATTAACAAAAGGCCTTTGTTTGGCACATGTGGGTCTCCCCTCTAGAATGAGACCACTGATCAGAGACAAAGCCCAGAAGGATGGCACGGAGCATTAACCCCCTTCAGTGGGTGTGTCTCCACACCCAGCTGGGACTCATAATATTCGACAATTGACATTTTCACTATTCTGAGAAACTACGACCATCGTACCATGAGTGTGTTCTGCCCCTGCACCCCATGCCTCTACCTAACCTCTCTTTCTTTAAACTTCTGGGAGATTTTTTTTTTTTTCATCAAAGTTTCTTTTTAAAGTATAACTTGAAATCAGTAGTGCTCAAGCCTTTGATGTGCTTCAGGTCTCCCTGCAACTGACCTGCTGTGCATTATAGGGCAGCATAGAGGAGCTACTACCTCTTGGATCCATCTGGAAGGAACATGGCTGCGTTACCGGGTCCCCTATCCAAGACCTACAACATCCTGCAGTACTAACAGAGAACTTCCTTTATAGGTATGTAAACAAGCTGTGTTCCAAGTTCCAAGATGGAATTCAGAATGCATTTTTTCCCAAAGCAACCATCCTAAAAGCACTAGGTTCCCAGAATAGCCCGAACAGTCTGGATGCATAAAATGCATCTCCGGTCACTCAGCAGGTATGTACCTGGGCCCTAGCTAAGGATAAGGAGGGGCAATAACTCCTGGGATCATAGGTGTGGTGCAATAAAAGCCTCTTCTGGCACTCAAATCCACTGGGGTAGAGGTGGGTTATAAAGGATATGCCAAGTATTGAAAAGCCATTTTAGAAGCCTCCATTAGTTAGTGCATATTTACGAGTATAGGTGTCTCTTTCCCTCCTATGTCTACACTGATAAACTACTAAACCCCCTTCAGAGAAAAGAACTAGTACTGGAAATATCTCCTAATGTTTTTATTCTTTTCCCTTCATTGCATCCTTGTCCTCGGTCCTTAGAAATTTAGTCACAGCTATCACCTACAGTAGCATAGCTGCAGTTTATGGATGATGCTTCATCTGCAGATCTCAGCCATTAGCTTCCAGGACAATGCCATGGGGTAGTGCACACTCAGAAGAGAGATGCTTTTAACACAAAGATGCTCTAACATTGCCTCAACTCTGCCAACTCTTCTTATTGTCATCTGAAGCTACTGCTGCCATTGTACAGTTAAAAGAATGCTATTTGTTTTTTAAACTGAGCCACCTGCCCCTGTTTGAGTACTACACCTTAATTAAAGAAGCTCGGAGATAAAAACATCACTCTTTGCCGATGACATGATAGTGTACTTGAGTGACCCCAAAAATTCCACCAGAGAACTCCTACAGCTGATAAACAAGTTCAGCAAAGTGGCTGGATACAAAATTAACTCGAACAAATCAGTAGCCTTCCTATACTCAAAGGACAAACATGTGGAGAAAGAAATTAGGGAAAAGGTACCCTTCACAATCGTCACAAAAACTATGAAATACCTTGGTGTGACTCTAACTAAGCAAGTGAAGGACCTGTATGACAAGAACTTCAAACCTCTAAAGAAAGAAATTGAGGAGGATCTCAGAAAATGAAAAGATCTCCCATGCTCCAGGATTGGAAAGATCAACATCTTAAAAATGGCCATCCTACCAAAAGCAATCTACAGATTCAATGCAATCCCCATCAAAATTCCAACCCAGTTCTTTAAGGAATTGGAAAGATCAATGTGCAATTTTATATGGAATAACAAAAGACCTAGAATAGCGAAATCCATCCTCAACAACAAAAAAACATCTGCGGGAATCACTATTCCTGACCTCAAGCTATATTACAAGGCAATTGTGTTGAAAACTGCATGGTACTGGTACATAAATAGGCATGTGGATCAATGGAATAGAATAGGAGATCCAGAAATGAGCCCTCATGTATATGGTCACCTGATTTTTGACAAAGGAGCCGTAAACATTCAATGGAAAAAGGACAGCCTATTCAACAAATGGTGCTGGTCCAACTGGCACTCAACATGCAAAAGAATGAAAATAGACCCTTTCTTATCTCCTTGTACAAAGCTCAAGTGTAAGTGGATCAAAGATCTCCACATTAAACCAGATACACTAAAATTATTAGATGAGAAAGCAGGGAAAACCTTAGAACACATAGGCACAGGAGAAAATTTCCTGAACAAAACACCAATGGCTCAAGCTCTAAGGTCAAAGATTAACAAATGGGACTTAATGAGATTGCAAAGTTTCTGTAAGACTAAGGAAATTGTCAGGAAAACAAAAAGGCAACCAACAGAATGGGAAAAGATCTTTACCAACACCACATCAGATAGAGGCCTAATATCCAAGGTATACAAGGAACTCAAAAAGCTAGACACCAGAGAATCAAATAACCCTATTAAAAATGGGGTACAGAGCTAAACAAAACATTCTCAGTTGAGGAACACCAAATGGCCGAGAAACATCTGAGGAAGTGCTCGACATCCTTAGCCATCAGGGAAATGCAAATCAAAACAACCCTGAGATTCCACCTCACACCAGTCAGATTGGCCAAGATCCAAATCTCAGATGACAGCAGATGCTGGCGAGGCTGTGGAGAAAGAGGAACACTTCTCCACTGTTGGTGGGGTTGTAAACTGATACAACCACTCTGGAAATCAGTCTGGCGATACCTCAGAAAATTGGATATAGTACTACCTGAAGACCCAGCTATTCCACTTCTGGGTATATACCCCAGAGACACTTTAATACACAACAAAGATATATGCACCACAATGTTCATAGCAGCTCTATTTATAATAGCCAGAAGCTGGAAAGAACCCAGATGTCCTTCAGAAGATGAATGGATACAAAAATTGTGGTATATTTACATAATGGAGTAGTACTCAGCCACCAGAAACAATGACTTAACCAAATTCTTAAGAAAATGGCTGCATCTAGAGAATATCATCCTGAGTGAGATAACCCAGTCACAAAAGAACAGACATAATATGCAGTCACTGATATTGGGATGCTAACCCCAGAGGCTTGCACTCCCCCAGAAACAACTCACAGACTGTATGAAGTCTAAGATATAAAGAAAACAAAACAAAAAAAATAATATATTTACAAAACAAGAAGACTTTGACTATTTCCATGTTACGTTTTGTTTTGCATGTACTTTACGCTCATTGTAACTATTAGGTTTTCAATGCATACTGTCAAGCCTTTGAAAAAATCAAGTACTGACTAAAAAATATATTCACATAGTTTTATGTAAAAATTATTTTAATATCTGAAAAAACAGTACTGACAAAAATGTATAATTTTAAGCAAAAAATGTTTAAAATCTGTACATTTATCTTTGCTTTGTAAAATAAAGTTGTTTTTTAAGAAAAATAAAAAAAAATAAACTGACATAAAAAAAATGAAAAAAAAAAAAAAGAAGCTCAGCAGCTCTGCCGTTTGTTCAGTTTCTGTACACCGAAACTTCCATTTGCACATAGGCATACCTTGGGTATATCCAGAAGCTTTTTATACTAATGGCCTTACAGGAAAGAGGGGAAATGGGACTTGGGAAGGCAATAGTTAGCTTAAAGGATGTTCATACAGAGGCCATCCTTAAAAAGTCTAGGGAACAGGAGACCAATCAGGCTGCTGGTTTAGGACAGCCCCAAGGAAAGTGCTCACTGGAGCTGTATAGCCAACCCTCTACCAGTAGACTTGGCTATTTCAAGCTGTTACTTCATGAGATTCATGCATCTGGACCGATTCTGCAGGTTTCTAATTTCAGCTGCAGAGACAGAGTCCAGGAAATGAGGCAGACACATATAAAGGCCTTCAGAAACAAAGAAGATTCCAAATGAATAACTGCTTGCCTTGAAGGGATTTCAAATAAGAGGCTCCGAGATGGAAAGAAAAGATTAGAAGAAAATGATAGACCAAAACCCCATAGAAGCAGACACGGCCTGAAGCTGAAATTCAGAGAGCAGGGATTCGAGAAGCACTCCTGCATTTGAAATCGAACGAAGTCCATGAAAAAGGTTTGGGGACAAGCCCAAGGTCAGGCAGTGTGATGGGGAGGGGACTGGAGTGTGCACTTCCTACTTCAGGATCCTTTCTAACTCTCCCAAGGGTGTGCTTACAGCTCATAACTTTAGTTAAGATTCAGTAAAATATCTTAGTCTACTCAAAGTAGTGTAGACTAGTTACAACAGTGCTGTGGAAACCACAGGATGACAGAAATGTTGGTCAGCTGCTTAGCTGGATCTTGGAGACTTTCCAACAGTGTGGACCTCAGCATCCCCACATTATTGTCTAATACATATTATTAGAGGAGGGAGAGGAGGATTGGGAAGGGGGATGGGAAAGGAAGAAGGGAAAAGAAGAGAACAGAAGTGGGAGAGGAGGGAGAGGAGGGAGAGGAAGGAAGGAGAAAGAGAAAGAGGGAGGAGGGGAGGAAGTGGAGGGGACAGTGTCAGTGACTCAGTCAGTTGTATATAATTGGAAAGATTAGGCTTTCTTCGATTTCCTCTCACCCAGCCCACCAGAAGCATCAGCCCCAGCCCCGAACCTCGCCTATGCACTCCTCTCATTCTCTGGAGCACACAATACCTGGCCCCCGTCACTCACACAGAGTGTGACCCAGACTGCAGATTATATGAAGGCAAATGCAGCCTTGCCATTGTTGATCCCCCATCATGATTAACTACACTAGACCTATTAGAAGATCAAGGAGACTTGTATAATTGTACTAATCAAACTTGTTCCACCTTAGCTAACCTACAGAACCTCTTTAAACTCAGTATGAAGCATTCTACAACCTCTTGAGCAAGTGTAGTGCTATTGGACGAGTCCTAACGTGACTTAACCAAACTTATTTAGATACACAAGCTATAGTCTGTTAAAAAACCATCCATGTAGAACAGTGGTTCTCAACCTTCCTAATGCTGTGACCTTTTAATACAGTTCCTCATGTTATGATGACCCCCCAACCATAAAATTATATTTGTTGTGACTTCATAACTACAATGTTGCTACTATTAATTGGAATGTAAAAATCTGATATGCCGGATATCTGATATGCAACCCCTGTGAAAGGGTTGCCCGAATGCTCCAAAGGGGTCGTGACCCACAGGCCGAGAATCACTGCTATGTAGCAAAGTAGTCAATACACCTGACAAGAGCGCTACCTTCCCAGGGAGACCTCATAAGTAATCACCAAATATCAGCCTGTGGTTGTAAAATGGAACAGCCAAGCCCCGCAAGGTTCCCCAGCATGCTCTTGCTACTTGAAGGAGCAGATAGAGGTAGTTTTGAGTCTGGTAGTCACAAGGGACCCCCAGCATTGGATCATGGGCCTTGTTAAGTGGAGAGAAAACAGAGGAAACCAGAGATACCTTGATTTTGGAAAGAAACCACCAATCAGGAAATCAAAGCTCAGTCTAAAACAAAGAGGGTGCTACCACTGTTCTGTGCCCAAGAGATGATGGGGCAAGGGATAACTTCTTATAGCCTGGGCCACAACCAAGGCTCATAACAGACTACCCAGGAGGAAGACAGTAACTCTTCCCAGAGTACTACCCACAGTAGCATTCCCTCCACAGTATGATTTGCCTTGATCCTTCCATTAAGCAGCTCACTGTGTATGCTTATGTGTGGTTATACTGTGCTGACACCAAAAGATATGTGGTAGCACTACACTGCTTTAAGAAGCTGATTATTTTAGCCATGTGCCGTTGAAATAACTTGAGACAGTGTGTCAAGCTGTAGTTGTTTCAAAGCAACAGGCACTAAACCCAGCCATCATGTTGTCTAGTTTCTAGTTAAATTATAATACTGATATTTGATGTCCCAAAAATCCTATCGGAATCAACATGAGATTGTCTGTCCTAGTACTTGGATATGTCTCATGATGAAAATGTTCCAAGAGGGAAGTCTTCCGTGCCTTATAGGTCTCAAGGAAGGTTTCAAAACAGCTGAGCTGCACGGTAACTGTCAGCAGCATAGTTGCATGGAGCTGGACTGGCAGGGAAGTTTCCAGCACAGGCAGGAATTCAATGGAGGAAAAGGAAAGACAGACTCAGAAATGAATGGAGACAAATCTCATGTAGCAGACACTGCACAGAGCCAGCTTCTCTGTGTGACCAAGGCAAGTCTGTGCTCTTGGACCACAAGTAACTCAGAACCAGCAAAATCCCACTGAGTGGTGAACCAAGAGCATCACCCCGAGCAGTCAGATGGTGGCATCTCGATCCATGCAGCTTGGCTCCTGCAACTCCAGGAAATGTCCCAGCCAGTTAGGTGCCTTCCTCAGTACTAGGCCAACGTCAAAATCCTGTACACTCCTCTGGATGACAGGAAGAAGAGTGATTTTCATGTGAATGATCTCAGAGTGACTCCAAAGTGAATATCCTTTGTGACTGCTGTAAGCAAGCATAGCCATCCATCTCCTTTCCCAGCCATCCATCCACCATGGTATCAACCCACATCTACTGAGCCAAAATCTGAAGCTTCTTGGCAAAAACTAAGCATGTGGGTTTCCAATCTGTGAGATATCTGGACCCTCATTTCTTGTACTTACTGCTCAAAAAAGTAACTGACACTGAAAAACAGATAAAAACAAAAATACCTAAAAAAAAAAAAAAATGCCCATCAAGCATTAGAGGAGATGGGCTTGGGAATGTCGAGCTACACAGTAGAGAGGCTTTTCACACAGGATGTCATTAGAGGTTGCAAAATAGTAGTCTAGTGACATGTGATCACTGTGTTTCAGGACACTGGATGCAGCACGGTGACATGCAGAGGCAGAGGACATGGAGGGAAGAAGCTTGACAAAGTACCATGCATGAGGCTCCTTCTCTCCCAGACCTGCCTCAGAGGCAGACCTTGCTGCCTTGCTGTGAAGGACGATCTGGTCACCCATGGGTCTCATGTCCAATAGTCTAAGAACATGGGATCTTACCAAAGTAGGAGAAATGTAGGCCTTCAAGAGGCATTTTGCAAGAGGTAGAGATGCCTGTCATTGCTTTTATGAGGGACTGGGCTTCTGAGTCCTTTCATTAATTGTCTGTGTATGTTTACTGACAGTTTGACTAAGAAATAGAACATCTTAGAACTATTTCCCTTGAAAAGTTCCTGGCCCCACCGAGGCTAGTAAGCATTTAATATTGGGCATATAAAGCTTAACCCCCCACCAAAAAAAAAAAAAAAAAAAAAAAAAAAACCTCAGTACCAGTATTTGGTAGAACCCCTCCTCACCCTGTGCCTCTCATGGGCTCCCTAGGCTAGTTGGGGATACTCAAGGGAGGGGCAGAGGCTCCACAATCCAGACAGAGACTCATAACCCTAGGTAAACTTCAGGGATTTGTCCCCTGCAACATGGTGGGAACTTTCTGAGCTCACAGCCAAGTTACCCAGCCAATATTTCAGCAGAGACCTGGCTGCAAACTGGAAGAGCGCTTGAAGGTGGTATGTAAGAAACGAAAGAGACAAAGAGCATCCTTTCCGTACTACATGGGTCCATCTGTTTGGAGATTCACTATAGTGATTCTTAACTGACTAGTTCACTTTCACTGTCAAGATTAAAGCAAAGTATTTTATGTAACATCTGCTTCTGCTAAATCAGAATCTCATTTCTTCCTGAGCTGTCACACTGAGGATGGGATACAGGACGCTGGCTGTGCACAGGGAACTGAGAAAGTCACTTTCTCAGATAAATCCTTAGCTTTCTTAATCTAACGAAGACTCTACTCTACCCACTCAACAGACCTACTGAAAACAAGAAGACCTCAACAGCTAACATGCAAAGACACTGTGTGAATTATGTCTAAGAGCTTCATAATGTGAGCCAAGGGAGACTTTAGCACTCTTGTCTCCACGCGGAAACCCAGGACAGGAGTCACTGGTCAGGACAGAGCATTGAGTGGTAGTGGCTATTGTCAGGCATGGTCATGGGTGTTGAAGAGCCATGGACAGTGTGTCTATCCTCTCATCCCTTCAGACCAAGGAATCAGCAAGCAGAACCGAAAACCAGGACTCAAGCTCCCTTTGTACTAGGCTCTAACTTGGCACACTGCTTCCTGTTGCAGAGGGCTTTTCTTTGCAGAGCATACTAACAACACTTCTTGATACTGATGTGGCCAGGAGAGAGCTAGAGACAATACCATACCTGAGACTGTGCTGCAAGTCCCACTTTGGTTAACAATACAGCATTCCAAACACATCTAGAAGGTTCATGGAAGGGTTTCCTGCCACATTAAGCCAGATCCTAGGACAGGAAGCATCAAAGCGATGGTGGCACATGGTTCATGCAACTTAAGCTGACCCTGTGGAGGTATCCACCTTAGCAGTATGCACTTTTTCAGAACAAGGTAAGCACTTGAGTACCCCATACCCAGAAACGGACAGAAGATAAAGATATCTCACCTTCCAGGACAAACAGCAATTGTAAGGATAGAGGGCTGAGGGCAGCCTAGATAACTAACATAGGGTCTGGATATTACATCTAATATGGGAACAGAGATATTTGCTAAAAGTGATGGTGAGGTGAGAAAAATCAAGGCACCATGGTCACAGGTCACTGAATGGGGTGGTTTGAATAAACAGGTCCCCAGAGAGCTGTAGAAGTGAATGTTTGGTCCTTACAAAGTGTCACTATTTGATAAGGATTAGGAGATGTGACCTTATTAGACGAAGTATGCCACTGGGGGTACTTTGAGATTTCAAAAGTGAAAGCCAAGCCCAGTGGCTCTCTTTTCCTGCTGCCTGAGGATCTGAACGTAGAACTCTCAGCTACTTCTCCAGCACCGTGTCTGCCTAGGTGCTGCCATTTTACCATAATGAACTAAATCTCTAAAACTATAAGCCCCTAATTTTGTTGATAAAAAGGTCATGGTGTCTCTTCACTAATAGAACACTAAGAAGCCAAGTTGTCAATATATCGAGTCTTCGCAGGGCCCTATATGACAACTTGATCCTTCAAGTGCGCAAATGTGGATACTTCAGGTTCTCGACTCTTACTAGCCCCAGGCTGGAAACAAATGAGTAAGAGGCATTCCAGTCCTGCTGAAAGGTACACTAAACTCTGGCCATCTGGGGTCATTCAGACTCAGGGACAAGGACAACAGTGGTCCTCTGAGAACCACTGTAACTCACCAAAGGGGTTCACAGGAACATCTGGTAATCGAAAGTAACAATTTGATTTCTGGGCCTTAAAAACTTCCTTAGAGAGAAGGGGGGTACAAAAGAGGGAGGAAGGGAGAGGGAGGGAGAGAGAGGTGGGGGGGCATAATATTACTAATATTACACATGACCTTGGATCATTTTCACTGTTCAAAAACACGGGGAAAACATGCACCATAGGACAGGAAGCCTCATAGAGCTCCATTCTCTGATTTTTAAAAATAAAACGTGTAAAGACTCCAAATCCCATGACCCCCCTCCTCAATTTACTGATGTGTATGTGGAATGGGATGGAGGGGTTGACTCCCTGTCCCACAATTATTGATTTCTTCAGCCTGGGGATCCAGCACTCCTGCTTCCAGGCTCGCAAACTGTGTGGAACCGCACAGACGTGCAGCAATGCAAAGAAATGCATCCTGGCTCATTGCCGTTTAGTTCTGCACATTTTTATGACACAGAATCCATATTGCACATTTTCATATTCAGCATTATTATTAGGGAATGAACATCTGTGTAATCAGGAAGTGAAAGGATGCACCCTGGGATCCTCCCAGCAAGAGCCCTGACCTTCCATGGACAAGCTGTTACCCTCCCATCCTTTCTGAATAATCTCCTTACTTGTCTTAATAATCAGACCACAACTTTCCCCCCCTAGGTCTGTGGGCAGCTGCGGTTGCGGGTCTCTGTTCCCCAAGATGGGTTTTGTGAAAGTTGTCAAGTATAAGGTCTACTTTAAACGATACCAAGTGAGATTTAGAAGGCAGCGAGAAGGTAAAACTGACTGCTGTGCACGGAAAAGACTGGTGGTCCATGACAAATTTAAGTACAGCACACCCAAATATAGAATGACAGCTCGTGTGACTAACAGAATATCATCTGCCAGATTGCATAGGCCCGCAAAGAAGGGGACGTGATCGTCTGCACAGCACATGCGCACGAACTCCCAAAGTACGGTGTGGAAGTCGGCCTGACAGACTATGCTGCCACCTATGGCACTGGCCTGCTGCTGGCCCATAGGCTTCTGAACAGGTTCGGCGTGGACAAGATCTGTGAAGGCCAAGTGGAGCCTTCGCACGAATACAATGTGGAGAGCACTGACGGCCAGCCTGGAGCCTTCGCTTTGGATGCAGGTCTTGTCTGAACTACAACTAGAAATAAAGTTTTTGGGGCCTTGAAGGGAGCTGTGAATGGAGGCTTGTCTATCTCTCATAGTACCAAAGGATTCCCTGGATAGGACTCTGAAAGCAAGGAGTTCAATGCAGAGCTACGTCGGAAGCACATCATGGGTCAGAATGTGGCAGACTACATGCAGGGAGGGGCTGGGGTGGAGAGGAAATGTCTTCCCTGAGCGAATGAAGTTTGTAGAATGACTCAAATGGTGAGGAGGAATCTGAGTCTGGGGCTGAAGGTGGTGAGTGAATTTTGAAATGAGATCCTCAGTGAAGCAAACAGGAGTTGTAGATTAAATGCCACGTCTAACATGTCCTGGTTCTTGCATCTTCTTACCCACTCCCCATATCAAGCAATAATAGAAGGGCTTTCAGGGCGTTTTATTTTAAATGTTTTAATGGTTGCTGGAAATGTTGGGTTTAGTTTCTGAAGATATGTGTAAGGAGCTGCAGGAGTTGTAGAACTGAACCCGATGTTGCATTGGTTTTCAGTTACCTTCCAGCTCCTGTATTTTCTACTGGAATAATGCCTTCAGTCATGAGCAGTTTACCTTATTCCCTGGGTTTTCTGTATAAACAGTTTCCAAGATATGATCTGGTTAAAAATTACAAAAAGATTCTGTTTTCAAATTAAACTGTAAAAGTATCAAAAAAAGTTAATCAGACCACAAACATGAGACTCTCTCTCAACTACAGGGTCAAGGTTTGCCTGTGGTTGAGCTCCATAGGAAGGGTTCCCCCTGTGGCTTGCCCCTTCTTCACAGTGAGGGTTATTTATGCTCTACTGTTGAGTTTTTTTTTTTTCCCCAGCTCTTGTGTACTTTGCTTTTATAAGAATGTGAATGTGACTATAATATACTTATAAATTAATATTTCTCATTTTGTGTGTACATAATTCTCATATTTTGGCTTGTGCACTTGTGTGTACATGTTTAGTCGTATGCATATAGCTGTCTTCCTTAACCACTCTCTTTTTCATACATGATATCACTGAACCTGAAAGTCATGGGTTCAGCTAGATTTGCTGGATAACAAGCTCCAGGCTCTGGTTCCCCGGAGCTGGGATTAGCTGGGATTACAAGTGACCACTACTATTCCTGGCTGTTTATGTGGATGCTGGGGATCTAGAACCATGCTGCACAGTAGGTACTTTAATGCGTGAACCATCTCCCTGGCCCCTCTAACTCTCAAAGTCAAATGTGGGTTTTGTATCCTGAAAATGTTCACACTCTAGTAAATCACACTTCGTGAATGCAGAATCTCAAGTACAGACATCCAGGAAGCTGTGATAGCCAGTCTTGGTTTTCATCTTGACTACATCTGGAATTGACTGAAACCTAACCAGTTGAACACAGCTGTTTAGGATTTTCTTGAGTGGATCATTTCAAGTGAGAAAAGTCACCCTAGATCTTGGTACATCTTCTGTTGGCAGACCACGTATAAGGACATGGAAGAAGGAGGTCCTTTCTTTTTGGCCGATTACCCTTACTCTTGCTGATAAGCTCATCCTTTCTGTTGGTGGCCCATTACTTCACTGGATTAGCATTGACACCTTTGGAAGTCCATCACAGACTGAAGAGCTATGAGACATCCAGTCACCTGGGCTAAATAACTACAAGATTCTTGGCCTTTCCATCGGGAGACAGCCATTGCCAGACTTGATAACCACAGCTTGTAAGCCACTCAATAAATCCCATAGATAGTAGATAGATAGATAGATAGATAGATAGATAGATAGATAGATAGATAGATAGATAGATGACAGATGGAGATTGATAGGTAGGTGGGTAAACAGATTGATAGATGAATTGATTCATACATTCTATCAGTCCTTTTCCTCTACAGAACTCCAATAGAAAAGCTAAGGAACCTAATGTTACTCCACTAGCAGTGTTTCCAAAGATGTTTTTATGGCTCCATAAGAACAACGGCTTCATTAGATCTTCAAACCCCAGGGGATCTCAATACAGTGTAAGGGTACCGTTTTTAATAAGTGAAAGTTTTCAAAAGCACAGGATCAAGGCAAGGGATAGAAACAAGCATCTACTCTTTCTAATTAAAGGACGCAATACTGTGAGCACATCACATGATGACCCTACATCACAGTGGACCACACCAAGACAGCAGCAAACAGAAAGCTTCATTAAAATAGCGTGGATCCAGGGTTAAGTCACAGAATTCCCACAGGCAAGGTTCTCATCCTTGGCTGGAAATCAAATTAGGAAACTATCTTCTGTGACATTCCTGGACCTTGTCCTTGATTAAGTAAATAATGTCACCCCTGTTCCCACAAGCACGTGCTCCCACCATGCTGCTAACAAAAACTTTAACCACAATGGGCTACAGCTGGGGGGAAGACATGAGGTATAAAGGGGGCTTGGGAGGAATAAAGAATTTGTTCAGTGGAAAGAGTGAAGAAAACCAAGGTAATGGAAATGATTATAACCATATATCTGTGTGTATACACACATATATACACATGAAATTGTGATAATAAATTTTTTAAATACTAAGATTGGTGGGATGGGTGGCAACTATTGCTGTGCTTTCTGATTGGTGGTGTTCAGCCTCTGACTTAGTCATGACCAATTCAAAGATGGGCAGAGAGGCTTAGTATGAACAGAGTTTACTAATGTTTATTCATACGAGTAGCATGTTCTTGCAAGAAAAAAAAATTCAAGTGTGAAGATAATTCTATTCATGGATGACAGTCCCTACTAGACAAGGGCATCAAGCAGTTGACCATTTTCATAGATTAGTCAGAGAGAGACAGGAATGCACTCAGTTTCCAGATCATGATTTATATTTGTAGTTAGAGAGAGAGAGAGAGAGAGAGAGAGAGAGAGAGAGAGAGAGAGAGAGAGAGAGATTGATTCTCAGACACAAGGACTGAGAAACGCACTTGGGAAAGCCAAGTGTACTCCAGATAGGAGAGAAGCCAGGCCAAGGATATACCTCAGGGGCATTGCACATGTCTGGTCCACACAAGGCCCTGAGGTGAATGCAAAGCATAGGGCAGGAAAAGAAGATTGGAACAGCCTCTTGGACCAGCAGGATGGCTAAGCACTAAGATTCTTGCAGTTAAGGCCAGATGACTTGAGTTTGGTTCCCCAGAATCTAGGTAAAGGTAGGAAGAACAAGTTAGTGAACTCCACACAACTGTTCTCTTAACCTCTACATGCAAGCATTCATGCACAGAACCCCTGAATATGGACACGATTAGTCAGACAACACACACACACAATTTGCTTACAAGAAGGCCTCTTCAGGAAATAATTACAGAAGAGGAAAGTTGGGAATAAAGTGTGAGCCCATGAATACTGAATGGGACAAAGCAGAGCAGAAACTCAAGGCACGCTCCCGAGATCTGGGATGAGACATTAGCAGAGCTGCATGCTATGAAAGGAAACAGTAAAACACACACAGTTCTACACACGCAGCAT
Organism: Micromys minutus; assembly: GCF_963924665.1. Classification (NCBI taxonomy): domain Eukaryota; kingdom Metazoa; phylum Chordata; class Mammalia; order Rodentia; family Muridae; genus Micromys; species Micromys minutus. Next base: position 59,070,693 of record NC_137977.1, on the reverse strand, counting down.
CTGTGCAGACTCTGTGGTAACCCAGAGAGTCTGAGACACTCTCGTTAAGAGGCAAAGCAAAGCCCCTTCTTTGCCAGTCAGAGACTGCCACCTACACCCATCAGATTGTGTTCCAGAGACGACGTGGCTGCAGCTCAGGCTTGGTACACCAGCTGAGCTCAGCAGCAGCAACTCAAGTGCCAGTGTGGTACGTGTCAGGCTATGTCAAGGCTCCAATCCTATCTGCCTGAAGCCAACTAACTCTCCCCTCTGTGTTCCTCTGGTATAGCACTAACTCCTTAAAAGTAGTGTTTCCAAGATGGCACACAGTAAGAACTTGATACCTCTGAAAACAAACCCTGACTAGTGACAATAACACTAGTCACAATGCTCCTGGAAATGAGCCGATTGCAGCAGCCGCCACCCCCCACCCCCGGCAGAGCATCTTGCTTCTCCACCACAACAACGTTAAAACAAATGGGGCCATTTATTTCAATAAGACATTTATTAACACAACACAATCCCCAAATCACAAACACCCAAGCCTATCACCCACATTAAAGTTTAAAATAGTCTTGTTTAACGAAGGTTATGAGATGCTGATTGCCTATGAATAATGCACAATTAGAGCATATTCTCATTGCCAGGAATTAATGGTTGTTTGCTGAGATATTTTAGTGGAGCCTCAGGCTCCCTGCCCGGCCCCACCACCCACCTTCTGAGTGACAGGAGGGATTCTCAGTAGCTCCCCATCCTTACTCTCTCAGCACCATGCTATGCTGGTCAGCACTGTTTTAAGTGCCAGTTCAGAGTACAGAGACCCAACTTGTCCCTGGGGAGCTCCATTCTGGAGCAATCCCAGGGGTGCAGTGACACAAACCACTCTGCCTCCCGGACTCCCCCCCCCCCCTTTCTCTCTCTCTCTTTCTCTCTCTTTCTCTCTCTTTCTCTCTCTTTCTCTCTCTTTCTCTCTCTTTCTCTCTCTCTCTCTCTCTCTCTCTCTCTCTCTCTCCTGTGATGTGCTGTCATTTCTACACGGTCTGGAGGCAGATAACTTTCCCACATTTGTGTAAAAGAGGCAGGCACGTGCACATCAGAAAAGCCTATGGCGGGGCTCAGGAACACTGCTCTGTTAGGATTCAGTCAAGTCAGAGAGATGTTGCTCCTTTTCCTGCTGTCTGAACATCATCAACTGTGGTCACATCATAAGCTCAGAGAGGACATTCCATTCCTATGCCTTAAGGGACACCCAGAAAAGCATTAACTACCCAAAGACAGGTATGTTGGGGCTTTACAATCTGAAGTTGGTGCTGGAGTTTTAAAGGCGAGCTCCTTCAGGGAGCACCTCGGGAACTAGCTGCTTCCCTCCCCGCCTTTGATTGTTACCCTCTTTGGAAGTAATTCAGGCTGCTCTCCTTATCTCCCGGAATCTCAAACGCTGTTTTAGTTTAAAGAGCATGGAAGCCGAGCTTCTGCCCAAATCCTAAAGAACTGCTACACCAACTGCAAAGAGAGAGCACACAATTAACTCATTTTATTGATTTCCCAAGTTCATTCCTTACAGCAAGTAAATGGGATCCGATTTCAAAAGATTAAACTTCCATTTCACATCCCCATTTATAGCATTAAAATCTTTCTGCCACCTGAGCCTCCTCCTTGGCCATGGCCTAGTGCTTAAAGCCCTAGCATGCCTGGTTACTGCTTCAGTCGGCTTGCTGTCGAGTCCGTAAGGTAATATGCAATGGTAATGGGTGGTGGGTGTCATCACCATTTTTAGATGAATAAACCAAGGTACAGGCTACAACTTTTCCAATAAAGTTTAGTTTTTATAAAGTGTCAATGCCATTCATTATTCTGCTCAATTTATGTTGCTTGCAGTGCAAAAAAATACACAGTCAAGGCACAGTAGCAGGCTAGCAAGAAGGAGTAAGATAGTCAATCTGCACCTCAGCTGTGGCCAAGGCTCCAGCTAACAGCCCCCTGGCCTAGGCCAGCCTGGGACAGCACCTCTAGCCACATGACGAGGTCAGAGAGAACCCTTCCTGACCTCTAAACAAGAACTCAGTTCCAGAAGACATCTGCTACGAAATCTTCAAAGTTTGGATTATGTAACTCTGTATACCTTATCTCCCCAGGAGTCTGACTTTTTCTCTAGACTAAAACCCATCATATAAAATGTGAGAATAAGCTCTTTACATGTGTTCAGGGCATTTTATTGACAGGCAGTGCACTACCCATCAGAACAGGAAAGAAAAGAAAAGAAAGAGGCAGGACACCTTCCCAGTGTTTGCCCCTAATGGAAATTATACGCTAGCTAAAAACAGCCCTTTCTCTTCAGGAACCCTCCCAGGCTTAGGCCTGAGCCCACACAATGGCTCTCAGCTTATGTAAGATCACCACCACGTGGCACCTCATGCCTTGGCCAAGGGGCTCTTCATCCAGCAGGAACAAGAAGCACTTACTGCTCAATGGAAAGAAAGCTGAGTGTGGAGCACTAATCTCCTCCCCCAGGCCACTTGGGCTGCCAGGCTTTGTATGAAAGTGAAAGAAAGAAAATGATCTTTAAGTACATGACAGCCACACGGTACTGCATGCCTGGTGAAAATGGCCCTTTGATTACTGCCTCAGCCTCTTCCCCTCAATTCAGTTGGGAAAACGTTTGTTAAATGATGACAACTCAATAGAATACAACTTAAAAAATACCCTCAGACTAGACCAGTCACACAGTCCCAACTCTAGGTTTCTTCCAGTTTCTTAACCCTAAAAGGCCTGGGTCCTCCAACCAGGAGCACACTATGAACAGCAGAGTCAATGGCTACTGGGGGGAAAATGTCTGCCACAAAAACATGTTTCCAACCTGAATCTTCGGAAGGTATCAGGAAAGGACTTCCGCCGATTTTAGTAATTGAAAAGACATATTCTGCCAAAGAGTATGTAACCAAGAGCCAAGAGCCAAGGCTTGGAGCTCACATGAATGCCAGGTTTGCAAACCACCCTGGAAGGCCTGCTGAAATAGTGTCACTTTTCATTCCTGGTCAGACCCATGAATCTGCATTTCTTCTTTTAAAAAGCTTTAGTAATTACTTTACTTTTACATGTATGAATGTCTCCTGCATGTATATATGTGCATCACGTGTATGCTTGGTGCCCTTGGAGACCAGCAAAGGCTTCAGATCTCCTGGAACTGGAGTTAAGAGAGACTGGTAAGCCACCATGTGGGTAATGGGATACGAACCTGGGTTCATCTCAAGAGCTACTATAAATGTTTGGAGAGATATAAAAGTGGGTGCCAGGTATAAATGTGCTTTTATTTACCACATGTAATTGTCACCTCGGAGGCTTACTGCTAAATAAGCTCACCATTTCTAAGATTTTGTTTTTGTTTCTCAGCTCTGGCTGACTGGTCAACTCAGCTGTTCTGGCCAAAAATTCCTCTTCAAGCCACTGATTCAGTCCAGCTTCTCTCTGCTTCTGACTGAATTGCTCTGCCTGGTTTCACATTAACTTTGGCAATATGTTCTTATCTTCTGGTTCCTTCTTATTTTCTGACTTGTTCTGTCTTCACCTGCAGCCTGTCTCTGTAGAACTGCCCCAGTAAAACTGCCTCCCTCTGTCTGCTCTCCTGAGAGTTGAACATGTCCTGTCTCTGACTCGTCAAATCTTTCTCATTCCTCACTTTGCTACTCAATTAGAAATCACTTTCAAACATGGTTGCTTCCTTCTACAAACTAACCATACTTTCATTGTTAGGGATTAAAGACTAAGGGTGTGTCTGTATCCCAGCCAGATCACACTGCAGTCCAGGTGTGTCTAAATTCTGGACAGATCATATCTTTGGGTGTGATTTGTTGCTGAATTAAAATTCCTCTACAAGCAACAAACATTATGAATCAATGAGCCATTTCTCTTGTCCCAGAGCCCATTATTTCTTACAAGCCCAGGAGCTGCTGCTGTTGATCCCCATGGGTCACAGGAGGGACAGGATGGGCCTCATTACAGCTCATCCACTATGCCACTGAAAGAATAGGAGGTGACCACTGGCCTTCCTGAAAAGCCTAAAACTCTTTGGGACCTTTACTTCACCTGCAAATGGATGCCTAGAGAACTCAGTGGCTGGATTCCCAGAAATGTTTATCTAATTTTAGCATGCAGTATTGTCCCCTCTGGAAGGCTTGTTGTAACTGAGTCCTGGATTCTTCTTCACTTCCTGCAGATTCCAGGTAGGCCCTGGAATCTGGATTCTGACCAGTTCCCCTATGATGCTAGTTTTAGTACCTGGCAGCCATTGTGAGCAGCTCTGTCCTACAGCATGTGAGGGTCCCTCTTCACCACTGATACAGTTGGCCTTTGGGCTGTATTCAAAACAATTCTGAACAGAAGAATGGGTAGCAATGACCCTGCAAACTTCCTTTCAGCTTAATTATTCTAAATTCTCCACTTTTCTCTCTGTGCTCAGTAGAACAACAGCTGCATTCCATCTCCCTAAACTTTTTGTCTGAGGATTTTGAGAGTGCTGTCACTGCAGACAGGGTAATCTTGTGGACTGGGGAAGTTTCCTGCTCAATGATCCAACTAGTATGCACAGCAGGGTCAGTGGGAAATTCTCTGAAACTGAGCTATCAGAACAGTACTTGCCCAAAGTCTCAGAGCCAGTGAGCGCCAAGGATTCGCTCCTATGACCCCCAGTTACAGAATGTGTATGAGTCCTTTTCCGCTCTAAGAGAGCGTGTAATAAAGAAAACCTGGAAGTCAAGCCAGACTTCAAAAGGCAACCCACCCTTTTCAAGTGGTTCCCCCAGGCATTTGTTTAAAAAAAAAAAAAAAAAAAAAAACTTATTGGGAAGAGAAAAGACTGGAAGGGATTCTTCCAATAAAAACAATACCTTTGGCTTGCTTTGGGTACATTCTAATAGAAGAAATATCTACTGTTTTTCAAACTTCTCACAATGTATTTTGACCACATTCTTTCCTCTACCCCAAGTCTTCCTAGATCCTCCTTACCCACCCAATTTACATTCTTTCTCTCAAAAATAAATATAAAAGAAAATAAAGCAAAAAAAAAAAAAAAAAAAAAAAAAAGAAAGAAAGAAAGAAAAGAAAAAACCTTCAAACCAAAAAAAAAAAAAAAAAAAAAAAAAAAAAAGGGAAGTTCAAGTTCATTTTGTATCAGTCAACTACTCCTGAACATCAGGCCTATCCTAGAGTGTGGTTGATCCCTGGAGGGAGTCAATTGGAAACAGCTTTCTGGTTAGGGGTGGGACTTTGCACCCACTTCCCACTGCCCATTTTTAATGTGTGCAGGCTGTGTGTATATTGTTTAGTCTCTATGAGTTCATATGAGCATCAGCACTGCTGTGACTATAAGATGCTTCTTCCATGGAGCCTGGTGACTGTCTCTCACTATCTGCCTTGGGGAGGATAACCCAGCCCTTTTAGGTTCAGCATATTCTCCTCTAAGCATACATCTGACCTTGCACAGGTCTGTCACATGAGAGTCTCTTTTCTTTGGAAACCATCGAGAATGAACATCCCTGCTCAGCCAGAGACTGGAGGAGCTGTCTGTGTGCTAGGCTAGTCCTCCTTCAAAAGAACATGGACATGTATGCTACCTTCTGGTCAGCTGAGAGATAGTCAACACTGACCCCGCTCTGCAGGGACACCTTTCGATGCCCACAGAGCACCACCAGCCTCCTCCGCTGACTTATCAGGCCAAGACCAGCTGCCAACTCCCCACTCACTCCTCTGGGCCTTTTGCACACGCCACTCCCCATACCTGAAATGCTTTCCTCTGTCCTCCCCGATTCTCACATTCCTCCAGAACGAGTCTGGATCCTTCCTCTGAAAACTTCCAGGTCTTTCTGCCCTGACAGTCCTTGTCTTTATTACTCCTTGTGAGTGCGCCCCTCTGAGCTCCTCATGGCATGACCAGTCTCCACCATGAATCCCCAGTATGCACCCAGTGCACCTAAAGGGCTGAAGTTTCAGTTTGGACGTCTGCTCCCCTTCCAGACTGCAGTCTATTCCAGGCTTCATCTCCAGCACCCAGCTCCCACATGGACACAATAAACATGGTTAAAAGACATGGATTCATCTCTCTACGGAGAAAGGTTTGGTTATAGCACCACCTTTTAAAATAAAATTGCAATGTAGATGCATCTCTAAACACACACGTATGTGAAAATCAGGCTGATCTAAAAGATACAAGGGGTGGTTCGACAGGATTCGCCTGAGGTCATTACATATCAAGTGTTTCCATGTGTTTAAACAGGGTCCACTCTTGCATCAGCTCATATTCAGTTCATTCCAGCACACATTTCCTGAGCATTATCACCAACAGAAGGCACTCCTGAGAGCCACTGTAGGTGAGGTTTGCCATGTGTGTTCTTCAACTTCAGGGGATCAGTGTAATCAAACCATACCCACTCAAAATCACAAGGACAAACCAAGACCCTGTAGCTTCACACACATATACAGACGCTACCCTCACCAACACTCTGGGATCCAGCACAGTGATGTTCTCAACAACAGAGTCTTGCTTTTCAGATGTCTTGAGAGATAGAAGGGTCCTGGGAGTCTGTAACTACCAATGATTGTTTTTCATCACAGTGAGTCATGTCTTCACTGGTGACTAAAATATTTGAAACAAAAGTCACCTTCATTTTGTTTTTCCTACTTAAAAGATTCACACTGCCTATGGAAAAGTTTGAGCCATGAGCTGAACCCAGAAGCTGCTACTGAGCCACTTAAGTGACTTCACATACTCTTGCCAAGCTCCCACCTCATGCTTAAAGCCTGGCCATTAGAGATCTAAGAGACAGAATCCACCAGAACAAAGAGCACAGGGGCTGCATCCATCAGCAGGTGTCACCACTAAAGACTCTTTGCCCCATCCTATGAAATCATCTTAAAAGAAGGAACGTGGGTGGCTCCTTCTTAATGCCACTCAACTAGCAACACAGCCCTGAAAGGCAAATCAGAATCGTAAGGCCGAATCACAGAATAGCTAACACTGAACAGTGGCAAACAGTGGCTGAAGAAACCAGAACCCTCAAACACTGCCGAATGTTAAGCAATCAGTTCACAGAAAACTGAAGCCTCTGAACACAGAACCGTAGGACCCGGGAAATCTGTTCTTAAATGTATACGCAAGATTTGAAAACAGGTACTCAAAGACTTCCATGATGTAAACAGCAGGAAAAATTCACAATACCATTAGATGGAAGCAACCCAAATGCCAACCAGCTATAAAGAATGGATAAACCGGGTATGGCACAGCCAGTGCAGAGCGATCATAGTCATTCTGTGGCCTTATCTACCAAAAGGAAGATTGTTCACCTATACACTCCAATGTGAATGAAGCTTTAAAAGGTGATAAATGAAAGAAGCTAGAAAAACAAAACCTCTTAATTCACTTACTATGAACTACCTAGCGGACAAATCCATACAGACTGCAGATCAGCAGTAGCCAAGGGTTAGCAATAGGAGCAGATGCCGTCTCTCTTGTGAGTGGTGTAGACATTTTAAAACTAGAGAGCAGTGTAACAGATGTTGAGCATGCTCAATACCAGGGAACTGAACATCTTAAAGCAACGTCACTTGGACGGTCTTGAAATTAATGTTCTACAAGATAAAGTCATTTCTTCTGTGAAAGCAGTTTGTAGAGTACCATCCATGGGGACACATTCTTCAGATGACCAACAGAAGCCTGTCAGCATGGGCATCAGACCTGATACAGGCACCATTCTTCTGTCTGGCAGCCTTATGGGGGTATCTGAATCAAATAACTGTTGTGTGTACAGAACTCAGATGCATGCCATCCATAGAACAGGGATGGATGCTGAATCAAATAACTGTTGTGTGTACAGAACTCAGATGCATGCCATCCATAGAACAGGGATGGATGCTGAATCAAATAACTGTTGTGAGTACAGAACTCAGATGCATGCCATCCATAGAACAGGGATGGATGCTGAATCAAATAACTGTTGTGTGTACAGAACTCAGATGCATGCCATCCATAGAACAGGGATGGATGCAAAGCTCAGTCATTTCCATGACGGCTAATAGTAATGCCTAGGAACTATGTCAATTCAAAGACCTTTGCTACCACCGCGTGTTATTTGCACTTTTGTTCTGCTTGGGAAATTTGACTAAATTCCCATATGAAAATTTATAAAAAGCTATACAATTGGCACAGACTGTCCCGGTGCCTTGTGTGCAGCCACAGAGTGTACCCCTGGCAACAGTGGGATTTGATCGAGGTTCCAGCAACTGAAAGTTTTGTTCTCAGGGCTTTGTGGAGTTTTACTTTCAAGCCTTAAGATTCTTGTTCAAGCATTTTTCAACACTTTGATGCCAAAACGTTTTCATCAGAATGTGAAAAATGTGGTTTTAATTGAGCAGACACTCACTCCCAAGTGCACAATGAGGCCACCTTTTCCCCATGCATGTAGCTGCATCAGCTTCTATCTAGTGGCATCTTCATCTCCATTATAAATACCATCATTCTGCTCTTCTGTTTATGCAAAAAAAAAAAAAAAAAAAAAAAAAAAAACTTGTAGGTGAAATCTGTGGGTCTGCGCTCTGCCCCACTGCTAGGGAGGCAACAACGAAACCAAGGGAGTACACCGTGTTTACCCTGCACTGCTGCTGGCTGCTGGGATTTAGGGAAGCACCGAGACACTCCTCAGCGGCAGAAAATGTGGTCTGAGGTGTGGGAAGCTGAAGTTAGGGTTCTCAAGCTCCTGGGCATTCAATCGCCACTGGGAAACTGCACAGAAGAGTCAGGAGCAAAGTTGGGGTGGGGTCTACAATGAGCCCTGGACCAGAGACTCCCAACCCCCCGGATATCCAAGTACCACTGGGTCACATGGAGTTTGGAATGAGTTGGGGGCCTGTGGGCTGAGAACAATGACAAGCCCAGGATGGGGGAGTGGAGCATTGGCTTAGCTCATCGCAGAAGGTCCTCAGTTTAGTAGTTGTCCAGAAGCACAGAGAGGCCTTCTATGGGAGACTTAGGCTGCGCCTTCTCCAGGCTCCCCACTGTGGTTTTGATGAAAGAGATAGTCCATGTTTACCCAAAATGTCTGTTTGGCAAACCAACTCCTCAGAGTGAACCAGAGATTAAATACCTTTGGCAAGGAGGAAGTTCCAGAAAGGGTAGCTTATTGGCTAAACCCTCAATACCTCAATAGCATAGAAAACTCTGTTCTGGGGCTACAAAACCACAGGTCACATTTCCTTATGTGGGAAGTGAAGCATGTGTTCCAAACCAAGAATCTGGTAGGGAGCAGGGTTTCACCTACCATCTCAGGTGGGTGCCTGGGTGCTGTGAACCCACTCAACTATTCCACGTTTCCTGACATGGTCTACTGTTTATGGTCTGCCATAAAGTCTGAATGCTTTCAAGTGAACATCCAAGAGAAACTCTTTCCAAAAAATAAGAATACTGTGGAACTACTAAGGGTTTTGGAACCAGAAGGAAAGACAAATGTCTAAACTAAGGGAAGGGAGTCTTGTGCGATATGGTTAGATTTACAAGCAAAGCATCAGACGTTCGCCAAGATGTCCTACCTATGACCGATCCTGCTCGCTCTAAGCACATTTCTCACTGGTCATTTGAAGGAGGATATGCTATTTCTTAGGGAAAATGTTAAGGTTATCTTAAGAATGCTGACATGTCCTCAGGATACACCCCATGCTGACTGTGGCAGTACTCACTACAGATACAACATAAAACCAACCCAAATGTCTACAAGTTGAACCATTGAGAAGACATGGCTTATGACACGGGGCACACATAATCAAAAAGACTATTGTTTTCAGTAATATGGACAACATATAAATGAAATAGGCCAGGCACAGAAAGACTAACACTGCATATGATTCCTAAAAACATTGATCTCATGGAAGTAGAAAGAACAGAGCAATTACTTTGGGGGTTGGTGAGGGAGGGACTGGATAACAGAAGTAAGTTAGCTAGCAAGAGTAAGTTCCATGTTAAATGAACAGTAAAGAAGGACCCTAGGTAAAGTATTGTAATTTCAAAATCACTGTGAGAGCCTTCAGTGGTCTCACCAGGAGTTACTCTCTACTAAGTTACAAATATGCTAACTATGATGATTTAGTTATTTTGTAATACATACATATAGCAAAGTATCACAATATAATCCCAAAACACAAACCAAGCCACTGGACGCCTGTTCCAGCTTGGCCGGTCTCAGCCTTCTCTTCTGCTAATGTTTCAGGGGCCTCCCATAGGACATACCTGTACTGAACTCATCCCCATGGTCACGCAGGTCTGGATCATGTCCCAGAAGTAGTCTGTGTGGAGCCAGAAGGGGCACAAACCACCTTTTTGCTTCCCTTTCTCAAAGGTACTATGCTACACACTTTCATCCCTACTCATTGCACAGAACCTCTGGGTCATGAGTGCAGCCTCAAGGTAAGTGGAACACCTCTAGTGCTGGCTGGAGCCACTTGTGAATAGTACCTAAGTGACCAAACACTCGCTTATATAACCTTCCAAACAAGCTCATCATTGGATCCAGCAAATCCATCAAATTCTAGATAGGTGCCAAAAGAAGCTGGAAGCAAGGGCAGAAACAGATCTATTGGTATAGTGGCACTTTTCACAACAATCAGAATGTGGAAACAACCTAAATGTTGACTAAGTAGTGGTCCAGCCACACAATGGAATATTATTCATCCTTAAAGATGGGTCAGCGATTAAGAACACTTGTTCTTAATTGTTCAGTTTTCAGCACCCACATGGTGGCTTACAGCAACCATAAGTCCAGTTCCAGGGGATTTTAGTGCCCTCTTCCGGCCATTTTGGGCAACAAACATGTATACAATGCACGTACATGCAGGCCAAACACACACATAATTTTTCAGAAATTATTTGTAAAGGATGAAAAGTCTGACCAGTATCATCATGTGAATAAACCTTCTAGGCTTTATGACATATGAAACAAACCAGATATAAAGGAACAAATACCCTACAGTGTCACTCAGACAATCAGTGTCACTCAGACAATCAGTGTCACTCAGACAATCAGTGTCACTCAGACAGTCAGTGTCACTCAGACTTGAACTGGCAAGTGTTAGTCACAGTGGTTTCCATGGCTACAATGGGAGGAGTTAAATGTGCAACAAGCAGACTTTCTCATCAGGTTGATAGACATGTTTTGGGCTTGAGTGCATGGTAAAGGCTGCACAGTATCCTGAATGTGTTTAATGTCACTCAACTATGCAGTTACAAAGGAGTAAAGGACAACTAAGCTTGTGTCACATGCACTAATAATTAAAGCCTTTTTTAAAAATTAAAATCATTTTTTAATATTCTACCACAATCAAAACAAATATTCAAGGGGGATGGATTCTAAGAAAACACAATTGTATGAATCCTTTTGCCAAACCAGGTAGTACCTGGGTACCAGAGACACAACAGTGAAGGGACCAGCCTCATCCTGCTCTCACATGGCCTACTCTCCACTGAAGAGACCCATGGCCACCACTGCCTCATTTTCACTGAGGCACAGGTCACATCAGTGAGGTGCAGGTCCAAAGCACAGACAGAAAATCCCAGGGGAGCCTAAGTGCCACCTTCCAGGACCAAGTCACCTGGATACAGCACAATTCCAAGATGTCCCAAGGGAATCCAACTGTCACTCTGAGTAAACACTGTGACAAGACCTCTCACACATTCCTGCTATCAATTCATATGTGGTCCGAGCTCAGCAAACTCCCCAGTGGGCAGCAGTCATGCATGAATCATCTCTAAGATGCTCAAATGAATCTGCACAACACATTCTCCAAGCCCCAAACGCATTTCCACACCATCTCACAGCACCTACAGGAGCAGGGATTGTGTAAGTAGAATGCTCAAACTAGCTGGGTCAGAGTCCCAGACCTAAACTCCCTGGTTCTGTCACTCTCTAGACTCTACAGGGTTCTGAAGCTGAGTTGACTTAGAAAGCATTTGGGACAGTTCTTACTTTGTGTAATAAACTTAGCTGTTATCAACTATTCTATCGTCAAGAGACCTAAGGAGACAGGAAAGGGGGAGGAGCACCAACTGTCCTCACTTAGCAAACTTGGGTAAAGAAAGGAAGTAATTCAAGTTATTTGGCTCCTTTAACTCCACTGCTCTCCCCAGCTACACCCTAGAACCATCAACAATCTAAATGCATTTGATGAAAACCGTAGGAATCTCTCATTGGCTACCTACTATATAACAGACACTGGCTACCACCTTTTCTGATGTCTGTCAGAAACACAATATCCAGGTCTCCAAACCCAGCACCTGAGTCTGTAATTCCAGCACCAGATTCTGAAGTCTCTTTGTTAGATTTCATTAGCCATCTTTATAGAGCAAGAATTCTTCACTTGGGGGGAAGAATAGTGGGAGAGCCTTTGGTACTTCGGCATCTGCCCTTCAAAGATACTGGAGATGGGTGAAAGAGAGATACCAAACAGAACTAAGTGCAGATGGTGGAGGATTGGGTGCAAACATATACTCTGCTCTAGTGGAACCCAGGAGAAAAAGGAGTCCAGCTCAGCTTAGTCAAGTGCCGGTTGATACAACTGAGGAAAAATGTGGTGAACGTGGAATTTAATAAGATTTTATGTAAAACTTGACCAAGCCATGGGGACTCAGACACTTGGCCGAACATTATTATCCTTAAAGGTACTTCTGGATAAGAGTATTATTACCTTTGGGACACAAAGGTAAGCACATTGCTTTCCTAGATGTCAGTGGTCAAGCACACTGCCCTCCAGGATGTGAGTGTGAAGACATCTACTCAGCTGAAGACGTGAGTGCAGCAAAAAGGCTAAGAGGGAGCTCATCCCACCTGCAGGAGTGGAGCATGGGGCGTCCCTGCTCTCAGGCTCAAAATCAAACCTTAGCTCTTCCTGAGTTCCAAGCCTCCTTGCTGTCTAGCAATGCTTGCCCACCAGTCCTGGTTCATGGGTCACTAAATCTGACTGGAACTGGACAGTCAGCTCTCCAGGATCTCCATCTTGGTGACTGTAGATCTTGAGACTTGTCAGTCTCTGTCATTGTGTAAGCTGATTCTGATGTGTGTGTGTGTGTGTGTGTGTGTGTGTGTGTGTGTGTGTGTAGGGGGTGTGCTTAACACTATGCAGACAGATTCTGGCTTATACTTTGATTTGATGGTTTTGTTGCTTATGAAGTATACATAAGTGTAACTACATTTTTCAATTTTAGAACAGTGCTTTACAAGTTATACAAGATGGACATCATAATCTAAGTTGTATATTAGATGATTTTGCCCTACTGTAGAGAGTAATTCAAAAGTTTTGCACATATTTAAGGTAAGCTAGGCTAAGCTATAATGCTCTGAAGGCCATAAATAACAAATACATTTTCAATATCCAGTATTCTCTACTTGCAACGGTTAACTGGAGAGAATATATCTTAGTAGAAAAACTTTTGCATGTATTTAGGTATTTTCTACTGGTTCTCTTCCTCTGTAACCCTTCTAGTATACTACCATTGGCTAGGACAGGAAAGGAAGAAAAAAATTCCCAGAAGTCTAAAAACTCACACACACACACACACACACACACACACACACACACACACACACACACAGGCTAGGCACAGTGACACAGGCCTGCAGTTCTGGCATTCAGGGGTTCCAGAGGCACAAGCAAAAGGACCACTCCAAGTGTGAAACCAGAGTCTGGTCTACATAGTGAATTCCAGGTCAGTCAAGGTCACATGGTGGGACTGCCCCCCTCCCCCAACAAACAAATGGTAGGAGTGAATGAGTGAAGTTGCAGCCATGGCAATGGGTGTGTCACTCAGGGCACACCTGGGGCAGTGTGCCATAGACATGGGAGTCATGAGAACACAGCATTGGAGGGAAGGAAACAGGTGTGAGGGCAGTGAGACAGAACAGGTTGCCAAGGTCCGTCCGTGAATTCTGAATGTGACCTTCCGTTCAAACAGTGATTTATTTCTGCTTTATTTAGGAAAAGGAACCCTTTATTCCTGAATAGAAAATGCTAAGGCCCAAAGGCCAGCTAAGCAGTGTCTGTATGTGTCCAGGAAGGAAGAGACTTGTAAGCTAAGATGCCAATAAGGAAATCTTGTGCCTCTGAGGACAAACTCGCATCCCTTCTTAAGCCCTGGCAGCTCTAGAGTAGTTCCCACTGTCCCCAGGTATGAAGGCCACCTATTCACACCTAAGAGCTTGTGATCCTTTCCTCTTCCAAGCCGATCACTTCCCACTTCAGCTTTCCCCTCCCGGAAACACAGTGCAGTGCTGTGTCTCACAAAAGGGGCTCTGAGCATAAAACGTGAAGATCAAAGGGAAAGTAGCCAGTGAGAAGTCAGGCTCCAGCAGGTCCGAGGGGCGTGTGGTGTACAGCAAAAGCTGGCTCTTTACAGGCTAATTCCTAGATGACCGCCTCCCTACAGTGCTTGTGATCTGGTTAAAGCCATAGTGCGGTGACTTGTCATGTGTATTTTCCGTGATACAATGAGACTTAGGAGCAATGCGGTAACCTAGGTGAGGTAAGAGGCAGCTCTAGGCCTTGCCCCACAGAGGTGGGGCTGAGGAACAAGGGTAGGAAGCTGAGTCATAGCAGGACTCTGGACAAAGGACAGACCTCCCATTACCTCCCATTACCTCCCATTACCTCCCATTACCTGGAACTGTGGCTGAAATCTCAAGTGGAACAATAGAATAGAATCTTTCTACCATCCTTCTCCCCAGGGGCTGCTCTAGGACAAGATTCTGTCTGATATTGTAAGGCATGACACAGTCACCGTCGCAACAGGGTGCTGAAGATAAGCTCTGATAAAACAGAAGACTCAAGTGACTAACGCTCTTGTTCTGTATCTGCCTTAGGGAACACAGATGGTCCAGGAGCAGGTCAGTATCAGCGTGTGGTAAGAACAGCGGGTACTTCAGAGATGTTCTCACAAGCCAGACCCTATCTCCTGCACCTCTGTGGTACCAGCTCCTCAGATACTCATTCTTGTGGCATGGGCCCATTTTGCAGATGAAGAAACTGAAGCATGAAGAGGTGAAATTACTTGAGAAGACCCTCAATACCCAGGAGAGCTGAGCTAACTCAGCTGGCTCTGACTTCCAGATCTGGCAGAGAATAGTAATGTGCAAATACTGCCACACTATCCTAAAGCAAACAGAGGGGAGCGTGTAGGAGCCCCCGTCCAATAAGAAAGGTCAGAAGAGAGATTTTAATTCTGCTTCCCAACTTTCCTGAATGTTCTAAAACCAACAGGATGTACTTTTTAAAAAATAAACACACTTTAAAAAAACCTCATTTAATGTATATAAGCACACTGTAGCTGTCTTCAGTCACACCAGAATAGTTATCAGATCCCTTACAGATGGTTGTGAGCCACCATGTGGTTGCTGGGAATTGAACTCAGGACCTCGGGAAGAGCAGTGAGTGCTCTTTACTGAGCTATCTCTCCAGCCCCAGGATATACTTCAAGTAGAAAGACAAAGTAAAACTGGTCCCACGTCCCCTTCCTTTAATTCCTCCTCTTAGAGGGAGCCCCTGGGAGGTATCACTCACTCAACCTGATTATTGAGCATCCCCAGCGAGGCCCAGACTGAATCAGCTCAAGAAGAGAAACTAGATGAACCCACAGGAAGGCTGAGAATCAGGCAGGCTGCCAAGAGACTCCAACTGAAATCAGCTGTCGGCTACCTAGTGATCCGATTAAAAAATGTTGGTTAATACTGCAGGTACAATTAAAAATGAATCAGCCACACACAGAAAACCAGCTCCTATATAACTTTTCTAAGAAATTATTAGACAAAGCAAAAAGCTTTGCCAGCTTCCAATTAGTCAGGAGAAGGCACCTGGACCAACAATTAAGTCATCCTAGGAGAAGAAGAACTCTACGGCTGCCCTGTGCAATCTCGTGGATGGGAGTAGACAAATGCCCTGGCATACACCCGAAAACTTCCTTCCTGAGGCCTTCTAGACAGGAGTATCAGCAGCCTCCATGGCTCCTAGAAGTTATCCTAAGAACTTCATATATATGCACCATTTGTGTGGGTTTAAAGTGAGTGGCACTTCCTGGATATTGGCAAAGCTCCTGGGAAGGAAGGACACCCAGCATGCCTGCTCCACACCAGAGGGCAATGGCATGGAAGCTCCAAGCCTTCCCGGATGGATTTATCATTGGATTACCCTGGAGGTGTTCTCCACCTACTTATCCCTGAAGGCAAAGGGCACCAGTGTAGCTACTCTGTCAGTTAGAATGGTCTGACTGAGGCATCTACGCAGGACACCACTACCAAGAGTCACACGTACACACACTTTACCAAGTTACTAGGATGTGCTCTGCCAATATATATGGAAAAACCTGGAATGAACTCATCTATATGACGCAGAGTGCGGCTTCCCTCAGAGCTGCTGAGCTGCCTTACCAGAGCCTGCCCACTTCTCAGAGCAACTCCATGGCTCTCCATGTCCTTGCAAGTCTAAGCTTCAGTTACTCAAAGCTGAGCAGACACATGGCACAAAGAACTCTGCCCTGCCATGTTCCAGCTTTGGAGTTTGTGGCAATATATCCCCCTTTCTCCAATCTACAGTTCTTAAAACTACAGCCAGATATCAGTGTCTGCTCAGGCCACATACATGACTGTGCATGCCATGCACTTTAAAGTAATTAACCAAAGCCCTCTGCTGCCTCATAGTCAATAATTGCATGCGTTCTAGAATGGAATGCATGCACGGTTCTGAAAGGGAGTACTCATCTTAAAGCCTTTTAATAAGACTCAGCTGCACACTCAAAACCTCCAATCCCTGGCCTTGGTTTCCAGGCTTTAGCTAGAGAAGGACATTCCACCTCCCAAGTAGTGCATGCTCTGACTTTTTAAAATGCCAGCGAGACTCCACAAAAGACATCCAAGTAACCATCACAGATGCCCTCACTGAAATACACCATCAGTCAGGGAAGAAGAAACAGGTCATGAGCCCCTTCCAACTAACTCCTTTCTATGAACTCCAGCCAAGTCAGCCTCTTTCTGACCTTGGCCTCAAGCACTTATACAATGGCATCATACTTTGCCACAGGTGCCTTGCACTCCCTGAAGATAAATCATCATCATAATTGTTATTCTCTGATAGCGAGGTAGACTGAACAGTGCCTTAAAAGCATTTGAAGCTCAAACACCAATGGGCAACAGGCAGCTTGAAAGTGTTTAGCTGGATACGGAGATCAACACAAAAGCTTATTTGTCACCATGACAGGAGGTGATAATATGACATTTCACAAGTTTCAAAACAGCAGGGGAAAGCACCTCCCTCTATTATTTGCAGCAAAGCTGGACTTCCAAGCACACATGCTGCATGAACTATGAATCACTCTAATTATTCTGCACGCTTAATACCAAGCCAACCTCCATCCACAGTGAGATCTACACCCAAACTTTGTGAAGAGAACATTTCTGGTTTCCATGCCTGTTCTCTCTGTCAGTGTTGTTTTTTCCCAGGAAATGATTATTAGCAGAGTTCCTGATCATGAAAGAGGCTCATGAAGCCACATGAGCACTGGCAAGACCCACGTTTCTTGGTTCCTTCTCCCGCCTGAGTAGGTCACTACCTTCACCCTAACAAGTCAAGAGTGGAAAGAAAAAAAAATGTATCATCTCAACCCACAGTGTTCTTCACTTTGAAACAGCAGCTACTGTAGACCATTAAGAACCTTTTAGAAAAGGGCTCTGGCTGTAACTCAGTAGGCAGAGTGCTCACCAAACACACCCTAAGACCAATACCAAAGTAACATGAACTGAGCATAGTGGTGCACACCTGTAATCCCAACTTTCAGGAGGTGGAGGCTACAGAAGCCAGAGCCCAAGATCATCCTCCAGAATGTAGCAAGTTCAAGGCCAGCCTGGGCTATATGAAACCTTGTAAAAGAAATCAAAGGGGAGGCAAAAGGGGAAAGAGAAGGGAGGATAAGAATCACAGTCTGCTCCTCCCCATCCCTCCCCCTCCAGGCACAGATGATCAGAATGCTTGGGAGGGGAGGCAATGTTTACATGTCAGGTTGCCAAGTCCTGCTGCTAACTCTGTGATCAGGCCATTAAATCTCCCAAGAGAAAAATCCCTCTTTCTCTACTTGAAAGGATTGAGTATGGAAAAAAAATTGTCAGGTACCATGGTACACATCACAACTTTTTAATGTCAGGTAAAACTGACAGCTATACAACAGTAACTTGTTCAAACCTGGGTAACAGCAGTGCTGGGCTGGGAAGAAAAGGCACTCACTCGTTTGTGCCCAGGAAGGCTACATGTCTGCACGTCTCTCTTCCCTATAACCCTCCTTCTTTAGACTAAGGTTGCCAGGCTAACATTTGTCTAGGTAGATCATGATGGTTATCCTTGAACAAATGGCAGAAATGATGGGCATTTTTTATAGGCAGTTAAGTGGAGGCACAAGACACGGGCATTTCTTAAAGTGCAGTTGGAACCTGAAAGGCAGAGACACTCAATTCGTAAACATCTCTAACTTCTACTGTCATTTCACATTGCTTCCCTGAACCCCTTGTCACACCTGGGTGAGGCATACGTATGAAGCTGAAACCGCTGAGACATTTAAAACTTAAATCATGGAGAGGGGAATTGTCCCCTTATTTACAGAGACCCAAGTATAAGGTTTTGGAGGGGTGGCTGTTTACTTTTGCTATGGTTTTTTGTTTGTTTGTGTCTCTGTGTGTGTGCACGTGTGTGTATTCACAGTATGTGGTGTGAGGGAATGTTCACTTACAAACCAAACCAGCCTATCTTGGTCAAAGTAGAATTCATCAAGAATTTCATTGTCTCCTGTAAATCAAAAATATCCATGAGTATGAACCTCCCCACACTCCTACACACACACACACACACACACACACACACACACACATACACACACGGATGAGCAGTCACGGCCATTTGGTGCTGGATAAAGAAGTTGGAAGAACAGCAGCCTGCTGCAGCCATATCCCTGGACGGTAAGCCTGGAGTGGTTAGCCACAGAGACAAAGCACTCTCTTTGGTGATTCCCAAGGTGATGAAGGCAAGCCTTCACTTGATTCTGTGAGAGTCCCTTCCCCTGTTGTCTGCTACCTTCGGCCACAGGAAAGTTTCTTTAGAGGATTCCAATGACTTCCTCCAAATGCTATCCTGAGAAAAGTTTGGGGAGTGTGAGTTAGCCTCAGCCATCAACTCAACACAAACCTAGAGTCAGCCTCAAGGGAAGATTCGTGGAGATCACACTGGCCTGTGGCATGTTTGAGAGGCATTTTCTTGATTGCCAATTGGTGTCAGAAGGCATGACTTACAGTGGGTGGCAGGCCTGAGCTGTATCGACAGGTTAGTTGAGCAAAGGAATAAGGTCCCTGCCTGGTTCCTGCCCTAACTTCCCTTCATGGACTATGATGAATATGTGTAAGCAGAACAAATCCTTTCTTCCCCAGGTAACTCTTGGTTATGCTGTTCATCACAGCAGCAGAGAAACCAAGCTAAGACAAGAAGTCTTTAGCTTGGACTCAGGGAATGCTGGGAAGTTACTCAAGAAAGCAAAGCAAAAGATATGAAAGAGGTCATGGGAAGACTAGAATGAAGGGCCACACACTGCGGATATCAGAGTCTCACTCCAAAAGGTAAACGTAGATGCCAACACACCACAGAAGTTGCTGAGAGAAAAAAGATGCCCCAGAACCCCAACATTATTCTCTCTCTCATCCTATGCCTGCCCACAGAGTGGTGACCACAGGACAGTGGTTCTCAAACTCTCACCAAACCACCATCCCTCAACTCAGCTGGGTCTCTGTATTCTCCATTGGCTTGCCACGTGCTTCTGCGTACCATACAGAACTATTGGCACGTGGCTACTAAGAAAACAAAAGTATTTAAACAAAACGACTTCCCTTTAAGATACATTGAAAAGGAGACGTATATAGTGTACTGTATAGATAGATACATATGTGTATACTGTACTGTATAGATAGGTACATATGTGTGTACTGTACTGTATAGACAGGTATATATGTGTATACTGTACTGTATAGACAGGTGCATATGTGTATACTGTACTGTATAGATAGATACATATGTGTATACTGTACTGTATAGATAGGTACATATGTGTGTACTGTACTGTATAGACAGGTATATATGTGTATACTGTACTGTATAGACAGGTGCATATGTGTATACTGTACTGTATAGACAGGTACATATGTGTATACTGTACTGTATAGACAGGTACATATGTGTGTACTGTACTGTATAGACAGGTACATATGTGTATACTGTACTGTATAGGTAGGTACATGTGTGTACTGTATAGATAGGTACATATATGTATACTGTTCTGTAAAGGTACATGTGTGTGTACTGTATAGATACATATATGTATACTGTACTGTATAGATAAGTACATATTGTGCATAGTGTACAGTACCCAGTGCAGCACATGAAAGATGGGCAATAGAAGCAGGAATTGTTTCTCTGAAAAACAAGGGATACATACAAGCCACGGCATAGACATGGATAATAACAGGGAAGAGGTCTACAGAGATCCACAAGGAACTGATAACGTTAGCAGCTTACAAGAAAGGAATCGCCTGATTGAGGTCAAAGGTGGGAAAGACTTGGCCACTGAGGTCCTCCTCACCCTTTTTGAAATTTGAACTATGTGGGTGCATTATCTAATCTTTACTGTTTACAGGCTACAGGAGTCGAGAGAGGGATGGGAAGTAGAACAAGTGGAAAGACTGGAGGTAGATGAGCCTGGCTGTGCTAAAGACCGGGGTCTCTGGGGTTTCGATCACTCCCAAACACTGCATTTATCATCTTCCCTCACCGTTGGCCTGGGTTTCCCAACTCCTGTATTCCCACAGCTGCCGCCTGGATTCTGGAAGTCAAAGTAGAGATAGCACATTCCCTTTGTCCAGAGAAGAGAGTCCCAGGGACCGTATAAGAGATGCTTCAAATAATCACTTTGTGAATTTTGTCTCCCAGGTCTTCCAACTCCTGAAAAGAGAACTCCATGCCTCAAGAGCCTCAGAACCCTACCTCTCTCGACACCCAGTGCTCAAAGCCTCTCACAGTTCACTCGGCTTTATCTGTCCATAAAACAATCCTTCTGAGGCTGAGATGTGTGCACCACAGCAGTGACTAAGACGTTGGACTGCCCCATCAGGACGCTTTCCCCCCTAAATCTACATGTCACACTACGGCCTGGTGTGTCTGTGTTCTGTCTCATTTCTGAGACCATCTACCTCTGACTCCCTGTGCTCTCTAAAGAGACTAGAGCAGCCACCTCACAACTCTTCAGGAGGCCCGCCTTGAGGTTTTTCAGGTATGCTTGCTGGTAGCCAGCATTGCAAAAGGATGCCCAAGAAAGTTCAGGAGGAGCTAAAAGACATCAATTATGTAATGAAGAGATAATGGATAATTAGCCATGATCAACTTTTGATACTGTTCATCTGAACTGAAGTCAAAAAGCCCACCTCACATCTAATGTCACTTACACTTGGGTACAGACACACATAGCTTTTGACAGAGTAAATAGAATCAAAAGAAAAAAAAAGGTACCAAAGGATATCCCCAAACTATTTCCTTGGGCTGTTTTGTTTTTGGTTTTTTTTTTTTTTTTTTTAAGGTCAATTTAGATATGACATTCCAAGAAAGTAAAGAGTATGCTGATTGTGAATTTGGTCATTTTATACTTCTTAAGCCTAAGTAGGGTTACAAAAAAAGAAATGTTTTCATGCACACTAACAACGATCTTTGTGCATGCTTCTTGGTATGTGGGGTTTAAGGTATATGGAACTTTTCCTGTGTACTAAAGGCCTGCATTATCCCATGACTACCTGTTTTGCCTCTAACAGGACTACTTTATCTGTCTCGATTTGATTATTATTAATTTGTATGGATGCAAATCAAAGGAAACTGTGGTTATATCACTGGGTAATTATACAATTAAATACTAGACAATGAACAGAGGATTTTCTACTCCAACCTCCACTGGAAACCAGACTTCCAAATGGCTAACAGGAACATCTGCAAGTTTGGGCTTGTACAATGCAGTCAGTAATGCAACAAGAGTAAAGGAGGCAGAACAGACACAACCTCAGGCCCAGGGGTCTTCAGTATGGGGGCACTTCTCTCCGACCCCACACACTTGCAGAACCATAGCTAGCATGGGAAGAGATAACTGGCCAACTCCCCAGCCACTGACTGGCAAGCGGGTGTCCTAGTAGCTCTGTGACGCTTCCCTTACCGCCTGATTCCACTATCTCCTTTCCACCTTTAGTGCCTAAATACTAATTGGTCCTACTTCATGTATCCAATATTCATGTACAAAGTAGCGTATGCCAGCAGTTTACCATCAAAAGAGATTAAATGCCTTGGGGTTGAAAGTCTGGGAAGGAAGTTGGTTCTTACTTTAATGTCTTTCACGGGCTCCTATAAGATGCTGTTGACATCGGGGATTTAATGGTTTGGACTGAGCTGCTCTCAAGGAGAGCAAGCTGCAGGCTGTTGGCAGCAGAGGCCATGACAGCAGTTCCACACAGCCCAATGGTTCTGTGGGTAGACAGATTACAGTGCACTTGGGATTATTAGTCCCATCTGCTCTCTCCGTTTGTTGCCAGTAAACATTATTTCCCACACGGCTATATGCCAACCCAGTGCAGCCCTCCAGAAGAACCAAAGATGTCTAACATTTGGGCCCTGCCTTCCCAGCAGTCTTCATATAATAGAAAGACACTAAATAAAAGTTAATAGCACTACTGGAGGGGGGGGGGCAGAGGGCCCTGCTCTGCCAATCTGCAAATGGGCTCAGATTTCTCAGCAGGAAATGAGGAAGTGGAATAGATTTGTTTTTTGATGCCTAATTCTGAGGTCTATTCCAGCTCCGTCTTCAGTCTATTAAAATGCCTCTTGAAATATATGCCTCTAAATGCCATTTAGCAATGTGTTATTAAGAGGACATTTTCCTGTATGGAAGAGTGTCATTTCAATCCCCACAACAGCGAGTGTCCATGACTCTGCAAACAGGAACCAGCTTATTTCTGGGATGGAATTGTGGAAGTGTGCATCTGAACAGTGCTCAGCTAGGGAGTGAGGGGGCAGGATCTAGGGTACGATGATGAATGGCAGTTCAGGAAAAGGCAAAGTCAAGACAGAAACGAGAATAGAATGCCAAACCATTCTTGGTTCCATTTCAAACAAGCACCATTACTTAGCACCCTCTACCCAAAGCTTTATTTTTAACCAATAAACAAGCTAAGATAACCTTGTGTTAGCTTTCTCAAAATTCATATATTAAAATATTTAGTTAACTTGAGAAAGCTGGAAAAAATCAAGCAATCTAGAGACTAGAAGATATTTCAACTGGCCTTTGAAAATCCTATTTTCAACTCCTTTGTGTTTCTCCTGCCTAGTTTTTTTTTTTTTTTTTTTTTTTTTTTTCCAGAAGTCAGTGCGAGCCCTGAAGAGCTACGGCAGGGTTATGGCCAGGATTCAGTCTCTTTTGGAGCACGGTCCTGAAATCACAGGCTCTTTCTGTGTTCCCAAAATGTGAAATTCGATGGATTTCAGCTTTTCTTTTGTTCAAACGGTAGTGAGCATCTTGGCTTTTTTTGAGCTTCTGTAACTTTGATGAGCTTTCACCATTAGCATGCTATAGCGACTAGCAAGGCACAGAAGATTAAAGGTGGGTCCTCACAAACGGGGCTGAGGGCCTTTCTTCCCCCCTCCCCCAACCCCAAGGTACAGAGTGCCCTTTTCCTGAGCCACATTCCTTCTTGACCCTGTTCAGGGATGGGCCCTGAAAGTCTGTGTTGTGCCCAGAAACCAATGAGTTCCTCACTGTCTCTTTCTAAGATGCACACCAGCAGCTCTGAAAAAAGCCATAGGTACCACTTCCTCCCAACAAATGCAGTCTCATCTCCTCACAAACCCCTACACATTCTCTATCAATGAATCCATATGCATGAAACAATAACAATTTATTAATCAGAAAAGTATAACTCAGAAAGGCATAATTTACAAAGCTGTATTTTATTTTTAACTTATAATCATTTCCCAGTGGTGGGGAGGGAGGGAATTAATTTGTTGAACTTCTAAGGAAGGCAACATAGGTTATTAGGTGTGTGATTTTTATGCTTCATTATTTTGTATAATGAGGTCATTTTATAAAACTCACTAACTGGGAAATTCAAAAGATTCCATGTATGACTTTAAATATGACATCTAAGTGACTTACACTGCTTGCTTGAGGTTACTAGTTACCATTTGGGGAGGAAGAGATTGTTTTCTTGTTATCTGCACAATGTTCAATGAAAGTAATACATACTATTATTTTTTTTTAAGTAGTTAAGGGCGCCGGCTGCTCTTCCAGAGGTCTGAGTTCAATTCCCAGCAACCACATGGTGGCTCACAACCATCTGTAACCAGGGTCTGAATGCCCTCTTCTTGCATACAGGTGTACATGCAGATAGAGCACTCATACATAAAATAGTTAAAAAAAACAAAAACCTTAAAGGAAGCAACTCTACCCAAACATGGACCTAAAAAAAAAAATGGGTAAACACAGAGCTAAAGGGATTTTATTATTATTAACACAGAGGAAAGCTTTCAGCTACTGGAACTTTGGGAACTGTGGAGATTAACTATCTCCCCTGTGCATCTGGTAGTTCCACAAAAGAGCAAAAGTAGTGCATTTATTCAACACACCTGCTGTTGGAAGCAAATCCCCTGAGCCCACAGAAAAACACTTAGTCCTTTCTAATATATGCAATAAATAGATGAAAAACAAACCTTGCAATCCAGCTCAGGATGAGATTCGAATAACACCACAGGTGTTTGTTTCAAGGGACTAGAGAGGTGTCTCAGAGGTTAAAAGGACTTTTTTTCCAGAGGACATGGGTTCAATTCCCAACATGCACATGATGGCTCACAAGCATCTGTAACTACATTTCCAGGGGATCTAATGCCCTCTAACCTCAACAGGCTCTCCATGGTGATACACATACAAACATGCAGGCAAAACACCCACACACACATTTTGTTTAAACTAACAATTCAACTGTTCTGATGTTTCTAACTATAATGTAATGGTGGGGATCAAATCCAGCTTTGTACATGCTTTACCACTGAGTTGCATGCCTAGCCTTCCAGTAGAGTCTTGAGACAGATGATGTATAAACAGATAAAATCATCTGGTCCAATTAGAAGCAACACAATCCAGTACCTGCCCTCACTTCTGATGATACCTGGAAGTGCAGAGGTCTTCAGATTTGACTATTGCTTAGGAATCTCAAAGAACTTAGCACAAGGTTAGGACCAGCCAAAGGAAAACACACAGGGCAGAATCCAGGAACAAGGGTTAAGAATGTGTTAACCATAGGTCTCAACTGAGCTTTGGTAATCAAAGATTTAATGAGGCCCCATTAGTGTGACTACCTAATATGACTGACTTCAGTCTCCATCCCTTAAGGCATGACCCTCGTCTCCATCATAAGTCACAATAAATGATTTTTCTGGGATAGCCACCTCACTATGCTGTGACCAGGTCCTGCTCTAAGTCACACCATGGTTCTTCTGGCATTTTCAGTCTCTACACAAATTTTGCTAGATCATGACAAAGGCCAGATATCCTATGTGCAAGGTTAAATTCCTTAACACATAGAAAACAAATGGCTATGCTGACATAAAATGAGACGTCCCACAGAGCCAAACAGCAAGGTCAGCTAGCCTACTGCAGTGAAGAGTTGTCGACCCCCACATCCCCTATCACCTCTCCCTCTGAAACATTACACCTACCAGGTGAGTCCGATGGAGGAAGAGAAGCCAAACAATGACAAAAGACTTGGTGGTTTAAATTAGTGATAGTCAGTGTTAGTCGGTGTTTCCCACACCAGCTACCCAGAATGCTGAGACAGGAGCCTGCAAATTCCAGGATGGCCTGGTTAATACAGCTAGACACTAACTCAAAAAATAAAAAATAGTTGTTTGTACATAGTTTTTTAAAAAAAAAAAAAAAGATAATTCTTTCAAAGTAATTCTGTGATTGCTTCTAGGGCCAATGGGACTTAATTTGTTTAGAATGGAGTATCTGCATTGTTGGAGGTTGAATTAGAAGCCTAACAACTGAATGCATCATTTGGAATAGATTGTGTTCTGACCCACCCAAAATTTCACAAGCAACCAACCAACATTTGCTTCCCTCTATCCATTGTCAATTGGCTGAAGGTTCGTACACAAGATCCGCTTTCTTCTGGAATTCAGGTGGATTGAATAGCCCTGAATTCATAGTAACCAGCTCAGTGGATATTATGACAGGGAGAAAAGTGGATGATGAAGACAGCTCATAGTCACACTACTCACATTTAGTTCAATGAGGGAGTACAATTCTACCAGGTGAGTCAGATGGAGGAAGAGACGCCAACATTGGCAAGAAGTGAAACAACCACCTCAGCCACTTTCCAACCAAAGTAGGGCATGTGTGCCTCAGCCCTCAGTAGGGCATGTGTGTATCACCTCTCAGCAGGGGATGCACACATCAGCCACCTGTCTTGGGCTGAAAGAAATCTAACTGGTTATTAGGTGGTTTAGGTCACGTTATTCATTTTTAAACCAAGACACAGGAAATGATTTTAGCTCAATGAACAATTACAGTATCAATATTTCAGAATCACAAGCCTGTCTTGCTTTGCAGTATGGGGGCCAGCAATCCAAAGTCCCCATCACAGGAGCTTACGGTGTCACTCTTCCTTCAGAAGAGCACTGTAATGGGAGAAGGATTACAATGGGCGGAGCTGAACCTAATGCGGGTCTGACAACCAGCAAGGAGGAGCACTCAAGTCTGCTTCCATCAGTAAATCCAAGTACACTGAAGAGCGGCATGAAAATCACAGCAGACCCATCCTGGCTGTAAGAAACTGTCACAGGCAAGAACCAGGAAAGACGACAGGGAAACGCTCCTCAAGTACTCATGAGTGGTATCTCAGACATGTCCGATAAATGGCCAGCCAGCTGACCTCAGTATGAACTAGACTAAAAGACCATCACTTCTTCCAAGACATTTGGCCAAAGAAAACATACTATGAGAGTTAAAAAAATGTTTTAAATCTAAATGAAGCATTTTTATGTTTCTATTAAGTTGTATCTTGCCTGTCCTCATCCAAACTAACAACCCCTCATGCTTAGCACACTTAAAGTCATTGGTGATGTCTAGAAAGTGTCAATGGTGACAGAAGATGGCCTGGGTTCAGAGCAGCACTGCCAAAAACAAACAAAGCAGTGAGCACACAAAGGGATAATGATAAAGATCTGTTAAGGCTGTTGGCTCACTGAGTAAAGGCACTTGCCACCAAGTCTGGCAACTTCAACTTAATCCCTAGAACTCGTGCTGGAAGAAGAGAACATCCACGAGCTAACCACTGATTTACACTAGCATGTGCATGTGAACACGTGTACATATACACACACACTAAGATAGCACATGTTAAATGTGTCACAGTGAAGAGGTTGGATACACTGGGCCTGGAGAGGCCTTGACGTTGCCTCAACTGTCCAAAGGTACAGGGAGAGCCGTCTATCAGAATTCAACCAGTGTTCTCCTTAAATCTAACAGGCAGAGACTCAACTCTCTGCAGATGAACACAGCCCTCAGTCTCCAAGAGCAGAGCCATTTCCCAACAAGGGGAATATGACACGAACTCAACACACCACCCTTCTGCCACCAGGGACTGTTCAACCATATGGCCCTTACTGCTCACAGGAAAAGTATTGGGCACATCAATCTGTACAGACCTAGACTCCAGCCAACCAATGACATCAATATCTATGTGGGTATATACATAGATATCCACTGGGGAATAATGAAGATGTTTTAAGTTCTGTAATATTAGCATCACATCCAAAAGAAAACCTCAAAGGTCTACAGAGTAAGGGGGAAGAAAACAGATCTTTGTGCAGGGTGAAACATCTTAGCTGCTATCCACAAGTGCACACACAAAGACCCTTTTATAATAGGTGCCACAGAATGCAAATGCTGGTCAGAACTTAGTAGAACTTGTGGACACAGCTTCCCTACTACTTTCCATGTATCTGGCTTGATCCTGCTGGTGACCTACAAGGTACATACTGCCCTTCCCATTACTCATGGTTGTCTTGATTAGAGCTGGAAACACAGTGGGCATCCAGTAAACATTTTCTGGGAAGCCTCAGGCTCCCATTAGGTCCCTATCTTTTCCCACAGCCTTGGTTTATTACAGAAGCTGACTACACAAAGCATGGAGTGAACTTGTGCAATAAAAATATGCTCTGGACAGATGACTACAAAGAGTTGCTGAGTTAGTAGCAACTAGGGCGCCTGGGTAACTGCTAATGTCTGGAGCATTCCTTGTCATTGGGAATGTTAAGCGGATTACACAGTGAACCCAAGCAACCCCTTTAAATAGAAAGCAAATAGAGAGCCATCCAATAGCAGAACACTATTAGTGACACTTCCCTTCTTCCCCTTTCTTTCAGTAGGACTGTGCTCAGGACTAGACCAGAGCACTTCAGGACAGAGACCATGCCACTGCCCACAGCTACTTCAGATACCCTGAAATGCAGTCCCCACATAATACATCTTCAGCTGCCAATCTAAAGAGGCCCGTCTTTGGCTCTGGACAGACCTTCTTTCTCAACCTTTGCTCTTCACTTTCCTATCCAGCAGCAGGACTTGGGTAGGAGCAGTAGCAGCAGCTGCTGGAAGTTCTCTGTGCTTTGCCAGCATCATAGCAGAAAAAAAAAAAAAAACCCTCATGAGGTCCTAGAGACTGGAAAATCTGTTCAGGATATGACTGCTGTTTAGACTGAAGGAAAACATGCCATTACAAGTGAGTGGTACCCAAAGCCAGATACCAGCACGAGTCTATAGAAAGCACAATATGGATTATAAATGGCAAAGGCTCCTTGACTTATCTAACACAGAATGGAACAGAGGCACATACTGCATCTAGATCAACACCATACGAATCCGCGAGATCTTCAGAGATAAGAAGCACTTCCTTCTCTAGATTATATCACATGCTCAAGTCCAAGTGTGAGCAGTATGACACCTACCACTACCACCAATCCCTTAGGGTTTTAGGGGTCCTATCAGTGAAGACACACTTCCTTGGGTGAATATGCATATCTACGCACTGTCAAGTGCAATGTCCTAACACAGATATTCCCTGACAGGCAGCAGCCAAGAGCCTTTCAGGTTTCCACTTGGAATTCCCATAGGTTTTTCGACACAGGAGACATAGTGGATGCTGAAGTTAGAATGATTATAGAATGACCTACTTCTGTGTGTCTTTCTGTGTCCTAAGACCAGCAATCCTCACAGGGCCAACCCTGAGAGTGGGGTGTTTAAATAAAAAATGCTGATGGGGAGAGTTTTAAAAATTCATTTCATTCATCATAAAAAGTGTATTTTTCCATTAGTTAATAATAAAAATTTATTCAACCAACAAAAAAAGCTCTAAAGATTATTCAACCAGCTTTAACCTAAAGTCAGAATGTGCAAATTGAAGCTACTGCTAACCATTCCAAAAGAGACTCTGCACATACAGGGGGAAATGTCATTTGAAAGCTATACAGGCATACTATGGGGGGAAGGGAAGATGGTTTTTCTGTTCAGTTTAGAGACTCAAGACATTCTAATTGAATCTGCAAACTTGTTACACCATTGGTTTTCACTGGAGCCTTTGACATTGATGGAAGAAACCACTTATCAGAAACTGATACACTTCACGTCTATAGGGCATGTTTGCTTTTTCTTTGTTTTTGAAATTAAAGGAGCAGACCTTCAATATACAAACTACAACACCGTTTCCCCTCATAGCAGAACAGGCAACTGAAGACAGAAGCTCAGTATGTGACTTTTGAAGGGGAACTAAGTAAGTAGCATTTTTCAATACATTTTCATGTTTGACCTTCACTCTTTCTAACCTCTCCAACGTGGGGGTCAGGGAGGAAGGAGCATAAAGCATTTGGAGGGCTTAATCTAAAGACCTCAGTTTAGAGGTAAAGAATCAAAACCCAGTGAGGTCAACTCACATATTCAAGGTCACAGGCTATAACTGGCAGTTTCTACTCCAATCAAGAACTGGGGGGACCGACCCTCTTACAGGGACACTGGGGCTAGAAAACAGGCAAAGCAAAAATGAGGCCTTCAATGACCCCTGTATGCTGGGGTCCTTGCACATTGGCCAGTGTCCTATCAAGTACAACCAAATCACATATGTACAGCAGGAGCTAGAGGCTGGAATCAAGGGCTGTACTTTCTGGACCAGTCCTGTGTGTGTCTGCCTTATGCCTCAATACCTCAGTGAAGAAATACAGACACTGAAGAAGCCAGTCTTCCCGGCTTGGGACAAATATTTGTAAACCTTATATTTTCAAGAGAAATGAAATCTGAATTAACTCAGTCCTGAAACTCAGCCTGTATTTCCCTAAGATCTCCTTGCATGTTTTTCTACGTGAATCATAGCCTCTTAGAACTGGAGGGGATATTATAAAAGTCAAATCCATCTGGGTAAAAATAAAAAGCTTATATATTTAGAGTTGTTTAGACACTGAAAACAGCTGGAGAGAGAGGGGGGAAAACTGCTTCTGTGGCTAATTCTGCAGAGGCTGGTGAGGAGCAGAGGCAGACTTCTCCCTCATAAAGCTAGGCCCTCCACAGAGCAATGTTTACACAACTTCCCCATCCCGTAAGGACCCACACACCATGAGGCTTGAACTAATCTTCACTCTAGCTTTGACTGCCTGTCTCTTTAACCCTGGAAACTACTCCCTACAGCCAAAAAGCCAGTCTACCAGTGACTTCCAACCCAGTACCCTCTCTCAAAAAACAGTCTGCCCACTTCCTCCCACACTGGACTCCTTTCTTCAGCCACCTTATGGGCCGTCTTTGAGACTTATGGAAGGCAGGTTAGTCAGCAATATTTTTGATACATCAGCTTTATCCAGCACATAAAGCCAAAAGCCTCTATTCATTTGCTCACTTGCATTCATTAATTCACTGAGTTCCTTGGAAGGCAAATGTCTTCCTTTTGGACCAGTACGATTAGGAGGCGTAGGAAAGACACAGGGGACAAAGGAACTACCTTGTGCGGGGATCATTCTAACCCCTGAAGATGCACCTGTCAACTAAATAGACACTGCCCTGTGCCTCATTAGCCTTGGTTTAACATTTATGTATGGGTCCCCACTGTTCCTCAGAAAGTCTAAACACCGCAAGTAGTATGCAAGCCAATTCCTGCTCCCAGCCCCAGTACCCCAGCTTCGCCACAGCTTCCCAAGCGTCCCTCCATGTCACATTTGAACCCCTTCTGGTTGCCCGAGTCCACGCCGCTTTCTCATGATCTTAGACACTGCTCCACTATCCATGAAGAGGCTTCTCTGCCTCATTACCTTGTCTGTACCTTCTGACACAGGGCTCTTTCAGAGTCCTTAAGTAGGCTGTCAGCACTCTGCAAACATCCCTTCCCTTATAGACTGACTGTGCCTCACAGGCGAGAAGCTTTCTATGACGTGTCCACCCCTGGTCTCTCTACGTCTGGCACAGCCCCCAAGCTACAATCACCAACATACTGTCTAAGGAAGTCAGTAAACAGTTACATTGTCAAATCCTTGGATCCTATGAGGTAGCCACAGGCTAAAAACGTCACCAACACGAGTCAGTAAAAAACACAGCATATACCATGACTAAGGCTGTGCCACAGCCCCATACCCACGTGCCCTCTTCCCCACTTACAGAACATTCCAGTAATGAACACAGATCTCTATCCCAGAAGGCCAATATTAATAAGTATGGGGGTCTGAGGTTTTTGTTTGGTTGGTTTAAGTTTTGCTTTCGACATTTATTTAGTGTGTGTGTGTGTGTGTGTGTGTGTGTGTGTGTGTGTGTGTGTGTGTACACATATATAGAAGCTAGAGAACAGCCTGCAGGAATCAGTCCTTTTCTTTTACAATGTGGGGAATCAAATGTGTCATCAGGGTGGACAGCAAGTGCTTTCACTCCCTGAGCCATCTCAGAAGCCCTTGGTTTGTTTTTAAAGGCAGCTCCTAGGAGTCTTTTCTATTCTCCTGGATGTCAGCCTTGGATGCTGCATCTTAGACATCTTTAGGTTTCTCTCGATGTAGTTTGGAGAGACCCTGGTCTGCTCTTAACCCCTAGGCTCAGTTTTGTTTTTGTGTATCTCATTTCTTCACCATCCTCATAGTTGAAATCAGCTCCAAAAACTAAACATGCCAGAGCTCTAAGCCCAGTTTACAGTGAGCATGTTGGTTCAAAGTTCTAAGAATTGTAGTCACACTGTGGCTCACTGACTGTTCTGACAACAGTGGAACAGAGCCACTCAGCTCCCTCCCAGATCCTCAAACAACTATTAGAGGATCAACCGGAGGTGCTTTGAGCCATTCTGGGTCTCAGAGCCATCATTAGGAGTACAAATTCCAAGGATCATAACTGAAAGACTAAGTTTTTAGCCGTCTGTGGAAATGCATAGCTTTTGATGTAAAACAGATCTCGATTTAAATATAGGCTGCAACACAGTGTGTTTGGGTGTTTCATCACATATAAAATTAAGTAGCCGCCAACACATTGTTTTGCAAATAAAGTAGGCGAGAAAGATGCTTGGTTCTAGTGAAAATGTAATAGATGTTTGTTACTCTTAATCTAAGACTTTTTTTGTAAGATTCTAAGCAGAAGAAGAATCATACTGCATCAGAGAATCCTTTGGGGTTCAGGAATAAGTATCTTGCTTTCAAAGGCTGTGTGGGTCAGCTTTCTCATCTGGCTACTTTGAAATGGTGATAATCTGTCCACTATCCCTGGGGCAGACTCAGCCCAAATGCCACTACCTCCTGGGTGCAAACACCCTCAGCCTGCCTTCCAGCTGCATAATGTGCCAAACCACGACCCAGAGAACATACATCCCAGAGAGTATCACTTGACTCTGGCCTAAGACAGCTGGGGCATGGTGAATGTAGTCACTGGCATTGTGAGTTACATCAGAAGTCCTGAGTCCTCATATAGCTGGTCTCTAGAGCACAGCTCCTCAGTGGAAGACCAGCACATCACATGGCTCTTTGATTTACTAGGCTCCATGGAAACCACGGCCTGCCACCCTGCGCCAGCCAGGTTCCATGAGTCTCCCAGAGGTGGTGAGCAAAAACAATGAGAGCCACCTGCCGGCTCACACAGCACAAGCCTCTTCACAGAACTTCGTGTACCGCCTTAGGTATTTAAGGGCTTCACCCACGAGGGCACTCTGCACAGTGTCTGAGAATATTCCAGGATACAGCAGACACTCAGGGCATTCTGCTGATGCTAAAGCAGATGAAAGGTAGAGGCTATAGAGGTGCCCCGGTGGTTAAGAGCATGCACTAGCCTTGCAGGGACCCAAGTCGGGTTCCCGGGACTCCATAAGTTACCACACCCTCTTCTGGCTCCATGGATACCTGCGCTCACATACATGTACCCACTCACAGACTCAAGTGCTTTAAAAGGAAAGTCTTTTGGAGAAGCTGGAAGGTGCGGGGTGTCCTTGTGAAAACGAAGTCCCTCTGCTCCAG
Source organism: Micromys minutus (assembly GCF_963924665.1). Lineage (NCBI taxonomy): Eukaryota > Metazoa > Chordata > Mammalia > Rodentia > Muridae > Micromys > Micromys minutus. The sequence continues at coordinate 59,037,075 of NC_137977.1, read as the reverse complement.
GCAGATGTAATGAGGAGGAGAACAGCGTCCTACCGTTTTCCTTGCAGAATTTAACACCTCTACACACTGGAGGGAGTTATAAGACAAATCTGCAATGACCAGCTAGTCATGGTGAAGAGTGACAACCGGAGTCCTGACATCATGTACTTGGCACACTGCTCTGAGCCACGCTGAGAGGTGATTGGTTCTCAGACCACAGAGAGGCTGCGTGAGCCAATACACCTGCCCAAGGCAAGCCATGAAGTTGTATTTAACTTTGGAACACAGGAAGACTGAAATATCCATCTCCTACATTCTTAAGATGGATGCTTAGGATATTAATGCTGTTGTAATGACAGTAAATGATTTGGTTGCTAGAAACTTGAATTTCTACTTCATTCCTTAACATCACTGACTTGTCCTAGTATTTTAGAGGCAATGGAACTTGCGTGTACAATAGAGTGCAGAAGGCAGAAAGACAGATGTGAAAAGCCTGTGAGAGGCACAGTGCTGCTGATGGTGAAGAATTTCACCATCACACACACACTCACAAGTGTGTGAAACATGCTTTGTATTTACAATTTTTATTCTGTTAAATAAGATTTTGGTATATTATTTTGGCTTATTTAGAATAATTGTAAATTATGTGGGGGAGCTGCTAAGCAAGGCTTCACTGTTTACTTGCTCTGTATAACTGTCCATTTGGAACCACTGAACAATTGACAAATATGTCTCCAGTGTGTTTATGTATATGCTCTTGATGATTAAATCATACAAATATTAAAAAATATCAATAAAGGCCAAGGACAATCAATGTGTTTTAAATATTTATGCTGCAAAACTAGAAATCGAAGCAATTGAATAGTGTCATGCTAGAAACTGCCTCAGTTCCTCATCAGTATTGGTGAGCCTGAATCCACCATTAAGTAAGTGTTCGACTTCCTTAAGAAAATCACAGGAGCTTTCCAGCCTCCGCCTCGGACCCTGCAGCTGCTGCGATGTTGATGCCTAAGAAGAATTGGATTGCCATCTACGAATTCCTTCTTCAGAAAGGAGTGATGGTTGCCAAAAAAGTGTCCACATGCCCAAACACTCCATTCTGGCAGACAAGAATGTGCCCAGCCTTCATGTCATGAAGGCCATGCAGTCTCTCAAGTCTTGAGACTATGTAAAGGAGCAGTTTGTCTGGAGACATTTCTACTAGTATATTACAAATGAGGGCATCCAGTATCTCCAAGATTACCCATACCTACCTCCGGAGATCATGCCTGACCTCTGTGCCGCAGCCGTCCCGAGACTGGCAGGCCTGGGCCCAACGGTCCAGAGGGTAAGCGGCCTGCAAGATTCACAAGAGGGGAGGCAGACAGAGACACCTACAGAAGGAGGGCTGTGCCCCCTGGAGCTGACAATATAGCTGTGGCTGTGGCTGGCTCAGCAACTGAATTCTAGTTTAGAGGCGCCTTTGGTCGTGGACATGGTCAGCTACCTCAGTGAAATTGGAGATTAAGTTGTATTGAATAAACATTAAAAAAAAAAGAAAATCATAGGAAACCAATCTAAAACTACTGTTGGTGATACATTTATGCAGATTTCATGCCAAAGGCGTTGTCTCGTTGTCAAGGATTCATATAGCAAGTAATGCCGGTTCCTAAGCAAGTCTTTATAAGAATATTGACGTCCTGTGATATGATTAACCACCTAGGTTAAATTCCAATGAACCCAATAAGATCACTCTGCACATTTGTACTGTCTATTCTAATTTCTTAAGAGCTAGGGCCATGCTAATGTTATTGGTACAGGCCTGTGATCCCGTCTAGTTGAGAGATGGGAGATTGTGCATTTAAGACCTTCCTGAGCTGCAGGACGAGTGAAAGGCCAGTCTCAGTAACTTAGTGAGACTTTGTCTTTTAAAGAAGGGAGTTAGTTAGGGAATGTAATGCAGTGGTAGAAGGACCTTCTTCTGTAAAAACACAGGGTTCCAAGTGTTAGGAACTCAATAGTGGCTTTCAAGCCAGGATACTGGGAAGGATATATTTTGTCTATTTACAGGAGAAGCATCTGTTTTCCTTCTAAAAATAAAACCAGGCAAGCCTGTGAGATGAGACTTCAGTAATAGCTTGTACCCAAAATTAACAGGGCCCTGACTCCCTAAGCCCAGGAGCCTCTGATTAGATCTCTGTCACCAACATAATACCCTATCTTACAGACATGTATGATCAGCCTGCACAGTAAGTTATCAGTGAGGCCAGGACGCTGTGTGAATTCCCACCAGACAGCTGAACCTCCAGGTCTCCACAGTTTACCGCTCAGAGCTCATGCATCACACATCTGAACATCTGCATGTCTACATGAATGGCAGAGCAGTCACTAGCCCTAAGAAAGAAAAAGGACTCTTCCCAAGGGGAAAGGAGGACAGCATGGTCACCTCTCATTCTAGATATCCCTGTACTTGACCCTTTTAAAGCCTACCAGATCTGCTTGTGACTTTTTCTTAAAGCTTATCTAAAATAATAATAATAATAATAATAATAATAATAATAATAATAATAACCTGAGCCACAAACATCTCCTCGGCACACACTAGAGTTGCCTTCTTTCGTTTTCAAATTTTAAATACTTGAGGAAGAGTGGTGTGACTGTTAAGTGGTAAAAGTTATCATAGGCTCACCTGCACACGGCAGAGCCAATGGTCATACAAGGCAAAGTCCAAAGAGAAAGGGCATAAACCAGCCCCAGTAGGAGCACCGCATTTCTATTCCCCAGAAACATCTAACCAAGTTCACATTTGCTGTGATCTGGGACCACGAAGAGGGAATTGAATACAATATGCTGACTAAGCAAAAAATGCAGACGAATAATCCATTAGCTTGTTCAACAAGCACTCCCAACTGGGACAGCCAGACCCAGAAGGGGGAGGGCTTGGCATTAGTCATAACTGTAAGGGCTGATCAAATCCCTGGGATGAATTAAGGTAGTGTACGTAAGCTCGCTTCTCTAAAAGTCCTCTAAAGTTTGTCAATTCTCACTTATCCAGTACAGTTCTGATCTTCCTGACCTTGTCTATTGTGTAGTATACAGTGACCAAGCCAGAGCCCAAAAACCCATTGTCCTCTGCTCCTGATAAGAAAGTTGTAGGCATGAAGATGTACTTTAGATCAGGCAAGCCTTCATCCCAACTTCAGTTCTTCTAATGAGTCAACTCAGACTAACCTGAAAAATTGACTTGTTTTGCACATTTATATGGAGTAGTGTATATTAAGTGTGTAACATGGGGAGCCCATCCCTAAATAGTGGCTACAACCCCTCAGGGAGGAAACTGTCTCACAACACCACATTCTGTGCCTACATAGAAAGAAGCCAATATTGCCAAATGTCTAAATCTCTTCCATTGTGGGTTTATTTAAAATATAGCTCTTTACCAGAGCGTATGTAACTTTCATCAAAATTATTACTATCATCTCTTCAAGTATAGACAGGATTCTAAGGAGCTGCATGAGAATGAATTCAGTAAGGGTTCAACTTGGTAGTCTGTAAAATTGCCTCATCCTCACTACTTCAGGTTTAAAATCCTAAGGTCTGAACATCCATAACACTTTGGCCTCCTCCCAGCAGTTTGTGTCCACATTCATTAAAGAGTCCAACTGCTCCCTAACTCGGAGAGGAGTCATTCACTTGCTCCACCAGGCACTCCCAACAAGCATAACGAAGCATTTCATTCTACTTCTTTCACTAGAGAATATCCCCAGTGTGCTCACATAAGACTGAGCAAGTATCCTTGACCCCATCAGGAAAGCGAGACTACCTCCACCCAGCTGATGAAGGCTACCAACCTCTGAGCACTAAGCAATTCTCGGTAAGCACAAACCGAGGTGCAGAAAATAATGCACCCCACGGTCACCAGGGCTCCTCCAGCACACGTTCATGTGGTCAGAGTGTCAAGACCCTTCACACGGATTGTGCAAATGAAGGACACTAAGACTCTCAGCCTCTTCCTGCTGCAAGATACTAAGGAAAAAAAAAAAAAACTCAGTACCTCTTATGGTCCTGCACAGGACACTCTAGCGATCTGCCATGCTTTAAGTGGGAACCACAGCCTAAGAAGTAAAAATCTCGATTACAACTCAACTCACGGGATCCAGATCAGTAGATTCCAGAAGGAACATGAGCTTTAAAACCACATGCTCCTATACAGCATCAGCTGCCAGGGGACCTTGACCACCTTCATGCTTGGCACAAACTCTTGCCCAGCCATTTGCTGAACAAAGAATAAAGCCAGTTGTTTCATGGCCTCAGCTCTGGCCACTTTGGTGTGTTCAAGTGGCCTGTTCTAGGAAAGCATTTTCACACCGTCGCTCAGCTTTTGACCTGGTAACAAGAGCCAGAGACTGTGGCTCAACCTTGACACCTTTTCCCAGGACCTCGCTAAACCCAGTCACCACACCAAGTTCCAAACTTCTACCCTTTATGTGCATTTGAAAGCCCTTCTATTGCCCAATGATACTGTCACACCACTGCCAACACAGCAGCCAGTGTCAGCCTTACCTAAGTCACGGCGATCCCTCCTCGACCGGTCTCTGCCCCACCCCCCTCCCCTCTTCTCACAATGTGCCAGTATAATGATTAAATCATGTTGGATTTAATCATCTCCACCCACATTAAAGTCAACAGTGGATTTCCTCTCAACATAGGATGAAATACGAACTCATCTCAACAGAAAAGCACATGTGATATGATGCCGGCCTACACCCCATCCTTACACTATTATTTATAACAGCCCCACCCTTCTGATCTTTTTAATCTTCCAAGTTGACAGGCTCTTTTCTGCCCGAGCCTTAAGCACTGACTTCTCTCCCTACTCGAGCCATTTCTCTTGCCAAAACCAACCAAACCCTTTCCCTCACAAGCTTCTTCATACTCAGAGGTTGCCACTGATATCAAATAAGTATGCCTTTTAATTTTATATCATACTGTTCTTGTTCACTATACATGTCCATAAAACTGATTATCTCCTACTAATCTGTGGAATGGCAAAGTGTTTGCCCTTCACTAAACAACTATAGGAGATGAGAAATCAAGTCCTTTGGTCACAGTGACTAATACAGAACAGAGTGGGGTCTTAAAAAGAACTTAGGAATTTATCTTTCACATTCTGTTATTCACTCAGAACTCAGTGGTACTCCATAGGTCCATGAGGGAAATTTTATTATATATAACAGAAATGATATGATGTTGTCATTTCAAAGAAGTCAGAGCACAGAAAAAATACAAATATGGTAGAGATGGAAACATGAGCCATTTAGTTGGAACATTGCTTGCTAGCATGAAAGGGTTCCATATGTAGTGAGTTCACGGTCATCCATAAACATGTTGTATTTGCTTCATACAGCATCTTCTTGGGATCACACATTAAATGCATAAATGGTGGCTGGCATGTTACAGAAAAATAGTAATAGAGAAGGAGGGAATATGAAAATCCCTGATCCCTTAAATATTCTCACATGAACATTGCTCAGAACTTCTGAACCTTTACCAAGGCCTGCCCTTCCGCACATCAGCACCTCGGCTTCACAAGTGAAACTCCATTCCCTACTTTGCGAAGCTGTCTAGACATTTCACCTGCTTTTCTATCTTCACTGGCAAAGCTTCTTTTGACCATTAAGAACCACGATCGTTGCATCAATTTCTAGCTGATGATCTCACAGACTTACAATTCCATTATGTGACATATTCATACACGGAGAACCACAGAGTCCACAACCTGGAACTACCTGTGAAGAGCCCTCAAATCACCTGTCAAAAGCCTCATCTTTTAAAGGGAAACAGACAGACCCAGGAGAATGTTAGCAAAGTGGGAGCCCATGAATGAGAACGCCAAAGTGAGAGTTTTTCTTCCCTGCTCCTGATCTAAGAACTTCCCGGTGACTGTCCGTTCTCAAAAAGTTATCAGAAACCTGGAACATGAACAAGTTTGCCAATCCCCCAGTGTCTAGGTCAGAGTGATAGTGGGTGTGATGGCCACAGAATCCCTGCCTTGTTTGTCGCTATCACTGTGAGTGGACATTTCCAAGGGAGAACTGGCTACACAAAGCACTGTAAGCCCTACAGCTTCCCTCAAGCATGAAAACTAAGAGCCATGAGAAGCAAAGGTTTGAATTCAATGTGCTGGGAAACTCACAAACTAGTAGGACAGGTTGGTCCACAGTTGCCAACCATTCTAAAGAAAAAACTGGACCCTAGGACCACAGTCAGCATCCCAGTCACCTCGTCAAACCAAACCACAGCGAATCCTGGGCAGGTCTCCTTTCAGCCCTATGGGAATCATATCCAAAGAAGTGAATTTCACTTTGGTTATAAGACACAATCTCAAACTGACCAGGACATTTCCTACCTGCTGGACACTTCCAACCTAGCTCCCGAAGGTCCTATGCAGGCTGCTGGTGGAGAAGAGATCAACGGTTTTACCCTGTTTTTGGACTCTGCATGCTCCAATACTAACCTGCCAGGCTAGATGGACCCACTGCTGCAATAGTGACTGACTTCTGACTAGAGAACAGATCCACAGGAGGGAATTTCATGTTTGAACCCAAATAGTTCAAAAAGCCCATGGCTGGGAAGGTCATGGGTTTAGCGTAGAACCTGCTATTTTCCTATTTTGTTAAAAAGGGCACGTTGCCAAACTGCCTTCTAAATATGTCCATACCTGTCATAGACCTGGGCCACTCTTTTACAATGGGCAGCCGTCAATGCACACAATCAGTAAGGTGCTGGGGAGATGAAACAATCGTTCACTCTAACTGGAACATCTTTATCAAAGAGACAAAGGGTTGGCCTGGAAGATGCCATCTTCCGGACATGACCTATCTATCACTGTGGTGAATTCACAGCAGCCTATTTGTTTACACAAGATCAAGCCAGCCAAACTTCCAACATACATGGGGGAGATGCTCTCCAGTCCCTAACCCTTAAAGAGGTGCTACTGGCAGTTGTAAGGTGCTGGAAGAGAGAGGATCTACTTCCAGGAGGACAAATCATTCTCTTTTGATGGTGTGGTAGATTTTTCCCATCCTCCAATTTATGGCCCCATATCCATTCAATGGGGGCAGCATTAACTAGGGCTACTAGATTATTAGAAGGGGGAAGACGGGCCATGAAGTTGGGAGGGGTATCTTCTATGGGAAGATATAGGGGAATTTGAAAGAGTACATGGGAGGGAATACATTTCATCATATACATGAGTAAAATTTAATAAAGATTTTTTAAAAGATGTACATTTGTATTAACTGATGTTCCTTTCTCCGTTGTATCCAGATATTGTCAAGGAATAAATTCTTTCTCTACCTTCTGCCTCTGATGAGGACCCCAACTCCTACAGAAGGTCTCTCATACACACCAACTCCTGATGTTATCAAAGAGCTTTCAAATGGTCATTATCTTCCTTTGCCTTCAAACCTGGCTTCTTGGGCTGGACAACTTAAAACCCAGAACACTCAAACTGAAAGACAGTCCACATCACTCCAATGGACCACCAAAGCAAGGCCGTAGGCACCCCAATGTCCTCAGCCACATAAGGTAAGGTCTGACCTTTATATGACCACAGACAGTGTGGGAAAGAAGCAAGCATGCATGATTCCCCTCACAGGTGGGACCATGTGACAACCTGCACAGACCACCTGTGTCACTACTTCCCAGGTAAGAAGAAACATCAGGCCGGAACTTCAGTCCTCACGCTGCCCTGTAGAAGTCTGCACCCACATCGTGTGGCATTGAAACCAGAATCCAATGTAAGCATAAAAGATTAACCTTGGCTGAAGGTGAAGAGTGCCATCCAAGGTTAATCTCCTCTAACGTGCAATTTAGGAGATGAGGAAGCCACTCAGAGTGGCTGCCATCTACAGAGACTTCAGCAACTGCCTGATCTAAAGGCACAAAGGGCTTTAGCATGAAAGTATTGAAAGACATATACAGCACCTTTCTTTACAGAAATACGGGAGACGAGGGTTCTCCAACTACTACAAACCAGCTAATACTTTCATAGTTTTTCATTCTCCAAAACAATAGTCAATCTCCTCAGAAATATGACGGTTAACATTAGTTGCCAACATGAAGGTATCTACAGTCACCTAGGAGAGAAGTCTCTGGGTATGTCTGTGAGAGACAAGCCGGATGAGGTTAATAGAGTTGAGAGGACCTCCTCTAGCTGCAAGTGTGCAAGTCCCAGACTGCATGAAAGGGAGAAACCTACCCGAGCACAGATATTCACTGTTCTCTGTTCCCTGGACACAGACATATTTGTGACCAGATGCCTCAAGAGCCTTCTGCCCTGATGGACTGCGGCTCATGAGCCAATCAAATAAGGCCTTGCTTCCCTTAACCTGATCTCATCAGGAGATTTTATCACAGCAAAAAGTACCTAAGACATAGGACCATCTCAGAAAAGGGCAGAGCCTGGTTGCATGTGGTCCTAGGGACAAGATGCTCAGTGGGCACTTGTCTGGGGAAGGGTTGAAGGCTACTCTGTAAATCTGTTCCCTTGTGGAGTTCTGCCACAGTTCAAGGCACTACTGAGCCATCTGAAAGCAGATCAGCAGGTTCCGTAGGAATCTCTGATAACAACTTTCACCTACTAATCTTAGCTGTGACCTCAGTGAGGGCAAATACAAATATCTTATATATATATATATATATATATATATATATATATATATATATATATATATATATATATATTCATTCAATTCTTTTTTTAAAAGAATTATTTTTTGTATATGAGTACACTGTAGCTATCAGGCACACCAGAAGAGGGCATCGGATTCCATTATAGATTGTTGTAAGCCACCATGTAGTTGCTGGGAATTGAACTCAGGACCTCTGGAAGAACAGTCAATGCTCTAACCACTGAGCCATCTCCCCAGCCCCAGCAAATACAAATCTTAATCTGGCAACAGAGAAATCACTGGCTATTAACTCTGCCTGCTGCAGTAGATTCGATTCCCATGAGCTCAAGTCTCTGCAAACAACATTCTCCAATGCTCATCTCCAAATACCAACCCTGGCACCCTGAACCCATTCTCTTCCCGGGGTGACCACTGCTTGCATTACAGCTTCCCAACTGTCATTCTATCCTGGCCACCCAAAAGTAATCTTTCATTTGTATCCCTTTTGAAGTACAAGATTTACTTTTGGGGATATACCCTGAAGCCCTTTGTGGAACTCACAATCTGGCTAAGGAAAAGAGATTAACAGTAAATAATAATGAAACTTTCTCCCCATAAAAACAGTGCCTGGGAAACATTAACAAGACCTAGGTTCCATTAAAGAAAAAAAGCTGGAATAAAGCCCCACATATTCCTAAACACTGTATTAGGTGACCAGACACAGAAGGAAGGAAAAGGATGTCCACCTGGGGTCTTCAGAATACCACAGACTGCTCTCACCTCAGTCTGCCTCCTCAAAACAAAACAAAATAAACAGCTCACAAGAAGTGCATATGTTACACCCTGCCAGATACAACCCTGCTGCTGCTGTTTCCCTGTGAGAGACATCAGTGGGACATCAGTGACTCCTAGAAAGTATCCTTAGAAACAACCAAGTTCTAGACTGAGTCCCAGTATAGATTAACAGGAAGCTAAACCAAGTGGCCCAGGGTCCTAAACACTGGGCGACACAATTCTTGGGGGTTGGAGGGGAGGAAGAATGTCATTTGCTACCCATGAAAGGGAGTCAGCAGCATGAAAGGAGATGAAAGCATGGGGAGAACTTTCTAGAAGAAAAATAGCATCCATCTCTATTTAAGAAGTCAAAGATGCCTTAATCAGGAAATAGGAGGCCAGGGAAGCCAGCCACAGGCAAGGCTGGCAGCTTTTTGCTAAACTGGTTTGGCAGTTTGTTTTGTTTTCTCTTTTAAGTTTATGGAAATGACTGCGTAGGCACCTGCCACATAGCTCCAGACAGCCAATGGCTGCTCCCTCCACAATGTTACTCAGCAGAAAGCAGCCAATGGAAGCTCTGGCACAGAGACTATTTTTCATTGAAAATAAAATTCATACAATACATTCTGATCACAGTTTTCCCTACTTCAGCTCCTCCCAGATCTTCACCTCTCTACCCACCCAACTCCACACCCTTTTTTTCTCTTTTAGAAAACAAATAGGCAAGCATAAAACCATAACACACATACAAACCCATAAAAACACAAAACCAGAAGCCATAATATATAAGCAAAAGATCAGAAAGACCAAAATTAATAATAATAATAATAATAATAATAATAATAATAAATGTCCAAGCAAAGCAATGGGACAAGTAGTCTACAAAAATATCATTGTGTCCATTTTGTGTTGGCCCTCTACTGCTTGGCATGGTGCTTCCCTTAAGAGTGATTAATATACCGAGTGAGATCCCATTGGAGAAAACCTTTGGGAGAAAGCTTATTGGACAGGGATGAGAGTGTGTGTCTACTTCACCTTCCCTATTGAACTCTCTAGGGCTTGAACCTATGCAGGTTCTCTGTACATGATGTCATGATCTCTGAGTTCACATGTGTCAGCACTGTTGTGTCTGGAAGATACTGTTTCCTTGCCATTATCCATCCCCCTCTAGCTCTTACCCTCTTTTTCTGCCTCCTCTTCAGAATGGTTCCCTGAGCCTTGAGGGGAGGGGTTTAATGAAGAAATCCCATTTAGAACATTAGTATTCCAAACTTCTCACATTCTGCACAGCTGCATAGACCGGTTGTGGGTCTGTGTTAGCTCATCTGCTACAAGAGAAAGCATCTCTGATAGTGTCTAGGCCAGACACTCATCTATGGACACAGCAGAATGCCATTAGAACTCAGTTTAGTGCCGTGTTATTTTAGCAGAAGACTAGCATTTAGGTTTTCCCTAGGCCCGTGGCCTATCAGTTCTAGCTACCCAAGTGGTATCACACAGATACCATCTCATGGGACTTACATCCAACCAGAAAGAAGTTGGTATTTCTACAACATTTGTGTCACTACTGCACAACATGTCCTGTCACAGAGTTTGTAGCTGGGTTGGTGGTTAATTTTCTTTTCACATGGTGGAGAGTACCCTCTAGTACCAAAAATACTAGTTGGCAGAAGTAAAGGCTCTAGTTAGGCACCATCTCAACTTCTCTGTGTTCAATGAGATATATAAATATCATCTTTAGCAACAGGGCCTTAGCATCAGTTTAAACAGAGCAGCCAATAGCCTACTAAGGGTCAATTAAGGGGTCATATGGAAGCTAACTACTGTAGGAGCTTCTTAAAATATAGAAATATAGGCAAGAAATCTAAGTGGAGTTGCACAGTAACACGAGAAACAATAATCCAACTAGACATCTTTCACCAAGCAAAATGCCAAAAGCCAGGAATGGGTAACATCTAGTTGAGTTGTTGGCTAAAAAGGACCCCACTGAAACTCCCAAACAGCTCAAGGAGACTTTCAAATCCCTGCAGTCTATAGAGAAAGGGCTTCTTCTGAGACTAATCAGGTTCTAAAATGTGTCCAGCATCAGTGGTGTAAGGAAATCAATGTTCAGAACTCTCAGCCTTCCCTCCTTCCCTACCAGAGCGGAGTCCTGCCAAATGTGAGCATATGGAGGGAGCATTGTGGCCACTCGGCACGGGAATCCCATAGACATTAGTAGTGCAATCAGGAGACTCGGCCTTGAAAGTACACATTCTCTCTATATACAACTGCCTCAGGGAGCAGAGAAAATACCATTCTAAGGCTAAGAAACCCCTGGCACTTTCTAAAGGCCAATCACATTAACTCCCATCATCTCCTCAGGGCGTTGGTCCTTGGTGCCCTAAGATCCAGACATCCACCATTCATGTAGAGTGTGTTTGGGCACCTCAGTGCGGTATTGGGCAAGCTTCCTGAGGCAACACCATCTGTGACCGACCCAGAAGTGCTCACAACACCCCAGTGCACCAACCGAGTCTTTTTGCTGCATAAGCTGCAGGGCTGGCACTGCGCAACCCCATCTGAGTCCTGACAGGACAGCCTCTCCCATTCTCAGGTTCCACCCGTAGCATCCAGCAGTGAAGCAATGCACCCCGGAAAGAGCCTTCCTCTCGCACTAGATGCGAGCTCGTGTCTTGTGTGCCAACAGTGTTTTGAACAGTGCTCATGCAATTGTAGCTAATGAAAATGGCTCTGTGGAATGCAGAGCAGTCAGCAGACCGTGGCGAATGAACTGCTATCAAAGCTGTCAGCTTTCCAAGACACAAGATGGTTCAAGACTTTGTACGGACAGTGAATGAAAAGCCCAGCCAGCTACAATTTCCTTTTCTCCCCAGACCTTCTCACACCTCCCCAAAGGGAAGTGATGAACAGAACCTGTGCAGTGCAGAGTACAGACTCACTTCTGGCTGGTTTCTTTCCTGCCTTATACTCCTCCGGGAGGTGGAAAAGCAGGGGTGCCATTTGTATTTGGCGTTCCCTTTCGTGATGACAGTGACCCAGCCCTGTAGCCTTCATGAGCAAGATCTTTTGCTTTTCCAACCTGCCACATTAGTCAGAGAAGGGGAAACCCCTGGCAACAGCTCAGGCAGAAACCAAGCACAGCTCTCCTGGGGAACACAAGCTTCATTTCTCCAATATCCAATTTCCTGACGGTCAGGACCCACCAGCAGCCCGGGTGCTAGATACTGTGGGAAACTCTCTGCACTGCTTTCCTGATAGCCCTGAGTGCCTTTCTAACAAAGGCAGAGTCACAGGGCTCTCCAGAGCCTCCTAAAAGTAAATTAGGCAGAAACAGCTTCATTCAGCTGAGACTGGGCACATCTCACAAGCCAGCATTTGCAAGCTGCAGCGGGAGGACCAAGTGCTCTACAAAGTCAGCCCCACTGTGCGCTGCCTCGGACCTCAGGACTCCAGCCTGAACCACTGCATAGGAGAGAGAGGAACTCTGCTCTAACTTGCTCTGAAATCCCAAGCAGTTGGCATGAACTGATATCTGGGTCTACAGTCTACAAAATGTGCATTTTAGCTATGTAGGCAGAAACAGAGTCCATTTAAAGAAAATGCAGCCATAAGGCAGCAGGCGGCGGGACAGGCAGAAGGTGGCGGGCCGTCTTGCCTCCCAGTAATCTGTCTTCTCCCGGTGTCTCTTCTGCAGAAGGAGCACCATGTCCGCGGAAGTCCCCGAGGCAGCGTCGGTGGAGGAGCGAAAGGAAACGGAAGATAAAGTAACTAGTCCAGAGAAAGCTGAAGAAGCAACGTTAAAAGCAAGGTATCCTCATTTGGGACAAAAGCCTGGTGGTTCTGATTTTTTAAGGAAAAGATTGCAGAAAGGGCAAACGTATTTTGATCCTGGGGACTACAATATGGCAAAAGCAAAGATGAAGAACAAGCAGCTTCCTGCTGCAGCCCCGGATAAGACAGAGGTCACTGGTGACCACATTCCCACTCCACAGGACCTCCCTCAGCGGAAACCATCCCTGGCTGCTAGCAAGCTGGCTGGCTGATTAAAAGAGCTGAACTGCAAAAAAAAAAAAAAAAAAAAAAAAAAAAAAAAAAAAAAGAGAGAGAGAGAGAAAGAAAGAAAGAAAAGAAAAGAAAATGGCAAGTATTTCTAAAAAAAAGAAAGAAAGAAAAACAGCTCAAGTCATTAGAAGTATGATATTAAAAACTAAAGAAAATTTAAGGAAATTTGAATGTCCCTTATCTGCTTGAAGCTATAGCATGGATTCCTATGCTCATACAATACAGGATGCAAAGGGCAAAGCCAGCCTGCATAGACCTTCCAGTCTACCCTGCGAACTCAGCCAGCAAGGGGAGACAGTCTCAGTATGTCGTCCTAGCAGGCAGGCCTCTAACTTTTTGAATAGACCAGGCTGGCCTCAAACTTGTGGCAATCCCCTACCTCTGCCTCCCAAGTGCTGCATTTGCAGGTGTGCACCACTGTACTTAGCAAGGTGGTATTATTCCTGACAGGGTGACCAGTCACTCATTTCAGGCCTCAGATATGCCTCTTAAGCATATGCCATAGTCTCAAATAGGCAGTAGTCTCAAAGCAAGCAGTAGAGTCTGGCTCGAGGAGCCCCACAGTAGTACACAGCTGCACACCCCACCTGCTCTGCTGAAACACAAGGGAAACACCACACAACAGAGCTATCGAACAGCTATGTCTGTTCAGGGAGGAATTCCCCTACCCTCTCATGATCATAATGTAAGGAACTCGTGAGCTACACCTCTTGTGGAATTATATTTAATAAAAATGGCAAGGTCTTCATATTACCATGACTTTTTAAAATTGAGTTTTTAATCAAGAGAGGAGACAGGAGCATTCATTCCTGATGGAACTGAACCTAGGGTAAGATGTGGAGACTGGGGGGGTGTCTCTCTGGTGATGACATTACCACCAGACAGCCTGCTTCATAGGAATTCTCCACATTCTCTCTGTCAAGGGCTTGTAGCTCAATCAGATGCTGGGAGATATCTGCACTGTGCTGAACACGGTATCAACCTTGCAGAGGGACAGACAGACAGAGGCTGGGTCTGGAAATGTATAGACTCAGAAAGGTAATTAGCTGCCAACACAGGAAGGTAGATGCATTTGCCAAGGTGCCACACATAAATAACCCATCTAGAGCTGCATATGTAACCAGTGGTACAATATTTACCAGCAAAATAACATCCTGGCTAAAGATCCAGAGCAGCCCAATTCTCCTTCCCCACACCCTAGTTACCAATACTTAAGCACAAAAAAGTGGTTCTAGAGGCCTTTCCTCCACCCTAAGGTTCAGATGCTATGGACAACCAACTACACAAACACGTGTCTTTGTTGTCTTCCTGTGATCTGTTACCTGAGGAATCATAGCAGAACAAACGGGTGAGGCTCTTTATATTGCTGTCCTGGTCTCCGTGGCTTCCTAGGAGTGCCTCTTAGCCTTGGGATACGCAGCCACATACATTATAGGCCATCCTCTAACTGCGGGACAAGGGGGCTTCCTGAGCGTGTACAAATTCTCCCTCAGAAATACCAGAGCTCATGTTACTTTCTGAAATCGCCACAGCTAGTGCTTTAGGAGGTGTTTTGTGTGCACATGCCTTGCTTTTTAGTTACATCTTTAACAAGGTAGGCAGAGGCAATTTAATGTTTAAATGTCGATCTTAAAAAGAAAACACCTAACTTGATACATCAATCATTGGCTAGTATAGTTTTCTTAAAGAACCTTCTCTAGGTGTTTTGGAATGTTTAGAAATTGTGAGCTCAGTAGACGTGTTGGCACACACCTGTAATACCTGTACTCAGGAGGCTGAGACAGGAGAGACCAAAGTTTGAGCTACATAATGTGATTCTGACCCCAAACCAATGTGTGTGTGTTTGTCTATAATAAGCATATGCATATATATGTTGTGTGTATATATGTGTATATATTCATACATATAAATATATGTATTTATGTGTGTATGTCTGCATGTATTGCCCATGCTAATTACAAAGTACATAAAATAAGTTTCAATCTTCTTCCCTCCTACCTACCACCAAAAGAAAGCACTTCACAGTTTGGAGTCTGGATCTTCTGAGATTTGCCAACAGAATAGAAACATCTGTAATCTCAGCACCCAGGAGTCTGAGGGTAAAGGAGCAAGGGTTCTAGGGCAACCTGAGCTACATCGAGAGAACAAGACCATTTCTCAAAGGAAGAGAATGGGAAGGTAGGTAGGGCACTTGCCTAGCACATATAAAGTCCTGGGTTCAAGCCCTCACACTACTCCTTCACCCACATGTACATACATCATCAGGAAACCATAGCCAGGATGTGACGGGGCTGTGATTCATTCATGCCTCGAGGAAGCAAGGAACTGGCTGTTTTTTTTTTCCCATACCTTTAATGTAACCAAGCATGTGCTGTTTTACTTTCGGCAGATCACAGGTTTAGCTATCAGATTTTACTGCATTTGGAAAGGACTGTTGGTCCTGAACACATACGCTGAATCGATGGTTCCAACCTTTTAAGTGAACAGTAAATATGTCAAGGAAGTTTTAAAGAGCACACTCACTGGGAAGGATATTCAAGACCCACAAAGCTAACTCCATCCCAGAAGCTTATTTTCAATGATTTCCATCCTGGTGAGCATGTATGCTCCTGCTGAGAGAAGGCTCTAACAGTGCTTAAACAGAGACAGAAGAACCTCCTGCATTGCTGTGTGGTGCCACACTTGTCTCTAGATATCAGTGTACAATGTAGGGGCTGGGGAGATGAAATCAGCAGACCAGTGCCTTGCCCCTGCACAAGGACCTAAGTTTGAACCCCAGAAGCCATGTCATGTGGCTAACCACAACTGCCCTTAGCTCTAGTTCCAGGGAATCTTATACTCCTGGCCTCCTTAGACACCAGTCTTACATGCATAAATCATACACATCATTTAAAATTATGTATGTGTGTATACATGTACAAATACACATATGTATAAAATTTGGAAACCAAGTATTATTAAGCACACCGTTGTGAAGCAATGCGCCAGATGCCTTCACATGGATATACTGTATATTCCTAAGTCCCAAACTCAACCTTTCTTGCCACCCCGCCCTGAGAAGAGGCAGCTTAAGGTACACAGTGGTCACCACAAAGGACTCCCAGCAGCTGCTCCCATTCATCTTTGTCATTTCTACACTCTGCTCCACCTCAGAAAACTCCTGCCCCTCAGCCCAAAAATGATTGAGCAACTGGTCAACCTCTAGATTCTCAATTTACAACAGATGAAAAGTACGACAGAGAAGGCAAATGGCTTTGAAAATCCGGACTGCCTTGTTCTGTGAAAGGGCATAGGGACACTTTGTCTCTGCCTTTCACCATCCAAATCCAATTGACCGTCCAAGTCATATCTCTTCAGGAGGCCCTGTTGCCCTGCTTCGCGGCTACCCTGGCCGAGACAGGCAATGAACCCAAGCAAGAGATGATCTCTCCTAAGCCTAGGGCTCCCTGCATCCTTGTTTAAAGCAATATATATAACAGGAATGTTCAAGCCCTCGGAATAAATGAAGTCAAGCACATCTGCAACTTGGCCCCATGGGTGAGGCAAAAATCTACTTGCCTATCATTTGTAGAAATCTATGTATTCAGCACAAAGGCCACTGCTGCCCTGGGGGCTTACAGTCCGGGTTAAGAAACAACACTGCGATAAAATATACCATTAGAGAGTTGTTAAGTTTCACATAGGGCCCAACTTCTACGGTGTTTATATTGCACTTATAGAATTGCCGCATGAGGCCTTGGCTGGTTTTGTTAATTCTAAATTATTCAGCACTGCACTGATAGATTGCTAATTAAAATACTAACCCCTAGGGCACAGGCCCAGCTAAGAAAGGTCCTGTTGGCTTCATTACTCCCTCTCAGCATCCTGGGCAGATCTTCGTTTGCTTCTCTCCTCTCCAACTGCCACAACACACCCAGCATACAAGGCCCTTCACGGCCTAACATTAACTGGGCTACAGAAGAAGGCAAACCTGTAAGGTCCCTTTCAGGTGGCTTGGGAACCCAGAAAAGAAAGAATATTTGTAATGCATTTCATATAAGCAGATTGTCTTTTCCTGGGATACACCTTAATTCCTTCTGCTTCTTGAGTTTCAGGAAACAACAACAACAACAACCACCTCAGCAGCAGCTATCCTGCCTCCCCCTTCGTCCCCCCTCCCAGCTCAGCAGCAGCCCCACCCCACCCACAGCACTCCAAAGTTACCCCTTTGAGGCATCAATACCAAATGGCAGTGTCTCCTGGACCCCAGAAGAACACCACCACTCCTGCAGCAGAGAGAACATGGTACCACAATGTCTAACCCAGCTCTTGTTCAGCTACCTTGCTATCTTACTTGAGTCTTAGTCCAAACAGCCAGACCTCAAAGTTTAGACAGTTTTAAAAGATGACCTATAGTTCAAAAGCGTACAATACCTACACAAACACACCACGGAACTTCCAAAGACTCGGATCTGTGTAACACTCAAACTGGAAAAATCCCAGAAGCCCCTTTTGACACCGCCCCCTTCTAACGTGAAAACCATCACTCTGGGATATCTGTTTCTGTGAAGTCAGAGAGGTGAGGAAGCAAAGGCAGCAGACAGTGATTGATGAGTCTGCATTTAGCCCAGAGCCTCCTGAGGACCAGAGGACAGGACAGGTAGAGAAACCTAGCTAACACATCTTAAACAAGTGGCCAGAGTTACCAATAACAACAGAGACAAGTTAGACCTAACATGCCACCCCGTAGTTTGCAGCAGTCACATGACTCAAGTGGCGAGCCTAACACTGACTGGGCTATAATCTTTGCAACTATCCAGGCCACAGATGCTGAGGAAACACCCAGGCAAAGCCTAGAACATAAGAAGCTAGTAGATGTAACCCACAATCCTGGCTTGAGTCCTTTTTACCAGGGATGCTACGGATGTTGACAAGCCTTAAACACAATTCAGACAGGTGACAATTTCTAGATGATTCCTGTACATAAACTTTTCTGTACATTTGAGAGAAACTGAAGCACTTGGTGTCTCAGAGAGAAAACTGTTCGATTAATTATTACTTTGTGTATGCTAAAGACTGAACCTAGGACCTCATGCACCTCTGAGCCACATCCCCAAACACTCGCCAGCAAGAGGGCGTTTAAAAGGCAGACTTCACTCTTCACCACTGCCTGGAAACCTGAGATAAGGCGTGTAACAAGGAGTGAGCCTGCAGCAGCAGCACCACCACCACCAGCAGCAGCACCACCACCATCAGGAGCACCACCATCAGGAGCACCACCATCAGAAGCACCACCAGCAGCAGCACCACCAGCAGCAGCACCACCACCATCAGGAGCACCACCATCAGGAGCACCACCATCAGAAGCACCACCATCAGGAGCACCACCATCAGGAGCACCACCATCAGGAGCACCACCATCAGCAGCACCACCAGCAGCAGCAGCACCACCATCAGGAGCACCACCATCAGGAGCACCACCAGCAGCAGCACCACCAGCAGCAGCAGCACCACCATCAGGAGCACCACCATCAGGAGCACCACCATCAGGAGCACCACCATCAGCAGCACCACCATCAGGAGCACCACCATCAGCAGCACCACCATCAGCAGCACCACCACCACCAGCACCACCACCACCAGCACCACCACCACCAGCACCACCACCACCAGCACCACCACCAGCAGCACCAGCAGCAGCACCACCAGCAGCACCACCCCAGGCTATGGGCCTGCACACTGGCCCAGACTGCCTACTTCAGAAGGATGTTTAAAAAGGGGGTGAGGGGAACCATTCTTGGATAGTTTATCATTGTAAGGCAGCGAATTCTCAACCTGTAGGTCTTGACCCCAGGGAAGTCAAATGACCCCTTCACCCTTGGTGAGATACCTACCCTAAGACCATCAGAAAACATGGCTGTTTAACATTATGCTTCATAACAGTAGCAAAATTATGAAGTTGCAATGAGAATAGTTTTGTGGTTGGAGAGTCATTGTAACGTGAGGAACTGTATTGAAGGGTTGTAGCCTCAGGAAGTTGAGTTCCCCTGCTGTAGGGGAAGTTTCTGTTCCTCATGGTCACAGCAATCCTATCTCAGTATATTTGATGGAAGACTGCCACCCCATTCCTATTATCCTTCTACTATTGTCACCACAAAAAGCAACTCCAGAGATTTAACAAAAACATTCCCCTCTCAGAGACATGATGGCACGGCCCTGAAGATCCGAGAGCTGTTTTGCCCAGCCATGGGGTAAAAAGAACAGCCTCCGCCAGCACCTCAGCCCCTTCTTCAGGCTGCCCAATACCAGCTTTGCAACCACACTGCCTTCAAATACCATCTCTGAACTGCCTGTCCACCCTTGGCTTTAATGCCCTTGAGAATATCATCTGCAAATGAACACCTGCACGTTTATAACTAAGCATCATCCAATATCTCATCCAACTGGTTTTTATGGCTATAGAATCTCCCATGGGGCCAGTATTTAATTTCACTTTCACCTGCAACATGGCTAAGGTAAAGCCCAATGATCTCCCCTAACATACCAGAAAAGAGAGAAACTGAGTCTCAGTGAAGAAAGGGAAAGAAGTGGGAGCCAGGGCTCCCACACTCCAGGGATTGTCTTCTTACATGAAATATATCATTAATAGCACCGGTCATTTAACACCCTCTTCCATGATCAGAAGCTTGTACTATAAATGGCTAGAACAGAGGTCAAATAAGAGTGTACTGGAAGAGATGCTCTGTTTTGCTCAACCTTAGAAAAATGAGCATTCAGGAAATCCAGCACACCTTCATCGCTCTTGCTCATAGCCATTCCTGGAGCCAAGAGCTAAAAAACAATGTTCCCTGTGCCAAACCCAGACCTGCCTCCTTGAGGCTCCCCTTGCAGGCAGGCTGCTCACAGCTGGTATCTAACAGACCCCCAAAACTTCACAGAAATCCCACAACTGGCTTGCCTGGCCACAAGTTCTACACAGACCTGCTCTTCAAATCTGTGAGTGTCAAGTGTCTGTTCTGTAAGAGGCCCCTGGGGCCCTCGGCATGGATACCTCATGGAGAAGTCAAAAAGATAAGGCAATTATGTAAAAGTGAAGAAACAGCCAGAAGATAAAGACAAATGCTTGGCAGAGATGGGAGGAGAGACCTAAGATGATGTGAGCAAATGGCAAGACCTGGCAATGGATGGTCATTTACTGTAAGTGCTCAGACCAACCAGAGAACAGACTGCCTTAGGCTGGGGTAGTTTGGAGGGTTTGTGGAAAGCCCCCAATTTGACCTTAGTCTTTAAAGACAGAACACAAAGAGTTAAGATTATTCTCAGTGGATGTAACACGGTTCAGGAAAACTCAAGGTACTTCAGAAGACAGGCGGGGATCCTATCTCACAACACACTGACAGTCTTGTCAGTGCTCTGGCTACACATCAACTTCCAGCTGGCTGACTCGAGGGCACTTCACCTCCTGTGTCAGGAAGCCCAGAGTTCTAGTAAGTTCCAGTGTTGTTTCAGCCAGAAGCATGCAACTATACAGAAAGGGTTTTGTTGAAATCAGTCTTGTCAGGAAGTTGAAGCAGAGGGTGTGGACGGTCCTAAAAGGCAACTGACCATCAAAAGCCACTGTCTCTCAGGAAGCACCACTCCATAGCCGATTAGGCAGCACAACCCCATATGTTTCACCCTTGAAACAAACCTGACAGGGCACCTCATTAGCAACCTTCAGCAATAGAGAAATTCAAGAGCCTGTTCACTAACACACACGCACACACACACACACACACACACACACACACACACACACACACGCACGCACACATGCATGCACAATAAGGAGCCTAATTAGAAAGGTGTCATTCTAGCCCCAGCTGTGGAGGGCTGTGTTTATTAAAACAACACTTGCTAAGATGCCTCCAACATGACACAGGGAAGAACGAGAGCAAGCTGACTAGCCATCATGGTTCTCCCCGATGGCCCAGAAGAGACAACATACACCAGGATCCAGGCCTGGAGAACCAGAAACCTGAGACAGTCTGAATACACACAGTGAGCTGGTTTGGTCAGGACAAGACCAAAAACTCTCACACTCAGTGTGAGGTAGCTCCCTCACTCCCTCATCAATAGTTATCTCTAAAATGACTTAGATAAGTTTTCCAGTTATAACGCAGCTCTGAAGTGAGTCTATTGTTACGGCACCTGATTTAAACGTTTACAGAGCACCTTCTGTGTGTTATACGTGTTCTAGGCAAAGTCGATGCAGCACCGGGTAAGGTAAGGGCTGCTCTCCTAAAAGCCTATGCAAGCAGACTTCTGAAGTGCAGGAAGGGATACAAGAGGGGGCTAAGGAAAAGCCTAGAAGGCAAGAATCCACCTGGGAGACAATATCCACACAGGAGGACCTGGACAGAAGCCTGGAATGTTCAGTAACAAGGCGGCAGCTGGGTGGATGGCAACAGCAAGTGCTCACAGGAACCCCAGTGAGGCAGGGTACACAGGGCCAGGTTCTCCAGTCCTACAGAAATCTGAGTCATTCTGCATATACACAGTGAGACCAGAGATTCTCACACCCAGTGTGCGGTAGTTCCCTCATCAACAATCCTAAGATGACTTAGATACCTTTGCCAGCAAGGCAGCTTGTCAAAAGCGTCAGAATGTGACACTTTGGAGGACTTAACCTGGCCACTATTATGAGACAGAAGACTCCATTATCCAGGCAGGGACCACAGGGTGGAGCGGTGAGAACAGGAAGGCAAGAAGCTTAAGGATGCAAGTTAGACGTGAAGTCAGGTCCATGGGAATTATTTTAGATGTGAAGAAGGAATCAAGGGTGACACCCAGCTCGGAGTGCAACTTTATTGTGACACTTGCTAGGGCAGCAAAGGCTGGAGAAGAAATGAAAATAGCCACAAACAAGCTTCTTCTGCACATTCATTGTGAGGGGGACTCTTAAAAATGTTCACTCTACCTCCCAAAGGAATCAGGCTCAGCATTAAGGTTGAGTCACGTGACAGATATCCAGAGAGCAGATACGCCAATTAGTTCTGGGTCAATTGTCAGAATTGTTTCTAGGAGAGACTAGTTGTGGAATCCAGAGCAGAGTCCCTGTTTTCCAAGATGGGCAGGTATTTCAAACCACCAAGGGCTCAAACGTCTCTCATCACCGTCCCCTTTTCCTCTCATTGCTTCTCTCCACAACGCCCCCTTCAGGTGCGGCATCTCAACTGTCACTCAATGGTCCTCAAGCATGGGACCTCTTGGTTCTTGGATCTTTAAACTATGTTAGTGACCCAGAACCAGAATACTCTAGGTTTTCAGATAGACAAAATCAACAGAACACACAAGTACACGAAGGGAGAATGGGGCACAAGATACGGTAGCTCATGCCTTTAACCACAGCATTTGGGAAGCAGAAGCAAGCAGACTGTCCCAAGCTAGCCTGGAATAAAGAATGAGACCTGTCTCAAAAATAAGAAATAAAATAAATAAAAGGGAAATTACAGAAATTAGCTCAAACGATTATGGAGATAATATGTTAATAAACTGAAAAATAATAACCAGTGATAAGGAACTAACTCCTGTAGACACAAGCTTGTAAGGCTCCAGAAAATACATACATACACACACACACACACACACACACACACACACACACACACACACACTAGCACAAGTATGCAGGTGATGGGACCTCCCACCTCCATTTTCCTCTAATCCCCAGTAAGATCCGACATCATTTGCTAGAACCTTAGCCCACGGGCTGAGCTTCAGTCCATCCAGCGGAAAGAGCTCCCAACAGAGCAAGCTCCTGTAGCTTCTCTACTCCCTTCAGAGCTCATGCAAACAAGAAAAAGAATGTAAGTAGAAAGAAAGCAAGCAACCAAAAAGGTATACATGGGGGCATTACTTTTAAACAGACACTGGACTTTTCAGAAAGGGGAATTCAGAAGCCACCCATTGAATTATTTCAGGGGCACCTCCCCATGTGCCAGGATTTGGGTGGAATGGTAATATCCATACCCTTAGTTGCTGACACACACACACATGAAGTGGAAAGTTCCTTTGTTGTCTTCCTCCCTGTGCTCAGTTACCTGGTGCTGCCACAGGAACAGGGTCTGACCTTAGATGTCGGGCTCTGTCCCTGGAAGAACACACCTATGCCAGGGCTCTGGACCAAGTGACAGAGTGGCAGGAGGCTCATGCTGGGACTAGACCTAGTCAATTTTCAGAACACCAAGGGGAACAGAAATCTGAAGTAAGACAAGCCAGGTCCTAAGTAAACTTCGTTCTTCCTGGGTCAACCGTGAGCATCTGTATGGTCAAGGGGGTCCAGGAAGGACCAGCCCCACCAGTGCAGAACTCACACTCCCTCTAAATTTGTACACTCCTCTATCACAAATACATCTATCTCATATCCCTCTCTCTAGTCCCCTCTTACACTTATCCCATCTTTATCTACATCTAAACTCACAACCTACACGTGGTGTCACCACTGAATGGATAACAGGTGAGCTATTCCTGTTTCTTTCTAGAGCCAAGTACTAAGTAACTTCCAACATGCAACATGAGACACATCACATTTAATGAGGTATACTAAACCAGCAAAGGCTTTATAATTCCCATTCTGAAAACCACGTTCAAAACCTTATTCTCTAAGAAATGGTCTTAGATGTTTTCTGTTGCCGTGATAAAACACCATGACTGAAAGTAATTTGGGGATGGAAGGGTTTGTCTCAGCTTACAGTCCTGAGGTCATACGCTCCTACACTGAGGGAAGCCTGGGCAGGAGTGGAAGCAGAGGTCATAGAGTAGTGTTACTTGTTGGCTTGGTTCTCCCATGGCTTGATAGTCTGTTTTCTTATAAAAGTCAGGACCACCCACCCAAGGGTGGTCAATTATTAACCCCACATCAATCATTAACAATAAAAGGCATTTTTTTTCTCAATTGGGCACCCTCTTCCTAGGTATGTTCAGGTTTGTGTCAAAGTTGACAAAACAAACCATAAATCAGTTCTAAGAGGACTCTCAAGAACTTTACTGTTTTTCTAACACTCGTTTAAAATTGCTCTTTTTCTTAATTTGATGTTTATTCCCCAAAAGAAATTCGTTCTAGCCACTTTTCTGGTAGGAAAAAAGTTTCAAGGGTCAAATTCCTATTCAAGGGCACCTCTGCTGCATCTTTGCTTACACCACAACCTGCTTAGTATAAGACGAGAAGACACCCTCACTTACACATACATCAGCTATTCTGTCCCCAGAGTGACCAGGCTCTGAGTGACCACATGCTCCCACACTTAGCTAAATCTGATGCACCACGGCAAAAGCAAGATGGCCCCATACGGCAGTACAGTGGCATTTCAACGTTAAGCCCTGTCTGTTACGCTGTGGCAGGGTTTTTTTCCTCCACAGCTCAGGTGGGTCTGGAACTCAAAGCCCTCCTGTGGCAGCCTCCTGCCTGCCATCATACCCAGGAAGATTCTCCCTGCCTCTCCCTGAACATCTGTGTCCAGTGTGATATCCACCCACCTCCCTGCTCGGAGCCTCTGCCTTCAGTGAGCTTCACTTACTGCTGTTCCTTAAAACGTGTCGCTAAGAATAACAACATACTATGGGGGCTGTTGCAGGAGGGCTGGGGAATCAAAGACAGCTGAAGCTGGGTAGACTGACCTGAAAAGAAATCAGTTAAGAAAACAAAAAAGTGGAAATTAGATCTTACTGGGCTGCTCAGTGGTGGGTTCAAATCTAAAAATATCGATAATGTAGCAAGAGCCATAGAGCACCAAAATTCTCCTTGGAAATCTCCAGTTCCAACCAATCACAGCAAGATGTCTTCCTTTCAAGAGGCTTTGTTTAGGCTGCAGGGAAATGACCTCTGCCCTCCAGTCCCTCTCCCCCGTAGCATATCCTCATTATCCACACCCCCCCATTCAACTAGAGTCACTGATCTGCTGTGGTAGGATTGTGGGTTCCTATGTTGTTTTGGAGGGCAGGGGCTGCCAATGTTCATCTAGCTGCATTTCTGGAATCTAAATGCATTGTGAGCCAAACTTACCCAAGCTATATCACTGTTACTTGGTCCTCTTCAAAGGACGTCTGTTGGGGGGAGGGCCCCCTTCAAGTTCACCTTCTCTTCTATACCTGTCTCCCTATTGAAGCCAACACTCTTGACAAAAGCCTCCAGTGGCCAAGAGTCCACACAAGGAACTTTGTAGCACTTCCACACTACAGTCTCAACTCCTGCAAAACTCTGTCTAGATAATAAAATGGAGGCCATAAAGAGGTTAATGTGATAGCAATCCTTCCCCAGAGCATAAAAATCAATAGCACTATCTGCCTCTAAAGTCTGCAACAATTTAAGCAACTACTTTTTTTTTTAACCTAGAAGACAAGTGTGCACTCCTGAACACCATTTATCATCCCAGGTGGATTTTTTTTCTTTCTTTTTTTTTTCTTTTTCTTTTTTTTTTTTTTTTTTTTTTTAAGAATCATTGGCAGACGTTTCTTGCCTGTGTATTTCTGGTTATACCTGAAGGTATCTGGGTCATGTTGCACCAGGACCCCACTTTGCCATCAAGGATGAAAAGCACTGTTTTATAAGGAAGGTGGTGAAGGGGCTTTGAAAGGGCTTAGATACATGTGCTCAAATAATGCCAAACATTAACCTAGTGACATGAGCCAGTCAGCCTTATTTTATGGGAACAAAGCCACCTTGCCCACCTACCCCAAATGACACTGAGTCAAGTCAACTCTGTCCTTTATAGCTCAAGCTAAGACCAGCTAAGAAGACAAAAG
Organism: Micromys minutus; assembly: GCF_963924665.1. Classification (NCBI taxonomy): domain Eukaryota; kingdom Metazoa; phylum Chordata; class Mammalia; order Rodentia; family Muridae; genus Micromys; species Micromys minutus. The sequence continues at coordinate 59,010,841 of NC_137977.1, read as the reverse complement.
GCACATTCCCAAACATCAGAGGCAGAGTCCCTGAGCAGACCCGGGCAAATAGAGTCTCTCATACTTTGAATATATGTTTATGTTCCAGAGGAATCATTTCTAAGCCTGTGTAAGCTCTCACGGTGTACAAACATTTTTACACTTGGATTTTATATGTGCTCATCATTATAATCTTTCTTAAAAAGCATGGTAGTTTGTGAAAATTATTTGGTGTCAATATCTAATGTTCACAGTCAGTCTTAAGGAACAGCCCAAAACTTCAGCTCTGTGCCATTCATCCCATTCAATCAAGCTGTCATCTTCCAAGAGTCTCGCTCCCCTGAGGAGGCCTTCAGGCCCAGGCTAGTGAAGGAGCAGCTTGCCGGGCTAAAGTGGGCTCCACTCCAGTGAACTCTTTTGAAACAGCTTTGAAGACCGAAACAAGCAATCTTGTTCACACCACCCACTTAACTGTGGCTCCTGACAGAGAGCCCATTCTTCTAAACATTTGGAGGAGCAGAGAAGTACCAAAGCCCAGAGGGTCAGGAGACTATCGGGCCACAAAGGGCGGCAGAAAGAGACCTAAAGAGTAACATGACAGTGACTCTTTCCTTCCAAGGATGCGCCATCCCACCCTGGTCATCTCTGGAAGTAATATGGAAAAAAAGCCTCCTTCACACACTACTACTAGATAGCATTTATGACACTGTCACATTGGGAACAGGTCTTATCTTTCACACCCCTGTACTACACTTGGCAATAAGCAGAATCTCATGGGTAGGTCTAACACAAAACACAGCCCAGCCCATCAAAGCCAATTAAGAGAGCTCAGCTGTGGCAATAAGGCTGTGACTTACTGTGAGCTGAAGGTGTCATCTCTGCTTCACATTCTCTGAAGTATGTCCCCAAGTGCACAGCCCAAACGGAGATGGAGTAAAACTCCCACCCATCAAATCAGATATTACCTCAGAACGCACAGTGGTAAACACCATCAAAACTTCCCTGGCTTCACGCTAAAAGCTACCTCTGTTCCAACCACTGTGGTTTTGTTTGTTTTGTTTACCATAACTCATAAAACTATATCCCCTCAACACATCTACCTTACACAGTAAATTAACAGGAAAATGGCAGATGCATAAATGTAGCCCTGCAGGGAATAACCAGTGAGAATCACAGAACGCATTAGGTGAGGTTTTAAATTCCAGCACTGAGCCAAGTGTGTGCTTTTATTGCACGAGATAAAGCAAGTGGCACTCAGTCAGGCCATTTCACATGAAGGATACTAGTGTTCCAGGCATCTGGGTGTTACTTACAGCCGCAGACACTTCGCTATTCTCTGGCCAGCATTTAGACAGTCTCCGATTCCTGAGAGGGTTCACACTGCAACCTGAGCACAATTCAGATAGATGCCCTCAGCACTCGTCTCAGTAAATGAGGGTGCACATGGCTGAGTGTAGTGCAACCCCAGCAGCCTGGTGAGCGGGGTTTGGTTACACACTGCCAGTCACGTTTCAGGGATGTAAGCACAGTGGATGATCCCTGGAGTGTTTATTAAGGACGGGTTTCAGGAGGTTAAGGAATGTGAATTAAGGGAGGAAGAAGCTGAGGGACAACCAGAGAACACGGTGATAAAGAAAGACCCTTTAGAAGAGAAAATGGACAAATCCAAAGATTTGGACTTGCATGTAGTGACAAGTGTGTGTGTGTGTGTGTGTGTGTGTGTGTGTGTGTGTGTGTGTGTTTGAAGCAGCATTATTTCTGTGTAGAGACAACAGGTCATAGCTCCTCTTCTAGACACAGAAGCATCCACTGGCATCTGGAGGAGACAGATGACAGGAGAAACCAGGTTGGCAACTAAGGCAGAAGGAAGTGAGTTCCATAAATAAGCATGTAGCCCTTTAATATTTCCATCCAGGGCCAATCCTCCAGAACCTATTCTGCTTTTCATATACTTTCTGGTATGCCCAAAGAGGAAGACATCTGTGCTTCTCAATAGAGGAACATAAATTTTCCCATTTTCCCATCATAGTCTCATCTTGAGAAGCTCCTTGGGCCAAAAAGGGCTGGGAGGGCAAGCCACCTGGACCAGAGGTAGGACCTCCTCAAAAGTAGCCAGTCAAGAAGGTGCTCTCGGCTGAGCAAAGGCTCCAGAGTACAGCACAAGGCCTTGGGTTCAATCTTGAGAACCAGAGGAGGAGTGTTGGTCCTCCATGACGGTCACAACAGGGATCAGTTCCAATCCCAAACTGGAACTAGAGATTCAGAAAGGGTACTCAATCCATGGCCAAAGCAAGCAGATAGGACAAGAAACCAAAGAGTATCGCATCCCATCTTCGGCACTAACACAGAAAGAAATGTACCCTTGCCTGCTGGCATGATAATCAGGTATTATCCTGAAACCCAGAGCCATGGCATACTGAGAAGTTTCCTGGGTCACCAGAACTGGCTATTAGGCCAGTTTCTAAGAACCCCCATCGATCTCGATGCTTTAAGCTTCCTAAGAATAGAGCCCTATGCCTTGAAGTGCCCTTATATCCCAAATAGCTAAGTGCTAAGAGGAACCGTGTTCAGTTGGTTCTCTGTTGATCAGATAGAACTTAGAGAAAAAAGGGATTTACCCCTGGTTACAGTTTATCTTGTAGGAGAGTCAGGGCAGACATTTGAAGCAGAAACATGGATGAACACTGTCTGCTAGTTGACCTGTGCTTAGGTAGCTTTCTTATACAGCCCAGGACTGTGTTGGGTGGCACTAACCACAGTGGTTCCTACATCAGTTAACAACTAAGACAATCTCCTACAGATACACCCACAGGCCATTTGGATCTCAGAAACCCCTCAATTTAGACTCCCATCTCAGATGACTAATGGCTACAGCAAGTTGACAATTAAATTTAATCAGGACAGACGGTCATGTCAACGTGAGTAGCTCTTCTCAGTAGAAAGGAGCCTCACCTCATTGCATACTGCAGGTCTGAGGTGACCTGCGGGCCTCAAAGCCAGGACCTCAAAAGGCCTATGTGTTCTGTATGTCTGAAAGGAGGCAAGCACAGTGTAAACCCCAGCTTCTCCATGATGCTGGTGCTTTTCAAGGCTAGAACATGCAACTGAAGACTGGCAACCAAGCACATAGTGGATAAACATCCAATACTCCCATCCTGGCCTTCAGACTGACCCTATACTTAAGTCTTTCCCGGGGGTCCCCTATGACCATCTGAAAACAGATATTTACATTATGGTAACAGTAAAAAAGCTTTACAGTAATGAAGTAGCAATAAAAATAATTTTATGGTTGGAGGGGTCACTGGGACATGAGAAACTGTATTAAAGAGTCACAGCATTAGGAAGGTTGAGAACCACTACCTTAAACTGTGGCTTTTCCAAAAATGTGACCATCTCCTAAAGATACGCCATCACCACCGAGGAAAGTTTACCTGTTATTTTATCCCAACAAACCTCTGAAGGTTGTGCAGATTTTTATTCATGTCTCACGGTTCATTGAAACCTAGAGGTTAAGTTTCAGATCACTGGGCAGCTGAGGAAACAGATTCAGACCCTAGTCTAGAGCAGTTATAGGTCTAACCTAACCTACTTCTGTCTGTGCTCTTCCCTCCACCCCTGAATACTTTTGACAATTGTAATAAAGTACACAAAACAAATATTTAGCATCACCATTTTTAGGTGTAAAATTCAGTGGCATTTATGTGGTCTCTAACTAATACCCTCTTCCTTCTCACTCACCTTTATAAAACCCATTAGACTCCTCCCCTCCCAGTGACTGACCACAGTCCCTCCTCTCCATGACTATGACTATCCTAGATGCCTTATGTTTTAGGTCAAATCATGTGATATTTATCTTTTTACAAATGGCTTATTCTACTTTACAAAAGGCAGAATCTATTGGATTTTAAGGCTGAAAAATATCTTGTAAGTCTGTTTGTTCTCATAAATGACACCTGAGTGATCTCCTTGTGACCAGTGTGACTAATGCTGTTCTGTAGCCTCCTTTCTTGTTTTACTATTCCTCCTGGTTACTACCTAACACCCTGCCCGGCATAGCAGGACATTCCTTCATCTTTCCAAAGACCATCTTAGGCTCCTGGGTAAAAAGTCTTTCCATTTCATTTTTAAATTGTGAGATACTCATTAATACTATTATGCTTGCCAAAACAAATGTAGATAATTACATGAATCTGCCTTAAGCTACTTGTATTTATATATGCATTTGAGTGGACCACATGTCAGTATAACCATGAAATTCTGTGAGCTTCTAAATCTAAAGAGGTCAAAACTGCTATGTTTAGATGACTGTTCCCAACAGCCTCGCGCCATGATTATTGGACACTGAGAATATTCAAATGAGCAGTGACACCAGAATCGCAGCTAGCAAGAAGATACACAAAACTAGCACTCATGGTCAACAAGACGGCTCAGTGGGCAAAGCACTTTCTGAAGAAGCTCGACTCATACCTAAATTCTTTCCCTGGAACACCTCCCCTCAAAAAAAAAAAAAAAGATGCAAAAAAAAAAAAACCTCCAGAGTTGCCCCCTGACTCCCACACAAGTGCTTCCCCACACTGCACAAATACACAACAATAGTACATTTAAGGAAATAACCTCTAGAGTCAGACATCACCTGTGATGCCAGTCCTCAGTTCTCCAGTAAATCTCTACCCTGTCTAGTCTATTTTTAAATAACTTTCAACTAATTCTAGAAAGTCTACCAATCAAGCATGGTGGGTCTGCTAAAGAACGTGAAGACTGCATCACCAGCTGGGAAGCCAGTTTCAGAGCCAGGATAGACAACCTGCATCTTTTACTTCTGCCCTCAGTAGCCATCCTTAGAGAGATGATTGATTCTAGATTTAATCTAGCATACTGGCCATAAAAATCACATTTTAAAAGCAATGCCATTATATTGGTGCATGAGGCTTGTTTCAGTCAAACATGAACACACAGGGTGAATGGACGTTATAGCAAAGAAACATTAGACTCAGGCTGATCAGACATTCATTTCCCTCATTTTACAAACAAACATTGGCTGTCACGAGGGGTAGAGGCAAACTGAGAAGGAGATGAAATCTGATCAGATGAGATCAAGCAGTTTATCTCCATGACTGTACTAATGCTTCCTTAATACTAATTTCACACAACAAAAAAACTCAAGGTTAAAGATCACTCTGGAGAGACAACTCATCCTGTTTCTCACAGTGGCTTTTATGTTCACTCAACCCTACACTGTATTTGCAAGATGGTGTGAATCTTTGGATAGATACCTACCTGAGGGGCATTCTCTTCCCAGGAGACTGAAAACTATCCCATTGCTAATCCGTCTTTCCTGATTTACCGCCACTGCTTCTGAAGACCTGCTCTGCACAGTCTAACAGGAGGTAATGGAGAGTCATTCTCCCCTACTTTCTTCATGCAAAATCTATAGTCTTAATGAGATGCTTAATGAGACTGAGTTCACAGGGTCTAAAAGACTGAGCTTTAACATGGGATGACCTACAAAGAAAGAAAGATACCCACAACCTAAACTATATGAGCCATTACAAGTCAAAAACCAAGCCTGTTTTATAAAATCTTCCCACCCACCAATGCTGCTTTCCCTGCTATTTCAATTTCCATCTTATGCTAACCCTTGGAGGTTTTTAATACACACACACACACACACACACACACACACACACACACACACACACACACATACATAAAAAGCACCATTATCTACTACCTTACTTTTCTGTCACTCTGACAAAACACCATGACCAAGACAAATTATGAAGAAAGCATTTAGTTGGGGATCACAGATGCAGAGGGTAGCAGAATCCATGACCATCACGGCAGGAGACATTACCAGCAGGCAAGCAGGCAGGCAACAGAGCAGCAGACCAAAGTTTGTATCTGATCCTCAGGTGTGAGTCAGAGAGCAGAGAATAGCATGAGCTTTTGAAAACTCAGTGACACACAATCCTTCAACAACACCTCCTCATCCTTCCCAAACAATTCCACCAACTGGGGACCTACTATTCAAATAAGCCTACAAGGACCATTTCTCATTCAAACCACCACATCTGTAAGGACTTCCCACTTTATAGTCTTAGGCAAATGACAGAGAAAACAGGCTTTTTGATGGTACCTAAGTCAATGCCTGGCCCAAGCATAGCAGAAGATAATGTTAGGTTAAAGGTGGTTGGTTCCTTGTCAAAAAGAGTTATATCCTAGAATAGGAATGGGGAGCTTTTGAGAAGAAAATAAGCTAAGCTAATAATATTTGTATGTGCCCACTTTGCCGATGCCAAACATCGAAGATCATTAACATACGATTCAATGTTAAGTCTTCAGTGAGAGCAGTTTTCCCAGTATACATATTTGACCATTAACTGCATGCACAGCAGACAAATTACCTGTGTTCTCAAAGCTTTGAAACCTATGTTCAGCTCAGGGCATCGGTCTGCAGGAACAGAACTTGTGTATATTTCTGTTTCTGAGGTTATAACTTAATTACAACATGTCTCCCTTTCTATCTACTCCCCCACCCCAAAATCTTCCTCACTCTTTAAAATAATGGCCCCCTTTCCCACCATTATCATATATTCTTAAGTGTAACCTGCTCAGTCCATATAATGTGCTTGTATGTTTTTAGGGCTGTGGGACCCCATCAACCAGTTGGCACGTCCACCCCTGGGAAGGCCACCTCTTCCACTCAGCTTTACTCGGTTGCCTGCCGTGCTGTGTGTAGGGCTGGGGCCTGTGGTCTTTCCCCATCCACTTTGGCAAGTCCAAAGGTGCCATCCTTGCTGAGCTCATGTTTGAGCACACATGCTGGTGAGAGTTTATGGATGTAGCTTCTGACATTGCTTTGATATACAATCTCACTGCAAACTCCCTGATCCTCTGGCCCTTACAATCTATTTTCTCCCTCTTTGGTATCCCCTGAGCCTCCATTGGATATCTACATCTCTGCATTTTGATTGTTTGTAGTTTTCTGCCACAAAGAGAATTCTCCTTAATGAGGGGTGGAGTGCCTTTATATTCAAGTAACCAATGGCCCAAACACACTGGTGAGATTGTAAACTGCCCACAGCACCTCCCTCCTTTCTGCTCACATGCCCTCTCCAGCCCCAAACTCTCTGGTCTCTCTTCCCCTCGCGTCCTCGTAGTTTGTCCACATGCCTATCCTTCAATGATATTTCTCATTTTATTTCAAAATTCACAAAACAATGTTTGTTCTTCTCTGAAGCACCTTCAACAAGGCTGAGCATCATGGGAAGTGAGGTAATGCATTGTATGTTGCAGCACCTGGCTAGCTGTGTCTACACGGAGGTTATGACTGGGCAGGTGGGGAAAAGGAAGATAAGCCAGAGTGCAGTGATAGTGTGTACAAAGGTAAATATAGTACAATTTACCATTTCAAATATTTTCCCCTCTCACCCTACCCAGTGATACCCAAAAAGATTTCCCCACCTTTTCATGGAATCTGGTCTCTTCCTAGGGAACCTGAACGTCTTAGTATCCAAGTTATAGTCGAGACTTTGAATCTCATGCATAAGGCTCTCGAGGTATCCTTCCCCCAGTTATGATTTCATGCCACAGCACATTTGAGAGCTCCAATGACAAAAACTACCAAAGACAATTACTTTTCAGCAATGACGACAAAAGTTAAAGAATCTATGTCCCATCGCTTCTCGGCCTTTTGGCTAAGATCAAGTGAAGAATCTATGTCCCAAGTAGGATTGCTCAAAGAGGTATTAAGCTGAGTGCAGTAGTGTTTGCCTATAGTCCACGAGTTCGAGGCTAGCCTGAAAAACATATCAAGACCCCAATGCAAGAAGGGGTGAAACGAGGGCAGTGAACTTTGAGAGAATTGAGCAGTTAGCCTCATGAACCTAGTGCTGAGATGGACACATTGACCATTCTCAACGGTAACAATTTAGCCAATTACCAAAAGTGCCCAATTCACACTAGAGTCTAGGCAATTTGAACACTGCTTCTGAGTCTACGTTAAAATGCTCAATTAGAGGATGTTTCTGAAGTGTTTTAACAAAATCTTTTGGCATGCTAATGCGATATCAGGGAATACTCAGGAGCCTGGTATACACCTGGGAAGTTCTCTCCTCATGCACTTAAGGAGTCTTTGTCTGAAATGATTGACTTACACCTTCCACAAAGAGTGCATGCTTACATTAAACATCTGCTGGCCAACAGACAGGCAGCAGGGCACACTTTCAAACCATGTCTGCCTCCACGTTGCCATATTCCCTGCCAAGGTGACAATGGACTAAACCTCTGAAGCTGCAAGTCAACCCCAAGTAAATTTCATGGTCATGTTATCTCTTCACAATAGAAAACCAAGAAGTTGGCCCCAGGAGTGGGATATTACTGTGACAGACCTGACCACGCTGCTTGCTGGCAAAATGTAGATTCTGGGACTTTGAACCATTAAGCTGGGCAGGGGTGCTGTAAGAGCAATACAGATTATGATGGACCAGCTCAAGAGGTTTCAAAGGACAAGAGTTATTAATAAACTGAGGGGTTTGAAATTAACGGTAATTGCAGAAAAGATTTCAAGAAAGCCAAGTATGGACTCTACCTTGTGGTTATACATCTGCATAAGAACAGCCACTAACAATGAAAGGGGGATAAAGAGAAATACAAAATGTACAGTTTGGGGAGAAGAGGAGCACCAGAAAGTGTAATTGCAGCTAAGTCCAGTGTTTAAGGAGATAAAACAAAAATTTAAGAGAAGTCCGATAAAGGGAGTGGTGACCTCAGGGCAGGACCACATCCACGTAAGCCTCCAATTGTGAAAAGAACTTTTTTAAGCTTAAGCTAAGAAGAAAATAGAATACAGAAAGCTGATGAAAGTATATTTGAACAGGGGGTCATGTTCCAGTCCCAGCAAGCAGAACTTGGTAGCTTCAGACATGTGGTTCTGGCTTCAGAGCCCAGGATACAGGAAAGGAATTACAGAACTTCCCCCCCCCCCATGACTAAAATAAGCCACTGAGACCAGGTGTGTGGCAGAGGGGTCCCAACATGGTGGTCCCTGGAGGCCATTACATGAAACTGTGGAGGTAAAGCCTGCATTGCTTTCAAGACCCCAAGATTTTGGAGGTACCAGAGCCATGGGATACCTGCTGAGGAAAAAGTCTCAGAGTGGAACCAGGAGAGAAGTGTGTGGCAGTCACAAAGCTGAAATGAGTTAGAGATCTGAAGAGCCCTTTGACATCAGACATGGAGATGCCGAGTCTGGAGTGTGCCCTGCTGATTTTCAGTCTTGCTTTGGCCCAGCATTTCCTCACTGTTCCCCTTCCTTTGGGAATGGTGGTGTACATCCTATGCTATTAAATGTTGGAAATACATGTTCTGCTTTTCAACGTTGATGTTACAGGGCTTATAGTTAAAAGATTACCTTGAGTCTCAGAAGAGATTTCTAACTTTGGACTTTTAAACAGCGTTGAGACTGTTGTTAACTAAATGCATTTTGTATATGACTGCCAGCCCATGGACAACCAGGGGGTAGAATGTGGTGGTTTGAATAAGAAGTCCTCCATAGGCTTCTAGATTTGAATGCTTAGTCATCAGGGAATAGCACTATTAGATGTGTCCTTGTTGGGATAGGTGTGGCCTTACTAGCGTAACTGTGTCAGTAGGGGTGGGCTTTGAGACTTTAAAGGTCCATGTCAGGCCCGGTGTGTCTCCTTCCTGGATTTGGATGTAGAACTCTCGGCTACTTCTCCAGCATCATGTCTGTCTGCTACTCAACAGGATTTTACTCATGCTTATATATATATAAGCATTTCCTTGGAGCTTGCTTATGGTTTTAGAGGTTTAGTCCATTATTAACTTGGTGGGAAGCATGGCATTGTGCAGGCTGACTGTGTGCTGGAGAAGCCCTACATCTTGATCCGAAGGAAGTAGCAGGAAGAGACTTGAATTCCACACTGGGCAGAACTTGAGCATTGGAGACCTCAAAGCCTTCCCCCCCCCCCCATCCAGTGACACACTTCGTCCAACAAGACCACGCCTACTCAAACAAGGCTACACCTTCTAATAATGCTGTTCTCTGCAGACTAGGCATTCAAACACATGAGTCTATTGGGAGGCGGGCAAACCTACTCAAACCATCATACCAGCCTGAAACCCATTTACCTGAGGCACAGGGAAGTGAAAACTAAAAACCACTTATACAGATCACAGGAATTCTGTTTTTAAAAGGAGTGGCATTCCTATCTGAACTCTCAGTAAAGGCTCCAGGCTCAAAGCTGACACAAGGTGTGTCACAATCGGGCAAACTCTCAGCAGCACTCAGAATGCCACAGGTAGAGCCTAGGTGTTGTTTAGCAGTAGAGCACTTGCTTAGCATAGGCAAGGCCCTGAAGAGAAATGAAAGCATATGTGTACACTGAGTTTTCATTAGACTGCAGAGATGCTACCTGACATTTAAAAGCCAAGCACAAAAGGATTATCCAAGAGCCCTGCCCTAACTGTGCTGGTCTCCCAGGTACTCTGCCGACTTATCAATCAAGTAGCAAACCTAAAATGTCAATATTTAAAATAACTAAAAAGCAGTAACAGTGTTTACATTTTGTATCCAGAATAATCCTCTGGAGGTTACATTAGTCAGCCTGGGGGAAAGAGGCTATGTCTAGTTTAAGACCAGGCTGCCCTCAGAAACCACGCTATCCTCCCCCCACATGTATGGGCTTCCTTCCAGGTCCTGTACACATCAAGCCCACATTGTCTTTCCTTGTGGTTGGAAAACAAATCACTAACATACATGTATAGAGAGCTGTTTCGACAACAGAGCCCATTGTCCACTCCAGCTTTCTCTAAGGAGTCAATGAAGATGACTCACCTTGATGTCACTCTGAAAGCGTCTAGCACTGAATTTCTTTTCCCATCCTCGGTACAAAGAAAGCAATTCCTCCAAGGTAAGGGGCTAGGTATTCTAAAAGTAGGGAGTGTCTTTGGTACTGAGAAGTACCCTTCACCAGTGAGAAAAATAACATTCCCCAGACACACACCACATAGCATAGGAGCCTAAAGCTGAAGAGAGACAAAGAGTTCGGGGAGAAGTCTGAGTAACCAGAAATAACATTGATATACTAAGTTACCACCAGAACTGTTTAATGCCTACAAGCTATGTAGTGTGTGTATGTGGGATGGTTTATACTCCAGTAACATCGCCCAGCTAAGGCAATAGGTATGATCAGTAAAGAGTTGCAAAATTTCCATTCCAAACATTTAAAAATGCTGTTGGCATGATGGATAATTATTTCCGTCATACATAATACATTAAAGTGTGAGTCAGTCCAGTGTTTGACACATTAGGAAAGCCCACTAGTGGGTTACAAGTAAAAGGGAGTGTTGACTATTGCGACAATGCAATGAAACGAACAAACCATATCAGAGAAACAGTGTCTGAGCCACAAGCACTGGCTCTGTCGTTTATGGCTCATACTCAGAATCCCACCTGGCACGCAGGGTTACCATGGTTAGAAAGCAGTCTGACTGCTTCTCAGACATTAGTGTAAGTGCATTTAACTGCCAGAAAGAACAACGGCAGTCCAACATACAAACCTGGAAGCTACCCAGGTGGAGCGGTGCACGCCTTGAATCCCAGCACTCAGGAGGCAAAGGCAGGCCTGGTCTACATATTGAGCGGCCGGACATCCAGGGTACATAGTGGGACCTGATCTCCAAAACAAAAAGAACCCTTGGAGTCCAGCGCACACGCACGCGCGCGCACACGCATGCACAAAAAGAAAGGAAAGAAAGAAACAGAAAAAAAAGAAGATAACACCACAAAGGAAAACAATACAAAAAAGCTCCCTAAGATTCAATAATTTAATATTACTGAGAACCAGAAACCCACCAACAGCAGACTTTGTTCGTTTTGCTTTAATTATACCGAACTCTCACACCAATGATAACTAGTTTCAGGATCTGTGGTTTCTGTCCATAGATGGATAACTCATAAGTGCACTTGAAACACTTCAAGTTTCAAGTTCAGGCTCCCTACTGACTCACCATCCCTACTAGCATGCAATAGAAAAATCAATGTGTTCCCCAACAAGTGATCTACTTGAAAATTCAGTATAAATGTTTTGTCTTTTGAAACTGGATCTCCAAAAACTCAGTGTATCCAGTAATTCATTAACTTCATGACGCAGCAGTTAAATCCTGTCTGCTCAGGGACTTCAGGACGTGCTGTGTGAGCCCGCGAAGCAACTGCTCATCTTTGTTTTCTCTGTTGCTCCGCTGGCTCGCTGTCACGGAACACAACTCCATCTCAGAACACTCCATCCAGCGCAGGTTGTTTTTCCCTGCGTCACTGGTTTCCAGCCTCCACACCAGGAGCCTCTAAGCTCCAGAGCAGCAAGTCGGAACTCCCAAGGCTCCTCCCACAAGCTCCCCTGGGTAGGCGAGGTGGGGTGCATTTCCCAAGCCAGTTTTACTACAGAGTTCCAGCCCTGGCTCGCACCTTCTCCGCCCCTCTCAACCAACGAGACTGGTGCTGCTTCTGGGGTCCTTGGTGGATCCAAAGGCCATGCCAGGGCTTGCTCCCAACCAGGTGCCATTCTCCTTCATAGCTACTAGAGGAGCATTAGCCTTTGCTGACCTGGACCAGGTCCGAAAAGAGAATTAAAATTTTCGAACTGAGATGGGCGGTAAGCCCACGGAGCTGAAGGGCTCCCCCCCTGTGCTGGACACTAGGTGGCAATCGCCAGGTGAGGATGCGGAAGTGCCTCTTCCTACCCCGCCCAGACCTGTCCACCAGGCCGGTGGAACAGGAATTGCAAACTCGCCTACAGGACTTGCGTACACACAAGTACACACATCCTTCTGCACAGGGGCGTGCAGGCAGGCAAGACTGTCAAACAGGTTCCAGCCACCAGAAAAGAGGAACAAGAAAACCAGACATCGGAATATACGAAGCTTTTTTTAAAGGAAAAAGGGGGCAGGTGACTAAAGGCCCTGCAGTGTTCACCTTGTCCCAGACCAGGTAGAAACCAGAAGGGCTAGAGCTGCAGAGCCAACGCCTGAGAAGCTGCTTTAACTACGACACCTGCTGTGTAACCCAGGTGCAGACACTCCTGCTGCACCTGGTTCCAATCCTGACCAACCCCCTACCCTCCAACACACCCCACACACACCCCACACACCCCACACACCCCACACACCCCACACCACACACCCCCCACACACCACACCCCCACACCACACACACCCCCACACCACACACCCCCCACACCCCACACACCCCACACACCACACACACACCCCCACACCACACACACACACCCCACACCACACACACACACCCCACACCACACACACACCCCACACCACACACAACCCCCACACCACACACAACCCCCACACCACACACAACCCCCACACCACACACAACCCCCACACCACACACAACCCCCACACCACACACAACCCCCACACCACACACACACCCCACACCACACACACACCCCACACCACACACACACCCCACACCACACCCCCCCACACCACACACACCCCCACCACACAACCCCACACCACACCCCACACCCCCTACCACACACCCCACACCAAGACACTCCAGCCCTGGTCAATAATTACTCCAACCTTCCCCTATCTAAATACCTGATAACCTAAGGGCTCATTGTGGGCAAATTAAGTATGGGCTGAAGAGATGGTTCCACAGTCAGGAGCGATAGCAACATTCCGCTTGTACCCCGGTTATATTCTCAGCACCCACAAGGATGCTTGTGGCCACCTGTAACTCCAATTTCAGGGGCTCTAACGCCCTCTTTTGGCCTCCCAGGTGCACTTACAGACATGCAGGTATACACGTAACTAAAAAGAATTGTCTATGTGTATACATATACAATTTTTAAAAGACTACTTCCTTGCGATCACTAAAAATGACATCTCTCTACCCACTGCCCTCACACCTCTTCAGGCTCTGTGCCCCTCCCACCCCAGGGGCTCCTCGTCTCTCTCCTTTCCCAAGTTTAGGGTCCCTCTGGTTGTCTCACGCTGGAAGAAAAGCAAACAAGGGTCGCTCGCACTGCAGAGAACCTGGAACAGGTTCCAAGCAAGAGAAAACGGGGTCGCACGTCAGGTGCCTCGTTGGAGGCTGGTATCCAAACCCCGGCTCCCAGCGGGCTAAGAAGACGCCCCTTTGGACCCAGGCTCTCAGCGGGAGATCCAGACCAGGAGAGGACAGGGAAGGAAGGGCAAACCGTGGGACAGTGCTGCGCCGCTGTCAGGGGGACTCAGATGCGGCGCGCTCCCGGAACACCCAAACTTTCTCTACCACCCAACTTAGGGGTGCCGGGGACCGGGGCCACAGAGACCCTGGCAGGGGCATCCAGTGCCGGCGGGGAAGTTGGCCCGGAGCGCGCCGCGCCGCACCTGTGCCCCGGGGCTGCGCCGGGCCCGCACTCACCCGGCTGTAGAGCTCGCTGTACGACATGACCCCGCGGGCCGGGCCGGAGCCCCGGGCGCCTCGCGGGACGCTGGGTCCGGGCTGAGCGCCGAGGCCCGGCTCCTCGCTCCCCGCGCGATCTCAGTGCACGGCTGGCGCAGTCTTCTCGGAGCGGTCCCAGTTCCTGCGCGCTCCTTTCTCGGGTGGACCGACCCGCTGGCGCCGACGCCCGCTCGCACCGGCCCGGGCGACCTTTACTCCCTGGGCGGCGGCAGCGTTGGTGCGGCGACCAGGAGTGGCGGGAGGGCGGGGAGAAGGCGCAGCCGCTCTCCCGGCTCAGGTACGGGGAGGTGACGCGGCCGGCCGGCGAGAGTGGGACGCCCCGCGCCTGCCCGCGGGCGGTCGCCGCCGCCTTTAAGCCCTCCGCGCCCCCGCCGCCACCCGGGACCTGGGGCGGGGGGCGGGGCCGGCGAGGAGCGGCGCCCCGGGAGCCGGAGCGCTCCGCCCCCTGCTGGCAGCGGCGGGGAACGCCGCACAGGTGCGGGCCCGGTGTCGCACCTGCCGCACCGCGTCGCCAGAACACCTGGGCAGAGGTGGGCAAAAGTGCAATGGTGACTTTAAAGGGGGAAAGAAAGTAACTAAAGAATTAGGGAGAAAGCTGTCTGCGTCCGGAAGGGCCTGCCTATGCTTTCTCTCTCGATTTTATACGTTTCTATTGAACGGGTCCCCCCCCCCCCCATTAATATAACCTAGTTTGTGGCTGGGCCGTGTTGGCGCACGCCTTCAATTCCATATGCAGGCAGAAGGGAAAAGAATTTGCCAGAAGTAGGTGAGAAAGCAGAGGTAAAGGAACCATAGCAACTGACCCTGAGTGTGGCTTTCAGCCAGAAGTTACTTACACCAGAGGGGACAGGGTTGGGGGTGGCGTTGATCTGGAATCCTCTCCCCAGAAGGTGACATCCACATGAATTCTACGGATTAATTAGTGAGAGACGGGGGCTTGCTTTTTAAAATCTTTTGAAATTCCAAAAACAAAATCAAGAACAAAAAGAAGAAAGAAAAAAAAAAAAAAAAAAAAAAAAAAAAAAAAAAAAAAAACTTCTTTCAGAAGGACAGATTCAGTTGACCAAAGCCCAGGGAGCTGCCATTGTCTGTGAGATGAAAAGACACAGGAGCAGCAAGGACAGACAGAAATGGCTCTTACATTCTTCCCTCAGTAAGATCTTCCTGCAGGGCTCAGAGCACTGCTCAGCAGAGGGTACCAACCTAGCATTTGTAAAGACTAGGATTGGATCCCCGGGCACCAAAACACTACATTTTCAAACTCCCCCACAATTCCTTCTTGCGCTGTAGTACTTATTAAAGTGAGCCTTCTCCACTAAAGCAGACATCGGCAGGGGAGCACTTTCTTAGCCAGCTTGAAGCCAGGAGCTTCGGAGCTTTGTTAGAGACCCAGGGAACCACTCACTGGGCGGAGGCCAGAGCTCTGAATTCACCTCCTGTCCGTGAAGGCTCCTGGGCTCCGCCCAGTCTTATTCCAGCCGCCCTCACTCCATACCTGTTCTGCTAGTTCCTGGCTTTTCATTTTTCCTTTCCTTCTTTCCCTTTCTTTCCTTCTATCTTCCCCTTAGGTAGATGCCTCTTACTCGCACGGAGTTCTTCCCGAACGCGGTTTCCACTCTTTCTACTCACGGCAATCTCTTTTAAACAGGTGTCAGTTGGCCGCCTCAGAGACTCTGATTTAACGCAGCTGTGGTGCTGCCCCTGGGGTGCTGGGATTTTGGTGGGGGTGGGTTTTAATTTCTTTGGCTTGGAGTTGGGTTTTGTTCTATTAAGTCAGGATCTTCCTCTGTCTCAATCTTGATCCGACCTTCAAAGTTCTGGGAAGGCTGTTGTCTCCAGCCATGCTATGGCCACCAACTCGAGGGCGGGGAGGGACAAGGGGGGAGATTTTTAAGAGCTCCCAGGTGGTTTCTAGGGTAGCCAAAGTTAAGCAGCACTGTTTTGGACTTGGGACGTAGTTCCGTGACACAGTGCTTGACAAGCACGTGCAATAGTGGTCCTCAACCTTCCTAATGCTGTAACCCTTTAATACAGTCCCTCGTGCTGTAGTAACACCCCAACCACAAAGTTACTTCATCAATACTTTGTGAGTGTAGTTTTGCTACTGTTATAAATCATAAAGTAAATATCTGATATGCAGGAGATCTGACATGTGACCCCAAAGGGGTTCTTGGCACACAAGTTGAAAACCACTGATGTACAGTGTTTGATCCCAGGATTGAACACAGAGGGGGTGGCAGGAGAGGGAGAGGGGGTGGCAGGAGAGGGAGAGGGGGAGGGGCTGCTTTAATCTGGGTCCTGTTTAGCTCATTCTATGGGAATGCTTTCTCCCTGTTCGTATTGAATGTTTTGATTATTAAAACCTAATCATGCCATAGTTCATTATTGAGGTGGTTTGTGTGCACAGTAGATTACCCTCGCCAATATGAACTCCCTGTGCAGACATTCCTATCAGAAAAGCAGTGTTCTCCTGCAGGAATATTAATGGTTTCACCTACAGCCTCCCACTGGACTGCAATTCTGGACAGAAGCCTCCTCCTTTGAAACTCTGAGATCCCCGGTGTTCTGTTCCAGCTGCCACTTTATGTCTTCCTTTTGTCTCTTGTTTTCCCAGCCTCTCTAATAACAACCCTAAGCATCTTTCTCCATCCCTGCTCCCTCCACCTAGTTCCTGAAGAAAGTTGTGCCCTGTTTCCTACAATAAACACCTTTCTTCCTCTTTCTCCCTCACTTCATCTCTCAGCACTGTCTGGTCTGTTATCCCAGTTCTAGACCAGCATTCCCACCTGCCAGATTAGCAAACCTACCGATCCCGCTGGGGTGTGGGACCAACCTGAAAGCCATTCCTTCCTACACCGTTCTCCACTCCATTCCAACTGTCTGGCTCCCATCAGACCTGGCACAAATTAAAAGCTCAACTCATGGTGGCTGAGCTGAATCCCATCCCCGAGGGGTGAGGGTGGCCTGGGCTAGAACTTTTGAATATTTAATAGGACGATCGGATACGGTCATTCCCTTCTTTGAATAAGACTAAATATTTTAATACCGATTTCACTCATGGAAACATGCTGAGCACTCTACACCTGTATCGTGTTGAAGCCTCCATGAAACCTTATTTTTAAAAAAGGTGTCACTAATCCTATTTCACAGATGAGTAAAGTAAGGCTCGGAGAAGAACAGGTGAGAAACATCGCACACCAGAGACCTAATATTTGATCGTTTTCTACGTCTTAAGTGAACTTCTTAGTTAATCAGGAGTAAGGGAACATCTGGAGGTGCACATCCAGCTATTAGAAGTATGGTCAGTTCATACGGATCTTTAATACGTATCCTGGGTTGGGTGGAACACCTGGATGTGGAAATGTTACTCCAGGTCTCAAAGCAGAGATGATGTTGGTCGAAAAGCTTCTGTCCCGCCCCTGGAAGGTACACACTATGAACAAGAACATCTTTGAACTCACAAAGCATTTGTTTGCAGCCTTCTTAGTGTGTTCCAATATTGTGCCCAGTGCTGCCCGTGGTTACATCCCTGGTTCTCACCACTAGTCATGAAGGGTCTGTAAATGGGACCTGACCTGACCTGTGCTTGTCATGGTGCACGCTGAGATCTAAGGGAAGTGCAACTGTCAGATGGTACAAAAGAAGGGGAAAGTTCGAAGCAGGTTTTTTGTTTGTTTGTTTTTAGTAAAAACAAAGAAAGGGAAGGGGGCAGGAGAAACCAGCTATAAAGGAACTTTTATTGACCATGACTGAAGTGAAGTATTTGTAAATAAATGCTCAGTGGTAGTTAAACTCGTTTTTCTTCTATTGTCTCCCCACTCACACAGGTGGATATTGCCTTCTTTCCCTGTCCGTCGGATACACACATATGTGGAAAATTACACAAAGCATCCTACAACTTCCTGTCCCTGTCCTGGCTGCAGCTAGGAGACAGGTAAGCAGACACAGGTGACAGAGACAGGAGGGGACCCAGGTTCCAGATCTTTGCTGCTAAGTTCTGGCTCTCTCTTCTGTCTCTACCTCGTTCTTCCATCCAGAAGGCACGGGAAATGCTGGCTTATACCCACACGGCATGGCTTTTTATCCATCATCCGGTGTCTTGAAATGAGATGGTGAACCTCTTAGGCATTTTTAGGTTGGGATCTGTACCAATCAGGATTGCCTGGAATCTGCTGCTGTGACAAACTAAGCCCCCAGTCTCAGCTCCTATGCAAAAACTGCATTTCTTGCTCACACCCATCATTTTCTGATGGGTTGGATGGGCATCTGTCCAGAAGTCATCCGTGTTCTGTCAGAAGGGAGAGGCCTGCAGCAAACACTACCCCAGCCCCTAAAGCTTCCTCACATTCATTCACACCTTCCTGGGCAAAGCAAGTCACTGTCCACCAGGCCCTGGGTGTGATGCTTAACAGGGTAGGGCCCTGACCAGAGGAACAACTTGGAGCAGGACAGAAAATATTTAAGCGGCAAGATAAACTATTAGACTCTTTTTCTTTTCCCAATGCCCCAGCTTTTATCTCATTCAGAAACTTGGATTGTGTTAGGATTTTTCCTGGGCTCTGGCTTTCCCTTAGCCAGAGTAAATGAATGAACCCGGTATCTGAATGCAGTGCCACAAACGTGGAATATAAACTCCCTGAGAGTGAAGAGAGAGAACCTCACCAGCCTGAGAAGACAGGGAGAAACCCAAACTAAATCCTTCTAATAGAATTTGATGTCTGGTATAGCACGAAAAGAAAAAGGAAAGAGAGGAGGAGAGGCTGGAGAGATGGCTCATCAGTTAAGAGCACTGGCTGCTCTTTCAGTGGCCCTGGGTTCAATTCCCAGCATTCCCATGGGAACTCACGACTGTCTGTAACTCCACTTTGACCTCTGTGGGCAGCAGGCACACAGGTGATACACAGACACACTTGCAGACAAAACTCCCATACATATAAAGAATTTTTAAGAGGGGGAAGAAACTGTGTGGGCATGGAGTCTCTGACTCCAAATCATTGTTTGTTATATGGTGAAAGTAATAGTGTGCCAGGAGCACAATGCTAGAACTCAGAAAGCTAACTCAGGGGAATGATGGGTTGAAGGCCAGACTATGTTACATGGTGAGTTCTAGACTAGCCTGAGCTACATAGTTGAGCTCCTGCCTCAACAGAACAACATGTAACTTGGCTGGATCTCTATGGATGAGCTGGGTAAGCACTGGATGCTGAAGGCCCTGGGCTGGTAGAGCGGTGATGACAGACCTCACTTCCTGTGAGGCAGCTGGCCTTGTCATTAAACTGCGGGACTTTCTTTTATTTTCAGGGATCCATGATCCATGTTACAACCCTAGGCCAGCAGCTAGCTGGCAACACCCTCACAGATTTTAATTGTATCAAATCTTATAAGACTATAGAAGGTGAACTATGATTGGAATTATATTTCCCTAACTGGGAAGCAGGAATAGTTAAACATTTCCCCCCAAATTATTAAATCATTTGTGCAGACTACTTCCAAATTAGTTCCAATGACTGGCAATCTCTTACTTTCTGCCCTTATGTAAGCTTTTCCTTTCCTGTATGGGCTAGACCAAAATTGATTTGCTCCCAATCAATAAAGTACAGGGAAGTAATAGGGTAGTATTTTCACAATAAGATTATGAAACACTGGGTTAGAGAGATGCCTCCGGAGCTAGGAGCACTGACTGATCTTCCAGAGGTCCTGAGTTCAATTCCCAGTCACCACATGGTGGCTCACAACCATCCGTAACTGGGATCTGATGCCCCCTTCTGGTGTGTCTGAAGACAGCTACAGTGTAACTCATGTCCATGAAATAAATAAATAAATAAATCTTTTTAAAAAAGTTTTTTTAAGATTATGAAAGACTGGCTTTGGCTGTTTTAAACCATTTCTCATTCATACACTTGCTTTGAGGAAGAATTCACATACAGATATCTATATGTCAAGGAAGCACAACCGCCCTGGAGGAATGAAATCGTCCCAACAACTGCATGTGTGACCTTTGGGACAGATTCACCACCAGATCAGCCTTCAGATGACATCCTAACCCCAGCTGACACTGGAATGTGAGCCACAGTGGCACTCTGAAGCAGAGGCTCCAGAAAGCTGTGTGCAAACCTGAAAGAGGAAAAAGAGCTCTGCTGGAGACAGGGTTCAGCAGTTCAGAGCATTGGCTGGCTGTTCTTGCAGAGGACCAAAGTTTGTTCTCAGTACCTACCGTACACAGTACATCATTCTCTGTAACTCCAACTCCTAGGAAGCCTGAAACCCTCTTCTGCCCTTGGTTAACACTAACACAAGCATACAGGGATAAAAATGCTTTTAAATCTTAAACAGAAAAAAAAAAATAACAAACAACCACATGAACTAATGAAGTCTGCGGCCCCCACACTCCATGAGGTAATAAATGTGTGCTGGTTTTGACCACCTAAGTTTGAAGTGGTTTAAGTCCGTGGCACACCTGTGGATGACCATCACACAGTGTTCTGCAGTGCCTGGTTTCTTAGTAAGAATGGAACCCCGGCTATCGCTCTCCTCCTCAGGATGGCATGGCCTGGATGTCCCTTCCTGCTGAAGTGACCATCTTCAGATCGGGGTTTACACTTCTTTAGTAAAACGATCTATTCTCTGAGAAAGACAGCAGCTCAGAGAGACCCATCCCCCATCAACAACCTCACTTTTCGGTCCATCGTTTTGGGGAAGGGCATTCTCAAGTAAGAATTTCGGGTGCTTACCTGGGGATTCCAAGCATTTAGGACCCCGAAGGGACAGTTATCAGTTGATTCTGAGAAAGCTAACAGCTCTGGAGAAGAGGCTGCACATTCTTTGGCAAGTCAGGTGGCCAGCTCTAAGTTATCAGCAAAACTAAAGAAAAAGGGAATTAAGGGTATTAAAAATCTTTCAGTTGATTAATCTCTGGTTTGGGCAACTAGAAGGGGTTAGAAAAACTAAGGAAGATGCTGTAACGAAGTCTCCCCTCCCACCTATTTCTAAAATTTTTTATAGACATTAATCTATGGCAAAATAGGAATGCCTTTGAGGTTTTGCAATAATACCATTTGTGTTCCTACTTCAGTTCAGGATAATTTTAATACTTAGGCAACTAACATTTTTCAAAAGTATTTTTTATAGCCGAGTACCTATGGTGGTTGGGATGAAAATGGCCCCCACAGGCTCATAGGCACTATTGGAAAAGGTTAAGAGGCGTGGCCTTGCTGGAGGAAGTGTGCCACTGAGGGCAGGCTTTGAGATGTCCCTCTCCTTCTGCTGCCTGTGGATTTGAATGTAGACCTCCCAGCTACTTCTCTAGTGCTATGTCTGTGAGACTATAAGCGGACCCGAATTAAATGTTTTCTTTTATAAGAGTTGCTGTGGTCATGGTGTCTCCTCACAGCAACAGAACAGTCTAAGACATTACTATACCTGGCTTATAAATGGGTTTCTAGCGCCAACGTTCATGATGAAACTCAAGAGGTGCAGGAAAAGGAATTCCAAGCACAAGGATAGAAAATAAAATGAACAATTTAAAGAAATCGTTAACAGGATGGCAACATGGTTCAGCAGATAAAGACCCTTGTCACCAAACTGAATGACCTAAATTTCTTCCTAGAATCCCATGGTGGAAGGAGAGAAAGGATTCTTGCACATTGTTCTCCAACTTCCACAGATGAGTGCATGGAGATAAATGAATAAATAAATTAATACATAAATAAATGTAAACTTAAAAAACTTTGTGTGTGTGTCTGTGTGTGTGTCTGTGTGTGTATGTGTCTGTATGTATGTCTGTTTGTATGTGTATATCTGTGTATGTGTGTGTCTGTGTGTCTGTGTGTCTGTGTGTGTTTGTGTGTGTGTGTGTGTATTTAATGAGCCAGTAGAGAATATAAAATTTATATTCCAGCTCCAGATCATTGGAAACTATTTATTTATTATTTAGATAATATTTATTTATTATCTATTATCTATCTAAATACTATCTAAACACACTATTTATTTATCGATAACACTGAAACACATACACTCGGAGGTGAAGACAAGCTCTCCCATGGATAGGATGTTCTTCCCAGCTTGGAACTATGGATCAACACGACTAGTTTGCAGTTTGCTCCTCATTTCTGCTGGATGTTTGTGAGTGCTTGATACAATGTGTCTTTTCTGCTGCTACATGTCCTTTTACTCAGCCTCACTCTCTTCTCCGTCTGGGACACACTAAACCAGGAACTCCAGCCCCCTGCTCCCGTGGGGTTTTGCCAGTGGACTTCCACTGCGTGTTTGTAAGCTCCTGATTTGGTCCCTTCCGTTCCTTGTCCTCTCAGCCATCCGTGTCAGCTGGATGCTGTGTCTTTCTGCTCGCTGTTTGCTTGCTTTGGCTTTGCTGTACACCTAATATGCTCATCATTTAAAACCAAGAGTAGTATGGACCGTGCTGTGGGCTGTACAGAACAGGTCAGAGGAAAACCGTTGCTGTCTGTTCTGTCTTCCTACCTCCTTGAGGTGGGGTCTCTCTTGTTTCCAACAGCGCTGCATAAATCATGCTGGCCAGCCTGGGAGCTTCAGGGGAGTCTCCAGTTCCTGCTTCCCACCCCCTTAGCAGGCATGCTGGGAACAGGGGTGCATACATCATGGGCAGCAAGCTCAGCTACCTACCCAGCCATCTCACACTTACCCGACTCCCAACCCTTTAACTTTTTTTAAAACTTGGAGATGTGTTCTTTCTAAACTATCCAGACAAACCTTGGACTTGCCATCCCCCTGCCTCCGGCCCTCAGATAGCTGGGCTTATAGACATTGTGACTGTTTTCAAACAGTGGAAAGGACTGTGGTGTGAACGAGATCAGGTCGATTTTACAAAACGGATCTGACGCCGTCCGCTGGTCTGAAGCTTCAGGGAGATGGATACTGGACAAACCTAAAAAGCAAGCACAGTGTTTGAGTAGGGGAGCTCAAGAGAGGAACAGGCATCTAGTAAGGAAATGAGCTTGTTGTCCAGGAGGAATTCCGGCAGACGCTGGACTGTCGCTCAGAAGGAGGCTGCACATCTGTGGGTAGTATCCTCTACCATATCTGAGCATCAGCGTTTGCTTTCTGAAGACCTACCCGGCTTATGAAGCAAGCAAACAAAAAAGCTGACTAAGATGTGTTCTCTGGAGCGGCTTGAGGAAAGCCTCACCTCAGAACTTGCTCCCAAGGCAGGCCTGGTATTCATCCCTTACAGTTAAGGAAGACGTTAATTCATGTGTTCCCTTCAGGGTGGGGGGGGGTTGTTTGTGGAAAGCTTGGCTTTAATTGTCAACAGAATGGGTGGCCTTAGTCATCCTTACTCTGTGGCAAATGGAGAAGAGAAAGAAAAAAGATGCAGTTTGCAATTTCCCTAGTACTTCAATATTCTCTCTTTACCGGGGTGCACACTCTAAAGCTAGAGTCGGTGTCTGTGATGAACCCCCAGAACTTCCAGAATGATGGACATACTGGGTGGGGCTTGGGTGGAAAAAAAGAAAAGAAAAATGCTATGGCATGGACCAGAGGATATCCAGTTGTCACAACCAGTGTGGTGTGACAACTACACATTTTCCATAGGAAGAAATGACCGCTCCCTCTCTGCCATCAGCCTACCTAAAGTAGCTTCAGTTACTGAGAACTGAAAAAGGCCACCGTGTTTCATCCTCGGCGTCTTGCGCCCTCTGCTGGACAGTTCGTTTTGTTCTTGCTTTTTTTAAAATTTCTTTTGTTTTCAAACTCCCGAAACTCAACTCGCACTGAGTTTTGAAAATCCAAGCCAAAAGTACCAAGTTCCTCCTTCCTCACAGCGTATCCCCGACTAGCCTCACGGTTACAATCTCCTGCCTCATCTTTCATTTTATCGCTGTCCTCTAAGACACCTGTTACCTCGCGCAACACATACATTTCTCTGTTAAGGTAAAAAGCCTCAGAGAAGAGGTGGATTTGCCCCAAACAACCCAGCTGGTTGTTTGCTGCTTTTGACCTAAACACTCTTCAAAGATCAAAGGAGACAGTACAGGCTCACGAGACATGCTTGCTAATCGCAGATCTCCACTCACAAGCTTCCCCATAAAGCTTACCTTTTAACTTATTAATAACTCAGAGCAGGGCCATCGGTGGGGAGCCCGAGTTGAACAGACTGCAGGTGAGACTTCCTCATGTCCTGAGATGACACGGAAAGAAATGAAGCTCAGCTGAGCCTGCCTCTTGAGGCTTGTATTAACTACAAAGCCCGATGCCTTAACAAACTACCTGGAATGTGCTGTTTCCAAATTCTACACATCCTTTAGGGCAGACTTTTGCTTGTAATGGCTATTTATTTTTCAGACAGGGTCTCACTCTTCAGCTCCAGCTGGTCTGGAACTGACTATGTAGACTAGGCTGGCCTTGAACTCACAGAAATTACTTGCTTCTGCTTCCCAAGTGCTGGGAATGAGAGTGTGTACCACTATGCCTAGCTATGGCAAGCAGTCTTGAACTTGTGTGACACACACACACACACATATAGTTATATACATATATAATGTATTATATATGTATATAATATGTATATAATATATACATTATGTATATATAATATATATATAGTGTGTATTATATAATGTATTACATGCCTTATATGTGTATATATATAGTATATATATACTATACATATATGTGTAGTTTTATATATATATATATCAGCTGGAAGTCATTCTTCCTTCAAAAAAACAAACAAAAAAACAAAATACAAAAAGCCAGCTGAGGATACAGGTTGTATCTCAGTGGTAGGGTGTTGCTCTGGCAAATATGAAACTTTGGGTCTAACCCCAGCATGGGTGAAGAGTCCTGTATGTCATTTCAAATGCTCTTACTTTTTTGTCCTGGAATTGCTGGAGTGTTTTTTGTTTTTTTTTTTTTTTTTTTTGGACATTTTTTGGTTTTTTAATTTTCTTTCAGAGGTGTTAGTTTGCTTGTTTTGATACTGAAAGACCCTCGAATTGGGGAAGCCCCTCACTCAAGTACCTGGATAGCACAAATCCAAGAACTCGTGAAGAGCCAGTCTTGATGCAATCAGGCAAGAGGTTTATTCAGGAGACCAGAGCTCTGGGGATGACATGTATCTCATGCAGAAGATAGAGGAGTCGACCCTGAACTCAAATAGGAAGAAGTATTTATAGGGAAAATCACATAAGCAGCTAGCAACAGGCACGTAGCAATTTCATTGGTTCATTTAAATTGGCATACTCTGTCTATTTTGGACATGGTTCAACTCGAGGCCACCCTATTTTGGGGGCACACCGACCTTGTTTTACTCAGAACTTCAAAGCCAGAACTTATTGAGACCAGATGGTCTGTGGTTGGGCCACTTCTTGGAACATGTTATTTTGTTCTTAGCCTTGAGACATACTTGTCCTCACAGCAGGGTTAGTGGGGCCAACTTAAAATTTTAACTCTTTCATTACAATAAGTCTTCTGTAGCCTAAAGTGGCCTAGAATCCACAATCTCCTTATTCCTCCTTTGAAGTTCTAGGATTTGGGGGAGTAGTTTCTTCATCAGATTCCAGAACATAGCCTAGGTCAAAAATATCAATTTTAGGGCCTGTTCTATGTCTGTCCTCCATGAAGCCATATGCACTACATGAACATGGGTGTCTGTATCATTTTGTGCCTGAAATATAAAAAGTCTGTAGTCTACTTTGAAATACTTCAGCATCTTTACGTTGGAGCTTTAATGCTCGGAATATCCTAGAAATATGCTTCTAGGATGGTCAGCAGGTGTGTCAGGAATAGTGAGATTCTACCTATAGTCACTACAAAGCCTTCTGTGGTTCAGGTATCAACCAATCAACTAACTAGTTGACTAACTAGTAACAGCTGTGAAAATGAGTTTTTCCTGGAAACGCTGGTGACTTGTTAGATGACCAGCTAAATAAATGTTAGAAGCAGGCTTCTCTAGTGAGGATATTGGTATTGAGGTTTGGGGATTGGCTAGAGACATTCCCAAGCACTGCCAGAACCTTCAACAAATAGACTGACTTCAGAGAGCGTGCCCAGCACTGGTGCCCATTGGCCTGCATCTAGTCAGTGGGTAACAAGCTCTGCTTGATTGGGCTGAAGAACGGACCTTCCGTAGAGTGAGTGAGCCTTGAGTGGCCCTGCCCTACAGGTGTGACCTGAACCCTTAGAAGGTGAGAGAAGTGGGAGTCTATCAGTCTTACAGAGCCAGCTCGAGACACCTTTGTGTTTATTTGTTATCAAAGGCTGAATGTGCAGCAACCCACAGATCTGAGCTGTTTCTCTCTCAGCTGTAACTACCCCTGAAGCTTTTCGGGATATGGCTTCTATCTACTACATGTGAGACATGAACCCAAACTATCATCTAATTTAGAGCCTGGCATGTTTATAATTTTTAATATACATATATAAATATATAATTATATTTAATAATATATATTATTAAGCAGGTACTTCATTTCAGACAGTTTCCAGAGAGCCATGGATCACAGGCAAGAAAAATTATGGGGATTTGGCCCCACATGCATATCTATAAGTGTCTTCAAGTTATGATCAAAATAAGGATCTTTTTTAAACATGTAGAGAGTAGTAGGTTTTGTCAAAGGGCCCCAGGCCTTAGTCAGCTCTCAGAACTTAGCACACCTGACTCTATGCTGAAAGTACTGTTCAGGCTGTAAAACTCGATGTGTTTTAAAACTCACCTGCCAAACTGAAAGTCCACAGTTATGGTGAAGTCTCTAAATATACTAACCTTGCATCTGTGGTTCTGCTTCTGGCCAACTGTTCTTGTTAACTGAAGTGTGTCAACCCAGGATATGTTTGTTTGTGTTTAATAGCTCATTCTGGAGAAGAGTTGGTACCACACTGGGATACTGACTGCCCAGTGTAGTCGCTGGCCAGCTAAGAAAGACTTTCTATTGGCTTACACCCATGTCTGAACAGTCTTCTCTGGTAGATACTTCACAACAGATTTCTTTGAGACATTTTTACACTCTCCTTGTTAGGATTACTATTGCTATGAAGAAACACCATGACTAAAAGCAAGTGTTGTGGTTCAAATTTGCTTGGCCCATTAGGAGTTGTGGCCTCATTGGAATAGGTGTAGCCTTGTTGGAGGAAGTGTGTCACTGTGTAGACAGGCTTTGAGGTCTCCTAGTGCTCAAACTCCACCCAGAAAAGAAGAGAGCCCCCTCCTGGCTGCCTTTGGATCAAGATATAGGATTCTCAGCTCCTCCAGTGTCATGTCTGCCTGCTTCCCACCATCATGATACTGGACTGAACCTGTGAAACTGTAAGCCAGCCCCAATTAAATATTTGCCTTTATAAGACTTGCCTTGGTCATGGTGTCTCTTCACAGCAGTAAAACCCTAACCAAGACAGGGAGGAAAGTGTTTATTTGGCTTACACTTCCATATCATTGTTCATCATCAAAGGAAGTTAGAATAAGAACTCACTCAAACAGGGCAGGAGCTAATGCAGAGGTCAGGGAGAGGTACTGCTTACTGGCTTGCTCTTCATGGTTTTCTCAGCCTGCTTTCTTAGAGAACCCAGGACCACCTTCCCAGGAATGGCACCACCCCTGATGGGCTGGGCCCTCTCCCATCAATCACTAAGAAAATTCCCTACATACGTGCCTGCTTATGGTCAGATCTTCTGGAGGCATTTTCTCAATTGAGATGTCCTCCTCTCCGATGATTATAGGTTATTTAAAGTTAACATTAAACTAGCCAGCACAATTGACCCTTTTTTTTTTCCAATTTGACACACAAGCATATCACTCATTGTTAAGCCATTAATTACCCTTTATTCATATTATATCCACAGGATTGCACATTAATATTATCAACATTACAATACAGAGATTCCAAATTCTAAAGTCCCACAGTCTTACAAATTCAAACACCTTAAAATGTTGGTATTGTTTGGACAATCCCAAGTATCTTTTTTTAAAATCCAAAGTCTACAACGGTGGGTTCATAACATCAAGTTTTTTTTTTTTTTTTTTTTTTTACTTCAAGAAGGAAGAAGCAGGGCAGAGTCACAATCTGAACAAAGTGAAACCAAGCTCCAGCCATATAGATAAATCAATGTTCAATGCTTGGGATCTATTCATGATCTTCTGGGCTCCTCCAAAGGGCCTCCTCCAGCTCTGCCCTCTGCACCACACACACCTTATCCTCTAATGTTGGGCAGACTCCATGCCACCACTGCTGCTGTTCTTGGTGGTTGGTCCCATGGTACTGACATCACCAATGCTGGGCTGAAACGTGTTGCACAGCTGAGGCCCTGCCTCTTAAAGGAAAGAAACAGAAACTTAGCACCATGGAGAGAATTTGGCAGAGGATATGAATGAAAGCAGAGCCCAGTTGCAGCAGGAAACCCCAGCCTTAAGGAGGAAACGGCAAGAGAATTGAGTCTGAGGCCAACCTAGGCTCAAAACCAAGACTGCTTAAATACAAATGGACCACAAGGGGGAGGAATATGTAAACTGGATCATTCCTTTTAGGAAATACTATCTGAGCACAGCATAGACCCAAGGACACCTACCCAGCACGGGTGGGTCACATAAAATGGAATGAGCCAGACACAGAAGACTACATCCTATGTAACTCCATTTCAAATTTCAGGAGTAGGCATTTATGTGGACATTATTAGAACCAATTGTTAATGGTTGTTGAGGAAGTAACGCCTGGGGGCTAAGAGGACCCCCTGGAATGCTGCAAATGTTCAGTATCTTTCTGGTTTAGTTTGGTTCTTAGTCCTTTTCTTATAGCTCTGGCTGTCCTGGAACTCGCTCTGTCACCCCAGCTGGCGTCTGCCTTTCAAGATCTGGGACTTAAAAATGTGTGCCACCATGCCCAGCATGTTCAGTGCCTTGATCTGGATGTAGTATATAGAAAATTCGATGGCTGTGCCCTGTGTGTGTCACATCTCAGTTATTAAAGCAAAAACAAACAAAAAGAAACCCAAAAAACCTATTCCTGTCAAAAGCCCATGGCTACATATGCTTGCCAGACATCAAACACATAAGTATTATTGCTAAGTAATAGTAATGGTATTAGGAAAACAGTAGATGTTCAAGTCTGAAAATGTCCTTGTCCTTCTTTTAAAGAGTAAAACTAAATTAGGAAGAGAAACTACTTGTGTGTGTGTGTGTGTGTATTTCTAGATGCTACTCAGCTTCACTGCAGGGACATAACATGTGTTAGGGTCTGTGATGTTTTGTAACACTTGGCATGTGTTGAGGGATAATTCTAGGCTGTGTTATCTCATTGAATTCCCTAAGTTAAGGTTAGGTTGTCTCTAGGGTTCTCAGGTTTTTGACTTCTTGACCTGTGATTACCTTAATAGTAGGCCAAGCAGCCAGATCTTAATCCTCCAAGTTGCTAAGACTCTGTGGGCCCCTGTTGTCTGGTGCTGATAGGATACCAACTTCTTCTTGGAGTCTACAGCTCATTGGCTATGTCCAGTGTAAACTCAGTCAAGAATATGCTCTCAGAAGCTAAAGAGATGGCTCGGTCACTAAAATCACTTGCTGTTCTTGCAGTTCCCAACACCACAACTGTCTGTAGCTCCAGTCTCGAGGGATTCCACACCGTCTTCTGAGTTCCACTGACACCAGGCACATACATGATCCACACTCATACATGCAGCCAACGCAGGCAAGTGCTCATGCACAAAAATAAAATAAAGATTGTGCCCTGCGTGAGAAGGGAGTCCAGGTACTGTTGTGAAATGCTGTCATCTTCACAATGTATGACCATTACTATCTTATCAGAAGAGCTGAGACTACTGAACAAGGGCCATCACAAGATAAAGTCCATTGGCATTCCTTCTTAGGAGTGGGTGAGGTCAGTAAATCCTTACTTACAGTCAGCTCCCAGCTATTCATCCCCCCCCCCCCGCCAGGGCCCTCTCTCCCAGCTTGCTCAGCTGAGGTACAGAAATTCCTGATGCTTGCTGTAAGTACAATAAATACCCCACACCCTTAGACCCAGCGCTTTCACTTCTGACCTGCTGTGACAGTGCCAGTACCAGTCCTTGCTCATGAGCTCGTAATAAAGACCCTTGTGTGCTAGCACTGGAATTGGCTCCTCAGTGACCTCTGGGGTCCCTGTGACTTGGGAATAACAGTCCACTAAGGTGGCATGTGCAGCAGCAGATACTGGCATTTATAAGCCATTGAGTTGTCCTTTAAAATCATTCGGCACTTAGAGCATCCTTTTCTTGTTTGTAAAACAAGTCTGTTTGATCAATACCAAAAGCTCTGACCTCCTGTGGCTAAGGCAGATGCTCACATTGAGTAAAGTCCACTTCTTCCAATGATCTTCCTGAAAGGGACTCAACTCAGAGTGTCCTCTACTTTCTCTAGGTCATTTACAAAACCTGGAACCCAGAAGTCTAGCTCAAGTACCACCTTTCCGGAACCTTCCTTGAGAGCCCAGTCACCATAAATCTGTCCCTTTTGCAAAACTCTTAAGCAGAATCAGAGTGGCTTCAACATGTCAGCTGGATAGGAACACTTTCCTCCAAGTCACCGAAAGTCACCTTCCTGGCCACAGCAGATGAATCAATAGATCTAAGCAGGTAATATGCTGTTTATATCTAGCTTCAAGACATACTCCGAGGCCTGTCTTTCAACTAGATGCCTCCCTGAAACCTGGGCTACAGCAAAAATTCTGGGTTCTCCTCAGTGCAACTGTACATCTGTTCCATGTGGTAGAACATATTGGACCTGGTACTTCATTAAATGTCTGTTTGTTTGTTCTCTGTTACCTCATTTCCTGAGGTCTTGAGAATGCTTTCTTTTTCTTAAAAAGATTTATTTATTATATATGAGTACACTGTAGCTGACTTCAGTCACACCAGAAGAGGGCATCAGATCTCATTACAGATGGTTGTGAGCCACCATGTGGTTGCTGGAATTTGAACTCAGGACCTCTGGAAGAGCAATCAGTGCTCTTAACCACTGAGCCGTTTTTTAAAAAATAGTTTTCTTCTTATTGTTGCGTCTGTTATTGATTTTTTTCAGCCATTAAACCTAATCTATAAAATGCCAATTGGACTTTCAGCTGCACCATAGCTATTTCCCAAGGTGATACTGTACTTTCTCGTTACAGCTTAAAACACTGGGCTCAGCACATTCTTGTGGGCTGATAACATAAATTGCTCAAAACCAAACAAGACGAAGCACAGACATCTGTAGCACTTATTATTAACAAACAAGTTTTATTTCCTATCACATACCTCCCTGGCTTAAATTATTTTCCATTATGCTCAAATAGCAATCTCGGTTTATTTACAAACTAGATAGTTCATTGGCACGTGCTGTGGTCTTTCTTGAGTTGACAGTGGCGGGTCTGGTATTAACCTGCTGATGAACATGGGTACACAAGGTTTTATCCAAATTCCTTAGGGCTAGATACAGTTAGAATTCTGAATTTTCTGAACCTTAGACATGTAGTGTGTTGCCTAAGGCACAGCTGGGACAAGCATCTCGTCATCAAGAACACTATCGGCCAACACAATCAAGCTTTGCGATGGAATTTGGTGGACGCTCTCTGAGCTCAGAGATGCTCGGATTTTGAAGTGGGCAGTAAGGTCCAGCGAGACTGTGACAATTTTCCATGTTTTACATGGAGGAGGCCTGGCCCTGGGGCCCTACCAGAGTCAGCCCTGCACACCTTTGTGGCCAGTGTCCTGAACAAGCACTGTTCTGGCTGTGAGGGATTCAGAGAACAGAGAAGTCTCTGTATTAACCAGCTTAGGCTGCCATCACAAATGCCACAGCCGGGGGACAGAAACAAAACTTATTTCCCCCAGATTTCCAGAAGTTCAAAGTCCAGGCTCAAGGTCCAATAGGGTTGATTTTGTTTACTTGTTCCTTTGTTCGTTTTTGTAGATCTTCAGTTTTCTTGTGTTGCCTCCATATCTCTGCTCAATTGCCAATCTTTTGCAGGTCCCGCTTGAGATTTAATAATTACGACATTATTTTTAATGCTTTGTCTAATAACGTCTTGTTTAATAGTAAATAAGGCCTCTGTATAGTTCAAAGCTGTTGTCCTTTTGCTGGGGCAGTCTCTCAGCTAACTACTGACTTACCCTGACTTATCTGCCATTCAGTTTCTCCTCGTGGTTCTCACAGTCTGCTTCCAGCTCCATCTGGTCTTCCTTCTGCGACTCTTGCATCCTTGTATCTGGTTGCATCTCAGCCTGCCTGGAAGTTCCATGCTGCCCTTCCTGCCCCAGCTCTCTTGTCAGCTCTTTGTTATGCAAAAAGATGCATCCCTCACTCCCAGTAGGCTGAGGGACTAGGATTGTCACTTTCCCCTTGGCAGCTTACATCACTTTTAAAGGCAGTTGAGGAATGACATTAACATATTCTGCTAGCCTGATGTTGCTAGCTCCAAATAACTGAAAAACAAAAACACACTTTCATAGCCAGAAAATAGTATTCATGGGTCACCTCCAACATTGTTCTCCCCCTTTTAAAAGCAAGTGGAGATTATCTCCCTTTATATGGACAATATTATTTTGCCATCTTAAACTGTCTGAGGCCTCCAGTCACAGCCTCTCTAGGATCTGTGATCAGGATTTCAGCTCAGTGCTCAGCAAGCTCTTTGCCTCTCCTTGCTTATAGCTGAGAGGATGACCCAGAACACTGCTGGCCTTACAGGAAAGAGAAAAAGAGAATTGGGTGTGGGCCTAGAGGCCCAGCTGCTGCAGATTGTCTGCGGACGATGTAAGATGACGTTTAGAGTTCAGCTTAACCTAAAGAAAAGCCCAGAACTGCACAGTGCAGAAGCAAGAGGAACTGTAGGAATCCAGTGTGTGCCCAAAGCCATTTTGCTTGTAACCTTGTTACGATCTAAGCCACAGACGCCATGGGACAGATCTCACGTGGGAGAGTTATTGGGGGTTATCGAGAGGTTGCCTTTGGGTGAGGGTGGAGGGGAAAAGAGTGAAGGGAATAGAAACTGTTTTAAAGGGGATGGAGCGCATGTGGAGAGGATACATAAACATAGGAACGTGTCCCATCTTGGCAGCTGTCACTAGGTCCCTGGGGCAGGTGGTGGGGATGCCTGACTGCTAACAAAATGTGTATCAATTACTTGGTTGCTGTGATAAAGCACCACAACTGAGGCACTTTGTAGAATAAAGAGTCAGTTTGGCTTATTGCTTCAGATGGTTAGAGTTCATTAAGGCAGGGAAGACACAGCTGCAGGTGGCAGCAGCGGCAAGCTGGTAGATGGCATCTCAACTGAACACTGGAACCAGAGAGATTAAACAGGAAGTGGGGCAAGGTTGTAAACCCAAAAAGCTTCCCCCAAGGGATGTACTTCCTTCAGACAGCTGCCCCTCTTAATGGTTCCACAAGCTCCCAAAACTAGCATCTAAGTTCTAAAACACATGAGCCAGTGGGGGATGTAGGAAACCCTGGTGTACATCCCAGGCCATATAAGACAAGTTTTAAGACAGCCAGCTGAGTTTTGGACCAGTCATTGACACCCAGACTGACAGAGACTGGGTGTGTTAATTGCTTTTGAGAAAGGCCGGGAATGTTAAGTCGCCCAAGGACCACTTTTGTATAATTCAATATATAAGCCTTTGCTAATGAAAGGATAACATTAATCCTGTTTGTCTCCATTTTAGGACCAGGCCTGATTTCAAAAGAGGCTGTAAGGCACCAGCGTCAAGAACCATAAGTCCCAGAAATTAGGTCATAAGACACCAGCTCTAGGAACAGACGAGATCATAAAACCCCCTCCCAAAGAACAGCTTGGGGATAACCACAAAAATGGGGAAATACTATATCTCAGACTAAGCTGTCAGTGCTGGGCAGCCCAATTTTAGCACATGGTTGAACATTCATGACATAGAAATGCAGACCAGCAACCACCTGTGACCCCCTAGCATCCACTACTGAAATTTCAGATTACCTAATCCTTCTAGAGAGTTTCCCCAGTTCCCTATAAGAAGGTCTGCATGTACTTATCTTGGGTCACCATTCCAGAGAATGGCTGTCCCCTGCATGGTGGCTGTTTCTGCAGAATAAACACTCTCTGGTTTTGCACACTATCTGAGCCTAGGATCTTCCTTCAGCCATTTCAGACCCTTGTTCCTCCTGGTTCAGAGGACAGGATCCTCCTGTCTCCTGCTACCCAAGACACACTCTACAGTTCCTAATAAGTGCCGATTCCATGGCATCCTGGAGTTGCTTCCCCGGCTCTACCAGTGTTTTTGTACCTTCTGTGTCTTAGTTAAGGTTTCAATGGCTGTGATAAAACACCCTAGCCAAAAGCAACACGGGGAGGAAAGGGTTATTTCAACTAACACCTCTCTGGTCACACACCATCACTGAGGGAAGTCAAAACAAAAACTCAAGTCAGAACCTGGAGGCTGGAAGCAGAGCAAAGGCCATAGAGGGGTGCTGCTTACTGCTTGGCTACCCAGGGCTTGCTCAGCCTGCTTTCTTGTACACCCTGGCACTATCTGTGAAAGAGTGGTACTGGAGCAATGATCTGGGCCATTTCACATCAATCGATAATAAAGAAAATACCCAACAGGTTTGACCGCAGGCTGATTTTATGGAGATAATTTCTCTGCTGTGTTTTTTTTTTTTTTGGATGACTCACATCCCACTAGAGTGGCCTGTTCTCACATGCTTGGTCTTCCCAGACAAACACAATGGCCTCAAGTGGTTCTGAGTGCACCACAGCAGTAAGAGAACACTGGGGGAGGTCTGTCTGTCTAGGGATCAATGGCTGTCAATTCAGCCAGTGTCTCAAGAGTACACTATTAACAAGCCTAAGGTAACCTATGTATATCAGTTTCCAGACTCTTTCCTTATTACACACCAAGACCTATAAGCGCCAAAGCCTATTGCTAGCAGACTCAAATATGTACAAATCCAACTAAAAAATAATAACCCAAACCAAACAAACTTTTACCCACTAGAATCATGATGGGTACAGCTTCGCCTAACTGCTGCTGTCTCCTGATAAGCTAAGGAGCTGTAGTAATAAGGTCAGAAGCTAAGGCCCTTCTAAGCACTGATCCCAGAGACTTCTGCATAGCAACTGATATCACCAAACACGAAGGCTGTCCTTTGTGTCCTTTGAAAGAAACTCCCCTGTTCTCCTTTGTGAACAGACTGCTTACCTCCCTAAGCCTGGGGGCTGGCTCCTGAAATAAGATACTTCTCTTTAACCCTGTCCAAAAGAAACCCAAGTTAACTTCATGTGTTACTGCCATCCCATGGTCATATCTTTTCTTGTCTCCAAGTGTCAACCTCAGAGAGACAGAAGGAAACCTAGCAGCCAAGAAGGAACCTTGACTCAATAACCAGAGGCATAGAGGATAAAACTGTCTTGTCCTTCATTTCACACTCCACATTAGCTGCTGATTTGCCATAGTCCCCCCTACAGGATTCTGGGGTCCACATATATCCCTCTGATGTATTATTCCCTTGTCATTTTCTCTGTACCTTTCTTTGTCTCATCATCTGGGAGGCAGAGAGTCAATATCCTGAGGCCAACCTCCAACAAAAGGGGGACAAGGGAAGGAATAAGTGCCCCCTATTATACTGTACATTACAAAACCAACAGGTTTGTGAGATTTGTTATATTTGTTTGTTTTTGACAAGGTCTCATTTAGTCCAGGCTGGACTCAAGCTTACTATGTAACTGAGAATCACCTTAAACCTTGGGTCTTCCTAGACCCAACTTTGCAGTGCTGGGATTGTAGGAATGCAACAACCACCATCTCCAATTTTATGTGGTGCAGGAGATGAGTCCAGGTCTTCAAGCATTTACCAAGCTACTGAGTTACATCTCCAACCCCAGAACGGTCTTCTATTTGATTTCTCAGGAGGTCCCCCAAGGGAAATGAGACCCAGTCCCCTATAGAGGGGGCATGTATTGGTTCCTGCTCTCCACCACTGTGCTGTGCTTTGTAGATAATTAATCAAATAACTTGGCTACACCACACCTTGTCATGGGCTCTGCTTGTGGGAGAAGTTGGACTGCGCATGCTCTCAGGTCCCTTTCACCTCAGTTTTTAGTCAAGATTAACCCAGAGTCTAGAGAGATGATTCAGTGGCTAAGAGCATTTGCTGCCTTTGCAGCAGACTTGAGTTTATTTCCAAGCATACATATGTCATTCAGCTCATAGCTACCCTTTTCTGGCCTCCAAAGGCACATGCTCAGATGGGTAAACACATATGTGCGCGCGCGCGCACACACACACACACACACACACACACACACACACACACACAATTATTTTTAAAAAAATGATTCCAGCCCAGGGTTGCACAGAGCTAATATAGCACATAGATCCAGAGTCCAGCTGGGAACAGGCTCATCCTGCCAGCTTTCCAGAACTATATCCCCAATGTTTTTTCAAATAAAAGAAAAAGAGAATGGATGAAGGTGGTCACTCCCCTGATAGGATGAATAATGCATAGTCATCTCTTCAATTAGGTAGAGATGGTGTGGTAAGAACGTGTAAGCTACTTGTTGTCTTGTCCCTAGAAATACTCAAATATGACAAATCTTGGGCAGGCTAAGTCATCTTTGTTTATTCCAGAGAAAGATCTATTATAGCCATGCTTTTATACTTGAATGAATAGATTTATTAAATATACGACAAGTCAAATTAAAATAATAAATAGTGAGAGATACATAAATAGATTACAAAACATTATCAAATCAAGAACTCAAATCATCCAGCAGAAATTGCTTGGGAAAATCCCCTTGAGGTAGTCAGCTGAGTTCTGAGCATGAGAATCTTGGAAGACAAACATATGCACCTGCTGCCACACTAGGTAGATGTGATGGTTTGTATATGCTCAGCCAGGAAGTCACTATTAAAAGACGTGGCCCTGTTGGATGGAGTAGGTGTGTCACTGTGGTTGTGGGTTTTAAGACCCTTATCCTAACTGCCTGGAAGTCAGGATCTGCTAGTAGCCTTTAGATGAAGATATAGAACTCTCAGCTGTTCCTGTATTATGCCTGCCTAGACACTGCCATATTCCTGCCTTGATGATAATGGACTGAATCTCTGAACCTGTAAGCTAGTCCCAATTAAATATTACTTTTTAAAAATAAGAGTTGCCTTGGTCATGGTGTCCGTCACAGCAATAAACCCAAACTAAAACAGAAGTTGGTACCAGGAGTGGGGTATTGCTATGATATACCTGACTATGGTTTAGTTTAAAAGAATGTGGATTTGGGGACTTTGAATTTGGAAAGCCAGGGAAGTCTGCCTGAAGCTAAGATGAAGAGACTCAGATAAATTGCATTGACAAAGGAAGTCTCAGAAATGCCCATCATAGACTTTGTTCTTTGGTTAAGACTCATGAAGAGCATTTTGAATAAGCATATCAAACTTAGAAAGGAAAAATATAACATATATGGTTTGATTATTGAAGAGGCACCAGGAAGTGGAATGGAGCTGAATCCTGTGTTCAAAGATATTAAATTGAATTTAGGGAATGGTGACTTTGGGGCAAGATTTTACCCAGCCAAATTTAGGTCCAGGCATGGTGGTACATACCTTTAATCCCAGGAGAAAGGTATGCAGGTCTATGAGTTCAAGAACAATTTATAGAACAAGGTTCAGAACAGTCAAGGTTAGGCAGTGAGGAAGTTGAAAAACAGAAAGCTGCCAATAATAAAATAGAAGAAGGGGACCATGATCTAGCCCCAGCAAGCAGCAAAACTTTGCAGCTTTATCCATTTGGCTTTGGCTTCAGAGTCAAGAAAAGGAGACTACTGGGACAATTGATGCTGGTTAGCTAGAGCTAAAAAATAAGTGGTGATTAAAAAGAGACCAGTATCACTGAGGATAAATCTGGGAAGTGTTTTCTGAAAGCACAAAGAAGCTGTGTCCCAGAGATAGTCAAGGTTGTACCTCATATTGCATCTGTACAGCTGTACTTGCTAATGTGCAAGAGTCCCCCACGTAGCTTATAAAGACATGAAGGGGTCATAAAAAGCATCTGAAGCTTGTCACAGTGAGAGGCCATGGAAGGCCACTGGTGAAAGTACAATCTCAGTTGCAGTTGACAGCCCAAGACTGAAAGGGTAATGCAAAGAAATTGAGGCTTGGCACCATAGAGAGCCAATGAGAGGCTATTGGTGAAGCCTAGCTGCAGTGGAAGATCCCACTATATTAGAGATGCTGATACCATGGGATGATCACCAAGAACAGCAGCAGCAGTGGAGTTGATCGACCTGAGCTCAGAGTCCTACAGAGGGCAGAGCTGGAGAAGTGACACCAGCCCTTTGGAGGAGCCCAGAAGATCATGTGTGGATCCCAGACACTGAAACAAGAAACTGTGACATTGAAGTTTCCTTAGAGATCCCAAGATGTTTGAGATGACAGAGCCATAGGCTACCTGCTCAGGAAAGCTGCTAACAGGAGTGGAAACAGCCCAGGAGGAAGAAGTTTGTTACAGTCAACAAAGATGAAAAAGGAGTTGAAGATCTGAAGACCACTTTGACATCAGACATGGGGAGATTCAGAGTTTGGAGTTTACCCAGCTTGTTTCCTTTCTTGCTTTGGGGATTATAGTTAAGTGATTGAATGAATCTCAGAAGAGACCTTGAACTTTGGACTGTTAACATTGTTGATACTACCATAGACTATGGGAACTTTGGAAGTTGGACTACATATATTTTGCATTGTGCAATGTTTAGGTATGGCTCCCATAGACTCATATGTTTGGACAAGTCTATGAGGGTCAATAAGTAGAATGTGATGGTTTGTATGTGCTTGACCCAGGGAGTGGCACTATTAGAATATGGCCTTGTTGGAGTGGGTGTGGCCTTGTTGGAGTAGATGTGTCACTATGGGTATGGGCTTTAAGACCCTCATTCTAGGTGCCTGGAAGTCAGCATCTGCTAGCAGCCTTCAGATGAAGATGTAGAAATCTCAGTTATTCTTGTACCATGCCTGCCTAGATGCTGCCCTGTTCCTGCCTTGGTGATAATGGACTGAACCTCTGAACCTGTAAGCTAGCCCCAATGAAATGTTTTTATAAGAGTTGCCTTGGTTATGGTGTCTCTTCACAGCAGTAAAACTCTAACTAAGATAATAGACATATTGTATTTAGTGCCCAAGACCTACACAGTAGAAAAAAAGACTGACTTTGTGTTATCTTTTGATATTCACATGCATACCATAGTTTTGACCATAATATTTTAAAAGAAGGATGGTTTGACGAGGAGCTCTATGTACACTGTATGTCTTAGGATCATCTCGGAATATTCTATCATCTTTGTCTGTCTTTGGGAATCTCTGCCAGTCACCAGAGCCTCTGTCTTAGGTGGATGTGTGTCTAGGAAGTTGCTGTCTTTGGTAATCCGTTTTTCTGAGAGGCTTTCCTCATATTCCCCTGGGAGACCTTGTCTGGTCCCAACTGGAGTTGAGGAGATTAACAATCTCTCTTCCATGGGACTGTGTCCATTTCTTAGGTTGGGTGGAGATGAGCAGGGGAACCTCTGAGTCAAGCTGATCTTCCATGGCCAGTCTGTGGTAATGAACCTGAATAGGTTTTTCTGTCACCTTATCTATCTGCTGCTTAATGAAGGAAGTTAGTCTATTAAAGGCCCAGGGGCCGAAGGCTCTGAGCAGGAGCAACCCTACTAGTGGTCCTAAAAGACCAAGCAGGAGAATGGACAACCACTGAGAGGTTGAAAACCAATTCTTATACCAGCTTTTTTGTATCTCTCTTTTTCTCTTGTTTTTCAAGACCTTTTTGCACCTTTTTAATGTTTTTTACTAAGCCTGTCTTATTAGCAAAAAAATAGCACTCCTTTTTAAGTGCTGTATAGAGACCTCTTTGTTGTAGAAAGAGGAAGCCTGGCCCTCATCTGTTTTGGAGGAAGGACAGGGAGTCCACTAAATCATCAATTCCTTGTTGGAGGTGCTGAAGATCTTCATCTATGGTGGTGATGAGCTCAGCATGCCTAGTGTTAGAAAGAACAAGACAAGAGATACCAGTCTCCGAGACAACGGTGCTGAGGCCCAGGAGTACTGAAAAGGTCAAGGCAGAAATGGGCTCCCTATGGGAACTTCGGAGGGAGGTGGGGCCATCTGTTTCTGAATTTCAAAGAATGAAAAAAAAAATCATCAGAATGATAATATATCATGTGAGGCAGCATTGGAACAAGGATGTAAAATTCAGGTTTTTCTGAGTATGTGTCAGAAAAAAAATGCCTGTGGAAATGCAAGGGGTGAGGTCTCTGTATAGGCCCACCAGGTGTTATTGGGTACGACCACTAGGGCATGATGACTGTCAGGGGACATGGTCATAGTACAGAGATGGAGATAGTCTTTAGGTACAGTTAGTGCCTTGTCGGGTCACACACAACCCCAGGCCTGAGACCTGGGAGAGGGTGAGGCCATGGGAAGCACCTTGATGCCACTGGCAGTGCTGGGAAGGGTTTGTATACATCTGTTCTCCCAGAACAGCGATGCCTTCATAGAAAGGTGGCTGAGAATGATAACAGAGCCAACAATCATCAGCCACCTCAGGGCTAGTGGCATCAAGGGTCAGATAGGTTTGATTAACCAAAGTAAATACAAGATTTTTTTTTTTTGAGTCCAGGAGTGGAGGTGACAGAGAGTTAGGCAGAGGAGGTGAATGCGTGACTAATGGGTAGATGGAAAGACCTGCCGAGGAGGTAGGGGAAAAGGGTGAGGTGGACTTGGTTGCTTGGGGACATGGATGGGGAATCATCACAAGATTAGGTCCTACAGGCATTGGTTGTGAATAATGAACAGGCTCTTTAAGGAGCTTCATGTACAAAGGGACACCTGTATCTGAGCCACTCTGATACAGACGAAGGCCCCAGTTGAACCTGATGGTCCAACTTTCAGCAGCTTTATCTACATCTGCTGCTCTTCCTTTTTGGGTAAATTTTATGGCTAGGGGAAAGCACCATTCTTGTGTTATGGGATCTGTACTTTTACAGGATCGCTTCATTCTTAAGGGAAAGGATGGGTGAGTAAAGTTACGGATGACCTGAATGTAACCCCGTGAGGAGGATGGACTCTAGTAAGTGGCTCCTGTGGTTTCACAACCCCAGGGTGTGCAGTAAAGATCATTTCTTCCCCCACATTTATAGAGCAAATTTCGGGGTCGATGTAGACCCAGGCATATGTAAAACTCAAGACCTCTCAGGTTGGAGCATTGTTGAGCACTACCACAGCCAGGGGAGGGGGCGTCACTGTCTAGCTGCATTGTGCCATGTACATTATTAGGTCTTGATGCAAACTCATCCTCAACGCCAGTCTCCAGGGCTACACTGGCATCGAGGGTATCTTGTAGACCCCAGGGAGCTCCAGCTCCGAGAGCTAATTTACACAAATGAGGGGTCAAGATTTCTGGCCACCAGAGGTGTGCAGTCACCTTGAAGACCAACCAGATTGGATCTTTTCTCTCTGAGAGATCAGCCCAAGTGTAATTCCAGGGCATGTGTCTATTGGAGGAGGGTTTTGGGGGAGGTAGGTTGGAGGTTATTACCATGATCCAGAAGGGTATTACCATTACCACCATGGCATGCGGCATTTGTAAGGGAGGCAGGGGATGTCTCGGGAGGAGGGGTTGACTCCACGCCTTCTGGCAGCCAGGCGGCTTTTGAGTTTTCTTGATCATAAATACACACTGAGCCTCTGCCCCACAGAAGAACGGGGTCAGGATCCTTGTAATGGCCCAAGAGAGGGTCTTTCCATTTTGCCAAAGCATAAGAACTCTGAGAGGCAGGATTCCAGTGTCTGTCGGCAGCCGTTTGTCCTTGATGGTCTAAGGAGAGGAAGCTGAGGACAAACAGTGTGTGGTTGAGCCGGTTTCTTGGGCTTAAGGGTAGAGTAGCCCCAGTGGAAGTTCCCAAGCGGCGTGACATATTTTTAAGTGTTTGGTGGGCCCTTTCAATGATCCCGTGGTCCTGAGCATTGTAATGGATTTTTGTGGTATGTTTAATTTGAATCTGTTTACAAAACTGTTGAAATTTAGTGCCAGCATAGCCAGGGCCATTATCTGTTTTAGAGTATGAGGTCTGCCCATAACGGCCATACTTTGGAGGGTTTGGAAGCCTCTCCAGAGAGGGGAGAAGCGTGTTAAAAAAAAAAAAAAACACTACAATTATCAATGGTGACATGAAGATACTTGAGTTTTCCAAAGGAAGAGGCATGAGTAATGCCCATCTGCCATCGCTCGTTGGGGATCAATCCTCAGGGGTTCACCCCGAAGTGTGGAACTGGAAGGAAGGTCGCACATGTGCCACAAGACATCACAACCTCTCCGGCCTGATCTCGTGATCTTAAACATCTGGTGGAGGGTAGAGGCATTAAGGTGGTATAAGGCATGTGCCTGTTGAGCCTTTGTTCGAGGGGACAGTAACGCTGGAAAAATACCTCTGGTAGCCTGATCAGCCTTGTTATTGCCCTCCGACAAGGGTCCACTCAACCCAGTGTGGGCTCGTAAATGCCCCACAAAGAAGGGGGTGGATCTTTAAGTAATAAAAGATTGAATTTTTAAGAATAGTTGTGATGCTGTAGAGTTGGGTTTTATATATAGAACAGTTCCTAGCAAAGGAAGGGAGTGTGTAACATAGGCACTATTAGTATATAAATTGAAAAGAATACCAGGCAATTTTTGAAAAACCTATAGAACAGCATACAATTCTACCAATTGAGCAAAGGTATAGGGAGACTGAGTAGTATGAGCTTTGTCACCCAAAACATACGCACATTGATCATTGGAGGAGCCATCTGTAATGACAGCAAGACAGGAGGTCTGATCAAGCTGCCAACTTTAATTTTTCTCATGCCAATATTATAGGGGGTGAGCAGAAAATAGGGAGAGGTAGCTTGGGGGAACTTTGGCTTGCAGGTGCAGGATGTTGGCTCTGGGAAGAGGTCAGGCCACAGGCAGGGGTTGCTAGGTTACATGTTCCCAAGAAGGGTCTCAGTACATCCTGTTTTAACTTAAGGTTTGGCTAATTTGGCTGCTGTGTAAGCTATCTTAGAAACTGTAATTTTCCATCTCTGCCAAAGCAGCTTGTGTAATGTGGCCTATGGAGAGGCCAGTTCCCAACACCATAGTATACTTGAACCCACATACATGTACATAATATGTGTGTGTCTGAGTTTATATGTGTGTATGTGTGTATATGTATACATATATATATCCATATCCATCATATACATATCCATATACATCATATACATATACATCATACACATATACTACACATATACTATATAATACTATACATATACATATACATCATATACATACACATCATACACATATACTATACTATACATATACATATACTATACATATACACATACATATACATATACATCATATACATATACCATACATATACCTATACATATACTATACATATACTATATGTATGCATATACATATACATCATATACACATATACATACACATATACATGCACATACATATACATCATATTCATATATACATACACACATGCATATACTGTACATACAATATACATATAATATACATACATATACATATATGACGTGTGTGTGTGTGTGTGTGTGTGTGTGTATGTCCTAATCAGAGCAGATTGCCTTTTAGGTGATGTTTTCAACAAATAGCAACAGATGGATATAGAATCACCAA
Source organism: Micromys minutus (assembly GCF_963924665.1). Lineage (NCBI taxonomy): Eukaryota > Metazoa > Chordata > Mammalia > Rodentia > Muridae > Micromys > Micromys minutus. Next base: position 58,966,691 of record NC_137977.1, on the reverse strand, counting down.
ATTAAGTGCTCACAAACATACTTTCTCCCTGCAGACCTTATGTTTTGTGGCCTAAACATCAAGTCAGAATGTGGACCTTACACTTGAGCTCTTTTCTACCCCTTCTTTCTTTACTCCCTCCTGACTCTTATTACCCCTGCTACCTTTAAATACAAGAGTAATCACTATTGTTCCTATCAAATCCACCATTGACTAATTTGTCTTTGGGTATGTTATATTTTTCTCTTTCTTTCAAAAAGTCTTCCTTTCTGGTCTTCCATCACTCGGACTGCCAGTCACCCTAATAATGGTCAGTGGAAGTATTCCTGTTTCCATCAGTGGAAACAAACTGTCTTAGTCAGGGTTTTACTGCTGTGAACAGACACCATGTCAAAGGCAATTCTTATAAGGACAACATTTACTTGGGAATGGCTTACAGGTTCAGAGGTTCAGTCCATTATCATGAAGGTGGTATAAGGGTAAATGATTTGCTAAAGAATGATACCCCAGACTCAAATAGTATATAAATGCAAAGAGTGTTTTATTCTGCAGAAGTCCAGCATGCTAGGGCCTCCCATTACCAAGACAGACAGACAGACAGACAACCAAGTTAGCTCGAAGGCCTGATTTAAAACACATTGGATTTCCAGGTAGTTGAGCTTTATCTTTCTCTATCTCTAAGCATTCCAGAACCACTATCAAGACATGGAGGCTGAAGCCTGGGTTTTTTTTTTTTTTTTTTTTCTATTAGTAATGGAGTTAGCTGGGCTTGCCTGGACTTGCTCAGGTCTTAGGCCCAGTCTCCTAAACTGCCAATTTGAAGCCTGCCATGGAGTTAGCCTAGCCTTCTCAGTGGAAGCATGGCAGCATCCAGGCAGACATGGGGCTGGAGGAGTTGAGTTTCACCTCTTGTTCTAAAGGTAGCTAGGAGAAGACTGGCTTCCAGGCAACTAGGATGAAGGTGTTAAAGCCCATGCCCACAGTGACACACCTACCCTAACAAGGCCACATACAAAGTAATAGTGCCACTCCCTGCACCAAGCATATACAAACCATCACACAAATCCACTCCGCTCAGTGAAACCTTACTAGTCACAGTTGCGCAGCTATGGGGATGCACTTTCCTTTTGGCCTGCTTCCAGCTTGGGAAAGTCTCTTTTCTTACCCCTCCTTGTATCCATAAACACACAACCCTCTAAACCAGCTTTGCTCAACCTATGGGTTGAGACCCCAATATTGTATATTTACATCATGATTCATAACTAGAAAAATTACAGTTATGAAGTAGCAACACATAATTTTATGGTTGGGGGTTGTCAAGGTCCTGCCCTGACACCCAGGTACTGAAGTGGACTGCAGATAGGCAGACCAGGGGCTGATGACCTCTGGCTATTAACTTTCTCTAACTGTTCTGGGGGCTAGGAGCTGATGGCACTTTACTTCTGCTGATAGAAGTGGGGGTTAAGAAAAGAAACTTAATTACGTGGGGCCTCTTACTGGCCAGGCAAGAGTCTCAGTGTTCTTTCATTGTTAGTGAGCAAGAGAGAAAGGAACATAAAGAAAGGTATGCATATACACATATACACCTATGTATGTATGTATGTACATATAGAGAGACATATATATATGCATATATACACATGTGAATGGAGCAGGACTCCAACAGCCATGCTTTATTTCTTCTCTCAGCCTCTTTTGTACCTTCCTAGATAAAAGTTCTTTACAAAATTACCTCACAGATAAAATGTTACACTAAAGGAAGTTACAGAAAGATGTCTATAGTAAGTTCAAAGCAGTATTTCATTGTATAAGCTCATTATAAGATTAAAGCCACAGTTTCACATGGTCTTGCACTATCATGGTGCACACCTGTGACCTTATTTTTGGACCTGACCTAGAATGAATGTTTTTTCTTGATCACAAATCTGTCCCAAGCCTATTTCTCTTCTTTAGTACAGTTTGTGAAAGCTCACTGTGTTCCTAGTTATGCAGCTTTTACTTACTATTCTGTGAGGAATGGGCATATTTTATTCTTGATTCTAACTTTATTGTATCTCTGGCAAAACAACTGAACATATCTCCTTAAACTTTCTTCCTAAGATTATTTTAGTCAAATCAGGAATTCTATGAAGTTGTTAATTCATCTAAACAGTGTTATTATATGAAAGTTCATCTTCTTGTTGATCTGCAGGAAATTGACCCAGTAGGGTGGACTGATGCCCAGGAGTCATTAGGTGACAGAACAGTGGTAGCAAAGGCATATCAGCAGCAAGGAGCAGTCCTGGGACAAAGTCTTGGGGGTCCATGCCTCTCAGAGCACATTCATCACAGCCATGAAAAGTAGGGAGCCATCTCTAGAAAAGTCACTTGCTTGTCGTAACCTTTCCTATATGGCTTGTGTCACCCCAGCATGAGGACCTATACTAAAGGGTCACATTATTAGGAAGACTGTGAATCACTGCTGTAAACCAACGGCTTTCTTTGGCATTTCTCCTAAAACAAAGCAAAGCAAAACAAACCAAACAAATACCCAAAATCTATTGCCTTGGGATCTCTAAAATTCTCTGAAGCAAAAATGTCTCGTGTTCTGTAACATGGTCTGGCTGCACTACTCTCTCAGCCATAGCCTCAAAAGGCCTGTAGGTCATACTGTTGCAGGAATGTGTTTGGAATCAGTCTCCAACACCAATGAGAGCAGAAGAGAGAAGGTACCACCAGGGCCAAAGCCAGGACAGCTCCTGGGAAATCCTCACTTTGCAGTTCAGTTTGCATTCTCATTTTATACTCTAAAACCACAAGGTGGCGCAAGCGAGCAAGCGAGACACAGCATGGGGCTTTTAGTGTCACGTGGCTTGTGTTATGGCTGACAAATGTAAGCTTTTATAGTTGTTCCAACTGCAGGTCATTCTATTCCCGGTGTCAAGTGAAGTCACGCATGGAAATAGGCAGTCCAAGCCTGGGTGGGCGAAATCAGTAGCTTATTAAAACTACACTCAACACAAATCCTTTTCCATAATTTGCTTTTTGGTCATGGTATTTTGTAGCAGTAATAGAAACCCCAGGACAGTCACCCTTGTTGAGAATCCCTCATTTCAGGTACCTTTTTCCCTGAAGATTGTGAAGCCCTATTCCTGTACGAATCTTCTTGCTGTTTCTCGCTTTCAGCCATCCCTTGAATACTCCTCTTACTGGAGCCCCAACTGGTATTTGAACTGATGGCAGCCTTTTAAAAGTACAGGGGATTCTCTGATCAGGGACAATACCACCTTAAGAAGCACCATATCTCCTACTGCACAAAAACTAGGGCCCAAGCATTCCCACCAATACTATGCAAAGAACACATGGACCAAGGAGTAAGTAAAGCAGATTTTACAAAGGAATGCTGTGGTAAAACTCCGGTAATTAAGGCTAAAGTTCACCATTGACTGAATAGCCTCTGTGCTCTGCGTGTAATGGAGGATTCCGTTCATTAGCAGGACTTTTTCTTTTCCGATCTTGACTGAGGAATTCAAAGCCCCCACATATGCATCTACCTGCAGAATGTCATTTAGCCTCAGTTAGATTACAGGTTCAACTTCTTTCCTCCTGATAAGAGCTCATTCAGCTAGTACCTGAGGTTTCTAAAATGCTTCCCCATGCTAACAGCACATCTTCGTTCCCTAAGCCTTCAGCCAATCACCTTTGTCCATCCTACTCTGTTTTTAGCCACTGTCCTTCAAAACTTTATAAGCCTTGAATCACCCAAAATACAGTTAATATGCCACCTGATAGCTGGTCCAGGTGTGGTCATTTATCTACCATACACACTCACAGGGCTTCAGAACCCCCATTCATCATGGTCTCTGCTCTTTCATGCACATGTATTGGTCAGCAATTCATGAAGGCAGGGTGTCTTAGTCAGGGTTTCTATTCCTGCACAAAACATCAAGACCAAGAAGCAAGTTGGTGAGGAAAGGGTTTATTCAGTTTATACTTCCATATTTTTGTTTATCACCAAAGAAAGTCAGGACTGGAACTCAAGCAGGTCAGAAAGCAGGAGCTGATGCAGAGGCCATGGAGGGATGTTACTTACTGGCTTGCTTCCCCTGGCTTGCTCAGCTTGCTTTCTTATAGAACCCAGGTCTACCAGCCCAGGATGGCACTACCCACAGTAGGTTGGGCCCTCCCTCTTGATCACTAGTTGAGAAAATGTCTTCTAGCTGGATCTCATGGAGGCATTTTCTCAACCGAGGCTCCTTTCTCTGTGATAACTCCAGCTTGTGTCAAGTTGACATAAAACCAACTAGTACATAGGGAGAATAACAGGATACACTGTATTTTGCAGATAACAAGCACACTAAGAGAGCAGGAAGTCCTATAGGTATTTTGCTAATAAAAGAGTACTGTGTCTTTCCCCCCTTGACTGTGATCTGACCTCACAGTCGTTGGTGGTTAGTTAACTTAAAAACAAAAAAATGGAACAAAGGAAATTGGGGAAAGGGTGAGTTGCTCACAGAAAGGTTTACAAGAGGGGGTAGGTTACAAAATAGTCTTACGAAGGTTATATTCCTGTAACTCTTTTGATAAAATGAAACAAATAAAATTTAAAAAAACCTTGCAGTTATTTCTCTGAAACAACTCAAGTCCTTTTGTTCAAATCATGTCTTGTTTCAGCCTACCCTATCTGACAAGGGATCTGTGTAGGGGACATTTTTGATGCTAAGGTTCTGTTTCCGAACTGGTTCTTGATCTGACGATAAAGAAAGCAATGGGCCAATTGCTGGAAAGATACGGGTGGGACTTCTGGGTCCTTGGAGAAAAAGAGGATATAAGAAAGGAGAGAGGAGGTTTCCATGCTTTGGAGAGAAGAAAACCAGGCAATCATTTGAGGTCTCAGGAGGAGTAGTCCCTTCTGTAGGTGGGCGGTCAGATATGTTTAGCAGGAGACCCAGCCTGCAGATCAGTCAATGAAAGATCTGGGATAGAGGGTGAGGAGAAAGGAACAGGAGACACAAAGGAATGGGACAAGACAGGATATTCTGATCAACTCTAATTTTTATTGCAGGGAGTTACAGCTTATATACTGGAGAGGAAATGAGACAACAGGAAGTCTGACGTAGATATTGCCATGGTAACTTGTCACAGGTAGAAAGTAGGTTACAGGCGTGAAGTACCTAACAAACAGCTCTAGATATGAAAGGAAATTAAATTCAAGGCCTGAAAACTCATGTAAGTTGGGGCGAAAAGGGTAGTCTGTAAGCTTAAAGGCCTAGGACTGAGAACGCTGTAAAACAAGTCCAGGCATGTCCAGCTAAGCCCATTGTTAAAACATCCCTGAGGCTAGGTTAACTGACCATAAAGATACAATAGGAATGCAGAAGCTTGTCCAGGCCTTTTACAACTGAGTCATCAGTCACATGAGCCCCGCTGGAATCTATTTAAAAGTTATATGTTAACCACGTTTTCCTGACTTGGATAAGCATCTGCTCCACCAGTCTCCTGACTTCCTGACTGCAGGTACTGTTCTGCTGACGAATAGTCACACTGTGGGTGTTGAGTGGACCTTGTACTCCGGCTAATTCTTCCCAGCCCCGATGCTCTCCCTATAAAAACCCCTAGCTTTCGAATCGCAGGTCGATTCCTCTGTCTCCTGCATGAGATACGTATCGGCCCAGAGCTCCGCCATTAAACTGCCTCGTGCTTTTGCAAAAAGAAAGTCTCTCATGTTTCATTGGGTAACCCCTGTGTCTGGAGACTCGAGTGGGGGTCCCTGAAAGGGGGTCCTACAGATACAGCAAATGGAAACTCATGCAAGAAGAGAAACTAAAGCAGGCTTTGTTGGTAGCTTCAGAAATGGTAGATGAAGTTAAGATGGCTTCCCACAAGCAGGGACTAGATTTGAAGAAGTCACAAGGGAAAACTCTACCCATAACACCCTCGCCCTCCAAAGTCCACAAATTCCCATCCTTCTCTCCTCCCATGCCTGACAAATAGAAATAAAGGGGAAAATGGCCCAGTGGCCCACTCCGCTTTGGCAGAAGAAACATCCCTAAGTAAATGATTCTCAGAAAATACACAGAATATACTGATTATTAGTTACCTGACCCTCTGGTCCCAGATATAGTTCGAATGCCTGTCATATGCTTGCTAGCCAATAGATTCAAAGGTCAATATGTTTAGCCAATAAGTTTAAACTGTAACCTTGCTGATGTAACATGTACCCCTAAAAAGTATAAAAATTGCTTGTAACAGCCTTTCAGGGTTGCCTCTCCTCAGGGTGTACGATGACCCTGATGCACCAGATCAGTAAATCTCTTGCTTTTGCATCGATTGTTGCCTTTGTGTATCTTTGAGAGGGGGTCTCCCAGATACAAAGGCTCTCCGAGTCTTTCAGATTAACTGATCTCACTAAAGTTAGGGAGGGTGGGAGGGTAGAGCTAAGAGTTATGATAAAGGCATACTTTTCAGGCAGGTGATAGTAGCAACCAGTAATTGTGCTAAGAAGGCAAGTTGAAAATAAGCAACTCTGTGTGAGTGTGTGTGTGTGTGTGTTTGTGTGTGTCTTCTGAGGATCTAAAAGAAGTTTGGTTGGGGCTGGACCCTAGGAGCTTTTGCTAGCTTTACACCTGCCCCAGATCAAGACCAGGCCAAGTACCAGATTCCCATCTTTATTCTTGATAAATAGAAGAATGTACTGACTGAGAGTCACCTGACCCTGCATGGCCAATATCTTAGAATATGACAAGAGAATGACAGCTTAACTAGGATACTTAACAGGGTAGATTCAGTCTGTCCTATGTCCAAAAATAAGTCAGTCCAAGTCCAGATACAAAAAGGAAAACAGTAAAATTCTGATGCGTCCCTGTCATGAATGCGCAAGTCCACACAGACACAACAGTAACCAAAACAAAAATCTCAGACATCCCTGCCACAAACACCCAAGTCCACAGAAAACAAGACCAAAACAAGGCATCCTACAGGTGATTTCCACAGAAGCCTGATATTTTCCGTACCAGGCGGCAGCTCAATCCAAGCTACCGCTGGGTTAAGGAGGACCTTGCTCGATCCTACTTCCCAGCGGGATTCTGGAGAGTCCTCCAGCTTCCCATGGCCTGTGACATCCCAGCATATCTGTGCATCACAGCGACCACCCAGGGTCTCTCCAAGACTCCAAGACCTCTCATGAAGGGACTCAAACCCTTTGGTACCTCTCGCTGTCCCGCGCAACCGTCTCGCCAGCAAGAACAACGCGGCACACGAAATAGGATTCTTCTGCGGTAAAGCTTTAATGCTCTCGAGAGGCAAAGCATAAGCTTGCAACACGTGAAGACGAAGACCCCGAACTATCTAGCCCATCCCCTTATAAAGGGATCAGTCCTCGCCTTGGACGTGGAGCCCCCTGATTGGTTGAAACTCATCAGGCCCTATGACGCCACGGGAGAGGCAGAGCTCAAGGAGTGGAAAGTTACCCAGCACGTGCGCACATGACTTGTTTACTGCTAACTCCAGCCGGATGTCAGCGCCATCTTGTAATGGAGAATGTGCTGGCAGCGCCCCACATCTCGCTGCAATGGCAAGAGGTTTATTTTGATGCACATGGGGTCTCTCAGCCACACAGGGAGAGTCAACCCTGAACTCAAAAAGCACACATCTTTTATACCTTTTTTTGTGAGGCGGGTGAACAACTATTTTGTGATTGGTCAGCAAAGCAGCAGTATAATTTTAAACTCTTTTGTCAGAAAGGGGAGAGGAAGGGAGGAGAGACTTTGGCAGTAAGGTTGTTAACAATTTGCAGTTCCCCTTGGAATTCAGTACAGGAAGGGATAGGGGACCTGTTCCGAAAGCAGTTTTTTGTTTTGTTTGGTCTTACCTCAGTTTGGTCAGTATAGCCTGTTTTCTGACCTGTCCACTTTGTTTTTACATTTTTTAAATCTTGTTTATATAAAACTTTAAGGGGTTTAGGCTGATGATGATGTTTATTTGGACTTTTCTATGAGACCTTGTGCCTGTCAGCCAGTAAATTTTGTCCCTTTTTACTGTCTCAAAAATGGGTGATTTGGAAAAGTCTCAGAGCTCCTAAAAACTTCATTTTCTACAGGACGCCCCAATCCCTTGACCCCAGCTCTTGACACTCCCTTCCCCCCCACCTGAGTGACTTTTCAGGATGACAAGGATCTTATGGCACGACTGCAAGCTTTTCAGATCAGCCACCAGGAACTGTCGCCTAAACTTAGTGCCCTGTATAATGCAGGTGCCCCAGAGATTCCACATAAGTACCAAGTTGGAGATTGAGTGTATGTTAGGAGACATCACGCTGAAAACTTTGGAACAAAGTGGAAAGGACTGCTCGTGGTGTAGTTGATCACCCAGACCACTGTTAAAGTGGATGGAGTTAACTGCCTGGGTTCACGTAACTCATGCCAGACCAAACAGCTATACCTGACATCAACTGGATAACAGCCAGACACCTAAGCAAACCCCTCAATCTCAAGATCACCTGCCCTTCTTCAAGGCCAGAGAACCCATAAGATGGATATGGTGTATCTTCCTTCCTCTGCTGAGCCTCAGCACCCCCCACAACCCAAGTGACTTGGCAAGTTCTCTCAGCCACTAGGGCTATATATAGCTTGGTCCACTGCAAGGGGAACACCTGCCTTATACCTGGTGGCTGGACCTTGTTTTTGGCCTCTGTGAGTTAGCAGCCGGCCTTGACTCCTGTGATATTCCCACCCTAGAGACACGGGGAAAGGGATTACCTGAATTTGGGGGACAAGGAACTTGAGAGTCCTAGAAGCAACCTTGGGAGGGTAGGGCTTAGGGTTCAGATACCTGAATCTGAGGAGTGTACTGTGAGAAACCTGCACTCCTAAGATGGGAGAAGCTGGCAGCAGGCCCATCAGTGTGTATGTATGGGGGGGGAGGGCAACCACTTTTTCTGTGTTACCTGGGTATGAAACATTGGGAAGCACATATTGGAGACCCAGATCTTAATGGGACCTGATCACAGTGAGAAAGAACCATACTGAGGCCGGGATCACTAAGAACCAACAACCCTCAAGATTTAGCAACCAACCTAAGGGCATTTGGAGAAGAGAAGTCCCCTGTATGTCCCTCACTCGTAACCCTGTTATCTAGTTTACACAAAAAAGAAAGTAAACCCAAGACTGAACCAAAGGAAAAACCTGGGCCCTACAGTTCTACCAGGAAGGATATGATGATGGAATCCTGTCACCGCATGAAATTAGATCATCCCTCCAGATCGGTGGGATATAACCCAGTGCTGGCTCCCCATCAGGCTGTTTCGGTCCAACCCACTGATCTGCCCCTGATATCTGCCTCAGCTCTAGAAGGGGGGCATCAGGTGACAGGGCATCCCCCTTGAATGTGCTCATAGAGAAGACCAGATCTTCAATGAAATCAACCCTAATGCCGCTGGTTCCTGTTGGCTTTGCTATGCTGTGACCCCACGATATTATGAAAAAATTGCCTTTAATAGCTTGGTGACCTCATCAACCAATGCCTCACTGTGCTTACTGTGCAAAAGACCAAGCTGAACCTACAGGCTGTAATAGGAACAGGGCTTTGTGTTAAGGTCCCACCAACCCACCTCCACCAATGTTCACAAATCATAGCCACTAGCGGCTCTCCTGTGTACTACCTGCCCCCCAATACAGATAGTGGGTTTGTGCCTCAGGATTGCCTCCTTGTGTGTACTCTGACACCCTGAACCAGGTCTCTGATTTCTGTGTACTGATCCCACAGGCTTATTTACTACCCCTATGGAGAGCTTCTAGATAGACGGGACAATACCCTTCATTGAACAAGAAGGGAACCCTTCACAGTGCTCACAGTGTTGTTTTGTTGCTCCTGAAGGCTGGGAACTGCTGAAATGGCTACTGGTACCTCTTCCTTGGTGCTACAAGGTCACCAATACCAGAACCTTAAGGCCGCCATAGATCTGGACATTGAGAGGATCAAAACATCAATCTCCAACCTGCAGGAGTCTCTGACCTCTGTCAAAAGTGGTTGTACAGAATAGAAGAGGGTTAGATAAACTGTTCCTCCAACAGGGAGGATTGTGTGCTGCCCTCAATTAAGAATGTAGCTATTAATAAATATAAGGGTTTCCATGTGATTATTCAGAGCTAAGGCAGGCATAAAATACCCCAGACTATTACAGTTTCTGAGAAGGCTAAGCTGATTCCATGACAATCTCTGTTTCCAAGAACTGGGAAATTCCAGGCAAGTCCAGGCCTCAGAAACTGCCCCACCACTTGGCCTGAGGCAAGTACAGTGAGTTGGCAGCAATTTCCAGACTTCCTCAGTAACAGTTTCCAGCCCTCCCCAGCAAATTTCCAACAATCCCCAGCAAATTTCCAGCCCCCACATCCCAGGAATGGAATGTCCATAGAGATAGACCCAACAGATTAACACAGAGGTCGCCTACCCTGGAATTCCCTAATGTGCTTTAAATCAGGTCTACAAGCTCACTTTGGGAGACCCTAGCATGTTGGACTTCTGCAGAACAAAACACTCTTTGTGTTTACATATTATTTTAGTCTGAGGTATCACTCTGCAGTGAATCATGGACTCCTACATTTCTTTTGTACAACATTGCTTGGTTAGCTACCTGTGATTTTGTCCTACTGTATGATAGTTGTTTACGAGGGACCCTAAGGGCCTTTACAGTCCCACACACCCTCCTTACAGCTTGCCCCTCCCACTGAAAATCTTACAGCTCTCCTCTTCCACTGAGTGCTTCTGTGATCCTGCACCCTTGAGGAAGGAGTTCTTCAACCTTATCTGGGCAGCCCCTGGAATGTAGGACATAGGTCCTGAGATGCAACCCACACTTCACGCAGCCAACAATTGACTTAAAAGTCAACTAAACACACCAATGCTTGCATGCCTAATCACCATAGCTGTAGCCCACCCATCACTAACTGTATAAAAACTATACTGATGGAGGACTCAGGATTGCCTCTTCTCTCGATGTATGCCACCCCAGTGCACTGGACTAATAAACCTCTTGCTTTTGCATCAATCTCCAATCTCTCATCTCATTCATGGAAGTCTCCAAAAAGACAGGACTCAATTTGGGTCTTACATCTACTATCTTCTTCACCTGTCCACTTTCACCTGGAAACAGTACATAAGATGCTGTGTTGCTTAACAAACTTGTGTAAGTCATCAGCTTTTAATGACTTCTTGATCCCAACTTTCTGTCATCTGTTTTTCAGCCCTTCTACCCTCCAACCTCTGACAGCTTGCTGTTTGTGATCCCTTTTTCTGTTTTGGGGTCAAAAGAAGTAGATACAATGGGCAAGTCAAAAAAAAACTGGGTACAACACCAAGTGAATCAGTGGTTCAACCTGTTGATCTGTTGTGCTAGAAAAAAAAGGAGACTAAGAATACAGTAAAAGTATTTATTAGGCATCTCTAGGCAGATCTCTGTGAGTTAGAGAAAAGCCTTGTCTACAGAGCTAGTTCCAGACACCCAGAGAAAGAAACTAGAGTGAAAGCTTCTGCCCTTGGAATATCCCTATTTATGCCTTTTGAAAAAAAAATTGGGTAAATGGCTCTTGCTACAAGATCTTCAAGCTGTTAATTAAACCATGCTGTTGACAGGAACACTCCAGCCAGGTATTCCTTTCCCATCAGCTGTACCAAAGGGACATTTTAAAATAATTATAGATCTTAAGGATTGCTTTTTTTAAACCATTCCTATCCACCCTAATGATCAACAAAGGTTCACTTTCAGTGTTCCCTCTTAAGAAGAGATATTACTGGAAGGTCTTACCCCAAGGCATGGCCTATAGTCCTACATTATGCCAAAAGTTTGTCACTTTTGCCATAGAACCAATTCGACAAGATTGGCCCCAAATGTACATAATTCATTATATGGATGATATCTTAATGGCTGGGAAAGATGGTCAACAAGTGCTAACCTGTTTTGGAGAGGTAGAAGATAGTCTCCAATCATGGGGTTTACAAGTAGCCCCTGAGAAGGTTCAGTTAAAAGATTCTTATAGTTATTTTGGATACCAACTTCTGGGGGACCGTGGGTCTACTAAAAAGGCCACCCTTTCTACTTCCTCTTAAAAAACCCCTAATAACTTTCAAAAGTTATTAGGAGATATTAATTGGCTTAGACCTTATCTCAAATTAACTATGGGAGATTTAAGACCTTTATTTTCTATCCCCCATGCTGATGCTAATCCTCAATCCCATAGAGTTCTCATACCAGAAGCCAAACAGGTGCTTCATAGGGCAGAGAAAGTCATTAGAGACCAGTTTATCTCTACTATTGATTATAAATTACACCTCACTTTTATTATTTTAAATACACTTTGCTCTTCCACTGCCTTGTTCTGGCAGACTTCTCCCATTATACAATTAGCGTCTTCTCCACCTAAGATTATATACCCATATTATCAAGCTATGGCAAATCTGATTTTGACAGGAAGAAAACAAGGAAGACAGTACTTCAGTAAGGAACCTGATCTATCATTCAACCTATACTAAAGATCAGGTTTCCTGGCTCTTCCAGACCACTGATTGTTGTCCTGTAGCCTATGCTGTCTTTGCAGGATCTATTGATAATCATTATCCACCTGATAAACTTATACAGTTCCTTAAGCTTCATCAGTTTTTTTTTTTCCTGAGCACACTCTCTTAACCCTCTAGCTAAATACTCTAGCTAAAATACTTTTTACTGACGCTTCCTCTAATGGAACTGCAGCTTATGTTGTTGATCGGCAACCTGTTAGTTTTCAGACCACCACCACTTTACACAACTTGTGGAGCTTCAGGTGGTCATTGCTATCTTTTCTGCCTTCCCACATGATCCTTTAAATTTGTATACTCTTGATAGCTCTTATATTGCCCATTCTGTTCCCCTTTTAGAAACTTCAGCACAAATTGATTCTGGCTCCAAAGTTTCCTCTTTGTTTAAACAATTGCAGATTTGATTTGGGATTAAACTGAGGCATTTTTTATTGGGCACTTGAGAGCCCACACTGACCTCCCAGGCCCCTTGGTTACGGGCAATTGTCAAGTAGATGTTCTATGATATTGGGGTTGATGCAACTCAAAAGGCCCACAGTCTTCATCATCTTAATGCTAATACCCTCAGGCTTGTCTTTAAAATAACTAGAGAAAAGGCTAGACAAACTGAAACAATGTCAGTCCTGTATAACTGTGCTCCCTACTCCTCACTTAGACATTAATCCCCAAGGATTGGTCCCCAATGCCTTATGGCAGATTGATGTCACTCACATGGCTGAGTTTGGTAATTTAAAATATGTCCATGTTGTTGTGGATACCTTTAGTGGATTTATCTTCACCTCCCTACAAACAGGAGATAAGCATGTTGTCACCCATAAGCTGCAAGCCATTTCAGTCCTTGGCTTACCTGACCTGGTAAAAACTGATAATGGGCCAGGGTATAGTAGAACAAATTTTTCCTCACAAACATCTCTCTATCAAGCACATTTTACTGGCATACCCTATAATCCTCAAGCCCAGGGTATTGTTGAATGTGGCCATTTATCTATTAAAATACTTTAAAAAATATAAAAAAGGGGGAATGGTACCCCTCCAAAGGATATCCTATTTATATTAATTTTAAAGAAAAATTGGACAATGATTCATGATCAGCATCAGATAGATTTTGGCATCCACAAACACAGAAAGATTTTCCAACTGTCTTATGGAAAGATCCATTGGATAACAGTTGGCATGGACCAGATCCAGTGTTGGTCTGGGAAAGAGGTACATTGTGTATATTTTTTTAAAACAATGAAAGTGGCCTGCTGATTGCCTGAGAGATTGGTTAAACAGGTAGATAGCTATTTATCTGAATCCAGAGAACATGAGAATACCTGAGGTGTGGTTTTTCCTTTTCTGTCTTCCAGAAATGAAATTGAAAAGGGGGACTTGGGTCCTTCTAGCATATGAAAATGTGGAGAAGCTGGATTCGGCAACCCCGAAAAGGTTCAGTGAGTGGTGATTGGCCTCCAGGGCAAACTTGTAACTGCAAGGATGTCTTTGTTGCTGGTATATTCCCCTTTAGGAACCCATGTAAACTAAAGACTGTAACCTACCAGGCTTACCTACTTACCTACAGCCTCCAATACTTTTGGAAAACCTAATTGCTGGCTGTACATAAGTTATCCCAAAGTTATACCTAAAGTTAATGGAAGACCAGGGCCCTATTCATGTGATGTCTTTCAAAATTCAGTGTATTCTTCCTGCTATATGTAGCAACAAGAATGCCCCAGAAAAGATAATAAGATCTAGTTCACTGCTATGCTGTTACCTTTAAAAAGACCTACCTTCAGGGAGATAGTGACTGGACCTCAAATACAGCATTTGTGGTATACCCCAATGACACATCCAAATTTCAGCAGTCAGGATGCTTTGGCATTGTGGGAAAGCCTATTTGCTGGCAGAGAATATCTCCTGTACACATATCTGATGGAGGAAGTCCACAGGATGAAGTCAGAAAAGAGCTGGTAAAGCAGAAGATTGATCAAATTATTGATGATAACTTCCACTCTTCACACCATCATCCTGTAGTCAAACTTAGTAGAGGGTCTCAGGTTATAGATGATTCTACATTTGGAATCTTAGACATTGCCCACAGGCTTCTTAACATCACCAATCCTACCCTGGCGAGGGATTATTGGCTTTGTTTGAAGGCCCACACTCCTATGCCTTTAGCAGTCTTTATTGACAATGATACCTTAGTGGCAGAGTCTACTTGTCAATATCTTAAACCCTTCATTGTGTAGCCTGATATAGAATTTAATACGTGTTTTTACAACACTCAAATAATGAAGTAGGATATGTAAGCTTTGCTAGATGCAATATGATTGTTAATGTTACCTCTCAGCTTTGCTCAATTTAATCTACCGTATTTGTTTGTGAAGACAATATGGCTTACTCCTTTTTAACCAAAGAATTGGACCAAAAGTTGTGTCCTATCTAATCTTCTTCCAAATTTGGACATAATCACAGGAGATGATCCTGTACCTATACCTACTTTTGTTTATATCGAAGGATGACCCAAGAGGATTTTGCAATTCATCCCACTCCTAGTAGGACTAGGAATAATGGCCACGGTTACTACTGGAACCACATGAATTAGTATTTCCCTGCATAAATACACTTAGTTGTCACAACAAATGGTGTAGGACGTTCATTCTCTCTCACTCACTATTAAAGATTTACAGGAGAAGGTAGACTCCATGATAGCTGTTGTTCTACAAAATAGAAGAGGTCTTGATTTGCTGACTGCAGAAAATGGAGGCATATGCCTCACTTTACAATAAGCATGCTGTTTCTTCAACAAGAAGTCTGGAATCATGCTCAGGAGAATCAGAGAACTCCAAGAGAACCTAGACAGAAGAAAATAGTTATGGGAAAACCCTTTTTGGATGGGTTGGAATGGGATTTTTCCATACCTTCTCCCTTATTGGAACTACTAATCTTACTAGAACTAGGGCTTTTGTCTTTAATAAACTTATAACTTTTGTTATAAAAACAAATAGATGGCATTAAGATATAGCCTCTTCAGGTGCATTATCACCATCTCACCATGGAGGAAATGAAGACCTGTGGGTTGATGTTAAGGTGATATATGATTGGACAGTGGAGAGGTAGACTAGGTAAATGAAAGAGGAGGGGAGGAGGGAGGAATTCCAGGAGGAACGAAGATGAAGACAGATGTTTATGTTTCTCTCAGTGCATCTCTTCAAAAATAGGATTGTAATGAATGTTTTATAAGGCACAGAATTGTACAATATCATTTGACTTATAAAGGTTAATGAATTGTATTGTATCTATTGGATCAAAGGTGTTTTGTGTGTTCTTTGAGTTCAAAGGGTGTAGTGGTGGAACACATAAAGCCCACCAAAGAGGTGGGATGTCTGTGTGTCTAAGGTTTGACAACAACTTGCCAAGAGGAAGTGAGTGAAAACAACATTCCAGGGTGTTTGTATCTATCCGGGACAAAAGCAACAAAGGGGTGGTAGAGTGAACTGCATCAAAATTCTTAGAGGTGGCCTGGAGCTCCAAGTGGTATAGGGACCACATTATGTGTGCTTGGCTCTGCACTAGAGCAGTGTCCATGGAGTAAGACCACGAGGGTGTTGATAAAAGATTAAGATATCTTTTAATATTTGCCATAACAGAGACCTATGAGCACCCTGTTAGAAATGTATGATTAGTGCTCGATCTTTTCCTGTGTCAGGGCTTGTTAGCCAGAGACTCGTAAGAGGGACTAGACAGTTACTATCCTGTCAACCTAAGACAGGACAACTGTAGAGAGAGTGCCAGACAATCGAATGACAGGTAAGAAAGATGGCTGTTTCTCAACCTAAAATAGGCACAACCCACACAGAGTTTCTGGATGCACCATTTGAAAAAATAAAGAAGGGAGAACTGTAACTCCTTGCAATAAAAAAAAAAAAAAAAAAAAAAAAAAAAAAAAAAAAAAAAAAAAAAAAAAAAAAAAAAATGGGCTTTATCAGAATATCCTGTCTTGTACCATTCTTTTCTGTCTCCTGTCTCCTGTTCCTTTCTCCTCAAACCTCTCCCAGGTCTATCATTGACTGACCTGCAGGCCAGGTGAAGGAGGGCTTTTTATAGGATTTTTAGAACATGCACAGAGAGGTAGTGGAAAAGTAAAGAGCCTGAGTATTGCTGGCTATGAACGTTATTTAACCATGAACCCTGAATCATGGGGATGAGTATTTCCAAGTCTAGAAGCTCAAAGTCAGACCAGGAGCAGGGTGTTCTTGGTATTTTTACCTACATACACCCTGCCTGTTTTAATTATTACTAGTGTATGTGAAATTAAAATAAACCAACGAGGAAAGGTGCAGATAACCATACTGATTAATCCAATTGAAAGCATATGAGTCCTTTATTAGCTGGTGATGTTGCCTCCATGTCTCTTTGTGCCAAAACTTAGGGGTTCAGTCTACAAAGCAAAAACTACAAAGGCCATACTGTAAGACCCCTAACCCCAAGACAGTGGTATGTACTTCAAGACACTCCTGAGTGAGACACCAAGACACAGGTCGATGCAAAAGCAAGATGTTTATTTTCCAGCATGTGGGAATTCACTCTCAATTAGTCCCTCAAGGCAAGAGACTAGAAGTCAATCCTGAATGGCTATTACAGACAGTTTTATACCTTTTAGGGGTACAGGTTACATCAGCAAGGTTACACTTCAAAATTATTAGCTAAGTATATTGACCTTTAAATCTATTGGCTAGCAAGCATGGGCAGATCATGACAGGCATTTGAACTCTCTCTGGGACTTTACAGAGAGTCAGGTGACTATCAGACAATACATTCTGCAGTTTTTCAAGAATGTCCCTGCTCCTCTGAGAACTGTGGGTGGAGAATGGAACTTGGCCTAGCCTTGACACGAGGCAAGTGGGTATAAAGCTGGCCCTTCAATACCTCACAGCAAAATGAGGTGAGAATCAGGCCTTGAAACTTTTGTTTCTGGAAGAATATAGTAACTATTTCAGATATGACATGACAGTTACCTTTGACTTATACTTTTTTCTGGTTATTTCCACTTATATTAAGTTTGTGGAACCACTGATTATACTGGATAGTATATCTGGACCATGATGAAGGTCATGAAAATCTCAGGTATGTTGCAGCACATGACTCTGGAGGAGAGGGTTGGTGCTCGAGCACTGAGCAATCGACAGAAAGAATGGACTCAGGAGATGATGGCATTCTGAAGTCACACCAGCCTGAGTGCTGGAGTGTGTTTAGATACAAGAAAGCTTTTAGGTATCTGTAATCTCCTTCTGTCTTGAACTCCAGGGGTCAAACAGGTGGCCAGACTTGCAGAACCATCTCGCTTGATACTTTAAATCTTTTTTTTCCCCAAATAAACATTTTAACACGATTGTCACTGTAGGCAGATGTAGAAGTACAGTGGCTGGCAGTTATCAGCCATCCCTCCTTGTCCTACCTTATAAGCCCTGCCCACAGGATCCTACAGCTCCTGAGTATGTAGATGAAGTATCTTCCAACACCACTTCCAACACCTGGCCAATAATACACAGCTACAAAAACCTTGCCCCAGAGAACCTGGCAACCTCCCCAGGGGCATAATACCTCCTTCTCCCTCCCCACCCAATAAACAAACCTGGGTATGTTTAGTGCACCCACCTGCACCTGTCTAAGCTTCTCTCTCTTGAGTCCAGCTGCACAGACAGAAATACAGTCATTATATTCAGAGAGGGGAGGAGGGAAAGGGAATGAGGAAAAGTCGAATGCCTGATGGGGAGTGGAATCTTTTTATAGTGAAGATAAATTACTTGAACTTTTTATTTTGAGACAATGTCTCACTATGTAACCCTGGCTAGCCAGGAACTCCCTACATAGAGTAGGCTAGACTTGCCTTCTAAGCCATTTGGAGTTATTTGAATAGAAGATATATGGGAAACTTTCTACTTTGTTATACAGTAAAATTTGTAATCCCATTTGCCCTTCCTCAGACTGGGAAATGAGGTGAGGGGTTAGCAGTGGCTTTATTTTATCATGAGTCTCTGGGTAAGGCTCCAAAAAGTTCGAGTGTGATTGTTTCAAAGACTGGGGTGTTTGCTCTTATTTTTATGACAATTGCTTTGTGCCTTCATCTCTCTAAATGATGTATTTAAAAATGTATATCTATCATTGGGATGTGGAAGGTGACATTTTGTCAAAGGAAGTGACTCATGAGGTAGGGGGCAGTGTTCCTTTAAAGTGCACGCCTTGTTTCTGGCTCCTTTCTATTACCTTTTTTATGTCTTGATATTCGAAGCTTTTATTTACATGACTGCCTTGTCGTAGACACAGGGACAGTACTGGGGGCAATACAACAGAGACCTTAACAAATCACGTTGTCATCTGCCCTGGTGGCCAAGCCTATAATCTTGTCTACTCTGGAGACTGAGACAAGATCACATGTTCATGGCCAGCCTGGATTACTAAGACGAAAGCTCAATATTTATTTGGTTGGTTGGTTGATTGGTTGGTTATTAAGTTGAAAGCGGGTTGAGGATCTGGCCAAGTGGTAGAACCTTTGCTCAGCATTTTCAAGGTTTAATTTTCCAAGGAAATGTCATGCTATGGGTAAGAGTAGCCAGAGAAGGCCTGAAAAAACTTCTGATAACTCGTTTCAGAGCTAAGACTACACACCTATATGTCCTGTCTTGTTCCTTTGTCTTGTCAATCTACTGTAATACTGACTTTGGGGAATGAAAGACCTCAGATGTAGGTTCAAGAGGGACACTGAGACCTACTGTTCACCATAAGATTATTAGAGAAATTATTAATGCTATGGACAAGTAGACAGATAATAGCATGGTGGGGGTTCTAAAGAGAAGACTCAGGCACACATGGTAGACAATGAGGTTTTCTCTTATAGATTTCTGAATATGTGGGTGGTTTTGAAGAGTAAAAAGTTGTCAAAGGACACTGATTCCTTGTCCTAGGGCCCTCTCCTCTGCAGGTAATCGCACCCGGAACTTTCTTGAGAAAAACAGTTCCCAGAATAACCACAGAAGGTCCCGATGACCTCTGTGGAATGTTTCAATGCACTAGGTGTGCCCCAGGTGTATGATTCATGTGACACATAGTTTAACTGATAAATAATGTATGGCTCTTCCCCTTTGAATTTCCTCATTCTCCCCCTGTCCTCCCCCTCTTTTGTGGTTTTTGCCTTTATAAGCCCGTCACAAGTTCAGGCCAGGGTCGAAGGGCTCTCACAGTTTCAAGTAGGAGACAGGGAAGAAGTAGGGAGCAGAGCTATGCTCCATTCCCACCCAACGTTTCCTTTACTGTAAACTCACTTTCCCAGGTAAGAAATGTGGGCACCTGGTAGTCTGTTAGCTGAAGAGTCCCAGACATGTGTCAGTGTCTCTGAAAAGAGAAGAGCTTCTACAGAGGTTGTGGTCTGAGTAGAAGTCTGGTCTGGATTCTAGCCTTTCATTTCTAAAGAGAGAAATTGACAAAAACAAATCAGAAACAACAACATCCAATTCTGGTCTGTCCTGGTTGGCTTTGTTACCTTAACACAGCATAGGGTCCTCTGAGAGAAGAAACCTCCACCCAGAGATTGCCTAGATCAGATTGGCCTGTGGCCATGTTGGTGGAGGATTGTCTTGATAATAAGTTGATGCAGGAAGGCCCAGTCCACTGTGTGCTTTCCTAGGCTGTATAAGAAGCTAAGGCTAATCATAAACTCCTGATTGAGCCAGAAAGTGCTCCATCCAAGTATTCCTCAAAGGTTTCTTTTTCAAGTTCCTGACTGTCTTTAGCCTGATTTCCCACAGTGATCGATGTGGTTTGGAAGTGTAAGACAAACACATTCTTCCCCAGGTTACTTTTGGCTGTAGGACCCCCTTTTGGTGACCCCCCACTCGAGTCTCAGGAGACGGGATTACCCAATGAAACTCGAGAGACCTTGCTGCAAAAGCACGAGGTAGTTTAATGACAGGCGGATACATATCTCACGCAGGAGACAGAGGTAACGACCACGAGACTCGAAAGGTGGGGGGTTTTATAGGGAGAGGGTTGGGGGGCTGGGAAGAAAAGTTCACCCAACACTCACTGCAGTCAGGAATTCAGGAGCCCGAGCCCCACACAATGACCTCTTCACCCCATTCCCCCTATGTGAGAGCATGGGCTCTTCTCAGGGCCCTGGTATTACACAAGAATTAATTACACTCTGGGATTCTGCAGTCCCAGGCACCCTGGTGTTTATACAAGATAAGTTACAGCTTTGCTAATGACTGAATTCCAGAGCTCTACCATTGATGGTGCCCAGGTGTCCCGAGAAGGCAGTTAAGCTCTAAATCTCCTAGCTAACAACTGACAAGATACTTTTCTCTGTCTGTTCATCCCAAATTCCATCTCCTAGTATAAGAGATAGCCTAAACAAATCATATTCAGACAACTAAAACTAAGGAAAGTATAGGAAACATTATTTCTCCTTAAAGAGAGAATTCAGCATTGCAGAGACTGTCAGATTGTGGAAGGTCTTAATTATTAAAGACTAAAATATACTATGAAGAAAATACCAAAAACTAGCAACAGGATTATTAGACTTTGAATTTAATTTCCTTCCATTGGCCAGTGGTTTATCACAGCAGGGGAGGCAGAAAATGGCCCAAATTATAAACAAACCTGTTTTCTTTACTAATTCCTGCCTCCAGGATTTTGGTAAAGCACCAAACAACAGTTTCACATCCTGTAAAACCACACAAACTGTACAAGCAACTCTCTGTAACCAGAGGCTAAAATAAATCTTTATTCTTTTTAAGTTGATAATTTCAGGTAGTTTTCTTTAGCAATATAGAAGTAACTAGTATCCAAAGAACAAATTTATTTGAAGAAAATTATGTCTAACTCAGAGAGTAAGAGTTTACCCGTTAGTTAAAAGGTATAGTTAAAAATATTGAAAGACCCAGAAAACATGCATTGATTATAGAGGAGGCTTGTCAGGGTAACCCCTGCGCATGGGGTGAGCATTCTGGGACAAGGCTTGATGCTCAGAGAGGATCCTTTGTATTTTGTCCAGGCAGACTTTGTTTGCTGCCTGCCATGCTTCCAATTCCTGGCGTTCCTCTTCCTTTTCTGCTTCTCTAGCCTGCTGCTGGTAAGCAATTTGCATCTGAAGTTGATTCCTATACTCCTTGGCCAAAGTGCAGCGCCTAATGTTTGAAAGATAACAAAGTATAACATTAAAAGTTACCATTTAGTTTTATTTATATCATTATGGTTAAGTATAATGTGTATTCTTAATGTTTCCATTAATATAGACATGCAAATATCACTTTGAAACCAAGAACTGGGATTGTTAGGTCCTGTGACAGTTCTGGGTTTTTTTGTTTTGTTTTGTTTTGTTTTGTTTATGTTTTTATTTTAATATTTTAAGAAACTCCAGGGCTGGAGCAATGGCTCAGTGGTTAAGAGCACTGACTGCTCTTACAGGGGTCCTGAGTTCAAATCCCAGCAACTACATGGTGGCTCACAACCATCTGTAATGAGATCTGATGCCCTCTTCTGGTGTGTCTGAAGACAGCAATAGTGTACTTAAATATAATAAATAGATAAATAAATAAATAAATCTTTAAAGAAAAAAAGGAAAGACGTTCCAGTTCCCAGTGCTGGAGAGATGGCTCAGAGGTTGAGAACACTAACACTTTTAGAGAATCCAAATTCAGTTCCCAGTAACCGAGTTATAGGTTACAACCATCTGTGACTCCAGTTTGAAGGGTTCTAATATCCTCTTCTGGTTTGAGGTTACCAGGCACATGTATGGTACTGGCAAATACACACACACAGACACACACACACACACACACACACACACACATACAATAGAGATAAATACTTTTTATAGACAAAAAAGGCAACTCCAGTTAGTTGTTCCAAAGCGATGCTGATGGAATGACCCTGGCACTATCTTAACCCAAAACCCTTGTCTGCAGAGTAGGCATGGACAACTCTTTAAACACTCCTAACAGTCTCATCCACACCTGCTGTGGGCTCTCCTTTGCTCTATGACCCATCTCTAATGGATCATGGAGACCTTCTCCAGCCTCCCTTCCTCCCAATCATCTCATAATCCCAACCCCACCCATAAGCAGTCATTCCCTGAAAACATGAGGGTCACACCAGCCAGGGAACCAAGAAGGCTAACTGCAGTTCTTCACCTCCTCTTCCTCCTCTTTTCCAAATCCAAGCCCGCAGTCTCATCATCAGCTCTGTAGCAGAACACTACTTCACCTCCTCTGCCCCCATCTTTATTGGAACACATGAATATCAAGACCTCAAATTACAATCTTCTCAAACCCAGATGCATAGATGGCAGCATAAACAAACAAGAGCCAAGAAAATATGTCTCCACCAGAACTCAAGAACTACCACAATAGGCCCAGAGAAGTGAAACATGCCTGAAACCCAAGACAAGGACCTTAAAATCACCTTTATAAATATGATGGAGCTTCTTAAGGAGGAAATGAATAAACCCCTTAAAGAAATCCATGAAAACACAAAGAACAGAAGCCGATGAACAAAACAGTTCAAGACCTCAAAGTGGAAATAGAATTAATTAAAAAAAATCCAAACTAAAGGAAATCTGAACATGAAAACTGTAAGAACTTGAATAGGAACCAAAGAGGCAAGCCTCACTACCAGAATATGATATATGGGAAAAAAAAATAATCCCAGGTATTGAAGACATGATAGGATAAATGAATATTTCAGCCAAAGAAATATTACATCTAAAAAACTCTCTCCTGGCACAAACAACTTAGAAAATCTGGGATACATGAAAAGATCAAATGTAAGAATAATAGAAATAGAGGAAGAAATAGAAACTCAGGTCAAAGGCATAGGAAATATTTTTTACAAAATCATGGAAGAAAAATTTTCTAACCTAAAGAAGAAATTGCCTATCAAAGTAAAAGAAGCATACAGAACACCATATAAGTCTGGACCAGAAACAAAATTCATGTGGAGCATAATAAACAAAGCTGTAAACATGCAGAACACAGAAAAAACATTAAAAGCTGCAACAGAAAAAGACATAAAGACAAACCTATTAGAAAAACACCTGACTTCTGAATGTAGTCTCTAAAAACCAGAAGGACCTGGAAAAATGCTCTACAGACTCTAAGAGACCATAGGTAGAAGCTCAGGTTACTATACTCCCAAAAATCAATCACAGTAGATGGAAAAGAAAGACATTCCATGATAAAATTAAATTTAAGCAATATAAATGGACAAATCCAGCCCTACAGAAGGTGTTTAAAGGAAATCGCCAACCTAAGAGGTTAAGCATACCCAAGAAAACACAAATAGTAAATAATCCCAGACCAGCAAATCAAAACAGTAGAAACACACACACACACACACACACACAAGCACACACATGCACACAAGCACACACATGCACATGCACAGACACACCAACAAAATAATGGGAATCAACAACAAATTCTGTTCATTAATTGCTATCAATACCAGTGGTCTCATTTCCCCAATAAAAAGACACAGACTAGATGTGAAAACAAGTTCTATCCTTCTGCTGTATCCAAGAAACACACATTAACATCAAAAATACCACTTTGGGGTAAAAGGATAGAAAAAGATATTCCAAGCAAATGAACCTAAGAAACAAGTTGGTTTAACCACTTTAATATCTAACAAAATACTCATTGAATTAAAACTAATCCTAAGAGATACATAGGGAAATTCCACCAAGAGGACATTGCAATTCTTATCATATGTGCACCAAACACAAGGCCACCAAAGTTTATAAAAGAAACACTATTACAGTTTAAATCACATATTGACCCTCATCCATAGATAGTGGGAGACTTTGATACCCCACTCTTGACAATAGACAGTCCATCCAGACAAAATGAGGCAGAAATGCCATAGATAACCAACATTATAAACCAAATGAACCTAAAAGATATTTACAGAAAATTTCACCCAAACACAAAAGAATATACCTTCTTCTCAGCCCTTCATGGAACTTTTCCCCAAATTGGCTGCATATTTAGTCACAAAGCAAGTCTTGAAAACAAAATCAAGGAAGAACAAAATTTTCAACTATCCAAACCCACCACAGTTCCCAGGAACTAAAACACCAACCAATGAGTTCGCATGGAGAGACCCATGATTCCAGGTGCATATGTAGCAGAGGATAGCATTTTCTGACATCAATGGGAGAAGAGGCCTCTGTGTTTTCCCAGTGTAGGGGAATGCCAAGGTGCTGAGGTGGGAGAGGGTAGTTGAGAGAGGAACACATTCATGGAAGTAATGAGAGGAAGAGAGACAATGGAATCGTGAGAAAGGGATAACACCCATAATGTAAAGACAGAGAACATCCAATAAAAAAAATTGGGGAAGAAAATAATAACCAAAATATTGAAATAATGCACTGCATCCTGTCTGACCATCATGGGTTAAAAAAAAAATATATGAACAATAGAAACACCAGAAAGCTTACAAACTTATGGAAACTGAACAGGTCTCTACTGAATGAAAAACGAGTCAAGGAAACAAAGAATTGAAGACTTTCTAGCATTGAATGAAAGTAAATTCTCTACATGCACAAATGGATGGGACTCAAGGCAGTTCTAAAAAGAAAGCTGATAACACTAAGGGCCTACATTTAAAACAAAAATGGAAAAAAATGAAAAAGTTTGCATACTGGTAACCTAAGAGCACACCGGAGAGCTCTAGAATAAAAAGAAAAAAAAATCAAACCCAAAAGGAGTAGCAGGTAAGAAATAATCAAACTCAGGGCTGAAGTCAATAACCTAGAACTATAGAAACAAACAACGATAACAAAACAACAACAACAAAAGTATACAAGGAGTCAAAAAAAAATGTTGGTTCTTTGAGAAAAATCAATAGGATTAATAAAGAGTTATCCAAATTGACTAAAAAGCTGAGAAGGGGTATCCAAATTGATGAAATTGGAGATAAAGGGGGGCCCATTAACAGACACTAAAGAAATGCAGAGAATAAATAATGGCATACTTTAAACACCTACATTCAACCAAATTGGAAAATCTAAAAGAAATAAATAATTTTTTGATAAATACCACTTTCCAAAGTTAAATCAAGATTAGATAAACAATTTAAATAGACCTATAATCCTCAGTGGAATAGAAACAGTAATTAAAAGTCTACTAAAAAAAAAAAGAAAGGAAAAGAAAAAAGAAGTACAGAATTCTTTCAAAGAGTTAATACCAATACCCTAAAAGTTATTCCACAAAATAGAAATTCAAGCAACACTGCCCACTTCATTTTACTAGACATGGTAACCCTAATACTCAAATCACATAAAGACCTAACAAAGAAAGAAAATTACAGACCAATTTCCTGCATGAACATTTGATGCAAAAATTCTCAATAAAATACTTGCAAACAGAATCCAAGAACACATCCAAGGAATCATCCTCTGTAATCGGGTGGGCTTCATCCCAAAGATGCAGGAATGGTTATGAAAGGTAAAAGATTTACGGTTGCCATTGTAGACAGAAGTTTAGGGCAAAGAAAAGAATAACAATAAAATAGTCTGGCCTTAAAACTACCTGTTCGAGGAATTGACTGACCATGGAACAGATAATTCAAAAGCTGGTTCAGAGACTATGTTCCAGGAACTGGCTGACCACAAGGGTAGATTATAATCTTGAAAACAATCTTGAGAAGCTGGGCATTTACCCCTTGTGATTTCTGGTATTTTCCAATGATCCCCTCCCTTCCTCCTTGAGTTGTGGTTTCTTCCTTTAAATACCCCTCTCCCAGCTACTCGGGGTCAAACTCCTCTACCCCTGTGTGGGATATGAGTCTCTCGACACCAGTGCACTGGTTCCTGTCAATAAACCTCATGTGATTACAACATGTGATCTTGTGCGTTCTTGTGGGTCGTGTAATTCAAGACTTGAGTGAGGGTCTCCCCACACTGAGGGTCTTTCAGTTAAATATACATAAAGCAATCATTGTGATCCACCATATAAAGAACAAAAGCCACATGATCATCTTCTTAGATGCAGAAAATGCCTTTAAGAAAATCCAACACCCCTTCATGATAAAAGTACTGGACAGTTTAGGGATATAAGAGAAATATCTCAGCATAATAAAGTTTACAGCAATCCCAGAGCAACAATTTAAGTAGAAATTGGAAGTGATTCCACTAGTTTCAGGAACAAGACAGTTCTTGAAAGACAGTTCTACTCTATACCTATTCAATATAATACTTGAAGCTTTAGCTAGAGCAATAAGACAACTGAAGGATTTGAGAGTTTAAAGAGATACAAATGGCAGAAGAGAAAGTCAAAATATCCCTATCTGCAGATGATACAATAGAATACAGAAGAAACTCCTACGGCTGATAAAACACTCACAATAAACTCACAAAATCCGGCACCCTTACTAAATATAAATGACAAATTGAGAAAGAAATCAGGGAATTATCACCTTTTACAATGGTCTTAAAAATATAAGGTATCTTGTGGTAACTCTAACTAAGCAAGCAAAGATTTAGATGATAAAACCTTAAGACTCTAAAGAAAGAAGCTGAGGAAATAAGGACTGTCCACAGTAGGCTGGGATATCTCAGTAGCCCTCCCTCCATAGCTCTTTGTTTAAAAAACAAAAAACAAAAACTTTGTTCCAATTTCAACGGCTATGTAGATTTCATTTGTGCATGACTACTTTTCAGTTGGCCTTGGTGTGCAAAATGATTCTATTATATCTGACTTTCCTACTCCCTTATTCTGCTCTGAAGAATTCTGTGAAACTAGATGTTCCTTGATGTAATGATTCTTAAATAATTAAAAATTGAGGCTCAGGGGCCCAGCACAGCACAGTCCTAATGGCCCAGATGCAGGCTGGGTGCTCTCATCTCGGAAACAATGTAATAACTGCACAATGGTGGCTCCAGGTTAATGTTGACTTGCAAAGAAAGTTTGAAGAAATGATGTTTAGAAATATCAGAAAATGACAGAGCCTTGTACTGCTGGAGTCATACAGGGTCCTTTACCAGAAAGGGAAGGAATTTACTGGAATCATGAAAAGGCATTAGCACGATCCTGGAATAAGGGGACACAAACATGGGATACTTTAATTCAGAAAGAAAAAAGCTACTGGAGTTAGGAAATGAGTTTTGCACAACATTTGAGAATAGTTCCTGCTCTCCTTTAGATTTGTATGGATAAGAAAGCATAAAATGCATAAAATTATATATTAGTAAAATTAAGTCGAAACACTGGGACTCTTTAAGAGAGCCATTGTGTGTGATGTACAGAAGCAGAAAGCTAGCGGACTTATTGAGTTAAGGGTTAACTTGATTCTTTGTGGCCACCACCTGGCAGTTTGGCCCATGTCATTTATCATTAGAGCTTCACAGAAAAACACATGTAGCTGACTACGGGGCTCTGAGCTCTGAAGTATAATAAGTCAAAAGGTAAAATTTAAATAACGAGAAGTTTGTGATTATTATTTTGGCCACAGGCCTGGGAATAGAGGAAACTTGAAACTTTGAGGAAGAATTGTAATTCTTGATTTTTTGTGGGCTATGGGATTTTTTGGGGGGGGGGAGGTTGTTTTTGTTTTTGTTTTAATTTGATTTGGCAATGATTATTCTTTTTTTTTATTTAAAGATTTATTTATTTATTTTATGTATGTGAGTACACTGTAGCTGTCAGACACATGAGAAGAGGGCATCAGATCTCATCACAGATGGTTGTGAACCACCATGTGGTTGCTGGGAATTGAACTCAGGACCTCTGGAAGAATAGTCAGTGTTTTCAACTGCTGAGTCATCTCTCCATCCCCACAATTATTCAATGTCTTTTTTTTTCTACTTGCTTTTGGGGTAACAATAAAAGACTGGGGCAAATTAAAGGTGAGAGAAAGTGTGAAGAATGTGAGGAGAGAGTGTGGAGTGAAAGAGAGAATGTGAGCTGTATGGGGAGAGAGAGAAAGAGAGAGGGGGGAGGGGAAGCATGTAGTGTGTGTGTAGAAGAGGAACACACAGAGTGATTGTGTGCATGTGAAAAAGTAAGTGAACAAGAGAGCACAACCTCCAGCCCGAGGAGGGAGCAAAAGTATGTACAGGTTCAAGCTGGGGGGGGGGGGGGAGGTGAGAGAGAGAGGGAGAAGGAGGAGGAAGAGAGGGAGGGAGACAGAGCTCTGAAAATTTGCCTGTCAGCTTGTACTGAAAAGTAGTCTGTGTTTGTTTATTATGCGACTTCCAGATATCCCTGCTTCCAGTTGAGAACCCAGATCCTATGTTGAGGCTGGACCCTGACACAAAAATACTTTGTGATTCCATCGTATATCTGTCAGAAAAGCTAAGATCAATAAAACAAGTGACATCTCATCATGGTAAGGATGTGGAGTAAGGGGAGCACTCACCCATCCCTGGAACTGTAATAAACTTGTACAGTCACTTATGAAAATCAGTGTGGCATGTCCCCAGGAAATTGGGAATCAGCCTACCTCAAGACCCAGCTATACAACTCTCATGAATAGATCAAAGCAACATACAATACACAGAACCACAGAGGTTAGGTATAGATTAAGCAACTCTCTCATCCCTTACTTGATTAGCACCTTTGCAGTGACCCTATCTAACCCTCTCATTCCTTTCTTAATTTGTACCTCCACATGCTCTTATCTAACCTCATCCCTTTCACTAAACCTCCACTGTGGTCTTCTCCTTAAGGATGATCCCTCTTCCTAATGGTCTTAACCACTACCTCCTTTCTTATCCCAGAAACTCTAAAACCTACTTCTCATCAAGCTTTCACTGTACCTCATGCCACCAATTACACATTTACCCATCACACCCATCCTACCTTTCATGTCTCTATCTTCAGACTGCTCTTCAAATCCCTGCACTCAGCCCTCCTCTAGTCTCCCATATTCTGGTATCCACCCCTCACCTAAATGGGGATACCTTACTGCCAATGGACGCCTCTCCCACAGATCGCCTTCACTTCTGTCCTCTAGTTATGGACAACACTCTTATAGTGTTGTACTGTGGGGAGCCATGGCTAAGAAAATAGCCAAACTACAGCCATCTTGACACAGCAGCCTGTGAGCAGCTGCACCCCAGCCTGTGGGAACCTGACCTTTCACCTGAGCCTTCCGGGAAGCACCACAATGGGCCCTGCCAAGAATAACTGCCAGGTGACAAAACAGGATGTTCCAGAAAAAGCAGGAGACCGTGAGCACACCACCCTCTTCTGTGTTCTGAAGATTTTGTAAAATTCCACTGCATCCTGCCTTCCCCCTGCTTAAGCTTATATAAGCTGTAAGCATTCTATCCTCAATGAAGCCTTGACACCATCCAGACTGACTCTGTGTCATTCTTTGTGTGCTTGACTTCCTTTCTCTCTCACCCCCATGACTTTCAGGACAAAGACCTCTTCGGGACCCTGAATAACCTGACCTGCTGGACGGGTCATTGTACTACCTTACTAGTGTCCCTGTCCAGAGACTTTATTGATGCTTTATTTATGGCAGTGCCTTAAAAACATAACTGCCTCATCACCTTCCAAGAACAGCCAAATCACTCCCCACTCGCTCAGCTCATGGAGGCCAGCCTGATTCTTCCCAAGCCCACCTTTCATTAGGCAAAACTCACTATTCTCATTTTAGCACTGATCCTAGCCACCAGCGCACATGTCTTAGTCAATGTCCTATCACCATGAAGAGACACTATGACCACAGAAACTCTAATAAAGGAAAGAATTTAATTGGGGCTTGCTTAGAGCTTCAGAGGCTTCCTGTATTTTACTCATGGCATGGAGCAGGGCTGTACACAGGCAAACATGGCAACTGAGAGTTTGACATCTGGATCCAGCGGCAGCAGGAAGACACTGTGCAATCCACTGTGCCTGGCTTCAGCTTCTGAAACTCCAAAGCTCACTCCCAGTGACACACTTCCTCCAACAAGGCCACACACACACCAACAAGGCCATACCCCCTAATCTCTCTCAAGTAGTGCTACTCCCTAATCGACCAAGCATTCAAATATTGGAGACTACAGAGGCCTTTTCTATTCAAAACACCATAACAAATATTAACATTAAGCTTGGGAGCAAGTGAGAGAGAGCCCCAGTTTGGAACTTCCCACTAAGCCTTAGGGAAATACCTTGAGTCCCCCTCCCTACCTAGGAAATTGGTGAAAAGGTCTCCAGGATCAGCAATCATTACACGCCTAGTTGTTCTTGCTATAATCAATCTGCCCTCAAACACTGTATAAAAAGCTTATGAAAGAAAGAGAGGGGGTTGCCTCTCCTCTGGGTTCAGGACAACCCCAGTGTGCTGGAACAATAAGCCTCTTGCTTTTGCATCAAACTCCATTCGTGAGTCTCATTTGGGGAGTCTTCTGGTAGCTAAGTCTCACTTTGAGTCTTTCATTTGGTGCATTGGCCGGGAAGCCAGACCCCCAGTGATGGTGAGAGAAACAGTGATTGGAGGAATGTTTGGCTTAAGTCTAACAGAGTCAGGTATCATGGTTGTCTGTTCTCGTGTGTGTGTGTGGGGGGGTGTTCTGTCTCTCAGTGTGTTGTGAACATTTGTAAGGCTTAGAGAAGCTTCTGGTCTGTCTGGTCTGGACAGTTGATTGTAGTGGGCAGATGTACCTTAAAAAACATGACTGTGGGGAGTCTGGAGGATGCTTTGGCTACCCTGGAGGGGGTCAGGAGGACCCCACTTCTGGAATCTGGTTAGACTCACTCCGGAGAGAGCTGGTGAGTCATCTGGTCACTGGCTTATTCTGTCCTTGGAAGAGACCAATTGTCTGTGTCTTTCTTGTGTCTCTTTGTGTTATTGGACTCAGACTGACGTTATTTTTGAACATGGAACAGACTTTTTCTCACATTAATCTTATTCTGACTAATTTAAAGAAAGTTAGGGCTAAGGACTACTTAATGCAACTTGAAGTGGCTTGCTTTTGATGTTAGATAGCCACCAGAGGGTGGACCTTTTATCTTCCCAGGGTATCAGTAGTAGAGGATAGAGTATTTCAAAAGTCTTCCCTCTTTCCCCTAGGCTAACACTTCTTTGTCAACAGAAACAGTAACTAGGAACAACAGAAGCTGAATCCATCCCAGCAGCCAGATCTATTCTTCCTGGCAGCATCAGCTTTAGGGCTGGAGAGATGGCTCAGAGGTTAAGAGCACTGACCTCTCTTCCAGAGGTCCTGAATTCAATTCCCAGCAACTACTTGGTGACTTCCTTTGTTCTCTGGGTTTTACGGATCACACAGGCTTATCCCAGTTCCTACTGTACCCAGCCTACAGTTGACAGCTATTACAGAACTGAAAGATGATGATTTAATAGGGTCAGAGCTACCCAATGGACTCATGAATATGTTTGGACTAAACTATGTGCCCTCTATAAAGCAGGCTTGGTTCCAGAACCACACAAGTCAAAGAGACTGGGTCTATGTGAAGAGATTTCACCAAGGTGTGCTTAAACCCAGGTGAAAGAACGTTACATAACCCTGTTGATCACACCAACTGCCATCAAATTAGATAAAATTACTGCCTGGGTGCACTAAACTCTAGACAGACCTGCTTCTCCAACAAAAGAAGACTACCTAGCTCCAGCTGTACCAAAATTGAGGGTTCAAAAGGACACTAAGTCCCTCAAGTTAAAGTTGACTCAGTCTTAGTCCTTCGTCTATTGTCTTATATGTACTGTGTGTCTTATATTCCCCTCATATACTGGTATAATTCTTCCCCCACAGTTAACTACCTAAGTGTCAACCCTAACTGGACCTTTCATTATTCTACTTTTGCTGCTAACTTTTGGGCCCTGCATTTTAAACCACTTGGTTACTTTTATTAGACAGCACATTACTACAGTATAGCCGGTGATACTTAGACAACAGTTTAAAAATGTATCCCCCAATGATTCTACCTATGAGTTAACAGAATGTGGTTAATTGCTTCAAGATTAAAACACTCACAGGAAAAAGTGAAGAATGAGATAGAGCCCCAATTTGGAACTTCCCACCAGGCCTTAGGGAGGGTCCTTGAATCCCCCTCCCTGCCAATTATCCAGCCACCTGGAGATATGAAAGATCCTTGAGTCTCCCTTTCCTGCTCAGCCAATTAGTATGAAGGACACCAGGACCTCTAATCATTTTGTGCCTAGTTGCTGTTGCTATTAACTGCCCTCAAAAACTGTATTAAAAGCTTATGAAAAAAAGAGAGAGTGTCACTTCTCCTCTGGGTGCAGGACAACTCCAGTATACTGGAACAATAAAACTCTTGCTTTTGCATCGAACTCCAGTCTCATTTGGGGGATTCCTGGTAGCTAAGGATCACTTTGAGTCTTAAAGCAATCACCTACACCTACTAACCCATTTATCTTGGGTTCCTTTATTTCCTTTTATTGAGACAGTTTATTCTGCATTCTGCACTGGTCTTGAATGCACTATGTAACCAAGGCTACACTGAACTCCTGATCTTTGCTTCCATCTCTCCAGTGCAGGTCTAGCTTACACGAGTACAGTTCTTTAATATTAGCTGGTGGAATAATGAGAATTCTATTTAGCCTTTGCCTCCAGTAGGAAAACAGAGTTACAGCACTCTAAACCCTTGAGAGAATAACAATGTCTTTTTTCACTCACTGAATCAAGTTTGCTTATGCTAAAGAGGCAGTTCCCTAGGTAGGTTCAGACAGGCTTGTAGTTACCAGTTCTCTGGCTGCCCAGGTAGACACTGATCCCACTATGTAGCTGAGGATGGCCCTGAGATCCTTTTTATTAAAAAACTGTTTAAGGAATTTTTGTTAGGAACTGATGTCCCAAGCTACTCCACAGTAAAGAATTACAAAATTAAATAAAGGAATGCTTTACATTGTTGTACTTTGCTGAAAATTTTACTCCAGGGTCTATAAAATATTAATTTGTTTTTATATTTTGCTAATTTTTTGCATTTTTTGTTTGTTTTAAATCAAGTAATTTAAAACTAGCACTGTTTGCTAGACCTGGCATTTGCTTGATACATAAGGCTCAATGTTTCCTTTTCTTTTAAAATTTATTTTATATTTTGCAATGTTTGTCTTTCATAATAGGCCCTGAACTCCTAATCCTCTTGCCTCTACCACCTGAGTACAGGAATTATAGGTGTGTGCTACCACATCTGTCTTGGCTGGGTTTTTTTGTTTGTTTGTTTGTTTTGTTTTGTTTTTCTTAGACTTGAATTTAGAGCCAGGGAAATGGCTCGGTGGGTAAAGGGTTTGCCATGCTAGCACGGGGACCTGAACACCAGAACCACAAGAAGTTGGTCACAGGAGCCCGCATCTGTAATCCTAGCATTCAATCCCCATTCTTGTTCCCTTAGTTACCAGACAACTAGAACAGAGGACTGGACCCAAGGAATTAGAGTTTGACAATAACAGAATGCCTTGATTAGAATTAAAAAAAAAAAAAACAGGAAAAACCAGATTTCTGTGAGGTCACAGCTGGCCTTTGCTGAGACATCCTGTTTCCTGAAATAGTCTATCCTGCTTGAGCAAACAGTTCCAGGGAGAAGAGATCCTTGTAACCTACATGTACCTCCCAAGGCACTGCCTAAGTCCTTACCCCAAAGTGAAGCAGAACACCTGCCCCTAGGAACCCAGGTACACCCAAAGTCCCTCCCCCACTCCAGGGCAGAGCCTCCACTCCCATAGGAGAGAGTCTGTCCCTTGCTGTGTATGCTAATAAACCCAGTCATATGTGGAGGTTAAACTTCCAGCCTTTCTTTCCTTACATTGCTCTGCAGTCCAACTTCTAACAGCTAAGGAATACCCTTCTGGCTGGCTCTGGGGACAGCCGATAAGAAGTATGTCTCCTGGCAGAAGACCTGCAACGTGTCAGGAGAGACTGCGGCTTTACTGATTTTTTTCCATATACCCTTCTCCACTACTTTTCTTCCACCCTTTCAACCCCCTCACACTCGATAGGAGAGGGAAAAAAGGACGTGAGCCAAGTGAGCCGTGTGACCAGGGGTCCAAACCTGGTCAGGTCAACACCTACCCAAATCGCCAAAAGTTTCATTTTGAGACCAGCTGGAGAAAGTATGGCTCCGTCTCTGTTCTGAGCCTTCCAACCCATACCTTCACCACCGCTGAGGCGGTCACATAGCTACGTGGAAATATTACAGGCTTAACTTCCTCTCCCTATAAGGACATGTCCAGCAAGCACCTGGAATTCCTGTTCTTGCAAATGAAGCCTTTCCGGCACCTTGAAAGGAACCTGTAATGTACACTCACCATGAAAACTCACTACCGCACTCTCCAAGGAGTATGTAGCCTGGACTACCCTGAATAAAGAGAGCTGTGTGGCAGAACACCTTCCCAGAGAAGGCTGCTTCTCCCCAGCACTCAAGCCTAGGAGTTCCTAATGGACAATCTTCGTTTCTCTCAGTTTGGCCCAACATACTGGGTGGCAGCTGGCACCCAAGTGAATTCAACAGTAAAAGACCCCCGCTTAGCAGCAATAACGACATTTCTGCAAGGCTGTGCACACACAGGGTGGGCCAGGTCAGGGACCCAGGTGGCCAAACAAGATACCGGTGGGCAGCCAGCTTGTAACAGACAGAGAACAGAAAGCTCCCAGATAAGCCCAAGGCAACTGCTCTCAGATAAGCCCTATAAGGCAACTACTCTCTCAGATAAGCCCAAACCAGCTATTCTCGAAAAAACCGAAGCCCTGGCTGATACCTGGAGCCGTGTCCTTGGACTCACTCCCTGGGCACAATTAAACTAACCAATTAGAACCCTGTAACTATGCTTCTGCCTCTGTACCTCATTCTGCCCCCCAAGCCCTATAAAAAGGAAACTGTCCCTTTGTCCAGTGCACCAGTCCTCCGAATAGGCTGTCGCCCACGGACACCCGTGTGTGAGCAATAAACCCTCTTGCGACTTGCATCCAGTGGTCTCGGCTGGTTCTTGGGTCCTGGGGTCTCCTCAGATAAAGGTCCTCTAGAGGAGGGTCTTTCATTTGGAGGTCCCACCGAGATTGAGGCCCCAGACCCGGAACCCCCAACCCACCACTGGGAGGTAAGCCGGCCGGCATTCCTGTTTGGTGGAGCGCTCCTGTCTTCTGTCATTCTGTTCAGTGTTCCTTGAAATCGGTGTACTTCTCAGATCTGAGTTGCTCTGTATCTGGTGGGCCAGAGAAGGAGCTGACGAGCTCGGACTTCTCCCCTACAGCCCTGGAAGACGTTCCAATGGTAGCACCTGGGGCCCGATTTTTCCGAGCCCAACCCGTATCGGGAGGATACGTGGTTCTGTCTGGAGCCCGATTTTTTGGAGCTCAGCCTGTATCAGAAGGATACGTGGTCCTGGTAGGAGACGAGATAGCAGGCCCCTCAAGGTCTCTGTCTGAAATTCTGCTTTCGGTTTTACGCCGAAGCTGCACGGCACAGTTTTGTCTTGGTTTCGTTGTTACTGTTTGTGTTTGTATTGTCTCTCTGTTGGTTTTCTTTGAAGAAACTATGGGTCAGACAGTAACCACCCCCTTGAGTCTTACACTAGATCACTGGTCTGAAGTGCGTGACCGTGCACACAACATGTCAGTGGATGTGAAGAAGCAAAAGTGGCAAACGCTGTGCATGGGGGAGTGGAATTTAATGGGTGTTGGGTGGCCTAAAGAGGGTACCTTTAACTTGGATATTATCTCCCAGGTCAAGGAGCGGGTCTTTGACAATGGACCGCATGGCCATCCCGACCAGGTGCCATACATTGCTACCTGGGAAAACCTAGCCCTGGAACCCCCACCTTGGGTGACTCCCTTTGTACACCCCAGGGGACCCTCACCAGTAACACCAACTACGCCGACCGCCCCTATCCTGACCTCTTCCTCTTCCTCTTCCCTCTACCCTGCCCTCACTAAACTCCCTAAACCTCTCACCCCCTCCAAAGAGGTGATCCCCCCCAGACTCCAATATCCACCTTATCGACCTCCTTTCTGAAGAACTCCCTCCCTACGGCTCACAAGGAGCGGGGACCGGTGGGCAGGAGAACCAGCCTAGGGAGCCTCCGGCCCCCTCCCTGGTGGCTGGGAGACTCAGAGGGAGGTGTGAGCCCCCGGTGGAACCTCCCTCCCACCTGTTGCCCTTGAGAGAAGGTTCAGGTGGCCAGACCCAGTACTGGCCCTTTTCTGCCTCAGGCCTCTACAACTGGAAGCAGCACAACCCCGCTTTCTCCAGCGATCCTGCAGCCCTTACTAACCTGATTGAGTCTGTTCTAGTCACCCATCAGCCCACCTGGGACAATTGCCAACAGCTGCTGCAGGCACTCCTGACCTCTGATGACAAAGGGTGTTCTCAGAGGCCCGCAAAAATGTTCCAGGGGAAGATGGCCGTCCCACTCAGCTGCCTAATGAGGTCAATGCGGCTTTTCCCCTGACCCGACCAGACTGGGACTACCGCACGGCTGCAGGTAGGGGAAGCCTACGTCTTTATCGCCAGTTGCTCATGGCGGGTCTCTGAGGGGCAGGCAAGCGCCCCACTAATTTGGCCCAGGTGAAGCAAGTGTTACAGGGACCAGATGAGCCACCGTCAGTGTTTCTAGAAAGGCTTAAGGAGGCCTACAGGAGACATAATCCCTATGACCCAGAGGATCCAGGGCAACAGACTGGCATGTCGATGTCATTCATTTGGCAATCGGCCCCGGACATTAGAATAAAGTTACAGAGACTGGACAATCTCCAGGGATTCTCAGTGCAGGATTTGCTTAAAGAGGCAGAGAGGATCTTTAACAAGAGAGAGACGCCAGAAGAAAAAGAGGATAGATCACGTAGAGAAAAGAATGAGAGAGACAAAAAGAGAAATAGAGACTTGAGTAAGTTGCTAGTCACCGCCATGCAGAAGAATGAGAAAAAGGGAGATAGGGGAGATGAAAGGAGCCAACCCAAACTGGATAGGGACCAATGCGCCTACTGCAAGGAAAAGGGACACTGGGCCAAAGAGTGCCCCAACAAGAAGCCTTGGAGATCCCGGAAGCAGCGGCCCCAGACTTCCCTCCTGACACTGGATGAGGATTAGGGAAGTCAGGGCCAGGAGCCCCCCCCCAGCCCAGGATAACTCTCCAAGTCGGGGGGCAACCTGTCACCTTTCTGGTGGACATCGGAGCCCAACATTCAGTTCTCACCGGGACCCCAGGCCCATTAAGTTCTCGAACAGCCTGGGTTTGAACAGGGGGCTACAGGCAGTAAGACCTACCCGATGGACTACTGATTGCCAGGTGGAGCTGGCCACCGAGCAGGTAACACATTCCTTCTTACATGTTCCTGACTGCCCATATCCCCTGCTGGGGAGAGATCTCCTCACTAAATTACGGGCCCAGATTCACTTTAAAGGGGAAGGGGCGACAATCACTGGACCCAAGGGGAGGCCTCTTCATGTCCTCACCTTAAATCTCGAGGACAAATATCTCCTCCATGAATCTGAAGTCACCAAGGAGAACTCGAATCCTGATCTTCAAGACTGGGTAAGCAAGTACCCCCAAGCTTGGGCAGAGATGGGAGGAATGGGACTTGCTGTATCACCGCCCCCGTTGGTAATTGGTCTTAGGACATCAACCACTCCTGTCTCAATCAAACAGTACCCCATGTCTCATGAGGCTCACTTAGGAATTAGGCCTCACATAAAGAGACTGTTAGATCAGGGTTAGATCTTAGTGCCCTGCTGGTCTCCCTGGAATATACCCCTTCTACCAGTAAAGAAGTCCGGGACTGGGGATTACCGACCAGTACAAGACTTGAGGGAGGTCAACAAGAGGGTCGAAGATATCCACCCGACGGTCCCCAACCCCTACAATTTGCTTAGCACACTGCCACCCTCACATCAATGGTACACAGTGTTGGACCTGAAAGATGCCTTTTTCTGCCTCCAATTGAGCCCCCAAAGTCAGCCAATATTTGCCTTTGAGTGGAAAGATCCTGAGCTGGGGATCTCAGGACAGCTAACTTGGACTAGACTTCCCCAAGGGTTCAAAAACAGCCCTACTCTTTTTGATGAGGCCCTACATCGGGACTTGGCTGACTTCTGGGTACAGCACCCATCCCTCGTCCTTCTTCAGTATGTCGATGATCTTTTGTTAATTGCACCCTCCCAAGAAGAGTGTACTCAGGGAACTGAGTCTCTACTGCAAACTCTAGGACGAGTAGGCTATCAGGCCTCAGCCAAAAAGGCCCAGATATGCCGAACCCAAGTCACCTACCTTGGGTACCTATTAAAGAATGGACAGAGATGGCTAACACAGGCCCGTAAGCAGACTGTGGCCAGCATCCCCGTCCCCAAGAGCCCTCCACAATTGAGGGAGTTTCTGGGGATGGCGGGGTTCTGTTGCCTCTGGATCCCTGAGTTTGCCGAAATGGCATCCCCCTTGTATCCGCTGACCAAACAAGAAGTGCTCTTCCAGTGGGGAGCTGAACATCAAGTGGCCTTCGATAACATCAAAAAGGCCTTATTAACCTCCCCAGCGTTAGGGCTCCCTGATCTGACCAAACCTTTTGAACTATTCCTGGATGAAACCCAGGGCTTTGCTAAAGGAGTTCTTACTCAAAAATTGGGACCCTGGCAACGCCCAGTCGCCTACCTGTCCAAGAAATTAGACCCTGTAGCTTCTGGGTGGCCCCCTTGCCTCTGTATGGTTGCTGCCATAGCAGTGCTCATTAAAGATGCCAGCAAACTAACTTTGGGACAGCCCCTGACCATCTTGGCCCCGCACGCGGTGAAGGCTCTGGTCAAACAGCCACCCGACCAATGGCTATCTAACGCCAGGATGACTCATTATCAGGCCCTCCTGCTCAATGCAGACAGGGTGCAGTTCGGGCCCGTTGTCGCCCTGAATCCGGCAACTCTACTCCCCCTCCCAGGAGGAGCAGAGACCCACGACTGCCAACAGATCCTGGCAGAAGTGCATGGAACCAGACCATACCTCACGGACCAACCAATGACGAGTACCAACTTCACCTGGTACATGGACGGCAGCAGTTACCTTGTCAACAGAGAATGGAAGGCTGGAGCAGCCATCACTACCTCAGACCAGGTAGTATGGTCAAACGCCCTCCCAGCAGGGACTTCTGCACAATGCGCTGAACTAATAGCCCTGACCCAGGCACTCGGATGGCAAAAGGTAAGAGACTCAATGTCTACACTGAAAGCCGCTATGCCTTTCCTACGGGCCAAATACAAGGAGAAATATACCGGAGAAGGGGGCTGCTCACGTCAGAAGGCAGAGAGATTAAAAACAAGACTGAGATCCTAGACCTCCTAGAGGCCCTCTTTCTGCCAAAAAGACTGAGCATTATGCAGTGCCCTGGCCGTCAAAAAGGCAATGATCCAGTAGCAAAGGGAAATCGCCTAGCAGACGCCACAGCTCGGGAGGCAGCCATGGGAACAGTCGTCCTGTCCCTCCAAAAGAGAGCGGGCCCTGACCCAGGCCTATCCCATGGAAATATTGCCAAGAAGATATCCACATGCGAGAGAAAATGGGGGCCTCCTATGACCCGTCACTACAACTTTGGGTCTATAAGGGGAAGCCTGTAATGCCTGAAAGCTTAACTTTTGAACTCATTTCTCATTTACGCAAACTGACCCATCTAAGTCCCAAAAAGATTCGAGAACTGTTAGACCGGGACAAAGGGGGTCTCTACCTTTTAAACAAAGGAGGAGCACTCCAACGAGTGGCTGAAGAATGTCAGGCATGTGCTCACGTCAACCCTGGAAAAGCAAAAATAGGACCTGGAATAAGGCCCCGGGGACACCGGCCCGGTGCTCACTGGGAATTGGACTTTACAGAAGTTAAACCTGGAACGTATGGATAGGTATCTGTTGGTTTTTGCAGACACTTTTTCAGGATGGGTAGAGGCCTTTCCGACAAAGACTGAAACTGCCAAAATGGTGGCCAAGAAACTGCTAGAAGAAATCCTGCCCTGGTTTGGGGTACCACAGGTACTGGGTTCTGATAACGGACCTGCCTTCATCTCCCAGGTAAGTCAGGCGGTGGCTAGGATACTGGGGATTAATTGGAAACTTCATTGTGCTTATAGACCCCAGAGTTCAGGACAGGTAGAACGGATGAATAGAACTATCAAGGAGACCATAACCAAATTATCGCTTGCAACTGGCTCTAAGGACTAGGTTCTCCTCCTACCCTTGGCTCTATACAGAGCCCGAAACACCCCGGGGCCCCATGGGCTGACCCCATTTGAGATTGTCTTTGGGGCACCTACACCCTTGACCAACATGCTGGGGTATAAACTGCCCTCGGGTGCTAACCCCCCTTCTCTGGAAGCTCACTTACAGGCCCTCCAGATTGTGCAGAAGGAGATCTGGAAGCCCCTGGCTGCTGCCTACGAAACCCAGCATGAAGTAGGAGCTCCACACCCTTTCGAGACTGGAGACTCCATGTGGGTACGACGGCATCAGACCAAGAACCTGGAACCCCGCCGGAAGGTACCCTACACCGTACTGGTCACCACACCCACGGCCCTCAAGGTTGACGGAATCGCCGCTTGGAGCCATGCTTCCCACATAAAGAAGGCGACTCCTGGTGAAAAAGACACTCCTTCTAATCGGTCATGGCGAGTACACCGGACTTCCAATCCTCTAAAACTCAAACTCTCTCAGGACTGATCCTTATCCTGTGCTTGAGTCAGATAACTGCTATAGACGCCAAAGATAGCCCCCACCGAGTCTTTGATGTCACATGTAGAGTATCCAATCTAATGACTGGAAAGGTGGCAAATGTCACTACGGTGCGGGGGGCACTGCAGGATGCCTTTCCCACTATCCATGTAGACTTGTGTGATTTAGTGGAAAACGAATGGGGCCCCTCACCTCAGGACCCTTCTAGTCCCAGTTATGGATGCAAATTCCCCGCACAGAGAGAAAGAACCCAAAAGCTGGATCTATATGTATGTCCTGGGCACAAACCCAAACCAGACTGTGGGGGACCCGCAGAGGGGTATTGTGCCCAATGGGGCTGTGAGACCACAGGAGATGCATTTTGGAACCCCTCTTCTACATGGGACTACATAACCCTCAAAAAGAAACCCCTCCCCCTTTGACCCCCGGCATGAGCGTAGCAAAGTCGTGTGCGGCCCTTGCTATGACTCTAATACCAGCCCTGGGGTACAAGGAGCCACCCCAGGGGGAAGGTGCAACCCTTTAATGATTTAGTTCACTGACAAAGGAAAACAGTTACTCTGGGATTCCCCTAAATCCTGGGGTCTTAGGCTTTACCACACAGGAAAAGACCCTGTAACCTTGTTTTCCATCACTAGACAGTTCCTATCGCCCGCTACCATACCGATAAGTCCCAATCCTATGTTGCCTGCCCAAAAACTTCCATCTCTCCCAGCACCTGTTCAGCCACCAGCAGTACCTGCGGCTCCGAGGCCCACCCAAGGTGCGGTAGGCAATAGGACTGACACCACTCAGACCCCTACCACGCTCCAGCAAGAGACCCCACCGCCGCTCCACTGGGAATAGGTGACAGGCTCCTTGGCTTAATCCACAGAGCTTATTCAGTCCTCAATTCCTCTGCCCCTGACAAGGCTGCCGAGTGCTGGTTATGCCTAGTCTCCTCCCCACCCTACAACGAGGGAGTGGCAGTACCAGGCAACTACTCCACTCTGAGTAGTGTTCCGGCCAATTGCACCAACACCCCCCCCCCCCGGCACCGCCTGACCCTCTCGGAGGTGTCAGGCCGAGGACTATGTTTAGGGCTAGTTCCAGCGTCTCATCAGGCTCTCTGTAATCAGACCCATAATGTTACCAACCAGTCGGGGAAATATTTAGTAGCCCCCCCGAACACTTATTGGGCTTGTAATACTGGTTTCACCCCTTGTATATCCTCCACTGCCTTCAATCACACATCTGAATTTTGCATCCTTGTTGAACTGTGGCCCAAGGTAACTTATCATCTTCCTGAATATGTGTACTCTTTAGGAAAATAGGTATACTATAGGAAGGTTTAGGAGGGAACCAGTGTCTTTAACTCTAGCCCTACTTCTTGGAGAGATAACCATGGGAGGCATTGCTGCCAGAGTAGGCACAGGAACCACTGCCCTAATCAATCTAAATCACATAGGGCAACTACAGGCAGTCATGCATAATGATATTAAAGCTCTAGAAGAATCTGTGACAGCACTAGAGCAGAGTCTTACTTCCTTGTCAGAAGTAGTCTTGCAAAATAGAAGAGGACTAGACATTTTGTTCCTCAGAGAGGGAGGCTTGTGTGCCGCTCTAAAAGAAGAATGTTGTTTCTATGCAGACCAGACAGGATTGGTCCGAGATAGCATGGCCAAACTCAGGGAACGACTAGCCCAGAGGCAGAAACCAGAGGGTGGTTCAAAAGTTGGTTTTCTAAGTTCCCCTGGTTGACCACCCTGCTCTCCTCCCTGATGGGACCCATAGTGATCTTACTCATGATTCTGACCTTTGGGCCCTGTATCATCAACAGACTCCTGCAATTTGTCAGGGAAAGAATTTCTGTTGACCAGGCACTGGCCCTGACTGAACAGTACTACCAAAGATTACAACAGCAGGATACAGAGGTACCCTGATGCAAAATAAGTGAAAGATTTCTTTTAATGCAGAAAAGAAAATGGGGGAATGAAAGACCCCCACTTAGCAGCAATAACGCCATGTCTGCAAGGCTGTGCACACACAGGGCGGACCAGGTCAGGGACCCAGGTGGCCAAACAAGATACCGGTGGGCGGCCAGTTTACAACAGAGAACAGAAAGCTCCCAGATAAATCCAAGGCAACTGCTCTCAGATAAGCCCTATAAGGCAACTGCTCTCAGATAAGCCCAAACCAGCTATTCTCGAAAAATCCAAAATCCGCAGCCCCGGCTGATACCAGGAGCCGTGTCCTTGGACTCACTCCCTGGCCACATTTAAACTAACCAATTAGAACCCTGTTACTATGCTTCTGCCTCTGTACCTCGCTTCTGCCCCCCAAGCCCTATAAAAAGGAAACTGTCCCTTTGTCCAGCGCACCAGTCCTCTGAATAGGCTGTCGCCCACGGACGCCCGTGTGTGAGCAATAAACCCTCTTGCGACTTGCATCCAGTGGTCTCGGCTGGTTCTTGGGTCCTGGGGTCTTCTCAGATAAAGGTCCTCTAGATGAGGGTCTTTCAACAGGACCTCCAGTTTGAGCAGGGAAGGATGAATGTCCCCAAGCCTTTGGCAAGAGCCCAAGGGGCCTAAGCCTCCCCACTCTCAGGGCCGGCAATCTTAACTTTTCCTATTTTATTTTCAGGATAATAAAGGCCATCGTGTGGATTCAGATAACATTGTCAGGACAGTAG
The DNA here is from genome assembly GCF_963924665.1 of Micromys minutus. Taxonomy (NCBI): domain Eukaryota; kingdom Metazoa; phylum Chordata; class Mammalia; order Rodentia; family Muridae; genus Micromys; species Micromys minutus. The sequence continues at coordinate 58,922,852 of NC_137977.1, read as the reverse complement.
GCACCTATTACTCTCTGCTATTGGCAGATTTCTACACCTCTGTCTGGAACCCAACAGCCATGATGGGGGTTGTTGGAGGCAGTGGGGGTGGCAAATCCTCCTATCACTGTTTTCTACTTGAAACAAAAATTAACAACCGGTTATGCAGTGATCAGTAAGTGCCACTTAGAGCGATCACTGGAATTCTTAAAACCTGGGGACAGGGTGACATTTTCTGGCCTCTGTAGAATTCCCTGATAGCCATAAGACCAGGGGGCAGAAAAGTTCTCATTGGACCAGGCATTTTCTTTTTCTTTTCTATCATGGGAAACAACTGTCGTTTTTTAAATCCTTAGATTAGGGAAATAAAATGCACCTTTAAAATCTCATGGAAGGGCTGGAGAGATGGCTCAGTGGTTAAGAGCACTGACTGCTCTTCCAGAGGTTCTGAGTTCAATTCCCAGCAACCACATGGTGGCTCACAACCATCTGTAATGGGATCTGATGCCCTCTTCTGGTGTGTCTGAAGACAGCTACAGTGTACTCACATATATAAAATAGATCTTCAAAACAAAAACAAACAAACAAACAAACAAAACCTCATGAAGTAAGACTCGCCAAAATATAAGCCTCCTTCAAGTAGTAGGATGCATGGCCATGGGTAACATTTACAGTCCTGACTCCACTGACCTGACAGCTGAAGGGAAAATCTCCCTCCCCTGATTTTCTTCCTATAATGTATTTTATCCAACAATGCATAGGTCCGCTTAGAACAGGGCTCACCAATAACGCTCCATCCTGCAGTCATACAAGTCTGAGAATCAGCGCCCTACAGACTGCCCTATTCCTTATCTCTGAGCCTCTGAACTAGAAATCAAAACCATGGACCTACTCCTACCCCTTTTCTACTCTTTGGAGGGAGCTACACAAGCCCTCAGCCCCACCCACCCTTTCTTCCCCTGCAAACCAAGCCTAGATCCCATAGGACACCATTACAAAGGAAGGCAGAGTGCTCTTGAGGATCCTCCTACTACACCTCCCTACCCCAAAGCCAAGAGAGCATTCCGTGCTTCTTCTTCCCCAAGCTGACAAAGCTACTCCAAATCACACACACACACACACACACACACACACAGAGAGAGAGAGAGAGAGAGAGAGAGAGAGAGAGAGAGAGAGAGAGAGGACAGGGGAGTGCTGGCTGCTTTTTGTCTTAACACTACCATGTTTACAATCTCCACAATTCCCAAAGTGTGGGGGGGAATGCCAACTAAACCCCTGGTTAATTCCACCTCCCCCTCTACTCATAACTCTGATATGGACCTGGAACTCCAGACATTCCCAGTTAATATGAATCCCACATGAAATAAACCACTTAACTAGTAACCACTCACACCAGCTCAGAGTCTACAAGACCAAACAGGAGCAGAGTCCCCACCCCACCCCTGTCATGTCTGCTCACCCCAGTCCTGAAAGCAAAACACGAACACAAAAGCAAGATAGAGGAGACACAGACAACTGCTCCAGCAGCTCCTCTAATTCACTGTCCTCCTGTGGGTCCCCCAAAAGAGGTGGCTTCCTGGACAATGCACCAAGTATGAGGTTCAGATAGGACCTTTACTGGGACCCTCTGGGTGAGACTCACAGAGACGATGATCATGTAAACAGAAGAGGAGCTTTATGGTTCCAACATATTGGGGTCACCCCACTTCAAGAGGGGGATGACCTTGAGCAGATTCTAACAGGGAATTATACACATTTGATAAGGGCATAATTCAGAATGGTAACTGGGTGGGGTACTATTGGTGGGGTGAAGTGACCTTCAAACTGACTCAAGGTCAGTGGGCAGTTCAGGACTTTGGGGGGGTTAGTTGGAAGTCACAGGTTTGTTTGGCAGTTTCACTTGTTCCACAGTTGTTCTAGGAACTAAAGTAGCTCTGCTCTTCCTGGAAGGGATGGGTCTTTGTGCTCCAAGGTTTGTGGCAGAATTTTCCCACTGACCTTAGACTGACCTCAAACTCTGGCTCTTTCAACATCACATGACATAACTGAGTCTCCAGAACTGGAAATGTCCACTTTGAGAAGGCATAACTCCTGAATCAAGGCTTGCCTACCAAGGTCTCAAAAATGACCGATATGACCGGTAAGTTGTGGCTACTTAAGGCATAGGAACATCATCACATCAGGGAGGTTCCATATCTCAGGCTTTATCAGTAGCAATAAAAACAGAAGGGATCTGCTTTAAATGTGGAGAAAAAGGACAATGGAAAAAATGTGCCTAAATAAGGCCCTCCCCACAAAGGACTCCAACACCCTAAGACAGTCTGCCCCCAAAACGTTGTCTCTGCCATTATAACAAAAATTGCAAGCAACTAGAGCCTTTAAACTTAAAACAGGGCAACCCTTAGCCTCAAGAGTAAGAGGAAAAACAGCTTCCATAGAGGAGTTATTGCTGGCCAGAGTCTCAGAGGGCAGCTACCCAAAAATAACCATAAAAGTAGATAACAAGCCATTTAAATGCCTTATTGATACATGGGAAGACAAAACAATTTGAGACAACAAGACATCTCTCAAGATTGGTAGCTAATTCCTAGACACCAACTTCTAGGCATAGGGGACTGCTCTCACGCACTCATCCTACAGATAAGAAGACCCTGGTGGAGTTTCCGGTCTGGTATGTCCTGTAAAAGTCAATATAGCCACCAATCTTCTATGGAGAGATATTTTAGAAGCTCTGGAAGTGATGGCTGGTATGCAATCAAAAAGGAATTGCACCAGGTTAGATGACCACACCTATAAAGTAAACAATGCCCTAAGAAGCCCTAAATACTCCCTCCATGTCACCCCCAATTCTAAGGGCAACTGTTCATTTTAATACTCCCTGGCATAATTGGCTTTTAGATAAAGTCATCTGGGTTGACCAGTGACCTCTATCAAGGGAGAAACTTGAAGCCCTCATGCAACTAGTAAAAATTCAGCTTCTACTACAGCATGCCTACCCCTCCCACAGTCCACGGAACACCCCTGTGTTTACTATAAAAAAAAAAACCTTGGGGGGTGGAGACCATTACTAGATTTAAGGGCATTTAATTAAACCATTCAAGTCTGGGGTTCTCCCTGAAGGAGGCTACCCTGTGTCCCAACATCCCTGCCAATGTCTGTCTACTGGTGTTAAAAGAGTTAAAATTTTAAGTTGGCCCCACTGACCCTGCCTTGAGGACCAGTATGTCTCAAGGCTCAGAACAAAATAACATGTTCAAAGAAATGGCCCAACCCCAGACCACCTGGTCTCAATAAGGTCTGGCTCCACAGTCCTGAGTAAAACAAGTATGAAGGTCAGCGTGCCCCAAATAGAGTGGCCTAGAGTTGAATCATGTTCAAAAGAGACAGAGTATGCCAATTTAAATAAACCAATACAATTGCTATGCACCTGTTGCTAACTGCTTATGTGATTTTCCCTATAAATACTTCTCCCCATTTGAGTTCAGGGTTGACTCCTCTATCTCCTGTGGGAGATATGTGTCATCCCCAGAGCTCTGGAATAAACCTCTTGCCTAATTGTAGCAATACAGGCTCTCTGTGAGTTCTTGAGTTCTCGTTCTCCCAGTACTTGAGTGAGGGGCTTCTCCAATTCTGGGGTCTTTCAGTTGGGGGCTCGTCCTGGAATTTGCAACCACCCACAACTCCAAGACTCTCTTGGAGGTAAAAGGGGATTCCCCAATTCGTGTCTGAGTATGCGGCCGCTGTCTGTCTCTGTTCTGATCTGTATCTGAGAAGCGCTTTCGGTTTTGCAGCTGCTCTCAGAGCCATAGGTTCAAGGGCTGTGATCAACAAACATGTCTGGGGGATCGCAGGCTGCATGGGGATGCCCCAGGAGGACAGGAAAGTCAGAGTTCCCTGGCTGTCTCCTATGTGGGTAGGGGAAGATCCCATGATCCTCTTGGAAGAGAAACCTCTTCCCTCTGAAACTGCTTTTGGCTGGTGCCCACGGACTAGGCCCAGCCGCTGTTGTCTGGATATTGTGGTCTCTCTGTATTGTCTATTGCTTGTCTGTTTGGTGATTTTTGTGACTGTAGGGCAGATGGTAACAACTCCCCTACACTGATGCTAGATCACTGGACTGAAGTTAGGGACAGAGAACACAATATACCACTTGAAGTTAAAAAGGGAAGGTGGTAGACTTTCTGTGCCTCTGAGTGTTCGGCATCGGGTCTCCCGATGGCACTTTCGACCTGACTGTAATTTCTGATGTTAAAGCCATTGTTTTCCAGGAAGGATGGGGATCACACCCTGGAGGAGTCCGTGGGAAGGAGGAGGCTCGTATGTAGAGCAGGGGCTGCACGGAAAGGGAAGAAGTGTGGGGAACAGTAGGGCCTGGCTGACCAAAGGGCGCCCTCACCGAGGGGCCCGCGAAAGAGGCCAAGAAGTTTGGCGGCTAAGAGCACAGCACCCCTGAGTTGCAGGGGCCACAGTGAGGGCAGCTGGGACAGCAGAGCCATAGGAGAGAGCGTAGAAGAGATGAGGCCCGCAGCTAGCTCCTGGAGCGGCACGGTCGTGGTCGTGCCAGTGCAAAGTTAGCCCGGGAGGACAAGCTCTATAGCCTGGGCCATGGGAAAGCACCCCAGCCGCCTGCACCCAGGCAGAGTACATCGAGTGGCTGGAGCCAGAGGCTGAAGACCGACTGTCCCCTGCGGCGCACTCCTCGACCAGCGAGGAAAGACAACCACCACCAGAGGATTCTTCTCAGATCACGCTTTATTGTGGGAGCCTCTTGGTTGAAGGGGAGAGCAGGAAGCGAGGGGCCCGAACTACCCTAGCTGTCCGCTTATATAGGGAGAAGCGCATACGATTGGTTGTCACCAGTCTGCTGACACCAGAGGCCTTGGGATTGGCCGGAGATAGGTTATGTACTGCGCATGAGCAGGGTGCAGCGCCTTAGCTGACAAGAACATTACTATATATGGAGTTGTTTACCTCAAACCGTGAGGGAGCCAGCGCCATCTTGTAATGGTGTCCACATTTGGCTCCCCACAGTTCCCCCTTCTGTTTAAACTTGAGCACAAGCAACATCGGACTTACTCCCGTACAAGTCCCCACCTCATGATGTGTGGACGGCTCGAAGGAGGCAGTGTCCAAGGCGCACCTTCTCCCATGCAATGGGAACTAGCCCAGGGAGGTGCAAAGGCTACGCCAAAGACTGGGTTTTACACGCACTTTCCCTAGTGCAATGAGAACATGGTCTCGTGGGGGTGCAAAGGCTGCATGTGCAACCTAACTTAAGTGCTCTTTAAGGCTGAGAGCCAAATTTGGGGTGAGGCACCATCCTCCAATGCAGCAAATGCCTGGGTAATAGCAACCTTATCTTGCTGAGTCTGGGCACGAAGCCAGCACACCAACGATAGACAAAGTATGCAACCTCCCAGACAGCAAGCTATAAACAACCCCACCCCCACCCATTCTTTAAAGTAGGACACAGGAGAGGAGAGCCAAGAGGTAAGTCCCTCAGCAAATCCAGGATCTACTTGAGGAGCATTGATGGCAGTTACTGCTCTTCTTAGTTCGTCAAGGTTGGCATTGGAATTTTCAGACCAATTTTGGGAGTGGCAGAGTAATTTTTAGTCTCAACCACAGGATTTTTCAGGGTCCAGCAGGCCTCAGTTAAATTTAGCACTTGTACATCTTCCACTGAGGGCGACTCATTCTTGATGGGGTGCGTCAGCTGGGCTGGGACCCAATGAGGTGTTTCCTTTCCCTGGGGGAAAACACAAAACAGCTCCCCTGGATCTCAATATAACCAGATCCGGTCCATACCATTTATTATCCAGCACATCTTTCCACATAACTAGCCTCTTCTCATCTGGTGGTCTCTCGGAGGCATGCCTGTCTGCAGCTGATTTTCCATCATCATTTAGATGCAAAAAATTAAGGGTAAAGAGTGCAAGAGAGACTCTTTCCCGGGGGGTAGCTCCTTCTGCTATACCCCCTTTCTGTTTTTGTAAACATTCTTTAAGATTTCTATTGGCCCTTTCAACAATGCCTTGGCCTTGAGGATTATAGGGCAATCCTAGTGTATGGTTTACTTGTAATTGCTCACAGAATGAATGGAAGCCCTTGGATGTATAGGCTGGGCCATTGTCTGTTTTCAGACGCAGGGGTTTTCCCCAGGCTGCCCAAGCCTCTAAGCAATGGGTCTTCACATGAGACACCCATTCACCCACCAATGGCATGGCATGAATGATCCCAGAAAAGGTGTCTACTGAGACATGCAGATATTTTAGTTTACCAAACTCGTTTAAATGGGTCATATCCATCTGCCAGAGGGAATTAGGTTTTAAGCCTCTGGGGTTAACTCCAATGTTAGGAGGATGAAAAAAGGTCACACAAAATGAGCCAGCTTTGACAATGTCTTGGGCCGTGTGTCTGGAGATGGCGAACTTTTGCCTTAAAGTATTTGCTGAGACATGATATAGTCTGTGGAACTCCTTTGCAGACTCAATGGGATCAGTAGCTAAAAGTGCCACATTTCGGGTGGCATGGTCTGCAAGTGCATTGGCCTTAGACATTGGTCCTGGTAATAATGTGTGACCTCGGATATGGCCAATGTAGAAAGGGTGATCTCTCTTTAGGATGCAATCTTGAATCTTAAGCAGAACATTAGAAACTGTAGTGGTCTGTCTAACAGAGGTGGCCACTTCTAGGGAGGCCACTGAGTTGACAACATATTGTGAATCTGAAAATAAATTAAATGGCTCAGTGAATCTCTGAAAAACTTCTAATACTGTAAGGCATTCTGTTATTTGAGGTGAATCTGGTCTAAAGGTAAGTACAATGGGCGCTTGATCTCCTACCACCATCACACCTCTTCCTGTCTTTGAGCCATCTGTAAAAATGGTCAGGGCTCCTACTAGGGGGTCCCTAGAAGTTATCTTAGGAAAATAGACCAAATTTCTTTCAACAAAACTAAGAAGGGGGTGTTTGGGTGTGGGGAGCCGAATGTGGACACCATTACAAGATGGTGCTGGCTCCCTCACGGTTTGAGGTAAACAACTCCATATATAGTAATGCTCTTGTCAGCTAAGGCGCTGCACCCTGCTCATGCGCAGTACATAACCTATCTCCGGCCAATCCTGAGGCCTCTGGTGTCAGCAGACTGGTGACAACCAATCATGGCAAGCCCGTATGCGCTTCTCCCTATATAAGCGGACAGCTAGGGTAGTTCGGGCCCCTCGCTTCCTGCTCTCCCCTTCAACCAAGAGGCTCCCACAATAAAGCGTGATCTGAGAAGAATCCTCTGGTGGTGGTCGTCTTTCCTCGCTGGTCAAGGAGCACGCCGCATTTTGGGATAATGATTGTCTATAATTCCTGAGAAGGCACAAAGCATAACTGCCCACTCATCCACTGTGGCTGCTAAGGTCTCAACCTGTTCCCTAGTGTAGGGGATAATCAGTTTTTCAGGCATTTTTGCAAAATAGGCCAGGCAGTATTTAAGTCCTTGTAAAGCCTGAGTGGCCACTAAATTGGGGTAGTACTGGACAGTTCTCCCTCCCAAGGAGTTACCATGGACCCACCATAGCGGCCCGTCTTGCCAGAGGACACCAGTAGGGTAATTTTTTGTTTTTAGGATACAAAAAAGGAGTGGTTGTGCTGGGTCAATTGGGCGCTAGCCATGGCCTTTTCGATCTTTTTTAAGGAGCACAAAGCAGCTGGGGTCAAACTTCTGGGAGAGGTAACATCAGGATTGCCTTCCAAAATGGAGAATAAGGGCAGCAGTTCTGCCCGCGGGATATTTAGGAATCCTCAGACCCAATTAATGTCTCCCAGCAGCTGCTGAAAATCATTAAGCGTTGTTAGATGATTTGTGCGAATAAGAATCTTTTGAGGTCTAACTGCCTGAGGGGTTACAACAGCCCCCAAAAATTTTACAACTGTAAATTGCTGAATCTTATCAGGGGCAATTGTAAGCCCTCGCTCGGACAATACCAAGGTGGTTTTTGGAAGGCCTCGAGAAGCTTTTCTCTAGACGAGGCTGCCAATAAAACATCATCCATATAATGGATCATTCTAACCGTAGGGAATTTCACTCTTACTGACTCTAAGGCCGAATCAACAAACAGTTGGCACATGGTAGGGCTATTGGCCATACCCTGAGGGAGAACCCTCCACTGATAGCGAGCATCTGGTTGTTCATGATTAACGGAGGGCAATGTAAAGGCAAAACGTTCCCTGTCTTGTGGGCTGAGAGGGATGGAGAAGAAGCAGTCTAATGTCTAAAGCCATAGCAGGCCAGTCACGCGGTAATGCAGAGAGAAGTGGAAGACCCTTTTGTATTGGTCCCATAACCTGCATCTGAGCGTTGACTGCTCTCAAATCGTGAAGTAATCTCCACCTTCCTGAGGCCTTTTTAATGACAAAAATAGGGGTATTCCATGGAGATAGAGAGGGTTCGATGTGACCCAAGTGCAACTGTTCCATTACTAGCTGTCTAGCGGCTTCCAACTTTTCTTGAGAAAGGGGCCACTGGGGTACCCAAACCGCCTTCTGGGTTAACCAGGGAATGGGTACCAATTCTCCCATGGAAGCCTTTGTTTCAGCAGCCCCTATGTAAAACCCAATCCACCCCTGTCTGTTTTTGGGACTGGTTCTACTGGATCCCTTCTCCCGTGCAGATGCTTTCCAAGTCCTCGAGAAGGGACATAGCCCTGTTGTACCATCATGTTTTTACTGGCTTGTGAATAATCATTAGTGAGTCTGAGCCTAAATTGTGGTTGGATATCTCGGCCCCATAAGTTGATGGGGACCTGGACCACAAAAAGCTGCACTACGCCCTTTTGGCCATCAGCTCTCCAGGTAAGCTCTCTGGTGCTGATGTACGGAGTGTGAGCGTAACCAAGTCCCTGTAGAGACTGGGAGGACCGCTGAAGGGGCCAACATTTTGGCCAGGCCTGTGCTTGAACTATACTCCGGTCAGCTCCAGTATCCACCAAGCCAGAGAAAACACGTCCTTCAATTTCCAATTCTAAAACGGGTCTTTGGTCAAGTTGTAAAGAAAGACAGGCGAGATCAATTCCTGAGGACCCCAGGGCTGCCTTCCCCCTTTTCACGGGATGTGCAGGAAAACACTCATGTTGGGAGGGCAAAATTAAGAGCTGGGCTACTTTATCTCCCGGGGCGATAGGAATAACCCCATAGGGGGAGTGGCAAAGAATCTTAAAGGTCCCCGAGTAATCTGAGTTGATGACTCCAGGGAAAACAACAAGCCCCTTCATGGTGGATGAGGACCGCCCCAGTATGATGCCCACAGTACCCTGTTCTAGTAGGCCAGTCATATCTGTGTCTATAACTTGCACTCCCATGTCCGGGGTCAATACTGCTCTGGAGGTGGCACAGAGGTCCAACCCTGCGGAGCCTGCCGTGGCCTGTCGGACTGGGAGGGGCGGGAGAGGCTCGGGACTGGAGCCGGGCTCTGGAATGCACGAAATATTTTTGGGCCCTGGGGACGAGGGCCCCTCACCCCGTTGTTTTGTTCTGAAGGAGATAATTGAGGGATAGTCTCTCCATTAATGTGTTTAACTGACCTGCATTCATTAGCCCAGTGTCTCCCCTTTTTGCATCTTGGGCATGTGCCTGGCTGTCTCGGGGCAGCCAGAGGGGTCTGTCCCTTGGGCACTTGTTCACCCTTAAAGGGGCACTGCAGGTTAAAATGTCCTGGACGGCTGCATTTAAGAGCCCTTTTCCTTTTGCTCGCAGGCTAGTTTTGTGGCCGAAAGCATAGCTGCAGCCAGACCTGCATTAGTTAGTGGTCCACTGATTTCTCGGCATGTCTTTATCCATGTCTCTAGCCCTTTGTCTCTAACAGGGGCTATAGCCCTCTGACATTCCTTTGTACTTTGCTCATAAATTATCTGCTGGACAAAAGGCATGGCTGTCTCTAGATTCTCAACAATCTTTCCCGCCGCCTCAGTCATTCTAGCTACAAAGTCAGAAAACGGTTCATTCCGTTCCTGGATGATTTTTGTGAGGTTACCGGCTGCTGCCCCTTTGTTGGGGAGGGCTTTCCATGCTTTACAGAAAATAACACTAACTTGCTGGTAGACTTCATATGGGTAGCCGGTCTGGTTTATGGCCCACTGTCCTTGTCCCATCAACATGTCGACTGTCCAGTCAGGATGCCCGTTTTGTAAATAAATTTGGGCTTGGGTTTGGGCCTTGTCAGTGACTATGGATTTAGAATCTAGAAATTGTCCTAAAGTCAAACATGCCCGGGCCACCTCAAACCAATCTGTGGGGGTCAAGGCTGAGGTGCAGAGCCGGCGGAGGAGAGTGATGGTATAATTAGCAGTGACCCCGTAATTTCTAACCAACTCTACTAAATCCTTGAGCTGTTTGTAAGGAACAGGCTCGTACAGTCTCTGATGAGTTTGGGTGTCCTCAAAAACTGGGAAAGCAGACGCTAGATGTCTCCAAGTCTCCCGTTTAATAAAATGGCAACCTTCACTCGCCTGAGTGTAGGCGGGGGGGGGGGGTGCAGAGGGCAGAGGCCGGGGGCCGGGCAGATGCCTAGGCCCTTCGTTCATCTCCGCTGAAAAATTATAGGCAGGAGGCCAATAACCCCCATACCTGTCACTTTCATAGCTCGCTGCGGCTTCCTCTAGGTCTTCTTCTTCTTGCTGGTCTAGCTCATCATCTGTTAATTCCAGCCTAGCAAACTCAAGTACGGGATACAAGGTACCCTTACTTTCTTGTTCCTTTTGGTTTTCTTTTTCACCTCCAGAGCTCTGGAATTAACCTCTTGCCTGATTGCAGCAAGATAGGCTCTCCATGAGTTCTTGGGTTTGTGTTCTCCTGGTACTTGAGTAAGGGGCTTCCCCAAGTTGGGGGTCCTTCAGTATTATTTATCAAAGACTGCTTTTTTCCTATCCCTCTCAAACCTTGAGACTATAAACATTTTGTATTTCCAGTAACCCCCATTAATAACTCTGGGATGGCCTCAAGACATGAATGAACAGTTCTTTCTCAGGGACTAGCCAATGGCCTCACCCTCTGACATCGAAGAAAATGAGAGATCATTTTTTCTGCTCATCAGGCTGGTCTTCCAGTCACACAGGGCACCATGGGAGCTATTGGAGCAGATCTCATCCAAACACATTGTCTAGCCAGTGGCTTCCAGGAAGAGCTTGACCAGGCTCTGGCTTTCACTACAAACAGTCTTGAGTCCTTTCAATGACACATCCTAGTGGGTATTGTTTTCTGAAATTGGAGGGCCCTGGACTTAATGACTGCTAAACAGAGAGGAACTTGTGTTGGGGAAAGAATGTTGCTTTTATGTCATTGGATCTAGGATAGTGGAACAAGACATACAAATGCTCCAAGATCTTAGGTGAGACCTCACACTATGCACCCAACAACCTTAAGTCATGCTACTCAAACCCTTTGGTAGCTTGGCTTCTACCTCTCCTTGGTCCTGCTCAGGCCATTGGAGTCATACTCCACCAGACATCCTGCCTCATCCAATGTCTAAAATGATGACAAAGCAGCACTGACAACATCTTTGTCAATTAGGTTCATATTCAATATCAAAAAACTGCCAAAATCTCATCTCAACAGCAGTAAGCGTGTGGTTTGCTCACTCCCTGTTCTGAGCCTGCATGCCACTGTGCATGTAGTCTGTGATCCCCACCTCTACCATGGTTGAGGTAGTCTTGCAGCCTGGTGGCCAAAACACAGGTTTAACTTCTCTCCCTATAAAGACATGTCTAGCCATCACCTGAAATTCCTCTTCTTGCAAATGAAGTATCCATAGTGTTTCAGTACCAACCAATCATGTAAACCTTCTCACCATAAAACCCCTACCCACTCCCCAAGGTTTATATAGCCCAGATTACACTTCCTTTCTCAATAAAGAGAGCTGTCCCATTGTAATCTTCTTGGAGAAGGCCATTTCTCTCCAACACTCAAGTTGATGATGGAGTTCCTTTGAACCCCCCCCCCACCCAGTACACAGCTGTGTCTGAATATCCTAAAGGCAAAAACAGATCCTTCCAGGATAAAGGGGAAAGGGTGCAATGTTATCATTAGACTTCTTCCTGCTGATTAGGGACACTGAGTTCCTAGAAGCAAGTTTGAGCTTCACTGTCAAAATATCTAATTTCTTCGTCCTTCTTCTTCTTCTTCTTCTTCTTCTTCTTCTTCTTCTTCTTCTTCTTCTTCTTCTTCTTCTTCTTCTTCTTCTTCTTCTTCTTCCTCTTCCTCTTCCTCTTCTTTCTCCTCCTCTTTCTCCTCCTCTTTCTCCTCCTCTTTCTCCTCCTCCTCCTCCTCCTCCTCCTCCTCCTCCTCCTCCTCCTCTTCTTCTTCTTCTTCTTCTTCTTCTTCGTCTTTGTCTTCATCTTCTTCTTCTTCTTCCCCCATCCTCCTCTTCCTTTTCCTTTTCTTCTTGCTTTGTACATGACCAATTAACAAACCATGACCATAAGCAACCAACAGCAACCAACCAACAACTGCAACCCTTATTTCCTCTCTGGGAACTAGCATCTAATCTACCCACTCAAAAACTCCAAGAATCTCAAATGTCAAACAATCACAGAAACTACCTGCAGCTGACAAAATCACACCCCTGATAGACCTTGAGGCAAATCATAATCAATTGCTGTGGACAATCTGAATCAGCCCCACAAAATGAAAACATATTCTTGTAATATTAAGGTGTTTTTTTTAAATAAAACCAAAATTTCAATACAGACTTGTCCTTTATTTATATCTTACCCTAACAAAGGATTTAAGGGGTTGCTGGGTCTCTTTGTCCCTTTTTCCAATGTGGCCACATTCAATAAACTTCTTTTGATTTCCTGCTTTTAACTATTAATCTGGCTTTTTAAATTGGCTTATACAGGCTAAGTGTCCAAACCTAGGTTGTTAGGGCTAACGTTGTGACCCATATTTGATAAAAATCAGGCAGGATGTGAGGTGGCTGGGTGAAAGGTAACACTGAATCTGCTAGCAGGAGAACTTGAATTCAGTTCTCCAGCAACTACCAGAAAGTTGTACATGGTCAGATATGCCTGTAGTCAGGCTATTCGCAACAAGTAGCTCCCGGCTCAGTGAAAAGCTGCTTTAAGGCCATAAAAGTGGAAAGAGATAGAGAAAGAACAAACTCCACTCTGGCCTCTGTTACAGGTTTTTTTTATTTCACCATGTATCCAAAACAATGCAGGTAATGTTAATTTGTAGATAGAAGCACTCTTGTTTAAAGTAATGTCTAATTGAGTGGCAGAAAAAGTGATGAATCAGAGAAAGATTTGACAATATAGGATACGCCCAACTCTCACAAAAAGAGAGAACAAAGGGAAACTATTTAAGAGAGAGCAGTCCAGTAAGAGAGAAGAGGGGGAAGCAGTCTTATTGGGAGAGTTTCACAGAGGCAGGATGAAGAGAAAACAAGCTAGACACAGATGAAGACAGAATGACCCAGAGAATGAGAAAGAACTGGAAGACTAAACAGATTTCCAGAGTTGGTTTAAGGCCAAGCAGAGCAATTCAGTGAGAAACTGACAGAAGCTAGATTAAATCAGTCAAGTTGGAGAGCAGTTTGAGCTAGAACATCTGGGTTAAGCCAACTGAGTTCAGAAAAGAACAAGAAAGGGTGAGCTTATTTAGCAGTAAACTGAAGAAATTGAAAATATTCTATACCCAGATTAGATTGTATAATGGCTAGAAACTTCCAGGACTAAACCTAGGTTAGCAGACAGAGGCAAGATAGCCTTGAAGATGACAGTTACTTCAGAAGAACGAAATTTATCATTTATAGACCTCTGGATATGTGAATACTGTCACATGGGCATAAGCATATGCTCACATGCTTATAAAGTACACACACTCCCTAAAGCTCCACAGTCAGCTACATGGTATGAACAGCAAATGAAAGAATACCTCAACCAAGATTCAAGGGCAGATTTGACCTCCACCTGTGCTCTAAGGTATATTCCCACACTCGAACAGGAGCACACACATACATCACATATGCACATACAGTTTGCAAATTTTGAATTTTACCATGTGTTAGGTTACACACCTATATTGCTTAATACTTAGAAGCCTGAGGCAGGAGAATCCCCGTAGGATTGAGGGTAATCTATCAATGTTGAAACTGCAGATTATCCAGGATAATATAGTGAAACTGTCTCAAGACAAATCAAAACAAAATGAAAAACAAGCAAATACCAAACAAACAAACACAAATCTTGGACTTGCCAGGTGTGGTGGTACACACTATAATTGAAGAGTAAAAAGTTGTCAAAGGACACTGATTCCTTGCCCTAGGGCCCTCAACTCTGCAGGTAATCACTCCTGGAAGTTTCTTGAGATTTGAGTTCCCAAAATAACCACAGAAGATCTGGATGACCTCTGTGGAATGTTTCTACACCCTAGGTGTGCCCCGGTGTACGGTGTACGGCTAAAAAATGTATGATTCTTCCCCTTTGAATTTCCTCATTACCCCCTTTGAATTTCCTCATTCCCCCTGTCCTCCCCCTTTTGTGGTGTTTGCCTTTATAAGCCCGTTACAAGTTCAGGCCAGGGTCAAACTCCTCTACCCCTGCGTGGTGTGTGAGTCTCGACCCCAGCATGCTGGCCTGAGATCTCACTCTGTTTCACTTTCAATAAACTTCTCGTGTGATTGCAGCAAGTCTGGTATTGGTGCCTTGCTGGGTGCGCGCCTCTCCTGAGATTTGAGTGAGGGTCTCCCTTCAGGGGTCTTTCATTTGGGGGCTCATCCTGGATTTGCGCGACCACCCAGGGGTCCTATATCTACTTGGAGGTAAGGATTTTCTTTCCTTTCTTTCCTTGTTGTCCTGTTGTGACTCTGTGTTTGTAGATCGTGATTGTTCAGATTGTGATTCTGTGTTTGTGGATTGTTCAGAGGTCTGGTGCGATCACAGTTCTGTTTTCGCAAACGCTCTAACTGAGTCTGCTCTTCCAAGGGAGGAGCGAAGTGGATGGGGATAGACGTGTCCAGGTGTCCGCCATTTGCTCACCCTGGGAGATGTCCCAGGAGGACAGGGGGAGGACCAGGGACGCCTGGTGGACCCCCGCGGGAAAAGTCAGGAGATCAGTTTTTCTCCTTGACGAGCTGTGTCAGAGGGACAATTCTGGGCCATCTGGCTCTTTTCAGGATTTCGGGTCGACTCAAGGTCGGCGACTGACTTTGTCTCTCTGTTTTGTAGTATCTGTGAGTGTTTTTTTTTTTTTTTTTTTTTTTTTTTTTTTTTTTTTTTTTGTGTGTGTGTGTGTCAGAACTAGAAATGGGCCAGACTGTGATGACCCCACTAACACTGACTTTGGACCATTGGACGGACTTTAAGACAAGGGCTCATAATCTTTCTGTTGAAATTAGGAAAGGACCGTGGCAGACTTTCTGCTCCTCCGAATGGCTGAGTTTTGGCATAGGATGGCCTTCGGAGGGAACTTTTAATCTATCTCTCATCTCCGCTCTTAAGCGAATTGTTTTTCAGGCTTCAGGGGGACACCCTGATCAGGTTCCATACATCATCGTGTGGGAGGACCTGGTCCAAAACCCGACATCCTGGGTGAGACCCTGGACAGCGGGGGCAGAAACAGCAACGGTGGCTGTGGCCGCGAAACCAAAAGTACCTCCTCCAGACAAGCCGGCACCTGCTCCATCGGCCCCCACGCAGATCTATCCTGAAATTGATGATGGTTTTCTTCTCCTCGACAACCATCCACCCCCATACCCTCAACCAGTTTCTCATGCAAGTCCCCCACAGGCGCTGACTCCCACTGACTCCCAGATGACCTCTGAAACAGGACCAGCGGCCGGGACCCGAAGCCCAGGGTGAGATGGCGCGGGGCTTGGCTCTGCTATCGCCCTACCATTACGGGCTTATGGACCCGCCCCAGCTCCGGGAGAACTAGTCCTACTACAGTATTGGCCGTTTTCATCAGCCGATATGTATAACTGGAAAACTAACCACCCCTCTTTTTCAGAGAACCCCTCGGGCCTGACGGGACTCCTTGAGTCCCTGATGTTTTCTCATCAGCCCACTTGGGATGACTGCCAGCAGCTTTTGCAGGTCCTCTTAACTACGGAAGAGAGGGAGAGGATCCTCCTGGAAGCTAGAAAAAATGTTCCAGGACCAGATGGGACCCCCACCAATCTCCCTAATCTTATAGATGCAGCTTTTCCCTTGATCCGCCCTGACTAGGATTACAACTCTGCAGAAGGTAAGGAATGTCTCAAGGTCCACCGCCGGGCTCTAGTGGCAGGTCTCAAGGGAGCCGCAAGGTGACCCACGGATTTGGCTAAGGTAAGAGAGGTTCTTCAGGGACCTGTTGAACTGCTGTCTGTGTTTCTTGAACGTTTAATGGAAGCTTACAGGGGTTATACCTTGACCCAACCTCTGAGGGTCAGCAGGCAGAGGTGGCTATGGCCTTTATACAGCAGTCATCATCAGATACTAAGAGAAAGTTACAATGGCTAGAGGGGTTCTAAAACTATACCTTGCAATATTTGGTGAAGGAATCAGAGAAAGTGTTTCATAAGGAGGAGACTGAGGAAGAGAAGCGAGAAAGAGAGAAGCAGAAGGCAGAGGAAAGAGAGGACAGGAGGGTAGTAGACAAAAAAGGAATTTGTAGGATTTTGGCCACAGTAGTGAAGGGCCAGGGAGTTAGGAATCAAGTCTGGCACTAGGAGAGAGCCTCTTGACAAAGATCAATGTGCTTACTATGAAGAAGAAGGCCACTGAGACAAAAATTGCCCCAACAAGAAAAAAAAGGGGACACCAGCAACAGAAGCCCCGGACATGTGGCTCCAAAGTTTTAAATATTTATGGACTACCCGAAGATCTGTGGATCTTGGAGTGGGCCGGGTATCCCACTTATTCATTGTAATGCCAGACTGTCCCTGCACCCTGTTGGGGAGAGACCTCCTGACTAAGATGGGGCACAGATTCACTTCTACTCTGATGGACCACAGGTTAGAGGTCCAGAAGGGGAGCCTGTGCAGGTTCTAACCATCCAGTTGGAGGACAAGTACCAACTCTAAACAGCCTGCCTCAGATCAGACGGACTGGTGGCTGCAGGCATATCCACAGGCCTGGGCGGAGACTGTAGGAATGAGAGAGGCTAAGAACCAGCCCCTGCCCATATGGAGCTGAAAGTCCAGGCTAGTGGTGCCTTAGTACCCCATATCAAAGGAGGCATGAGACGGGATCAAGACACTCATCATTCAGTTACTCCAACAACTTCGTATGTGTCCATCATCCTGAGGTGTGCCTCTCCTACTGGTGCAGAAACATGGAACCAACAACTGCTGGACAGTTCAAGATCTCTGAGAGGTAAACAAATTGGTGGCAGAACTCCACCTCACAGTACTTAACCCCTATAACCTGTTGAGCTCATTGCCCTATCCAGGACCTGGTGTACAGCACTGGACTTGAAGAAAATGCATCAATGGACTCATGTAGAGGTAGACAAACTTGTAAAGACTGTCTTGAGGTCAAATTCTTTTGTGCCAGATTTGACTAGATAACTGTGTGCCATGTTAGAAAGCAAATGTATGTAGAAGGCCGGAAGGAGAGAAGATAGACCTGAGGTTTACTGAGAAGTGGATTTTACAGAACTGAGCCAAGAAGACATAGATATAAGTATCTATTAGTCTTTATAGATACCTTTTCTGGGCAGGTAAAAGCCTCCCCACAAAGAGAGAAATGGCAGCAGCGGTCATAGCTAAGAAGATTCCAGAAGAGATCTTCCTTAGGTTTAGCACCCCTAAGGTAATTGGATCAGACAATGGGCCATCTGTGTTGCCCAGGTAAGTTAGATATTAGCTTGTTTATTGGGGACTAATTGGAAATTACATTGTGCTTACAGACCCCAGAGCTCAGGACAGGTAGAAAGAATGAATAGAACTCTAAAAGAGACCCTTACTAAATTAGCTATTGAGACCAGCAGCAAAGACTGGGTGACCCTCCTCCACTTTGTGCTTCGTAGAGTCCAAAACTCACCGGGGCGTTTCGGCCTTACCCCTTATGAAATTCTACATGGGGGACAGCCCCCCTTAACGGAGTCGTGTGGGATATTGGGTCCTAGCACTAACTCTCACTCCTCCTCTGTTCTATTTACCCACTTAAAGGCCTTAGAAGTTATTCCTCCTCTGTTCTATTTACCCACTTAAAGGCCTTAGAAGTTATTAAAACACAGATCTGGAGTCGAATCAAAGAAGCCTACGCTCCAGGAACCACCGGGGTGCCCCCCTGGTTCCAGGTCGGAGACTCAGTCCTGGTCAGACGACATCGCGCTGGCATGCTTGAGCCCCGGTGGAAGGGACACTACCTGGTGCTGTTAACTACCCCCTCGGCAGTCAAGGTCAACGGGATTGCTGCTTGGGTACAGTGGCAGTCAGTGACAATTCTCTTATGCTGCGCCTTCGTCGTAGCCCCAACCTTGGGTAATAACCCCCATGCCCCTCAAAAATTAACCTGGGAAGTGCTTAATGAAGAGGGCGACATCGTTTGGTCAACAACCGCAGTGCACCCCCCTTGGACTTGGTGGCCTGATCTTGCACCCGATGTCTGTAAGTTAGCAGCCAGCTCTATGGCCTGGGATCTTTCCAGTTATACCAATTTAGAAAAGCCACCCCCAGAAGAACAGTGTGTCCCTCATGGCATAGGGAGCACATTGGGGTGTTCAGGACAGTTTTTCCGAGCTAACCTTCAGGCAGCAGACTTCTATGTCTGCCCCGGACAGGGACACACCAGGGAAATGAAGAGACGGTGTGGAGGGTGTTGGGATTCTGTAAACCCCACCTCTCAGTTACCTAATAACAGCCAGGTATACCCCACCCCTCAATTACCTGGCAGTAGCCAGGTATGCTTCGCCCCAGTGACCTGACACTATAAAAGGAGCTGCTTGACCCCTCCTCTCTCTCTTGGCCTCTCTTGCCCTTGTGCTCTTGTAGCCTTGCTCTCCCCTTTCCCTCCCCCCCCCCATCCCACGTGCTCATGGCCAGCCTCTACTCCTCTACTTCTCTCTCTCTCTCTCTCTCTCTCTCTCTCTCTCTCTCTCTCTCTCTCTCTGCCTCTACTACCCTCTTAACTCTCCCATGACCTGAATAAACTCTATTCCGTACTATACTGTTGTGTGGCTGATCCCTCAGGGAAGGGATTCCCAACATGGGCCCCTCAGAGGCATCTCCCTTGCCCTCAGGCCTCTCTGCACCTCCATGGGCCATATGCCCTCCACTCTCTTCATCCTTCCCCTAACATTGGTGCCGTGACTTGGATCGTCATCCTTTCACAACATTGGTGCCCTGTGACTTTTCCTTTCAGTGACTTTTCCTTTCATTGGTGCCCCGTGTGAGGAGGTTAGAGAACCCTGATTTCCCAAAAAAGGCCTGGCCCGCCTTTGCGGGCAAAGAGGGTTAATTCTCTATAGCCACAGTTTTGAGACAGACATTGACCATTGAGAAGGTCCCTTCGGGAGTGCCCTTCACTCTTTATCCCTTCCCCCAGGGCTCTAGCAGCTGGTTCACTCAGCCGAAGACCAGGCCTGGCGAGGGCACACTCTGCCAGATCCGGGATCTGGTGAAGCCACCAGGAGTCCAAGTGATGACTCTCGACCCCTGCGCATAGGCGAAACTTTTCTACCGAGTTGAATCCACTGGGACACTGGATTGGATGGCTCCGTAGCCCCCTCCCTGTACCTTCCCAATGGACAACTTAATGTCTCAAAACGGGTCACCAGGCTCCCCACTGGGATGTCTCCTGGAAAATTTTCAAATCTCTAACACTGACACCTCAGCTAAAGACATCTAAATTGATACACCTCTACAACAATGTTTGGACTCAGTATCCACTAGATAATGACTCAAAATGGCACCCTAGACTCATTAATTTTATGAGACCTTCACTCATACTGCCAAAGATCTGGTAAATGGAAAGAGGTTCCCTGTGTACAGGCATTTGTCTATCTCCGCTATAATCTTTCTCTGTGTTCTTGTAACCCCACCCACCTCCTTTTAGCAATGAGGCAATAAGGCAGATGACACCACAGCTCTCGATCCAGCCAACGAGCCATCGCCGCAAGATCCAAACCTGTACCTCAGCTTCTACTCATGTTATTCTAAGCTTTTCAAAACTCCCCGCCACAGCCAGACTCACATGTGGACGTGGACACACCACCAGGCCTCAAGCACCACTGCCGGTGCCCCTTTCCTCCCTTTCTGTCCTCTTCTGTGCCGCAATCTTATAGTCTGATGTTCCATGCTTTACTATGAGACTCACTAATAATTTACTTCCTGAGGAAAGCCAGCGAGTTTGGGAGCAGAAAAAATGCATGCAGACAAGATCCATCAAACAGATAGACACTAACTTAGACCCTAAAAACCCAGAAGGTAAACGACTTCTAATGACCTATTTCTTTACCCAGAGCTACCCCGACATAAGAGACTAGCTTAAAAGCTTGAGAGGGGACCCCTAACTCCACAGGCAGAAGTCTTGGTGCTGGCCTTTAAAGTGTACCATGGAAAAGGTAAAAAGGCTCACAAATACCATATGCTGGCAAAGGCTTCCCGACCAGCCCCAGCCACTGCTACACCACTGGGCCCCTGCTACAGATGTGGTCAACAGGTCATTAGACAAAAGCTTGCTCCAGCCCTCACCAGCCAAGGGGCCATGTCCTAAGTACGATCCAGAGGAACATTGGGCTGTCGATTGCCCTGTGTCATGCAAGACAGAGGGACATCATGCCCAAATAACCCTCCAGCCTTCTAGGCTTGGCTATGGACAACTGAAGAGGCCCAGGGTCCCTTGACCTGACCACTGCCATCACGAACAGGGAGCCACGGGTAGCTATCATGGTATGTGAGCGGCCCATCTCCTTCCTCTTGGACACTGGAGCCACTTACTCGGTTCTGACGGAGTTTTGGGGACCTACTTCTCCCTCCCATTTTCCTATTGTTGGGTAAGAAGACACCTTACCTTCCTCACCAGATTCCAGCACTTACATTTTTAAGAGTGTACCTCTCAGTCATTCCTTTTGGTAGTGCCAACATGTCCTATCCCTTTATTGGAGAAGAGATCTAGCTAAGTTGGGAGCCTCTATTTCCTTTGCTTCCCCCCCCCCATTTGCCTGAACCCAAGCTTGCTAGCAACCCCTCTGCTTCTTCTATCCAGTCAACCTACTAACACAAACATGTTTCCTTTACCAGCTTCTCAGGTAGACACTGAGCCTGTTGCTAAACACTCTTCTGTTGTCATCCAATTACTAGACCCTACCAAGACCCTCTTAAGGTGATTCTTGAGACACCTACATCTCTTTTACCACATACAAGATCCATGAGAACCCAGGTGGGAGAAAGAAGTTGTTGGTAAGCTCTACTGTAAAAAACCAGCCAGAGTCCCCCCTGTAAGTACTATCAACGTTCAGCTGCCCTGACTCTGACATTGCCATGACTCCACACCTTTCCCCTATCCCTCTTCAAGGCATGGCAAGCCGTTTTAAAATATCCGGGACACATTATAGTAATTTGCTCCAAACCTTATCAATCTTCTGACTACTTCAACAACAGACCAAAAATTTCTAATCAAACTATTAATTAGTTCCTGTTACAGGACTACCAGCCACTGTCCATAGAGGAGCCTGATGTGAACATCTGCCAGGTGGATCCCGATGGTGAAAGCCAGCTGCACCCCCTTACAACGCCCCAAAACAGCAGGAAGTAGTCAATGAGACTCGACGCCCCTATTCCCCTTTCACCATCGGCCTCCCCCTCCCTTTTTTCTCCTTTTTATAATAAGAAAAGGGGAGGAATGGCAGCATTAGGACTGCTCCTGAAAAATCTTTCATTCTTCCAAACCAAATGTACTTAATCTCTACCTATAATGTATACATATGTGTGTTCCAGCATCTTGTCAAGTCTAGGTGCTTATTACATCTAGAACAGCTCCAGAGAAGCAACCTACAGATGCTTCAGCCTTCTCTCTCAGACACAGATGCTTCCACTGGACCTGTTACTTCTGACCTATCCTCAGATGGTTCCACAGACCCTGGACAACAAGGAAACAGCCAACTCTTAAGACTGAAACATCCCTACCCCCACTTTTCTGGCCTCTCTAAAAACATCGCCCCAAACCAGCATGAAGCAGTCAAGAAATCACAACGACCCTATTCCTGGTCCACCATCACCTCTAATTTTTCTTTTTTAATTAAACAAAAATGGGGGAATGTTGGGATTCTGTAAACCCCACCTCTCAGTTACCTAGTAACAGCCAGGTATACCCCACCCCTCAATTACCTGGCAGTAGCCAGGTATGCTCTGCCCCAGTGACCTGACACTATAAAAGGAGCTGCTTGACCCCTCCTCTCTCTCTTGGCCTCTCTTGCCCTTGTGCTCTTGCAGCCTTGCTCTCCCCTTTCCCTTCCCCCCCCCCAGTCCCATGTGCTCATGGCCAGCCTCTACTCCTCTACTTCTCTCTCTCTCTCTCTCTCTCTCTCTCTCTCTCTCTCTCTCTGCCTCTACTACCCTCTTAACTCTCCCATGACCTGAATAAACTCTATTCTGTACTATACTGTTGTGTGGCTGGTCCCTCAGGGAAGGGATTCCCAACATGGGCCCCTCAGAGGCATCTCCCTTGCCCTCAGGCCTCTCTGCACCTCCATGGGCCATATGCCCCCCACTCTCTTCATCCTTCCCCTAACAGAGGGGCCTCAGACTATTTTTGTAGTAAATGGGGATGTGAGACCATGGGAGAAGCCTTCTGGAACCCTTCCTCCGCTTGGGATCTAATTATAGTTAAAAAGGGTCATAGGCCAGGGGAGCCAGAAAATGGGGAAAGAGATCCATCCAAATACCCGGCTTATAGGACTGGGTGTGCCTCTGAAAGCTCCAGTAGCCCTCAGGGACCATGCAAAGACAGTTATTGTAACCCTCTAAATATCAGCTTCACCCCACAGGGAAAACAAGATCGTCAGTGGGTAAGAGGAAACCGTTGGGGATGGAGAGTCTATACTGGCAGAGGGGATCCTAGATTCGTTTTTGTTATTAAGATAAAGATATAGAGTCCGCCCACACGACCCATAGGCCCCAATTCGGTGCTTGATAACCCTGTACCCAGGCCTGAGAGACCTCCTCGTCTCACTCTGTCACCAAAGGAAGATTTGTATCCCCTTTTGACCACACCCTCCTATCTCCCTATGAGAACTGAGGACTGCCTGTTCAATCTGCTTGATAGTGCATTTGTTGTTTTAAACCGCTCTAGCCCTGCCGCTACTCAGTCCTGCTGGCTGTGTTTTGCTTCCAATCCCCCTTACTATGAAAGAATAGGTCAGCTATGAAGCTATAATGCTATAAAAGAAAGGGTGAGTGCTGTACAGGTAATGGTCCTAAGACAACAATACCAGATATTACAAGAAGCTGAGGGATCGCTCTAAGATGAGAGCTTTTTACAAAAAGAAAAACGGGGGAATGAAGAGTAAAAAGTTGTCAAAGGACACTGATTCCTTGCCCTAGGGCCCTCGCCTCTGCAAGTAATTACTCCCGGAAGTTTCTTGAGATTTGAGTTCCCAAAATAACCACAGAAGGTCTGGATGACCTCTGTGGAATGTTTCTACGCTCTAGGTGTGCCCGGGTGTACGGCTAAAAAATGTATGATTCTTCCCCTTTGAATTTCCTCATTGCCCCCTTTGAATATCCTCATTCCCCCTGTCCTCCCCCTTTTGTGGTTTTTTGCCTTTATAAGCCCGTTACAAGTTCAGGCCGGGGTCGAACTCCTCTACCCCTGCGTGGTGTATGAGTCTCGACCCCAGCATGCTGGCCTGAGATCTCACTCTGTTTCACTTTCAATAAACTTCCTCGTGCGATTGCAGCAAGTCTGGTCTCAGTGCCTTGCTGTGTGCGTGCCTCTCCTGAGATTTGAGTGAGGGTCTCCCTTCGGGGGTCTTTCATAATCACAAGGCTTGTAAGGCTAAGGAAGAGCTGTGAGTTAGAGGTTGGCTTGAGTTACATGTTGAGTTTGAGGCCAGCTCAGGCCATAGGAACATTTGTCTCAAATCAAAATGAAAATATACTAAAGCCTTTTAGGCAATGCTTAGAGAGCTTCTGGAATGAAAAGCAAGGTACCTCTTTTCAAAGTGAGAAGCAGGTAAAGATATGTAAAACATGCATGTAAGACCCAAATTGAGTCTTATCTATTTGAGGCTCCTATGAATGAGACAAGAGATCGGGGATCAATGTAAAAGCAAGAGGGTTTATCAGTCCAGTGCACTAGAGTGCCCTACATCCAGAGGAGAGGCAATCCCGAAAGGCTGTTACATCAGCAAGGTTATAATTTAAATTGACTGGCTAAGCATATTGACCTTTAAACCTGTTGGTTAGTGAGCATAAGCATCAGGACCCTGTCTGGGACCAAAGGGGTCAGATAGCTATCACTCAGCACATTCTATGATTCTCCTGAGAATTATTTACTTAAGGCAAGTTGCTTAGGCCGAGGTTAGGTGGACCACTGGGCCATTGTTTCAGCACGGGTAGGGAGAAAAAGGAGAATTTAATGAATGTGTAGTGCAGGGGTATCAAAGGTAGAGCATTTCCTACTGTGACTTCTTCATGTATTACATAATTACATATACTTAATATATGTAACTACACACATATGTGAATATATGTAAAAATATATAGGTGTAAAAATATATATGTAAATATATGTAAAATATGTCATATCAATAAATACATAATATGGGTAAATACACATATTACATATATCTAAAATATGTTTATGCATATATACATATACTACATATATGTGATGTGTATACAATATGTAATCCTGTGTGATCTGTAATATTCATGGGTTTTGGAATGTTTTTTTGGCACCAGTTGACTGCAGGAATTTTGACATTACCAGGACAAAGGAAATAAACTCCAGGCAGGAATGTGACTCTGGCCTAGGGCTCAGGAAACAGGCGTGGAATAAGAACATTTACATTTGAAGCTCTGGGCGGGCTCAATGGATGTAGGTGTGGCAGTTCCTTTCTTTCTTGGAAGTCCCTTTTGTCTGTTTCCCAGGTCTAGCAGACTCGTCCCCAAAAACATGTTTACAGGATTTTTGATTAGTGCCTGGTTTGTTCCTTTTTTCAGAACTGATCTTATCTCTCTGCATGCAATTAAAGTGGTTTAAAAGCAGACTGAAAAAATAAAAAGCTCAATTCAGCCTCCGAACTGGCTGGAGTCATGTTATAGTTTTGTCTCATTGTTTTTTTTTTTTCCTTTCAATCCTAGTTCCTGCCGCGGGGAACCTGTTGTTTGACTGAGCTGGACTTGGTCAATGGGTAATTCTATAATTTAAATGAATAGTTGGATAGTTGTTAGTAGCAGTTAAAATAGCTATCAACTTGCCTTTCAGCCTTGAGAGCCATTCCAGCTGGGGTGGAGCTTTTTTTCTCCACCACTGGGAATCTGCACATTCAATACATGCCAGTGTGACCCACGGAAGGCAGCAAAAGTAGTTCTCTGCTGGTCCTGGGCCTGGCAATCTCTGTTTCTTTCTACGAGCATGTTCTCTCTCTAAACAAGTTACCTGACTATTGAAAGACCCCTGCTTAGCAACAATAAATGTCATGTCTGCAAGGCTGTGCACACACGGGGCAGGCTAGGTCAGGGTCCCAGGTGGCTAAGCAAGATACCGGTGGGCAGCCAGCTTACAATAGACAAAGAAAGGGAGACACTCAGACAAGCCCAGCTTTCAAATAAGCCACAGCCCCGACTGGTACCAGGAGTCCTTGGAGCCATATTTCTGCCACAGTTCCCACACTTAGATAAGCCCAAAGCAACTATTCTTGGGAGCCACAACCCGGGCTAGTACCAGGAGCCATGTCCTTAGAGCCATATTTTTGGGCTCACTTTCTGGCCACATTTAAACTAGCCAATTAAAACCCTGTTACTATGCTTCTGCTTCTGGACCTCGCTTCTGCCCCCCAAACCCTATAAAAAGAAACTGTCCCTTGGTCCGGCGTGCTAGTCTTCTGAATAGGCTGTCGCCCATGGACATCTGTGACTAATAAAACCCTCTTGCGACTTGCATCCAGTGGTCTCGGCTGATTCTTGGGTCCTGGGGTCTCCTCAGATAAAGGTCCTCTCGACGAGGGTCTTTCACTATCAGTATTCCAAACCTCAAGCGAGGGAAGTGCTTCAGCTGCTCCCACCGGTGAGATCCCCTACCAGTGAGGCGCACTGCCAATGACAGAAGTTGGTATCTTCAGTGCTTACCGAGCTAAGCCTCCAGGTGGATTCAGCTTCAGTTCATATCTGACTTCAAGCTCATGAACTATCCTGAGCAAGGCCCCTGGTCTGAGCCTTGCCAACTTGCAAAATAAGAGGAAGTAAGATGTTTTACACCATAAATTTTGAATATTTCCAGGTAGCAATAGGGATCTACGGTGCTTCCAGTGGACGGTCTTTTCTCATCTTTTAGTTGAGTGTATATTGGATGCGAAGAGGTGGTAGTTACGAAGACCTTTACAAATCTCCAGCAACAAGCTTTTCAAAGCAGGGAGGAGGGGCTCTCAAGGTGGCTCGGCAGGTAAAGGAGCTTGCCACCTAACCTGATAACTTGAGTTTGTCCCCTAGGACCCATATAGTAGAAGGTGAAAACTGACTTCAACAGTTTGTCCTCTGATTTCCCATGCATGCCATGACAAGCTCACACACACACATACACACATGGGCTGTGTGTGTGCATGTGCTTTAATAAAACAGGCCTCTGGATTTCCAGCCCACAGAGAAAGAGAGAGTGCCAGGTCACCGCCATCAGGACTCAGGACAGGCCCACAGATGGCTGAGCACCTAGCAGAGGCACACAAGCACTCTCCTATCTGAGCCCACAGAGAAGAATCGAGTCACTGGCATCAGAACTCACTGCCTGACTGCAAAGAACCGAACACCCAGGACCAATCTCCCTCCTGAGCCCACAGGCCCTCATACTAACAGGAGAAACAAGCTCCAGTCAGAGACAAGATCGCTTAGAATCACAGATAACAAGATGGCAAGAGGAAAGCACAAGAACGCAAGTAATGGAAACCAAGACATCAAAAGGATCATTCACCATGATCAAGTAGCCTTTATCCCAGGAATGCAGGGATGGTTCAATATACAGAAATCCATCAATGTGATCCACCATATAAACAAACTCAAAGGAGAAAAAATACAAGCATGATCATTTCACTAGATGCTGAGAAAGCATTTGACAAAATTCAACACCCCTTCATGTTAAACATCTTAGAAAAATCAGGAAATTCAAGGCCCATACTTAAACATAATAAAAGCAATATACAGCAAACCAGTAGCCAACATCAAACTAAATGGTGAGAAACTTGAAGCAATTCCACTAAAGTCACAGGCTAGACAAGGCTGCTCACTCTCCCCCTACCTATACAATATAGTACTGGAAGTACTGGCCAGAGAATTTGGCAACAAAAAGAAGTCAAAAAAGATACAAGTCAGAAAGAAAGAAGTCAAAACATCACTATTTGCTAAAGATAAGATAGTATACTTAAGTGATTTCAAAAATTCCACCAGAGAACTCCTACAGCTGATAAACAACTTCAGCAAATTGGCTGATTATAAAATTAACTCAAACAAATCAGTAGTCTTTCTCTACTCAAAGGATTAACATGCTGAGAAAGAAATTAGGGAAAAGAAACCTTTCACAATAGTCACAAACAACATGAAATACGTTGGTGTGACCCTAACTAAGCAAGTGAAAGACCTGTATGATGAGAATTTCAAATCTCTGAAGAAGGACACAGAAGAATATCTCAGAAGATGGAAAGATCTCCCATGTTCATGGATTGGAAGGATCAACGTAATAAAAATGGCCATCTTGCCAAAAGCAATCTACAGATTCAATGCAATCTCCATCAAAATTCCAACTCAATTAATTCTTCATAAAGTTGGAAAGAGAAATTTGCAAACTCATCTGGAATAACCAAAAAAACCTATGATAGTGAAATTTATTCTCAACAATAAAAACTTCTGGAGGAATCACCATCCCTGACCACAAGCTATATTACAAATCAATCGTAATAAAAAGCACATTGTATTGGTACAGAGATAAGAAGATAGATAAGTGGGACAGAATTGAAGACCCATATATGAACCCACACAACTATGGTCACTTGATCTTTGACAAAGGAGCTAAAAACATTCAATGGAAAAAAGATAGTCTCTTCAACAAATGGTGTTGGTTCAACTGGCAGTCAGCATGCAGGAGAATACAAATTGATCCATTCTTATCTCCTTGTACAAAGCTCAAGTCCAAGTGGATCAAAGACCTCTACATAAAACCAGGTACACTGAAACTATTAGAAGAGAAAGTGCGAAAGAGTTTAGAACACATAGGCACAGGGAAAATTTTTCTGAACAGGACACCAATGGCTTATGCTTTAAGATCAAGAATTGACAAATGGGATCTCATGAAATTGCAAAGTTTCTGTAAGGCTAAGGACACTGTGAAGAAGACAAAAATGGCAGCCAACAAATTAGGAAAAGATCTTTACCAATTCTACATCTGATAGAGGGCTAATATCTAATATATACAAAGAACTCAAGTAATTAAACAACCCTATTTTAAAAATGGGGTACAGAGCTGGACAAAGAATTCTCAAATGAGGAATACAAAATGGCTAAGAACCACTTAAGGAAATTCTCAACATCCCTAGTCATCAGGAAAAGGCAAATCAAAACAACCCTGAGATTCTACTTCACATCAATCGGAATGGCTAAGGTCAAAAACTCAGGTGACAACAGATGCTGGTGAGGATGTGGAGAAAGAAGAACACTTCTCCACTATTGGTGGGGTTGTAAGCTGGTACAACCACTTGGGAAATCAGTCTGGCAGTTCCTCAGAAAATTGGACATAGTACTACCTGAAGACCCAACTATTCTACTCCTGGACATACACCCAAAAGATGCCCCAACATATAATAAGGCCACATGCTCCACCATGTTCATAGCAGTCTTATTTATAAAAGCCAGAAGCTAGAAAGGACCAAGATGTCCTTCATCAGAGGAATAGATACAGAAATGTAGTATATTTATACAATGAAGTACTACTCAGCTATTAGAAACAATGGCTTTATGAAATTCCTAGGCAAGTGGTGGAACTAGAGACTATCATCCTGAATAAGGTAACCCAGTCACAAATGAACACACATGCTATGCACTCACTGACAAATGGATAGTAGCCCCAGAAAGATTAAAAAACCCAAGAAATAATTTACAGACCTTATGAAACTCAAAAAGAAGAAAGGCTAAAATGTGGATGCCTCAATCCTTCTTAGAAGAGAGAATAAAACATGCACAAGAGGAAATACAAGATCAAATAGAGGAGCAGGGATTGCTGAAAAGATCATTCAGAGGCTGTCTCACCTTGGGATCCACCCCATATACAGTCACCAAACCCAAGCACTATTGCTGATGTCAAGAAGTACTTATTGGCAGGAACTGAAAGGCCAGGATAAATCATGACCCCCTAACAGGTAAAATAGAAGACCCCTATCAAGTAAAATAGAACCAAAAATGAGGGCTAGCCAGTTCAGCAATTCTATTTTTCTATTCCAGAAACTGGCTGACCATAAAAAATTTATGACCTCAAGGTTAGGGTAACTCTGTTCCAGGAACTGACTGACCATAAAACCGTAAAAGTTGTAAACAATCTTGAAAAACTGAGTATTTCTCTTGTGATTGTCACTGGTATTTTTGCTTTCTCCAATGACTCCCTTACCCCTTGGGTTGTGGATTTTTCCTTTAAAAACCCCTTCTTCCTGCCACTCGGGGTCAGACTCCTCTACCACTGTGTGGAATACGAGTCTCGACCCCAGTGTACTAATTCCTGTCAATAAACCTCGTTTAATTACAGCAAGGACAGTCTCTCATGAGTTCTTGGGGGGTCGTGTCATCTCAAGACTTGAGTGAGAGTCTCCCAGCTCTGGGTGTCTTTCAGACCCAGATAGAGATGCCTTTTCAGGGGTTCTTTCAGAATCATACAGATACAGCTGAACATGCTTGCAGCTAAACACTGGACAGAACACCTAGACACCAATGAAGGAGTTAAATAAAGGACTGAAGGAGCTGAAAGGGGTTGCAAACTCATGGAAATAACAACATTATCATCCAACCAAACCCTCCAAAATTCCCATGAAGTAAAACACCAACCACTGAGCACACATTGAGACACCTATGGCTTCAGCTGCATATGTAGCAGAATGATAGCAGTGTCTGGCATCAGTGTGAGAAGAGGCCTTTGGTCCAGTGAGGGTATGTTTTCCCAGTGTAGGGGAATGCCAAGGCACTGAGATGGAGAGGGTTATCAAGAGAGAATGCATCTTTATGGAGACAAGTGGAAAGGAAGAGGGGATAGGAGTGGGGTGGATGAAGGGGATAACATTTGAAATGTAAATACAGAGAGTATCTAATTAAAAAAAAAAAACAGGCCTGTGGAACAGAAACAGTCAAAGTCAACAGCATAGGTTACATACCTTTTTTTTTTATCAGACTACAAAAAGGCTAAGATACAAAATCATACTCTTCTAGGAAAAAAATAAGAACATATTTCCATATACCAAGTATCATGAATGAACATAAAGGCCCCCTCTCCAAGGCAGAGAGGATGTCTGAATGAGAGGAGGTGGGCCATCTTCCTCTGCTGCACGCTGGGAAGGTAGTAAGAAAAGGCTACAGGAGACAGTGGCCAGCGTTTTCCTGTGAGTCTGACTGGGTAGTCATAAGCATGACTTGGTGTCTCTGTTCTGTGCCAGGTGTCTTTCTCAGTCACTCTCCATCTCTCTCCATGTTATTTATTGAGGCAGGGTCACTTGTTGAACTTAGAGCTCACCACGTGGTGAGTGTAGCCAGTGAGCTGGCCCGGAGATCACCTATCTTTTGGGTCCACGTGCTGCCAGCTTTTATGTGGGTTCTTTGGTTTGGTCTAGGCCTCGGGCTTCTTCCCCAAGCACCTTACCATCCACTGAGCCACCTCCCCAGCACCCCAGCCTGGTAGTAGACACCTTTAACTAGAACCTTCTTGGAAGTCCTGTGATCAGTGGACCCTGGCGGCAATATTGGGACCTCAGCCGGCTCCTGCGTTCCAGTCATGAGGTTATTACCTATTTGTACTACCTCACTGAAACTTGGAAGCTGTGAGGGGAAAGAACCTCTTTAGAGAGAAAAAGACTTGGTGATGGAGGATAAAACCGTGAAGACAGGATAAGGACAGCTGTCTGCAAACCCTTGCGTAACTCCTGAAATGGAAGAAAAGAAGAATCTCTCCTTGTGTAGGAAACATGGAGGTCCTTGTGCTCACAGATAAGCTCTAAGAGAACCAGAAATGTTCAAGACATGGTGCTGTCTCTTCAAAGGGAGTCATATGTGACCTCTTTTCTGCCCAGAAGAGTAGACGCAGACATGGTTAAAAGCCCCCTGGCCTTTGTGCTGTCTGTGTGGCTGAGATTGCTGGCTCCTCACCCAGACCCTCATTATGGGCTTGTTTTATTTTTGGTTTTGGTTTGGTTTTTTCAGTCAATCCATAGAACCCATGTCTATGGAGTGTGTCACGTATGTTTACAAAGACTTTCGGCATCGACCTGTCTTGAGCTTTGCTGTGCACATGGAGCAGAGTTAAATAGCACCAGGACATTTTTCAACAAATTGTGCTGTGCTTGAGTGTGCCTAAAATAATCAGTCTCGAAGTTCAAGCCTGCTTTCTTCCCTCCCATGGATCATTAACTCTGTAGGCCATGGTGAACACAGAACTCCCCCCTCACCTCCCCCCCCCAGCCCCTGAAAATTTGTAAGTTCTTTACTTCAGGTATTTGTTAGAAATTATAGAAAACATTACTTGAGGGGAGGGGGGACACAGAGGGAGAAAGAAGCTCAGCTGTGGCTCTTCAGTGCAAAGGGGGAAACTCCTTGAAAGAATAATGTGGTGACAAGGCAGGTTACTTGCTCTGGGGTTTGACAGCAGCTGAGGCAGCTTGAAAAACAGCATCAGCATATTGCCTCCCCCATTCCCCCCACCAACTGCCCACCCCTGCTTCCTCTTCATGTTCCCTCCTGCCTGCACCAGGCCCACACCAGGCAGTGCCAACTGTCAATGGAGCTGGAAAACATCCATGGTTAACAAGGTCTTACTAAAAGCCCTGGAAGGGGGAGGAGGATAGCACAAAGGGAAAAGCAAGAAGTGGAAGGAAATCCTGAGGTTTCCTCACATCAGCCAGTGTGAAGACCTCCAAAGGACCATAGATAGAGATGACTATAGTCTATGGTGACAAGCAACCATCTGGGAGACTGCTTCCCCCACCCCCAACAGTTCTGTGAAACCAGGCCTGCACTGGAGTGCTACGTTCAGTTCCTGGACTTAGTGGTAGAATATGAAATTACTCCTGATGAAAACCTTCAGGCAAAGGGGAAGGAAATAATGACCAAGTACCTTACTCCAAAGTTCCCAGTTTTCATTGCCCAAGTTGGACAGGACCTGGTCTCCCAGACATAGAAGACATTCTTTGCTGTTTGTGCTCAGTCTGTCCACAACTACTTGAAGGGAGACCCTTCCCACGAGTGCCTAAACAGCATGGATTTTGACCATTTTCTGCAGTGGAAATGGTCAGAAAAACAACCAGTGATCAAAAATACTTTATGGCAGTGCCGGGAGCTAACAGAATAAAGAAATTCCCTTAGCCTGAGAGCTGACAGAATTAAGAAACTTCCTTAGCCCGAGTAACTCCCTTTTACATAGATCTCAGCCTAGGTTTGTGTTTCCCACAGTAAAGGCCTTTTCCCAGAAAGGAGGTGATCTCACTTTGGTCATGTAGCTAGCCAAGTAGAAAGATCACCTAGGCAATGGATCCTGCTTGGCAAAACATTCCCTCCTGCACCTAGGTCATTCCCCTCCTCAAGTAAGTCTTCACAAAGGGTATTGTGAGAAATCCTTTAACTGGAAAGTTCCCTTAGTTCCATGCCTTGTTTTCCCATGCCTTATTTCTTTCTACCCATAAAACGAGCATGTGAAAAAATAAAAATTTGTCAGTTTGATCAGACCACTTGACTTGCTGGTCTTCTTCACACCTCTTGCTCCCCCTTTCTCGTCTAGGTGACCCCGGGTTCCCGTTGACTGTCCCTCGGGTTGGGGCATGGCAGTACTGATTGCAGGGCAAAGGGAGCTTTGGAGAGGTCTGTGCCTGCCAGGGTGGGGCCACTGGTAAAATGTATGCTTGCAAACGCTTAGAGAAGAGGATCAAAAGAGGAAAGGCAAGTCCATAGCACTCAACGAAAAGCAGATTGTTGAGAAGGTCAACAGCCAGTGTGTGGTCAACCTGCCTATGCTCATGACACCAAAGATGCACTGTGCCTGGTTTTGACCATTATGAATGGGGGTGATCTGAAGTTTCACATCTACAACACGGGCAACTATGTTGTAGCTTTTGAGGAAGAGTGAGCCTTCTTTTATACAGCCGAGATCCTCTGTGGTCGGGAAGACTTACACCGTGAGAACATCTACAGGGATCTAAAACCAGGAAGCATCTTGCTGGATGATTGTGGCCACATCAGGATCTCAGACCTAGGACTGGCCGTGAAGATCTCCGAGGTAGGCTTTACCGGTGGCCTGGTAAGGCACTGTTTGCTACATGGCTGCAGAAGTTCTGAACAACCAGCGATATGGCCTGAGACCTGACTGCTGATCCCTGGGCTGCCTCATCTATGAGGTGATCGAGGATCAGTTACCATTTGAGGCTGCAAGGAGAAGGTGAAACAGGAAGAGGTGGATCGATCGCAGGGTGCTGGAGACTGAGGAGCTGTATTCCCCCAAATTCTCTGAAGAAGTGAAGTCCATCTGCAACACACTGCTTACCAACGACTCGAAGCAGAGGCTGGGCTGCCAGGAGGAGGGGGCTGCCGAGGCCAAGAGGCACCCTGTCTTCAGGAACATGAACTTTAGGCGCCTGGAAGCTGGGATGTTGGACCCTCCCTTCAGTCTAGATCCCCAGGCTGTATACTGCAAGGATGTGCTGGGTGGACATCGAGCACTTCTCCACTCTAAACGGTGTCAACCTGAACCACACGGATGATGACTTCTACTCCAGATTCTCCACGGGCTCTGTGCCGATCCCATGGCAAATGAATTGATAGACACAAAGCACTTCAAGGAGGTGAATGTGTTCGGACCTATCAATACTCTCTCACAGGATCTGAACAGAAGCCAGCTTCCAGAACTGCCAAAGAAAGGGCTGTTCCATAGACTCTTCAGATGTCAGCACCAAAACAATCCCAAGAGTTTACCTACTCCTAAGACCAGTTGTAATCACCACATAAATTCAGAACACATCAATTCAAACTCTACCAGAAGCAGCTAGTTTCAGCTCTGGCCTTGAAGTCAACAGTGGAACCAGGTCAGTGCCTTCTGCGTGGAAGCAGAACTTGTAACCAGCGGAAGAGGTTCCCACTGTGGCTCAGCAGCCAGGAAAGCCCCACTGGGAACCAGGACCGGATACAGTTCCCCCAGTAACAAACCTCCAAGTTTCTCAAAGAAGTTTCCACTCAGGTCTGTTTGTCAAGCTACGGTGCACTATAATTTATCTTGTTGAACATTGCAATAGAAACCCAATGAGCTATGACAGTTTGCATGGATTTCAATAGCATCCTAACTGTGGAGAGTGGGTGTGGCGATATGGCACAAGATGGCGCTTGGGACTCCAGCCAAGTCTTGTGACTGGCCCCTGCCTTTCTCCCACTCCCGAATACAGCCACGCCATTCCGTTAAGCTGTGCAGGCGCTCCCATGATGCCAGATCAGGCCAGATGACTTAGACCTATGAACTGCAGCCATGCAACATGGACTGAGGAGGTGGAGTTGAGAGAGGATAAAAGGGACTGTGCTTGGGGGCAGAGAGAGAGATTTTCACTTGCACGCTGTAAGGTTCCTGAATAAACCGCTTTGAAAAGAATGCTGTGTTGTCCCTCCTTTTCTGCTGGTTGGAGATGGTAGCGACACCTAACTAGAACTGAATTTTCTCTTTCTTATTTTTAAAGGGAAACTTTGAAAATTTCTCTATTGTCTCTGTTTACATTTTGTATATTTGTATTTAAATGAAAGTCGGACTTTTAAAAAAGAGAAAACATTACTTAATTATTTTGAACATTTTTTTGCTGAGTCTTTTTTTAACAATTATTTATTTATTCACTGTGTGTGAGTACACTGTAGCTGTCCTAAGACACACCAGAAGAGAGCATTGGATCCCATTACAGATGGTTGTGAGCCACCATGTGGTGCTAGAAATTGAACTCAGGACCTCTGGAAGAGCAGTCAGTGCTCTTAATGGCTGCACCATCTCTCCAGCCCCCTACCTAACTTCTTTTTTTAATCCTTGCAAGTTTTATGTTTATAAGATGTTCATCCAGCTTAAAAACCAGTGTGTATGTTCAGACACACCATGACAGTAGAATTTAATTTTACCAATACAGTTTGTGCCTATTTTTGTATGAAATCTTATGATTTGTTCTGATGCTCTGAAGAACCAGTGTGGCACTGATATGAAATAATCAGTAATATATGGATTAATGGTGCATCACCCTCTATGCCACAGATACATTTTTGTCCATAACAAAAAGATAATAGAGAGGACACAGTCGTACCTGGCATAGTCTTCCATGTTCTCCTGGTGAAGCACCTTCAGGCTTTCGTTTATGCGCTGTTCATGCAGAGCAAGTTCTTCTTGTTCTTTGAGTTTTCGCTGCACTGAGAAAGGTAAGAGAAGTTCTGTGACAGATAATTTTTCTCTTTCCAAACAAGACATACTGCTGGTCACTTTCTGGGCCACATCATCTTTAGAACTGTTAGGAAGGATGTTGGATCAAGACTGGAGAAGGACCAGTGAGGTGGCTTAGAGGAGACAGGTTGAAGGTTTGATCCTTGGGATGGAAACATGGGGGAAGAAAAAACTGACTCATAAATTGTCCTCTGACTTCTACAAGTGTCATGGTGTGTACATGTTTGCATGCCCCACACTGCCAACCTCCAACGTACATGCACTCCAAGACAAAGAAATAAATGAATATAATGAGAGAATTTTAAAAAAATAAGGGAAGAGAGAAGTACGAACGACATATAGTTGTACACCTGTAGTTCTAGGTATTTGGAAAGCTGTAAATAAATAATGACCCATCCAGCAGGTCAGGTTATCCAGAGTCCTGAAGAGGCCTTCGTCCTGAAAGTCATGGGGGTGAGAAAGAAAGGAAGCCAAGCACATAAAGAATGACACAGAGTCAGTCTGGATGGTGTCAAGGCTTCATTGAGGGTTTGGTGCTTACAGCTTATATGGGCTGGGCAAAAAGGGGGAAGCAGGGTGCAGTGGAATTTTTACAGCATCTTAGTGATAAGGAAAAGGGTGGTCCTGCAGTTACAGGTTAACAGTCAGGTATGTGTTTCAGGATATCTTATCTTGCCACCTGGCAGCTAATCTCCACAGAACCTCAGTGTGGTGTTTCTCGGAAATGTCAGGCTCTCACGGGTGGGGGTGTAGGTACAGCTAGTAAAGCATTGAGCAGTTCTAAAGTGGCTGCTGTGCAGCCATTTTCTTAAGCATGGTTCTCAGGCATGGCTCCCTACAAAATAAAAGGGAAGCCCTTCTCTCCAGGAACAAAGCTTCTCACACACCGTGATCCAAACAGACTTATTCTCATTATATTCTGAAAAAATCTATGAGTGGCCTTTTTCATACCGGGTCAAAACGTATCAAGGCCATGCTTGCTTGTCAAAGACCAGGCAAGATGGTCCCTTCATCCCCAATGCCTATGGTCCATCCCTGGCCTTGGAACCCTACTCTGACCTACTAGCCATAAGCAGTCTAGCACAAGGTAGACTTAATAAAACAACCCCATCTTTTCCCTCTACTCCTCCCATCTTAAGTTTGGTAAACTTTGACGATATTAATGATACTCTGTTATGCTTACAGACAGGAACTTAGTATGGCTGTCCTCTAAGAGGCTCTACCTGACAGGTGCCTGAGACAGATGCAGAGACCCACAGCCAAACATTGCATGGATCTTAAGTTGGGGGAAGGACTGAGAGCACTGAAATGAATAGGAACTCCACTGGAAGTCCAACCTTACGAGTGCCTTTTATACATTTTTTAGAGGGCAGGTTTACAGTAAACAGCAACTAGGCACTTGGTGATAGGTAGCTAGGCTGACCTTTTGGCTGACTGGCTGGGCAGGTATCGGATCATCCTGGGAAAGTACCTTTGTTCCCCAGAGGGCCCAGGTGGCCTTTGGCCAGCACATTTTTGTGGTTTTTCTGAGAAGTGTTTTGTCAGAGTCATTTCTGGGAAACCCATCCTGGAGCGGAGACAATGAAACTCTCCCTTGGGACCTAATGCCCTTCCCTGGAACCATCTCAGTATCGGGTCAGAGTGGCTTAATCTTACATTAAGTGTGCACACATTCACATGCACACGTCCACATTCACACACACAAGCCAAAACACTATTTTTAAATAGTTTTTTTTAATTAAAAAATGAAGTTAAAAGGGTCCGTCTAGGACTGGAGAGATGGCTCAGTGGTTAAGAGCACTGACTGCTCTTCCAGAAGTTCTGAGTTCAAATCCCAGCAACCACATGGTGGCTCACAACCATCTGTAATGAGATCTGATGCCCTCTTCTGGTGTGTCTGAAGACATCTACAGTGTACTTATATAATAAATAAAAGCATCTTTTAATAATTAAAAAAAAAGGATTCATCTTTTGTTGCCTCTAAGAAACATACCTTATCATTAAGGATATATACCATTGGGATTCTATAAAGCCCAACCCTCAGTTACCTAGCAACAGCCAGGTATACCCCACCCCTCAATTACCCCGAAGTAGCCAGGTATGCTCCGCCCCAGTGACCTGACACTATAAAAGGGGCTGCTTGACCCCTCCTCTCTCTCTCTTGCTCTTTTGCAGTCTTCTTCTCCCACCCCTACCCCTCCTCTTCCCCTTCCCATCCCCCCTCTCCCTCCATGTGCTTAAGGACGGCCTCTTCTCCTCTACCCCTCTACTTCTCTAATCCTCTCTCTCTCTGCCTCTACTACCCTCTTAACTCTTCCATGACTTAAATAAACTGTATTCTGTACTATACTGTCACTGTCGTGTGGCTGGTTCCTCAGGGGAAAGGATTCCAGAGTGGCCCCCCCAGAGGCATCTCCCTTGCCCCAGGTCTCGCCGCACTTCCATGGGCCATATGCACCCCACTCTCTTCATCCTTTTCCCTAACATCTTCTAACAACACTGATGCTCTGTGACTTTTCTTTTCAGTGGTACCCCATGTGAGAAGATTAGATTTCCTCTCGACGAGATATCCCTTTTTCCTTTCATTCTGTGGCTCTTAACAACACCCCATGTGAGGAGATTAGATTTCCTCATGACCAGGTTTGCCGACCCCATTTGCCGACCCGGTTTGCCGAAATTCAAGAAAATGCAGGTTCGAATCCCGACGCTCACTAGCCCAAGACCTGGTAAGCTCCTATTAATTTACAGTAAACAGAAAACAAACTGCACTCCCTTGCTAATGATCCAACGTACAGATTCCCTGGTCTGCTGTCTGTTACCCTGTTTGCTGTGTGAAGAGCAGGTCTGGCCCCACCCCTAGCCTCCCCTTGGGACTCTATTTGCTAAACCTAGCTGTTCCCATCCCACATGTGCTTTCTCTGTACCCGTCTCTGTCTCAGACTCTGTCTGCTGGGAGCTGGTGAGCAGGCATCTGGTCCCACGGGAGGCCCAGCCTGCGGCAGGAATCCAGAGCTAATCAGAGTTTAGAGCCTGCCAGTAGGCGGGCTTCCTGGAAGCAGCAGCAGCCAGGGACACCACGCCTGCAGAAGCCGCGAGTGGGCCGAGTGCCCCACTCCTGGGGGGGCCAGTGAGGATGGTGGCGATTGGGTTTCTGCAGGGACCCTGGCCCTGCTGTCAGTCCCTAGGGAAACCATGATAGCAGACCTCCTGGTAAGCAGCAGCTTAGCCTAT
Source organism: Micromys minutus (assembly GCF_963924665.1). Taxonomy (NCBI): domain Eukaryota; kingdom Metazoa; phylum Chordata; class Mammalia; order Rodentia; family Muridae; genus Micromys; species Micromys minutus. The sequence goes on along the minus strand of NC_137977.1, from coordinate 58,883,826 downwards.
TACACACGTGGTCCGCGCCACCATGGTGATAGCACAGGTACTTCCCCGCCCACCAAGGAATGGGGTGGCACTGCCCCTGGTCGAAACCACACTTGCCCTACCACCACAGAACCACACCCCCTCCCTGTATGTGAGTGCCTCCAGTGCCCTAACTGCACTCTCTCACCTGTGTGCAATACTGCCTGTCTCAAACATGTTTTATTTCCCTTCACTATTTTCAGTCTTTTTCTGCTTGCTGAATTGACAGCTAAGGTAACTGCAGCATAACAACCAAAAAAAAAAAAAAAAAAAAAAGCAGATTTCTATTTTCTAAAAAGTAGTTCTACAGATACGACTGGTTACTTTCTTACGTAAACTCAGGTTTCATTAATGCTTCATGTTTCCTTTTGCTAAGCTTCCTTATCCACTATATATAATTCTTGCTCCTTCTGCTCCACAAAAGCTCATCTTAAAAATGTTTATCTTGTTAACTCATGTTGTTATCTCTTTTATAAACTTATGAGCTACAGGAAACCCACTCAGATCTACCTACCTCCAATGAACCAAATAAGACTCCACCCAGATAAGTACATCTGCCCAAAGCTCACTACCTATTCTAAAGGGTGGGACTCCTCTAGATTTCAAATGTACAGCTAAATATTTTTCTTTCTTTTCATGACTATAGCTCCCACCGTGTGGGCAACTGGGATAGATAAACCACATACCACACGGTTTCACTTTTCCTGATACCAGATTGTGGCTAAAGTTCCCGTACAAACACCGACAGACTGATAGGGATTAACACTCCAGTTGGCAAAGAGAATCCCTGAATTACCAAATAAGGTCTGGCCAGCCTTTGCAGGCAAAGAGGGTTAATTCACTATAGCCATAGTTTTGAGACAGACATTGACCATTGAGAAGCTCCCTTCAGGAGTGCCCTTCAGTTTATCCCTTCCCCCAGGGCTCTAGCAGCCGGTTCACTCAGCTGAAGACCAGGCCTGGCAAGGGCACTCTCTGCCAGATCCGGGATCTGGCGAAGCCACCAGGAGTCCAAGTGACAACTTGAGACCCCTGTGTATAGGCAAAACTTATTCTACTGAGTTTTATCCACTGGGACGCTGGTTTGAGATACCTTGGTAGCTCCTCCCCTTCTTCCTTCCCAATGGGTAACACAACGTCTCAAAACAAATCACCAGGCTCCCCACTGGGGTGTCTCCTGGAAAATTTCAAATCTCTAAAACTGACACCTCAGCTAAAGAAATCTAAATTGGTACACCTCTGCAACAATGTTTGGACTCAGTATCCACTAGATAATGGCCACAAAATGGCACCCTAGACTCACTGATTTTATGAGACCTTCACTCATACAGCCAGTGATCTGGTAAATGGAAAGAGGTTTCCTGTGTACAGGCATTTATCTACCTCCACTCTAACCCTTCTCTGTGTTCTTGTAACTCCACCCAACTCTTTTTAGCAATAAGGCAAACAGCAGATGACACCACAATTCTTTATCCAGCCAATGAGCCATCCTCTCTCCACTGCAAAATCCAGACCACTGCCTCAGCTCCTACTCATGCTACTCTAAGCTTTTCAAAACCCTCCCCTCCATGGCCAGACTCACATGTGGACGTGGACATGCCACCCGGCCTCAAGCACTGCTGTCAATGCCCCTTCTCCCCCTATCTTATCCTCTTCTGCACCACAATCTTATAGTTTGTCGTTCTGTGCTTTACATATGATTCTTACTAATAATTTACTTCCTGAGGAAAGCAGGTGAGTTTGGGAGCAGAAAGAATGCATGCAGACGAGATCCATCAAACAGATGGACACTAACTTAGACCCTGAAAACCACGAAGGTAAACAACTGCTAATGACCTATTTCTTTTCCCAGAGCTACCCCAATATAAGAGACTAGCTTAAAAGCTAGAGGGGGGGACCCCTAACTCCACAGGCAGAAGTCTTGGTGCTGGCCTTTAAAGTGTACCATGGGAAAGGTAAAAAAGCTCACAAACAAATACCATATGCACCAGAATAGTTAAATGAACTCATAAGTCAATAGACCTAACAGATATCTACAGACTATTAGACCAAAACATAAAAAAGAAAAAAAAAAAAATGCACATTTGTCTCAGCCACATAGTATGTTCTCCAAGTAGGCCACATTTTAGGACAAGAAGCAAGCCTTAACAAACACAGGGAGTTGGAAATAATAGTCTGTACTCTGTCTGACTATCATAGAATCAAGTTAGATATCAATACAATATGCACATCACAATACACACACACACACACACACACACACACACACACACACACACACACGGATATTCGACAACTCAACAAAATATTAGTGAACAATAATTGGATCGCCATAGAAAGAAAGGATATTTAAAGCATTCTAGAAATGAGAGAAAACAAAACCACAGTGTTCTAAAGTCCAAGGGACACAATGAAGACAGCTCTAAGAGAGAAAGAGTCATGTTGTCTACAAAAATAGATATTTTGACTTCTTTTCTGTTTATATCCATTCATTTCCTTTTCTTGTCTTACTGCTCTAGATAAAACTTCACCCAAAAACTCCCTTAAAACTGATAAACACCTTTGGAATATAATGCAGAGTGGCAGAATACAGAATGAAAATGTAGAAATTGGTAACCTTCCAAAAGATCAATGACCAATATACTGAGAAGGAAACCAATGAAAGCATTCTACCCACTATGCCCACTCAAAAATAAAAATCCCAAAGATAAACCTAACAAAGAAAATTAAAGACACTGACACTGGAAAATGTAAGACTCTGAAAGAATTAAGGAAATCACTAGAAGACATAAGAACCTCCCATGTTCATGGATCAGAAGACCCAATATGGTAAAAATGTCCATCCTATAGAATTATGCCAGGTTGAATTTACAGATCCAATGCAATTCCAATCAACAAACCAAAGAGATTCTTCAGAGATATAGAAAAAAAATAATACAAAATCTTAAAATGTATATGGAAGCTCAAATGACTCAGGATAGCCAAAGGTACCCGGAGCAAATGGAACACTGTGGAAGGCACCCCCATACCTGAATTTAACTTATACTGCAGGGCCATAATACTGATCAGTAGAAATGCAAACCCAGATATAAGTCTATGCACTACAGATAAATGAGTTTTGACAAACAAGTAGAAAGGATGTCCTCTCTCTGTCTATGTCTCTCTCTCTCTCTCTTTCTCTCTCTCTCCTCTCTCTCTCTCTCTCTCTCTCTCTCTCTCTCTCTCTCTCTCTCTCTCTTTCTCTGTCTCTCTCTCTCTCTGTGTGTGTGTGTGTGTGGTTTAAGACCTGTGCCCTTTCCTGTTGGGTACCTAAATCCTTTGGCTTTGCCAGGTTGCCCAGAGACAGCCAAAAAAACAAGAAACAGCAGCAACAACAACAATGAGAACAAACACACAAAATAAAGACCAAACAATATATTCCACCTGTCCTAACCCCCAGGATGCTCGCTTGCATATTTAGTTGTTTGCTTTCCACTAAGGGTTCAGGTGGGCAGAGCAGCTGAGCTTTCTTACCCCTGACCCCCTGCCAAACCCTGCCACCTAAGCAGGATGCACATAGGAAGGTACTTATCCCTGGGTTCCTTTACCTGCTCTAAGCAGCCCCAAGAAAGGGGGGAAGAGGAAGTTCCTCTCCTTTTCTCTTTCATGATTTATGTCTTTCCAGCCACTGATCCATATAATTGGAACACTCAAAACCTACCTTTCTCTGAAAAAAGTAGAAAAACTGTCCCAGGGTCAGGTAAGAGGGAGAGGGGACTGCTATTAGAAAGTGCAGTCAGGCTGAAATGGAATTTCCCTTCTGTCCAACACTGACTGATATTTCTTTGCTGCTACAATGAGCCAGAAAAGTTCCTGAACAGTTACTGACAAATTGCTTCAACTGAGCCCCACACTGCTACCCAAGATGGCCCCACAGCCTGGGCAGCCAAGAGACCACTAGATCTTCCAGTGAAAGACCCCCGCTTAGCAACAATAAATGCCATGTCTGTAAGGCTGTGCACACACGGGGCAGGCTAGGTCAGGGTCCCAGGTGGCCAGGCAAGATACAGATGGGCCGGCCAGCTTATAATAGACAAAGAAAGGAAGACACTCAGATAAGCCCAGCTTTCAGATAAGCCACAGCCCCGACTGGTACCAGGAGTTGTGTCCTTGGAGCCATATTTCTGCCACAGTTCCCACACTTAGATAAGTCCAAAGCAACTATTCTCGGAAGCCGAAACCCCGGCTGGTACCAGGATCCGTGTCCTTAGAGCCATATTTTTGGGCTCACTCCCTGGCCACATTTAAACTAGCCAATTAAAACCCTGTTACTATGCTTCTGCTTCTGTACCTCGCTTCTGCCCCCCAAACCCTATAAAAAAGAAACTGTCCCTTGGTCCGGCGCACCAGTCTTCTGAACAGGCTGTCGCCCATGGACGTCTGTGACCAATAAAACCCTCTTGTGACTTGCATCCAGTGGTCTCGGCTGATCCTTGGGTCCTGGGGTCTCCTCAGATAAAGGTCCTCTTGACGAGGGTCTTTCACCAGGACTTGGCTAACTTTCCGGGTTTTTTGCTCACACTCCAAATTGAGTCCCAGGAAGTAGTCATGTCCCCAGGAATTAGTCATGGATGATTATTAATTTATAATTGACAAAAGGCTGGGACATTTGGTTTCCAGACCTGGGACAATGGACTGAGAGGCATATTTTACATACCAAAGCAGACCTGGCCTCCAGGTTCTCCCAGTCATGCTCCCAACCCTGAGCTCTCCAGCCCAGGGGCTAGGGTTCCACCCCCCCCCATATAATCCAGACATTTTGCATTCTTATCTCTCCCCCCCTGCAAGTTCCTTTCTTTCTCTCACCTCTTTTCTCTCTCACTGTATAGACCCCCTTCTTCTCTCTACCTCTCTCCTTCTCCTACCCCCATTGTCCATAGTGTCTTCACAGGCCTTGGGGGCCAGTGAACTCAATAAATCTGCCTTTAATATAATCGAGTCTGGTTTAATTTGGCTCATTTCACCAATGCTGAAGACTGTCTGAAAAGACTTTAAACAGATGCTGCTAAGCTCTTTTTAGAAGGATTAAAGACAGCCACTGAAAAAGATTTTCTTTGTCACCTAGGTGGCCCCAGATATTAGAAAAAAAATGTTATAAAAGTTTTTTTTTTTTTAAAAAAGATATAAATAGGTCCCAGTTGCTGGAAGTAGGTCAAATGGTATTAACAGTAATGACCTGATGGGGACAAGGACTGTTGAATAAACTAAAAGCTACCTTTACCTTCTCTGATAATAATACATAGTTGGACTATCTGTCAGATTAACAACAAATATTCCTAGGGTAGGGGCAGAAACCTACCCCCTGTACTCACTCAAAACCAAGTTCCTATAAATGTTTAACTAACTAATTCAATTACCCACATTCCTTTCAAACAATACCCAATGGCCCTAAAAACAAAAGGGGAATTACAGTCCATATCAGGTGGCTCAGAAAGACAGGCAGCCTGATCCTCTGACAGGTGTCATGGAATATAGCTTGCCTGCCTGAGAAGAAACCTGGAACCTCTGACTCTCAATGTTGGAAGTTATGCCCACTGCCCCTCACCACCTGCTAAGGGTTAGCTGGAACTGTCAGCTTGCATGCCTTGACTTTGAGAAAACATCTTCCTTTGTAATACTAATGCCCAGTCACAAGCTTGCTCCACACCTGTTCCTGTTCCTACCTCAGGATACAGCCTTCACCCCAGGGGGTGATGCCACCACCCAGCAGCTAGGGAATTTACATACTGCCTTTGTAACTACCTTTGTAAGTATATAACTTACAAACTATATGCACTAACTGGAGCTGCAGTCAGTGCAGTTCACTTGTACTTGGAGATGGAGTAAAAGCATTTCTGGTAATGAAAGGAAATTAAATTCAAGGTCTAAAAAACTCATGTAAGTTGGGAAAAAGAGGGTAGTTTGCAAGCTTAAAGGCCTAGGACTGAGAAAGTTGTAAAACAAGTCCAGGCATGCTCAGCTAAGCCCATTGTTAAAACATTCCTGAGGCTAGGTTAACTGACCTTAAAGATAAGATAGGAATGCAAGAAGCTGGCCCAGGCCATCTTTTACAACTGAGTCATATGAGACCTTCCTGAGTCTATTCAATAGTAAATTAGATGTTAACCACAAGTATCCTGACTTAGATAAGCATCTGCTCCACCAGTCTTCTGACTTCCTAACTGCACGTAACAGCCCCCCAACACCCTCCCTATAAAAACCCCCAGCTTTCGAGTCTTATTACCTCTGTCTCCTGCTTGAGATACGTATCGGCCCGGAGCACCGTCATTAAACTACCTCGTGCTTTTGCAGCAAGAAGGTCTCTTATGTTTCATTGGGTAACCCTGTGTCCCGAGACTTGAGTGGGGGTCCCCGAGAGGGGGTCCTACAGTAACACGAATAATTGAGTTGTGTCTTTCTTTCAAATCCCACCAGGCCTTCGCCCGATTCAAAGTAGCTGTTCGTGGTGTGGGTACCACATTTCAAGAGTGTGATTCTTCCAGACAAACAGGCACACACTGTCTTAGACCTGAAAGGTGCATTTGAATTGAGCTGTCTCAGCTTTGAAATGGACAGACCCAGAGGGAGGTTATAGTGGACAACCTACCTGAACCAGACTTCCCCAAGGATCTGAATATTTTCCAACTCTGCTCAATGAGACAATAAATGCAGACCTCCTACCCTTCCACTGAAGGACCCTAAAGGATTTTGCTAGCCTTACACACACCCACCGAAGGTCAAGGCTAGACCATGTTTCAATGGAAGGAAAAGGCTAATAATTTTTTCACTGGCCTCAGGAAGCTGAGTAACCCTGTCCCTCCAGGAAGGATGCTTCAATCTTATCTAGTCACAGTTTCTGGAATCTCACCAGGGTGCCAAGCAGCCCTTCCTCCCAGGAAGAATGTCCCATCTTTATCTAACAGAGCCCCTGGAATGTAGGTCTAAGGCCCTGATGTGGCCACATCGGCAACGGCCAATAGGTCAGCTGAACCCACCAATGCTTGCAAGCCCAGTCACCATCACTATAGGCCACCCTTTTATGAAATGTATAAAAACTGTACTAACTAATAGCTTGAAAAGCTCAGTGTCGCCTCTTCTTTGGATATAAATCGGGCCCAAGCACACTGAAACAGCAATAAACCCCTTGCTTGTTGCATTGTTTGAAAGACCAGGATAAAGCCTGAGCAAAGTAAAAGACCCCTAGAAGGTAGAGTAGAGCCAAATGATGTAGGCTAGCCAGTTCTGCAATACTATTTTTCTATTCCAGGAACTGGCTGACCATAAAGAATGTATGACCTTAAGGTCAGGGTGACTCTGTTTCAGAAACTGACCATAAAAACCTAAAAGTTAAATAACATCTCATAAACAATCTTGAGAAACTGGGTGTTCCCTTCACGATTCTTCACTGGTAATTTTCACCTTATAAACAATCTTGAGAAACCCAGTGTTTCTCTTATGATTCTTTACTGGTATTTTTGGTATTCTCCAATGATGTACTCTCTCTGCCCTTGGTTGTGGTTTTTTCCTTTAAAAAAAAAAAAAAACCTTCTCCCAGCCACTTAGGGTCAGACTCCTCTACCCCTGTGTGGGATATGAATCTTGACCCCAGTGCACTTGTTCATCAATAAACCTCATGTAATTGCAGCAAGGATGACCTCTCATGAGTTCTTGGGGGTTCGTGTTATCCCGAGACTTGAGTGAAGGTATCCCCTCTGTGGGGGTCTTTCAGATCTGATACCAACTTCCCACCTTTGGGCAAGGCTAGGCCAAGTTCCATTCTCCATCCACAGGAACATTCTTGAGTAAAAAATTTTCAGAATATACTGACTAATGCCTGCTAGTCAATAGATTTGGGAGGAGAAGGAGCAGAGAAAGAGAACGGAATAAAATGAAAGGGAAATGATAAAAAAAAAGAAAAGTGATGGAAAGGAATTCACAGAGACTCTTGGCTGCAGTAGTTAGGGAAAGCAGAGAAGAGAGACCCCAACCAAAGAAAGACAGAAAACCCCTTGAAAAGGACCAGTGTGCATATTGCAAGGAGAGGGACCATTGGGCCTAAGAGTTCCCCCCAAAAAAATGGAAGCCAGGGTGGGAAATCCCAGACCTTTGGAAAAGCACCCCTAAATGGTGAAGGTATTACCCCTGGGGGAAGACAGTGACTAGGGAGGACAAGGTTCGGACCCCCTCCCTGAGCTCAGGATAACCTTGAAAGTGGAGGGGAAACCCACCCAATTCTTGGTGGATACTTAGATCCAACACTCAGTCCTCCTCCAAGCTGATGGCCAGTCTTCAGAAAAAAAAAATGTGGGTTCAAGTGGCCCCTGAAAGTAAACAATACTCATGAATTACTGGAAGAATTGTAGACCTGGGCATCAGCTGGGTATCCCACTCGTTCATGGTCATCCCTGGCTGCCCCTATCCCTTTCTTGGGAGAGATTTGCTCTCCAAGATGGAGGCTCAAATCCATTTCCTTTCTGAGGGCCCTCAATTGAAGGGGCCTGCTGGAAAACTGGTCCAGGTTCTTACTATTAGGCTGGAGGACAAATACAAATTGTTTGAGACTAACACCCAAAAGACAGAGGATATTGCTTGGTGGCTGGAAAAGTTTCCTCTTGCTTGGGCTTAAATGGCAGGGCTAGGTCATACATGTCTGTGTATATGGAGCTTAAGACCTAGGTTGATCCTGTCTGGATGTGCCAGTACTCACGGAATGTTGGGGGAAGCACAAGAAGAAATTAAGCCACACATCTCCAGGCTCCTCCTACTTAGGGTGTTGCTTAGTGCCATTCAGCCTAGAACACACTGTTCCCGCCAGTTAAGAAGCCAGGCACTAAAGATTATCACCCAGTTCAGGACTTATGAGAGCTAAACTGTTGAGTGGCTGACATCCACCCTACTGAGTCTAACACCTACACTCAGTTGAGCTTTTTGCCACCTTCCAGAATTTTGTGCACAGTCTTAGATTTGAAAGATGCTTTCTTCTCACTGACCTTGGCACCCCAAAGGCAAGAATACTTTGTCTTTGAATGGAAAGAACCAGAGGATGGGACCACTGGTCAGCTGATGTGGACAAAATTTCCACTGGTTAGGCTCAGTCTGGCCACCTTGCTATCCAATCCCAACCTCGAACCATCATAGGATAGGCCAAGTTCCACTCTCCATCCGCAGAAACATTCTTGAGTAGAAAATTTTCAGAATATACTGACTGATTCTTGCTAGCCAATAAATTTATAAGTCAATATGCTTAGCCACTAAGTTTGAACTGTGACCTTGCTGATGTAACCTGTGCCCCCCCCAAAAAAAAACCAAAACCAAACCAAACAAAAATTGCTTGTAAATTCTAGGTTGCTTTCTACTACTCACTTGCCATGAGGGGCTGATTGAGGGTCGACACTGATGTGCCAGAGAATAAACCTCTTAAGTTTGCATCGAACTCTGTTCTCATGTCTCATGTGGGAGGGGGGTTGTTGGAATTGTGTAAACCACACCCCTCAGTTACCTAGCAACAGCCAGGTATACCCCACACCTCAGTTACCTGGCAGTAGCCAGGTATGCTCCACACCAGTGATCTGACACTATAAAAGGGCTGCTTGACCCCTCCTCTCTCTCTTGCTCTTGCTCTCTTGCAGCCTTATTTTCCCATCCCTACCCTTCTTCTTCCCCTTCCCTTCCCCCCCCCCACAATGTTCTCATGGACGGCCTCTTCTCCTCTACTCCTCTATTTCTCTATTCCCCTCTCTCTCTGCCTCTACTACCCTCTTAACTCTTCCATGACTTAAATAAACTGTATTCTGAACTATACAGTCATGTGGCTGGTCCCTCAGGGAAGGGATTCCCAACATGGGTCCCCGAGAGGCATCTCCCTTGCCCCAGGTCTTGCTACACCTCCATGGGCCATATCCCTTCCACTTTCTTCATCGTTTTCCTAACAGGTCTCTTGGTAGTTAAGACTCACTTTGAGTCTTACACCATTGGAAGTTTCCCAGGAAAACAAAATTATACAACCACCATTGAGGAACTGCTACAAAAGTTAGAGACCTAGGGTTATAGATTGTTGTCTATAGAATGTTGAAGGATGGCAGTAAACTGCAGTAAACAGGGGCAGTAATGTTTCTCCAGTATTACCTCAATGAGCAGGACAATCTCATCTATACTCTGAAGAAATTTGACCCCAATGGGACAACAGACTTTCTCTGCCCATCCTGCTCGGTTCTCCTCAGATGACAAATACTCAAGACACAGAATCATCATCAAGAAATGCTTCAAGATGCTCATGACCCAGCAACCTCGACCTGTCCTCTGAGGGCTCATTAATCTCTTGTGTTTCTCATCCCCTGGCTGATTATCAGCAACCAAACTTGTCAATCCATGAGCCTTGAAGCCTTCCTGTGCCGTTCAGAATCCCATCTCAGACTACAAGAACGAATCTATAGTGATGGACATTGCCAGTAAAAGGAACCATCTTTTTTTTCATCTTTTGATTCACTGCCAGCTTATTAAAGGTACAATAACTTGAGGGAAAAAAAAGTCCTACCTTGTATATCAGAGGCTACCTATTCTGGCTACTAGGTAAAGGGAGACAAAGGAGCCCGTATGATTGCGGCCATTCTTTGGATCCCAACCGCAAAGACACAAATTCGAAAGTTCCTGGGAGTGACTAGGTATCTTGACCTCTGGATTCTAGAGTTTGTAGAAATAGCAAGGCCTCTATACACTAGAACAAAGAGAGGCACTGAGTTCCAAATCTGGAGTGAGACTAGACAAAAGGCATTTGAGGCTTTAAAAACAATTCTGGGGGCTGGAGAGATGACTCAATGGTTAAGGGCACTGACTACTCTTCCAGAGGTCCTGAGTTCAATTTCCAGCAACCACATGGTAGCTCACAACCATCTGCAATGTGATCTGATGCCCTCTTCTGGTGTGTCTGAAGACAGTAACAATGTACTCATATATGTAAAGTAAATGTTAAATAAAAACAGGTTTGTGTTGCAGGATATTTGATCACACTATAACCACCCCCCAATATTGTGCTGTTTACTGGAAAAAACAAAAAACAAAAAACAAACAAAAAAAAAAAAAAAAACAAAACCTTTTTCTAGTTGTGGTATGGCTCAGCCCTAGCACATACTTTTAATCTAAGAGCTTTCTGCTTATTGTAAACAGTACTAAATAAACTCAGTCATAAGTCGAGGCAGAGCAAGGAACCAGCTGACAGAAAGAACATAAGTAAAAGTCATAGAAAGTAAGAGGAAGTGAAGAGGATGGATAGAGAGATGCACAGGAAGTAGAAGGGAGGGACATTGCCTTTGAGACTGCATGGGAAAGGAGAACTTCCTTTTGGGACGTAGACTGAAGAGGAGGATGAGCTAGGGTGCCTTTTCTGCCTTTTTAGCCAGGCAGGCTTCCACCCCAGCATTTGGCTCCTGAGTCTTTATTGGTAAAATTGAATGACTGAAACTTAGTTAGAAATAACAGCTCTGACTTCAGCTCCAGCCCTAGCACATCCAGATGTCTCAAAACCTTTTCATCTATTTGTCCATGAAGCAAAAGACATTACGAAAGAGGTTTTAAGCCAAACTTTGGAGCTATGGGAGCTCCCTGTGATATACCTGTCAAAACAATCAGACCCTATCCAATAGCCACAGGGTGATCTACCTGTCTGTGAGCTACCACTAGTCTACAGAAAAGAAGTTAATTCTGGGTCAGGATCTCACACTCAAAGCACCTCACACCTCCTCCAAGGAACACCAGAATACTGGCTAGTGATGCCTGTGTTTCCCCCTACCAGGCCCTACTCCTAGACTGACCTTAAATTCACACTGAGAAACCTACTGCCATCAGTTTTGCTAAACCTCTTGCCAGATGAAAACCTGCAACTTCTCATCATCCTGACTGTAAAGCAATGAAAGGGGAAGCCAGGTATGTGGGAGCTGCAGTTGTTATTTTCACTGAAATGACTTGTATCCAAGACAGGTACTATAAAAGTAACTTTTATTCATGTGAAGTACTTGTTATCTCTAAGGCTTACTGCCTCCCTCTGTTCCATAGTCTTGGAAGCTTCCAGCCTCCGTGCAGTCCTGTGTAGGCCTAGAATGTTTCACCCTCTGAGACTTGCTACTGAGTAAGCTCACCATTTCTAGCTCTTTCCGAACTCTGCTTGGCTGATCAACTCAGCTGTTCTGGCTCAAAATTCCTCTCCTTGCTGACTGATTCAAACTAGTTTCTTTCTTGGCCTCTGACTGAGTTGCTCTGCTTGGCCTCATACTAACTTTGACAATATGTTCTAAACTGCTGGTTCCTTCTCATTCTCTGGCTCATTCTATCTTTACCTGTGTCTAGCTTGTTTTCTCTCCAACCTATCTCTGTAAAACTTTCCCAATAAAGTTGCTTCCTCCTTGCTTCTCTCACTGGACTGCTCTCTCTTAAGTAGCTTCCCTTTCCTCTGTCTTTTTGTGAGTGTTGGGAATATCATATTCAATCAACTCTTTCTCTGATTTGTCACTTTGTCTGCCCACTCAATTAGACATCATTTTCAGATAAGGGTGCTTTCTTCTAAACTGACTTTACCTTCATTGTTTGGGATTAAAGATGTGTACAAAGGGCATGTCTTTATTCTAGCCAGAGTAATTAAAGGTGTGTTCTAAGGGCTGAGCTACACCACAACTAGAAATGAATTCTTTTAGTAAACAACACAATTTCAGGGTTTATGGTATGATCAAATGTCCTGTAATAAGGTACCTCAGCTCAGAGAACAGAAGTAATCAATCTGACCAGGTTCTTAGATGAAGAAAAGTCCTCCACCATATTTATGGACAACCCATATTCCTTTACTAATGTGCATCTCCAGAGTATGATCAATAATGAAGGAGGGCTTCTCACCACTGGGGGAAAGAACATTACATCGTAGCCCTCTTAGAACCTATTTGGATGACCCTCAAAACCTAAAATCCTAAAATCCTCCACTGCTCCACTTCAAGGTTATAAAAAAGAAGACTTTCCTGAGGCAAGAGATAACCTGGCTGCTGAACTAGCTGCCTCATAAATGGCCCTAAGACCCAGGGAGCCCATTGTTATTCTGAGGATATGTAGATTGCTGTTTGTAAGCAGGTGAGAGCAGCTAAAAACAAGACTAGAGCCTGTGATTGGACAGTAGAAAAGGAGGGTGAGCACAGGGTTTTGAGAGGTGGGAGAGATAGGAGAGATGAGAGAAGGAAAGAAGATAGAGGAAGAGAAGGACAACTCAGATCCATGTGTCTTTAAATAGCCACAGGTAGCTATGAATATCTTATAAGGAATGAATAATTGCAGGACAATTTGTCTTACCTAGGTGAGCAGTTTATATCAATATCAATTGGCTCTGAGTTTATTGTGTGGACATTTTGTGGGGTGAGAATTTACTGACATAAATCTGATTACTAAATTACAAGTCTCTAGAGTTTTGATTTTACTGGGTTATTGGGAATTGTAATTATAACCACAGGTGGTTGTAGCATGGGATGGACCATTCTTTTTAAATATTTACTGCTACAAGGTTATACCCTGACTGGGTGTTGAAGAGTAAAAGGTTGTCAAAGGACACTGATTCCTTGCCCTAGGGATTTCCTCTGCCGCTCCCAGGAAATCCCACTTTCTTGAGATTTGAGTTCCCAAAATACCACAGAAGGTCCAGATGACCTCTGTGGAATGTTCCAACGCCCTAGGTGTGCCTGGGGGGTGTACTGATAAAAAAAATGTATGATTCTTCCCCTTATGAATTTCCTCATTCCCCCTGTCCTCCCCCTCCTTTGTGATTTTTGCCTTTATAAGCCTGTTACAAGTTCAGGCCGGGGTCGAACTCCTCTACCCCTGCGTGGTGTATGAGTCTCGACCCCAGCATGCTGGCCTGAGATCTCACTCTTTCACTTTCAATAAACTTCCTCATGCGATTGCAGCAAGTCTGGTCTCGGTGCCTCGCTGGGTGCGCGCCTCTCCTGAGATTTGAGTGAGGGTCTCCCTTCGGAGGTCTTTCATTTGGGGGCTCGTCCTGGATTTGCGCGACCACCCAGGGGCCCTAGACCTACTTGGAGGTAAGGATTTTCTTTTCTTTCTTTCCTTGTTGTCCTGTTGTGACTCTGTGTTTGTGGATTGTCCAGATTGTGATTCTGTGTTTGTGGATTGTCCAGATTGTGATTCTGTGTTTGTGATTTGTTCAGAGGTCTGGTGCGATCGCAGTTCGGTATTCGCAAACGCTCTAACCGAGTCTGCTCTTCCTAGGGAGGAGTAGAGTGGACGGGGATAGACGTGTCCAGGGTCCACCGTTTGCTCGCCCTGGGAGACGTCCCAGGAGGACAGGGGGAGGACCAGGGACGCCTGGTGGACCCCCACGGGAAAAGTCGGGAGATCAGTTTTTCTCCTTGACGATCTGTGTCAGAGGGCCAATTCTGGGCCATCTGGCTCTTTTCGGGATTTCGGGTCGACTCGAGGTCGGCGACTGACTTTGTCTCTCTGTTTTGTAGTATCTGTGAGTGTTTTGTGTGTGTGTGTCAGAACTAGAAATGGGCCAGACTGTGACAACCCCACTAACACTGACTTTGAACCATTGGACGGACGTTAAGACCAGGGCCCATAATCTTTCTGTTGAAGTCAGGAAAGAACCGTGGCAAACTTTCTGCTCCCCGTCCCGAATGGCCGAGTTTTGGCGTAGGATGGCCTTCGGAGGGAACTTTTAATCTATCTCTTATTTCCGCTGTTAAGCGAATTGTTTTTCAGGCTTCAGGGGGACACCCCGATCAGGTTCCATACATCATCGTGTGGGAAAACCTGGTCCAAAACCCGACAACCTGGGTGAGACCCTGGACAGCGGGGGCAGAAACGGCAATGGTGGCCGTGGCCTCGAACAAGCTGGCACCTGCGCCATCGGCCCCCACGAAGATCTATCCTGAAATTGATGATGGTTTTCTTCTCCTCGACAACCCTCCACCCCTCTTTTTCAGAGGACCCCTCGGGCCTGACGGGACTCCTTGAGTCCCTGATGTTTTCTCATCAGCCCACTTGGGACAACTGCCAGCAGCTTTTGCAGGTCCTCTTTACTACGGAAGAGAGGGAGAGGATCCTCCTGGAAGCTAGAAAAAATGTTCCAGGACCAGATGGGACCCCCACCAATCTCCCTAATCTTATAGATGCAGCTTTTCCCTTGATCCGCCCTGACTAGGATTACAACTCTGCAGAAGGTAAGGAGCGTCTCAAGGTCCACCGCCGGGCTCTAGTGGCAGGTCTCAAGGGAGCCGCAAGGCGACCCACGAATTTGGCTAAGGTAAGAGAGGTTCTTCAGGGACCTGTTGAACCGCCGTCTGTGTTTCTTGAACGTTTAATGGAAGCTTACAGGGGTTATACCTTGACCCAACCTCTGA
The DNA here is from genome assembly GCF_963924665.1 of Micromys minutus. Classification (NCBI taxonomy): domain Eukaryota; kingdom Metazoa; phylum Chordata; class Mammalia; order Rodentia; family Muridae; genus Micromys; species Micromys minutus. Next base: position 58,868,401 of record NC_137977.1, on the reverse strand, counting down.
GGGTCAGCAGGCAGAGGTGGCTATGGCCTTTATACAGCAGTCAGCATCAGATATTAAGAGAAAGTTACAATGGCTAGAAGGGTTCCAAAACTATACCTTGCAGGATTTGGTGAAGGAATCAGAGAAAGTGTTTCATAAGGAGGAGACTGAGGAAGAGAAGCGAGAAAGAGAGAAGCAGAAGGCAGAGGAAAGAGAGGACCGGAGGGTAGTAGACAAAAAAGGAATTTGTAGGATTTTGGCCACAGTAGTGAAGGGCCAGGGAGTTAGGAATCAAGTCTGGCACTAGGAAGGAGCCTCTTGACAAAGGTCAATGTGCTTACTATAAAGAAGAAGGCCACTGAGACAAAAATTGCCCCAACAAGAAAAAAAGGGGACACCAGCAACAGAAGCCCCGGACATGTGGCTCCAAAGTTTTAAATATTTATGGACTACCCGAAGATCTGTGGATCTCGGAGTGGGCCGGGTATCCCACTTATTCATTGTAATGCCAGACTGTCCCTGCACCCTGTTGGGGAGAGACCTCCTGACTAAGATGGGGCACAGATTCACTTCCACTCTGATGGACCACAGGTTAGAGGTCCAGAAGGGGAGCCTGTGCAGGTTCTAACCATTCAGTTGGAGGACAAGTACCAACTCTAAACAGCCTGCCTCAGATCAGACGGACTGGTGGCTGCAGGCATATCCACAGGCCTGGGCGGAGACTGCAGGAATGAGAGAGGCTAAGAACCAGCCCCTGCCCATATGGAGCTGAAAGTCCAGGCTAGTGGTGCCTTAGTACCCCATATCAAAGGAGGCATGAGACGGGATCAAGACACTCATCATTCGGTTACTCCAACAACTTCGTATGTGTCTATCATCCTGAGGTATGCCTCTCCTACTGGTGCGGAAACATGGAACCAACGACTGCTGGACAGCTCAAGATCTCTGGGAGGTAAACAAATTGGTGGCAGAACTCCACCTCACAGTACTTAACCCCTATAACCTGTTGAGCTCATTGCCCTATCCAGGACCTGGTGTACAGCACTGGACTTGAAGAAAATGCATCAATGGACTCATCTAGAGGTAGACAAACTTGTAAAGACTGTCTTGAGGTTAAATTCTTTTGTGCCAGATTTGACTAGATAACTGTGTGCCATGTTAGAAAGCAAATGTATGTAGAAGGCTGGGAGGAGAGAAGATAGACCTGAGGTTTACTGAGAAGTGGATTTTACAGAACTGAGCCAAGAAGATATAGATATATAAGTATCTATTAGTCTTTATAGATACATTTTCTGGGTGGGTAAAAGCCTCCCCACAAAGAGAGAAATGGCAGCAGCGGTCATAGCTAAGAAGATTCCAGAAGAGATCTTCCCTAGGTTTGGCACCCCTAAGGTAATTGGATCAGACAATGGGCCATCTGTGTTGCCCAGGTAAGTGAGATATTAGCTTGTTTATTGGGGACTAATTGGAAATTACATTGTGCTTACAGACCCCAGAGCTCAGGACAGGTAGAAAGAATGAATAGAACTCTAAAAGAGACCCTTACTAAATTAGCTATTGAGACCGGCGGTAAAGACTGGGTGACCCTCCTCCCCTTTGCGCTTCTTAGAGTCCGAAACTCGCTGGAGCGTTTCGGCCTTACCCCTTATGAACTCCTACATGGGGGACCGCCCCCCTTAACGGAGTCGTGCGGGATATTGGATCCTGGCACTAACTCCCCCTCCTCCTCTGCTCTATTTGCCCACTTAAAGGCCTTAGAAGTTATTAAAACACAGATCTGGAGTCGAATCAAAGAAGCCTACGCTCCAGGAACCACCGCGGTGCCCCCCTGGTTCCAGGTCGGAGACTCAGTCCTGGTCAGACGACATCGCGCTGGCATGCTTGAGCCCCGGTGGAAGGGACACTACCTGGTGCTGTTAACTACCCCCTCGGCAGTCAAGGTCAACGGGATTGCTGCTTGGGTACAGTGGCAGTCAGTGACAATTCTCTTAAGCTGCGCCTTCGTCGTAGCCCCAACCTTGGGTAATAACCCCCATGCCCCTCAAAAATTAACCTGGGAAGTGCTTAATGAAGTGGGCGACATCGTGTGGTCAACTACCCCTTGGACTTGGTGGCCTGATCTTGCACCCGATGTCTGTAAGTTAGCAGCCGGCTCTATGGCCTAGGATCTTTCCAGTTATACCAATTTAGAAAAGCCACCCCCAGAAGAACAGTGTGTCCCTCATGGCATAGGGATCACATTGGGGTGTTCAGGACAGTTTTACCGAGCCAACCTTCAGGCAGCAGACTTCTATGTCTGCCCCGGACAGGGACACACCAGGGAAATGAAGAGAGGGGCCTCAGACTATTTTTGTAGTAAATGGGGATGTGAGACCATGGGAAAAGCCTACTGGAACCCTTCCTCCGCTTGGGATCTAATTATAGTTAAAAAGGGTCGTAGGCCAGGGGAGCCAGAGAAAGGGGAAAGAGATCCATCCAAATACCTGGCTTATAGGACTGGGTGTGCCTCTGAAAGCTCCGGTAGCCCTCAGGGACCGTGCAAAGACAGTTATTGTAACCCTCTAAATATCAGCTTCACCCCATAGGGAAAACAAGATCGTCAGTGGGTAAGAGGAAACCGTTGGGGATGGAGAGTCTATACTGGCAGAGGGGACCCTAGATTCATTTTTTGTTATTAAGATAAAGATAGAGAGTCCACTCACATGACCCGTAGGCCCCAATTCGGTGCTTGATAACCCTGCACCCAGGCCTGAGAGTCCTCCTTGTCTCACTCTGTCACCAAAAGAGGACTCGTATCCCCTTTTGACCACACCCTCCTATCTCCCTATGAGAACTGAGGACCGCCTGTTCAATCTGCTTGATAGTTCATTTGTTATTTTAAACCGCCGCTACTTTAACCTTAGCTGTCTTGTTAGGACTTGGAGTGGCAGCAGGAATTGGAACAGGGGCAGCTGCCCTCATCCAACAACCTTACTACTATAATGAACTCAGAGCAGCTATGGACGCGGACCTGGGAGCATTAGAACAGTCCATAACCAAACTAGAAGAGTCATTGACTTCATTATCAGAGGTAGTGCTACAGAACAGGAGGGGATTAGATCTGCTTTTTCTAAAGGAAGGAGGGCTCTGTGCTGCCCTAAAAGAAGAATGTTGCTTTTACGTAGATCATTCTGGTGTCATAAGAGATTCTATGGCAAAGCTTAGAGAAAGACTAGAAAACAGAAAAAAAGAAAGAGAAACATACCAAGGATGGTATGAAAATTGGTTTAACCGGTCACCCTGGTTCTCTACACTAGTCTCTGCTTTGGTCGGGCCTTTACTCATTTTAATGCTAATCCTATTCTTTGGGCCATGCATCCTCAATAGACTGGTGACTTTTATAAAAGAAAGGGTGAGTGCTGTACAGGTAATGGTCCTAAGACAACAATACCAGATATTACAAGAAGCTGAGGGATCGCTCTAAGATTAGAGCTTTTTACAAAAAGAAAAACGGGGGAATGAAGAGTAAAAGGTTGTCAAAGGACACTGATTCCTTGCCCTAGGGATTTCCTCTGCCGCTCCCAGGAAATCCCACTTTCTTGAGATTTGAGTTCCCAAAATACCACAGAAGGTCCAGATGACCTCTGTGGAATGTTCCAACGCCCTAGGTGTGCCTGGGGGTGTACTGATAAAAAAAATGTATGATTCTTCCCCTTATGAATTTCCTCATTCCCCCTGTCCTCCCCCTCCTTTGTGATTTTTGCCTTTATAAGCCCATTACAAGTTCAGGCCGGGGTCGAACTCCTCTACCCCTGCGTGGTGTATGAGTCCCGACCCCAGCATGCTGGCCTGAGATCTCACTCTTTCACTTTCAATAAACTTCCTCATGCGATTGCAGCAAGTCTGGTCTCGGTGCCTCGCTGGGTGCGCGCCTCTCCTGAGATTTGAGTGAGGGTCTCCCTTCGGAGGTCTTTCAGTGTTACCTAAAACTCCATGGTACAACAAAGAAGAAACAGAAGATGGGGAAAGAAAAGATGGTCAGCTCAAACCTACAGGTTGTTGGAGGACACCAGAGGAAAAGATCACTCTCCAAGAAACAACTGGCAGCACTCAGGTAGCTAACTTTCACCAAGCTATTCACCTGGGGTTCACAAAAATTTTTACTTGCTCAAATTATGATATATATGGAGGACGTTGCTTACTGGCTTGCTTCCCCTGGCTTGCTCAGCTTTCTTTCTTATAGAACCCAGGTCTACCAGCCCAGAGATGTTACCACCCACAATGGGCTGGGCCCTCTCCATTTGATCACTAATTGAGAAAATGCCTTACTGCTGCTGGATCTCAGGAAGGTATTTCCTCAAGGGAGGCTCCTTTCTCTGGGTTAACTTCAGCTTGTGTCAAGTTGACACATAAATCCAGTCAGTACAACTGACCCCTGTCAACTTGACATACAAATGTATCACTATTAAGCCTCAACACTTACTTTCTTGTTTATTCTCAAGATCTAAATGACTTTAAAAGTCCCAGTCTTTATATTATTTATATTAAACTTTCAATTCAATTAAAATATCCAATCTCTTTTAAAATTGAAAGTCTTTTTTCAATTCAAAGTCTCTTAACTGTGGGCTCCACTAAAATACTTTCTTCCTTCAAGAGGAAAAATATCAGGGCACAGTCACAATCAAAATCAAACTCTAACCATCCAATGTCTGGGATCCACTCATGATCTTCTGGGCTCCTCCAAGGGCTTGGGTCACTTCTCCAGCTCTGCCTTTTGTAGCCCACACCTTGTCTTCTAGGCTCCAGCTGCCTGTTCTCCACTGCTGCTGCTGTTCTTGGTGGTCATCTCATGGTACTGGCATCTCCAAAACACTGCTGTTTTCTGCTGCAACTGGACTGCACTTTCACAAATAGCCTCTCATAGGCTCTTTTCATGGTGCTAAGTCTCAATTTCTCTGTATGACTCTGAAGAGTCCTTGGCCTTCAACTGTCACTGAGGCTATACCTTCATCAATGGCCTCCCTTGACCTCTCAGTGTTGAACATCAGCTGCTACCCCTTCATGTTTCAAAACCAGTACCACCTGGCTAACTCATAAATTATCAAGTCTGGCTTCGAGCACAAGGTACAACTGTGGCTGCTTCTGATGCAGAGCTTCTATGTGTTCTCAGGAAACACTTCTCAGAACATTTCACCTTGGTCATCTTGGTCAGTTCTTAATCACTGCTAATTTCTTAGCTACAGTTAACCAGCATCAATCATCCCAGTAATGCAAAGGTTTCACTTTAGTAGTTCTGGTGTCTTGTTAATCACAGCTAACCAAAACCACAGAATCTTCACAACTAAACAGCAACAGCCCTGATAAGAGTCTTTAAACTTTGTGAGCTTTCATATTAAACCTAGAATCTCCACTCAGAGGGCCCATCTCAATAAACTCAGCCTGATGTGGTTTTAGCGTCCTTCCACCACATCCATACACTTAAAATCATATTCCTCAGACTTCTGCTTGAAGGAATTAGGAAACTCATTAAGCTACATAGTAGTATAACTCATTTCCTTATGGACTACACTTTCTACCTCCCCTCTGGGGCCCTGCCTTGCCTTGAGTCTGGTGAAACTATTGGTGGGCTTTGAGGAACATAAGTATTGCTTTACCCAGCAGTTTCTTCAGAGAAAGTCACTGCTGGTTTGTCAGACTCTGAGGGACTAATTTTCTCATGTGAAAGAGGCATTATTTTAAGTGGTGGGGCTGAGAGCACTACTTCCTCAGTTGAGGTGAGGTAAGCCCTTGAGAATCTGAAGATTCAAAGTTCTCAGCTTCAACAGGGTCTTCCCACACAAGTGAGATAACACAGATCTAGGAAGACAAATATTGCATGTTCCCTCTTATGTGGATCTTAGCTTTGAATCTTTCAATTTGTGTGCATAACCTGAAGTAACTTTAGAAAATAGGCAACTAGTAAGAAACTGTTGGGGAAAGGTAAAAGACATCAGGAAAAGTGGAACAACAGGACTCAGGTTTTTTGAAGGGGGAAAGGAGAATAATGGGGAGGGGTAGATTAAAATTGGGAGATAGGACTACAAGGCAAAGAAAAGAGTGGTTAGAAGAAATAACTAACCCAAGGGAGATATATAAAGAAATAATCAAATGGAAATCTACCATGTTTAGGGACATTGCTTTTGTTTGCTTTGAGACTGGGTCCACTGTGTAGCTCCGACTAGCCAGGAGCTTGCCATATGAACCTGACAAATCTTGAACTCAAAGGTCTGCCTGCCTCTGCCTTCTGAGTACTGGAATTAAAGGCCCACAATACAAATCCTGGCAGAAACCTGTTATTTCATCAGTTTCCTGAACAAGGGGATGTGGGGGAGGGAAGACGGGGCAAGGAGGAGAGACTGAATTTGAGGTTGAGATTAAATGGAGTTTCCTACTACACAGGAGTTCGTACAAACACAAGCCGTATATTGTCAAATAAAAAAATTCTACTTGTAATTATGGGATAACTCCTTCTGGGGTGTTGGTTAGGAGGCTTCTAAAGACGCCCTCTGAACAATATAAGTTAGTATAATTGTCCTTAAAACCAGTTGCCGAAGACAACAAATACTTTGGTCACGAGATAGAAAAAAACAATCTGGTACCAACCTGCCATATTTGTGGGGAAATAAACTCATTCCTTTAGCATAAAACCTCATTTGGGAAGAGAGATTTGGGTGAAGACACGAATGGTTATAACTGCTTTCCTATGTTTGAATGACCTGATCCACAGAATCCAACCCAGGGGTGGGAAACAGTGGCTTTAAGCCTTTGAAGATCAAACAAGCTTTTCAGGCCAATGCACCATATAATCTGGAGTATCCCCAGAGAAAATGCCTGTCTTCTTCTGATTGGCTACCAACGGAAAAATCTGGCCTCAATCCAGGGGATTGCCTGTTATTCTAAAACAGGTTTATAGAATTATGCCAGGGTCAGGTGCAATGTACTCTCTCACCCATGGGTTGCTATAGCGAGCCATGATGGTACTGACCCATCTGATGACTCCACTAGTGCTGGAGAACATGACCATGAGAATGTTCTCAGGTTGTAGGACCTTAACAAGGGGCTGGCAGCCAATCATACTACCCCTTTCAAGCTTACCAACAAATTAATATGTCTGCTTTAAGGGCACTGAGAGAATTGTCCTCCAGAGGGGAAAACACCTGGTCACTGACTGAGATTTGTCAAGGCCAGAGGGACCGTATCCAGTCTTTGTGACCTTGCTCCTACAAACAGCCCAGAGTGAGGTGTGTTACAGCGGGCAGGAAGACCTTAGGGCTTTACAGTTTTTCCAGTCTTTGAGCAGAATGACTGGAAGAACCCAGGCCAGAGGCCAAGGTGTTTTGCTTTTCTTCTCAGTAAACTTCCAGAGACTTTGTATGCAGAACTGCTGCAGGACCTAGAAGTCAAGCTACGGTGGTGCATTTAAGAAAGAAGAAAAGAAGCAGATAAACAGTCCCGAGTGAGTGTGAATTGTTAGCATAAGCACTGCCAAGTCATAGACCTCAACCCCTCGACTGAAGGAAAGCGCCAGGCCCTCCTCTGGCCTAAGTGCAGGTGTTGACAAATGTTTGACCTCTAGCTAAAACCAATGTGTGCATAAAATAGCAACTGCACCCTAGACTTTACCCATACAGAGTCCTTCTAGTCAGCTTAGCTAGCACACCTAATTAATGTGCTGAGGTTTGTTGCAGGATCTGGTTGATAGGCAGGTGAGGGCAGGCACGAGATAAGACAAGGCCTATGGTTGGGCAGTGAAAAAGTAAGGCGGGTCAGAGTTTTGGAAATGGGGAGAGATAGGGGAGGAGAAGAAGCCAAGATAGAGAAGGAAGAAGATGGAGCCCCCTCCGTGTGGCTTTAAATGGCCACAGGTAGCTATGAATATCTTATAAGGGATGGATAATTACAGGAAAATTTGTCTTATCTAAGTGGGCAGTTTATGCCAATATCAAATGGCTCTGGGTTTATTGTGTGGATATTTTGTGGAGTGAGAATTTACTGATATAAATCTGATTGATGAATTACAAGATTCTAGAGTTTTGATTTTGTCAGGCTAGTGGGAATTGTGACAATAACCACAGGGGGGTGGGGGGCAGATAACCAAGAGGGTTGCCACTGCTCGGGACAGAGAGTAGCTTGAAGTAATGTGGCATGGTACACTGGAACCTTTTGCCACTTTAAAAATATTTACTGCTACAGCAAGATGCAATTGGTGCGTCTCCATGAGAGTGCAGTTCTCACCTTACTCCTGCTTTTCTGTATGTGTCTATCACTTCTTCCTGCCCAATTGCATCAGTGAAGTTTAGACCCTAAACTGTACAGGTCATAGCAAGAAACAAAGGCTTTAATGTTTTCTTATTAATATTCTCAGCATGTACCGGATTTTGAATTGTGATGTTAGAAAGTTCGATTATTGATTAATGTATTACTGTTGTTGATATTTGAATTACTGACTTGCATTTCATTTAAAAAGATCAGTAAATAGATTTTTTTCAACTTGGGATGAGGGCAGAATTTCCAACACTTTCTGAAAGGCTCTTCCACATAATTCTGCCATTTGGAACTATGCGTCTATGTGAAATTTTGATCTCACATAATCTTGGTGATTATAAAATAGAAACATCAGTCAACTCTAAAAACATTGAAAGTGCTATTAGTTCTTCATTATGAAATATTCACCCAAGATTTCATTCTTCATGTGAAATAAGTAGAAATATCCATTTTGCTTGTATCTTTAATAAATAGTAAAAATATATATAACAACGAATTATTTTAAAATAGATGTATTATCAGTTTATGTTGGATCTGTGTACCTACCTATTTTATACGCTCATATAAATAGGTCTTTTAACAATTTTCTGAGTGAAAGAGATCATGAGTGGGAAACTTTAAGAAGTTATAATCTTGGGGCTGGAGAGATGGCTCAGCGGTTAGGATTACTGACTGTTCTTCTAGATGTCCTGAGTTCAGTTCCCAGCAACCAGTGACTCACAACCATCTGTAATGGGATTTGATGCCCTCTTCTGGTGTGTCTGACGAGAGCAACAGTGTGCTCATGTACATTTTTATAAAACAGTTTTAATCCTGACATACTGAGGCTTTAAGATTGATGGTCTTCTTAAGACCCTTTTAGCATCTAACTGAAAGGCTTTGCATTTAGAGACTAAGACAGGTGCTCAGGTGAATTATTCTTTTGGGTAAGAGATTCATTAAATGAAATATTAATTTTCAAAAGGACAGGAATAGAACAGCTTGGCAGGAACTCGGGGGGAGAGCTCAGACCCATGTAGTAGAGTAAAGGTTCCCTATGGGCCTCAGTAAATCCACAGTGAACATTTATAGTCAGACTCTCTCTGATTCCAGGTGCTCGGGGGAGGAACGAAAGTCTTGCCTTTTGAGGACGGAATATATGAGCTGTAGGGTATGGCATGAGGAGAGAGGAGAGATACTCTAGATTATGTGTGTCTGTCATACAGTTTGGAGTGTGTCAGGGCCAGTATGCAGAAGCAGCTTGAGGGAGGAGGAAGACACTACAGATAGGCAAGGTCTGGGCAGCGTCTAGTCTGGGTTCTAACAGAGAGATAATAAAATCGGTCACTTAGTAGTATGGGGCAGTCGGGTCCAGGGAGATCCATAATATGGGTGTGTGTGGGGGGGTGTTACTCAGGTTGGCTGTATTTGTATGGGGGAACACAAAGAGTCTCAAGGGAATGAGACAGTTGAGTGGACTTCAACAGATACCTGGGATTTCTCAAGGTTCAGCACCTCACACGCTGTTTAAAAAAAGGACTTCGGTAAATTTATGGAGAGAAACACCTTCAAAAAGGAAAGAGGGGCAGATGAAAGGGAAGAGGAAGAGGTTCGGATCTCTATACCCCACCATTTTGTATCTTTTCTCATCATCAAGGTAAATGGCACTCAAAGCACACTGTTCTTAGACCTTGAGAACAGCTCCCCTGGAACTGTGCAGTGTCTACTAGGATGTGAAGTTTCTCAATCTTTTATGTCTCGTGTTCTAATTAGGTAAGACTTGCAAAAGCAGGAATCTCAGTACTTGCAAGACTCATAGAATTTCACAGATATACTCTTAAATATTTTGATTAAAGGAAGAGCAGGGGGAGTGAGAGGGTACAAGAGGACCATGGGGGAGGGGTAAATGAGAGCACAGAATAATAAATATTATAGATGTGTGAAAATGTCACAGTGAAGGCTGGAGAGATGGCTCAGTGATTAAGAGCACTGACTGCTCTCCAGAGGTCCCAAGTTCAATTCCCATCAACCACATGGTGGCTCACAACCATCTGTGATGGGATCTGATGCCCTCTTCTGGAGTGTACTCACATACATTAAATAAATAAATAATTCTTTAAAAAGAAAATGTCGCAGTAGAAACCCATCATTTCGAATTGAATGTTAATGAAACAATTAGATTTTAAAAAGTAAGAGCAAAAGATAAGAAAGATAGAATCTGATTCCTTACATTTTTCTTGAACTTGGAGTTTCCTCGTGCACATGACTTCATTCATGAGTTGCTTCCTTGCCTCCCTTTCAAGTGCCAGCTCCCGATCCTTCTCGGCCACCTTCTTTGCCTTTATGTCCTCTAGTAGTTTGTCCAGTTCTTTCTCCTGGGCTTTTTCTTCCTTTTTTCTCTGCACTAGATAGTCATTGTATATCTTCTGTTCTCTTCCTATGTCTTCCTACATAGCATAGAATTCAATTCATGTTATGAGAACACATCAGTGAGTAAGAACAAGTATATTGTTAAATTATGTGGTAATTTATTTGATATGTGAGCGTGTGATGTGATGTGTGTGGGTGGACACACATGTGCCATGGTGTATGTGTGTGTATCAAAGGACAACTTTCAAGAATAGGCTCTTTCTTTCTACCTGGGGATAGAACTAAAATCAATAGACTTGATGGTGGTCTTCTTTATCTGCTGACCTTTCTTGTCAACCCCATGGCCAGCCTTGAAAGCAGTCATCCTGAAAGGTACAATCCTAATCTTGTGGTGCTATGTACTTAGGCATACACTGATATACTGCTGTGTCTTCGATTTACTTCAAAGGACTCCGAGTGATTGTAGGTATAGACAACACAAGAACAGACTTTACTTGAAGGTTGCTAAAACTTGTTAAGAACTTAAGGGGATTCAGGCCTTTTGTTTTTAGTCTGAAATGTTTGAGAACACATTTTCCAGAAAGTTGGTTCAAATACTTTCTCAGAGAGTTTCTTAGAGCAGTTGTTAGCACACCCTCAATGCTCTACAGTCTTAACATCAACAAAGAGACACCTCACCTAAGAGACTCTAGGGAGGGCAAGTAAGGACACACAAAACATCATTCGACATTGTTAACCATTAAGGACATGCAAGTTAAAATGACTTACTAGTCAGTGTGCACCGTACTAAAGCAAAAAGGGTGACAATATTGAATGCTAAAGAGAATGTGGAGAAACTAGAGTGCTCATGACTGGCTGCGGGGACTAAAGCTATCTTTTAAACTCTTCCCTTCCTTCCTGACTTATTCCCCCTCCCTCTCTTCCTGTCTATTGTTAGAGACTGAGCTCAGGGCCTTGCGCAATACAACACACTGAAAGTAACAACCTATAATAAGACTGACAACTCAACAGACAGTCCGACCGGCATTTAGTAAGCGCTAAATAAATATCTTACTCTCTTCTGCTTCTTCTTATCTGCCTCGTCCTGCAAGTCTTTAAGGGCCCTTCCCACAAGTTTCATGTTCAAGTCCAGGTCCTCTCTGTACTCCTGCTGCATAGACTCCAGCTTCTCTTGCACGGCTTTTTTCAAACTGTTCCTAGTTTCCTGTCTCATCTTCTGCACCTGGAGCTTTCCTTGTTCGTCCTCTCGTTTAATCTGTGCTTTGCTCTGCTCCTAAGGAGGAGTAATGAAGACAAATCAGCATAGTTAAGCAAAGCGAGTTAGACCACACGTTTTTGTCGTAAGGGGTAAGCCTAAGAGACTTCTTGGAAACGGACACACACGACTCCGTTTAGAGAGGCTGTGGAAGTGGAGCTTGCCTTTCGATACAGCTGAGTCCGCCATAAGGCTCTATATGTGGTTGTAAACTAAGTATTGAGTAGGTGTGTAGTCCAAAAACGACCCCTCAAAAAAAGGAAACGATCTTTGACCCCAGTGCTAAACAATTCGCCATCATGCCCAACATGCTGGCCCCGTCTTCTGGGCATTATGCTTCTGTGCACATCTGCGCATCTATTATTAAGCGACAGTGAGACTTCAAACGTGAAAATGTGGTTAACAGACCAGCCCCATGCTCCAAACAAACTATATTAACAAGCGGGAAAACAGCTGCACCCGTGGAGCCCGTCGCTACAGGGCGGTTGAAAGGGCTCACCAGGTTGCGTGCCTCCTCTTCCTTCATCCTCCGCGCAGCCTCCCTTTGCGCCTGGATGCTGGTGACCTGAGCATCCAGCCCCAGGCGGGTATTTTGTACCAGATCTCTCTGTCTCTTCTCATCTTGGGCTTCTCGTCTTTCCTTGGCTAATCTGTCTTCCTCCCAAAGCCTGGCAAACAGCTGCTCTTCCACCAGCTTTTGCCTCTTCAGCTCCTTGTTGAATTCTACCTGCGCATTCCGGTCCTCAACCACCTTTTTCTCATGGATACTAAACAATTTAGTGCGGAGCTCCTCACAGCGTTCCCTGAAAGGGAAAATTTTAAAAGAGCAAATCCCGGCATTTTAGGAAGTACGGCTGTATTTAGGAGTGTGTCTTCATAGTGAAAGAGGCCTATGAAACTGGGAGTCCAGACGTACCCCACCAGTTCCAGGTCAGAGACACCATCCTGGTCGGACACCATCGAGTGGGAAAACCTAGAACCTCACTGGAAGGGGCCATATCTAGTGCTTTTGACAACTCCTAGCAGTTTTATTGGGGCTTGGAGTAGTCACGGGTGTGGGAACAGACACAGCAGCACAAATACAGACTCTTCAATATTTCCACACATTGAGATCTGCAATGGATGAGGATTTAAAAGCCCTAACAATCCATATCTAAGCTTGAAGAGTCACTGACCTCCCTCTCAGAGGTGGTCTTGCAAAACAGAAAGGGCTTACTGTTCCTTAAGATAGAGGGCTATGTGCTGCCTTAAGAGAAGAATGTTGCTGTTACATAGATCATTCAGGGGGTGATTAAAGACTCTATGAGTAAGCTGAAAGAAAGACTGGACAAAAGGAAAAGAGACAAAAACCAAACAAAAAACAAAAATGGTTTGGGAGATGGTTTAACAGATCCCCACGGCTGACTACTTTAATTTCTTCATTAGTGAGGCCTCTTTTAATTTTGCTTTTGCTTCTTACATTTGGACCATGCATCCTTAATAAGTTAGTAGTTTTCGTTAAAGAAAGAGTTAGTGCAGTGCAGATTTTAATGCTTCGCCAGCAATGTCATGCATTAAAGGACTTCGAGAGGGCTGAGGAGCAGGATACTGAGTTCTAAGATTAGAGCTAGCCACTAGAACAAGTGGGAAATGAAAGAGTTAAAATTTTAAGTTGGCCCCACTGACCCTGCCTTGAGGACAAGTATGTCTCAAGGCTAAGAACAAAATAACATATTCAAAGAAATGGCCCAACCCCAGACCATCTGGACTCGATAAGGTGTGGCTCTGCAGTCCTGAGAAAAACAAGTATGAAGGTCAGTGTGCCCCAAAATAGAGTGGCCTAGAGTTGAATCGTGTACAAAAGAGACAGAGTGTGCCAATTTAAATGAACCAATGAAATTGCTATGCTCCTGTTGCTAACTGCTTTTGTGATTTTTCCCTATAAATACTTCTCCTCATTTGAGTTTGGGGTTGACTCCTCTATCTCCTTCGTAAGACTCATGTTGTCCCCAGAGCTCTGATCTAAATAAACCTCTTGCCTGATTGCAGCAAGATAGGGTCTTCGTGAGTTCTTGAGTTCGAATTCTCCCAGTACTTGAGTAAGGGGCTTCCCCAATTTGGGGGTCTTTCAAAAGTACCAAAATAACCTGAATGCTGGCCATCCAGACAGAAAAAATGTGCAACAACAGCAGGGAGGGAGGCAGGTCCACAAGGATGTCACAAGATGCAAGCACTGCTGTCCTTAGGCAGAACCAGCTTTGAATCCTCGCTCTGCCGATGCCTGGAAGACTTTGGATCAAAAGTTTAACTTATCTAGCTAGATGTGGTGGTGCATATCTTTAGTTCCAGCAGGGGCAGAGGCAGAGGCAGAGGCAGGCAGTTTTTTGAGTTTGACGCCAGCCTCACGTACACAGCGAGTTCTGGGACAGCCAAGTACATAATGAGAGCCTGTTTCAAAAGGCAAATAAAACAAACAAACAAAACAGAATTAACTCATCCTGGCCAGTTGCCTCATCTTTAAAACACCTACCCAGAAACCTTTCCCTCTGGGTTCCTAGGTCTGAATCCACTCTTTGCAGCGGTGCCTCAACCTGTGTTCACTGCTCATGGTAGCACGTTTCTTTCCTACTGGCTTCTGCTAGGAGGGATCAGGGTAGGTGTATTGTTAATGAGATCTCCTGAAGGAAATTAAATTCAAGGTCTGAAAACTCATGTAAGTTGGGGCAAAAAGGGTAGTCTGTAAGCTTAAAGGCCTAGGACTGAGAACGCTGTAAAACAAGTCCAGGCATGTCCAGCTAAGCCCATTGTTAAAACATCCCTGAGGCTAGGTTAACTGACCATAAAAATACAATAGGAATGCAGAAGCTTGTCCAGGCCTTTTACAACTGAGTCAGGTCACATGAGCCCCGCCGGAGTCTATTTAAAAGTTACACGTTAACCACGTTTTCCTGACTTAGATGAGCATCTGCTCCACCAGTCTCCTGACTTCCTGACTGCACGTACTGTTCTGCTGATGCATAGTCACACTGTGGGTGTTGGGTGAACCTTGTACTCCGGCTAATTCTTCCCAGCCCCGACCCTCTCCCTATAAAAACCCCTAGTTTTCAAATCGCAGGGTCGATTCCTCTGTCTCCTGTGTGAGATACGTATCTGCCCAGAGCTCCGCCATTAAATTGCCTCGTGCTTTTGCAACAAGAAGGTCTCTCGACTTTCATTGGGTAACCCCGTGTCCCGAGACTCAAGTGGGGGTCCCCGGAAGGGGGTCCTACACCTTAACCTGTGTTCACTGCTCATGGTAGCACGTTTCTTTCCTACTGACCTCGGTTAGGAGGGATCAGGGTAGGTGTATTGTTAATGAGATCTCCCAGTGACTTGGGAACCTAATTCATTTGTCTTGAGTAAAGTGATCTAATATTCTATCCAAGTTTGACATAATCTCAATATTTATTGAAGCCAGGAATAGTGGCAGTACTTGGGAGGCTAAGGTAAGAATATCTTTAATTTAGGGCCAGCCTGGGCTACACACTGAGCTTCATGCTGGCTTGGGTTACGATGTTAGGTCTTATCTCAAAAAGTACCCATTTGGGCTAGTGAGATGGTTCATTAGTTAAAAGCTGCTCTCACTGAGGACCCTAGTTTGATTCCAGCACCCAGTAGCTCATAGATGTCTGTAACTCCAGTTCCAAGGCCTTCTTGGGGACTAGACACACACATGGTGCCCTTATATCCATGCAGGCAAAATGTTCAAAAATATAAAATTATAAAATAATAACAAATATTATTTAATTTATTAAACGAATTAAAAAGGCTAATGACTATATTTTAAACACTTCCAGGAAATACTGAACTTTCTGAATCCTTTCTGAGGATTAAAGTCAGACATATGAAACTGACATTCATATCAAGTGACAGTCACTACATCGAAGAGTTGAATAAAAAAGAAAGCAAAATGAAAAAACCAACCTGATAATATAATAACAATTTAAAGGTTTGTTTTTATTATTTTCTTTAAGTATGTGTGCGCGCGTGCATGTTCATGCATGCATGTGTGTGTGTGTGTGTTTCTGTCTACATGTGGGTATGTGCACATGAGCACAGGTACCAATAGACTCTAAAAGAGGATATGTGGAGAGCATTTTTGGTACCTCTGGAGAGTTGGTGGCGAATACTCTTATTTTACCAGGACATTCTAAAGCTGACCAAAGGCAGGAACCAGGCCTTAGAGCTATGCCCTGAAAGGGCTATAAGGAAGTACATTTGCATCTGAAGTTCAGGGCAGAACCCTGAGGAATGTAGCTCAGGGTAGGGCAGATTCCATGAATGTGGGCGCAGCAGTCTCCTTGTCTCTTAGAACCCCCTTTTTGTCCCTGACCTTTACACCTGGCCTCCAGAAAGATGTTTGCAGGATCTCTGATTGTTAACTTACTTGTTCCCTGTCTCAGAACTGATCTTATCTTTCTGCATGTAATTAAAGTGGTTTAAAAGAGGACTAAATACACAAGGCTTTGCTTCAGCCTCAAATTGGGCTGAAGTCACGTTACAATTTTAACTAGCCATGTCTTTCTTCCTTCAGTCCTCGCTCCAGCCCTGGGGAACCTGTTGTCTGACCGAGCTGGTCTCTGACAAGGAAATCAGCTTCTCTGGAGTGGGTCTTACAAACGGTTATGAGCAACTGGACCTGTGGGCTGCAAACAGAGCTTGGGGCTTCTGTAAGAGCAGCACACAGCCTTTAACATCACGACAGCAATTCTGAATGTCCATCTCCATGAGAGTCCAAGGTTCTGCAAATGATGGCTATTTGTAGTCTGTGTCGGGAAGTGGATCAGAAGCCCAGGTGGTCAGAAAAGATCCTGGTGCCAGCGAAAACCAGAGAGTAATAAAGAGTGGTCCATCGCATACTTGGCAGATGGAGAAATGGCAGCCACAGGGGGACAGACCAATTTACTAAACAATTCCTGGGCCAGAGTTTCCAAGACCATGTCTCCAGGAGCAGCGCTGAAGTTGGTAAGTACTATCTCATTTGGCACTTGGCGCTTCCATACTTGGGAGACGAGCACTACAGCAGGACTTTAAGACAAACTGAGCCCCTGTATTTTAAGCGACATAGGATGTGATCGCCAAGATTTAAAGTGTGGTTCCTGGTTATGATTTACTATAAGTTAGCATTCCTGAATCATTTTTAACATGCCTGTTAAAAGGCAGGATTGTCCATTTAAGACAGTAGTCACCCTTAAAGAGGACAGTTTCCACAGCTGGAAGAGAACAAGCTATGCTCCTGATGGCTACCTCTTGTGCACAGGGAATTCAAAAGCCAATCTGTGTGCCCGACAGCTCTTAGTTTATCCTGGCTCTTCTGTGCCCTTTGTTGAACTAAATCCCTGATGCTAAGGGTCCATTAGCCTCACAAAGGCTTAGGGGAGTTCACGTTTCCTCTGTTCATGAGGTTGCTCTGGGGACTTTCTCAGAAGAGTTTCCTCTGTGCCCAACACCCACCTATCCCAGGTGCTCCAAGGTCATGGGGACTCTCTCCCTCTAGTTCCTCTCCCTCCCTTCTCTTCACCCTCTCCCCACCCCTTTCCACTCACCTCTCTCTCCTTCCTCTCACCTCTCCCCTTTATGACCTCTTCTCCCACATGCTGTACTGTTTCCTGGTAAATGTTCTCCCTCCCACCTAAAGGATCTATCATGGTCTTGAGGCTCTTTGTCCTAATAATTGCCATTTCTGAAACGAAATGGACGTATCTTCCTCCCTTCCTGGACTGTGGTTCTTTTGTTGTTCTCTCTGTAATCTGCTACATAACAAACCCAGGTTCCTGCCGCTTGTATACTCTCCGGAATTATTACCTGAATTGCTGTTCTAACTTTTCAGCTACAAAATCCTGCCTCTCTTTTTCCTTCTTCTCTCTTAATAACTTGGTTCTCTCTCTCATTTTGTCTTTTTTCTCTTCAAGGGTTTCTCCTTTCAATTGCATTTCAGAAAAATATTTATTTTCTTCTGATGCCAAAAGCTCACGTAGCCTGAAACAAATGAACAAAATGATTAAGTAATTAATTAATCAAAGTTATCATTCCAACTGAGTTTTTGTTTTATTGAATTTCTGAATTAGTATCTAAGCATGTTTTAAGAAATGAAAGGCCACTATGAGGCTGAAAAAATAAGTCAGTAAAGAGATTCTCTTGCAGGTGCAGATTTCTTTTTTTTTTAAGATGTATTTATTATTTATTATATATGAGTACACTGTAGTTGTCTTCAGACACACCAGAAGAGGGCATCAGATCTCATTACAGATGTTTGTAAGCCACTATGTGGTTGCTGTGATTTGAACTCTTCCAGGACCCCTGGAAGAGCAGTCAGTGCTCTTAACCACTGAGCCATCTCTCCAGCCCACAAGCACAGATTTCATCCCCAAGAACCCACTCTGAAAGAACAGAATAATAGTCTGGTGGCCTAAATTTGATCCTGAGAACCACAGAGTAGAAGGGAAGAAGCAACTCCCAAAAAGGTGTCTTCTGACCTCTACATGCACAATGATATTCCCTCCCTCCAATAAACAGTGTTCAAAAAAATCTCCATAAAATAAGAATCTGAACAACTGAGTCATGACCTTTATACAACTTGGCTTTTTTTTTTTTTTAAATGCCCAATATTAACCACTGTGGTTTTGTGAGCTCAGGGCATAGCAAAATGTTAGAGAACTCGCCTAACATGGGAAAGGCCCTGAGGTTGATGCCCAGTAGTCAGCAGGAATACAAAGTGTTCCTTCAGTTCCTGGGCTACCAGGTTTGTGAGTCTTACTTATTTCGTCTCTCTTCAGTATTGATGACAAAACCTTGCATGGCATCCTTGACTCTTGCTTGCACGAGACTGTCAAAGGACTTGCGGTCATTGTGCTGGATCCAGTCACATTTCAGGCGATCCTGCTCATTTGATTTGATGGAAGCCAAAGTAGTTTGGTGCTTGTGGTAGCTGCGCTGGATTCTTTTTAGATGTTGCTCAGCCCTCTGAGCTTTGGGTGGCTTGGCTCTCTGAAAATAAAGAACAGTTGTCATTTACAATATATAAAAATTAAGAGCCTGACCATCTATAGAAAAACTATATGTGCATGTATACATATATAGGCACACATATATAGGTACACACACACACACACACACACACACACACACACACACACACACACATGCATGCACATACATATCTACCCTGCAATTACAGCCAAAACCAACTTAAGTATATGAGGATTAACTTGTTTGAATCTCTGAGTTTGATATTCATCAAATCAGTCTGAAGTACAGAAAGTCTTTGGGTTTTGATAGGATTAACGTAATATTAACAAGAGATAATGTTAGTAAAATTGTGTTTAGTACTGAAAGACCTCCGAAGGGAGACCCTCACTCAAATCTCAGGAGAGGCGCGCACCCAGTGAGGCACCGAGACCAGACTTGCTGCAATCGCACGAGGAAGTTTATTGAAAGTGAAACAGAGTGAGATCTCAGGCCAGCATGCTGGGGTCGAGACTCATACACCACGCAGGGGTAGAGGAGTTCGACCCCGGCCTGAACTTGTAACGGGCTTATAAAGGCAAAAATCACAAAGGAGGGGGAGGACAGGGGGAATGAGGAAATTCAAAGGGGGCAATGAGGAAATTCAAAGTGGACAATGAGGAAATTCAAAGGGGAAGAATCATACATTTTTTATCAGTGCACCCGGGACACATCTAGGGTGTTGAAACATTCCACAGAGGTCGTCCAGACCTTCTGCGGTTATTTTGGGAACTCAAATCTCAAGAAACTTCCGGGAGTAATTACCTGCAGAGAGGGCAAGGAATCAGTGTCCTTTGACAACTTTTTACTCTTCAGTACCTATAATCTACCAAACATAAGAGATACTAAAGAATATCCATTATTCAGCTATGTTACTCATGTTACTTATGATCTCCCCTGAGCCTGGCATAAACTTCATTTCAATGTCTTGCTCAAGACCTTGAGAGTAACCTTTCTGTATATTGCTAGTCCAGGAAAAACTCCAAATTCCCATTTTAAAGTATAACCTACAAAGGCCTATCATTTTTGCAGTAGAGGAATATTAATCTAGCAAACTAGATGCTATCTCACAAGATCATATACAAAGACCTAGGTCTGGATGCTCCAGCTGGAATACAAATATTCCACACACCTTTAATCCTTCTAGATAGAAGACAGATACATCCTTAGTACACACCTCTAAGGGAAAACTAGTTTCTAGAAGGAGGCAACGTGTTTAAAAATGACTTCTAACTGAAGGGTAGTCAAAGTGATGAATCAGAGAAAGATTTGACAGAATGAGTCAGATCTAAGATATGCCCAACTCTCATGAGAATAGCACAGGAAGTAAAGCTATTTCAGAGCAGCTCAGTGAGAGTCAGTCAGCTGGGTGTCAATGCAGTGACTGCAGTGCAGTGGCGTTGCAAGTCAGTGCAGGTCAGCAGAGGCAGTTGAACCCAGAGAATAAGAAGGAGTCAGACAATGAGAACGAATTGCTAGAGTTAGTTTGAGGCCAAGCAGAGCCACATTGAATCAGTCTATTTGGAGAGGAGTTTGGGCCAGAACAGCTGAGTTGAACCAGCCAGCCAGAGATCAAAAAGAACTAGAAAGGGTGATCTTACTCAGCAGTAAGCCTCTGATATGACAATTACATCCGAGAATTAAAAGTTACTTTTACATTTTGTGCACCATCATTTAAAAAAGCCAAATATTGATTATAGTTCATTTATTTTTCAAAAGAAAAGCCATTTGACTAAAGTTAGATATAATTATTAAAGTTAAAATTTGAACACTTGGAGCTGGAGAGATAGCTCAGTGGTTAAGAGTACTGACTGCTCTTCCAGAGGTCCTGAGTTCAAATTTCAGCAACTACCTGGCTCACAACCATCTGTAATAAGATCTGATGCCCTCTTCTGATGTGTCTGAAGACAGCTACAGTGTACTTATAAATAATAAATAA